>NC_088340.1:36952500-37685000 GCF_036884655.1 Musa acuminata AAA Group
AGATTCTGTAATCTATTCATGATAAACTGATTTATCTTTTTTCATGGTTTTAGTGATAGCAGAATACTGCACCAAAAAATGACATGTACATAGAAAAATTTTCTCGTGTAGAGGAAGATGTCAGCTCTGATGTAGCTGAAGTGATAATCCACAGGTCTCCAGCAGCAAGTGATAACTCTGCTGCTGATTCAGTTCTGTTAGTTACCCTAACATGAGAGCTGAACCCAATAGTTAAATGGTTACTTTGCATCAATTTTAAGATGCATAACTTGCTGCCAACGATCTAACTAAGATATGCTCACTACAATAGTAGAAAGGAAGCTCACACCTCTACAGTTGAGTCATGAGTGAACCAGAATACACAGTATGTTTGCTGCAGTCAGGCGTAACAACAAACATCCTATGCCATCTGGTTGAAATGAAGGGTTATTGCATCGTAAGAAAGGGTTGCACTTAACTGCATGCCTTGGACAAACTATAGCTTCTTTTTGTTGCTACTTCCAAGACTAATTTAGATGTCAAATCTCTTTGCCTGCAACACATACCTTCAGATTTCCTTGGTTGTATGCAAGAACAAAATCTTGGATATAACCAAAATCATCTTTAGGCTATTTCTGTAGAACTTAATCATGTGAAATTATCATCTACAGACTATAGAATGCCTCCCATCCATAATATGTCTTGTGGTAGTCTGTTTTGGCATCAAAAGGTAACCCTTGGCAGCATCTCATCCTACTACTATGCTAGTTCTTGCCAATATCATAAGAAATTGATGAATACTTTGATTAATAGGTCAATATATTAGCATATCACCAAAAACAAAATCCCTCTAATAGATATCGGATAATTTAAGCATGTTCCTTTTGAACTTAACTTTCTCAGAGGAAATTAATCAAAAGGAGTGTTTTTATGAACTAGATTTTAAATAGCATAATCCAAACAAATAATAATAATAATAAGCTTAAAATTCTATTAGGAGATAAGATGAATGAAACCTCTTATTATTCAGAACTTAATAACAGAAAACTAACAAACACATAGATGTAAACTTGGCAATGGCTTGTATATGTAAACCATATTATTTCTTTGGAAGAATGGCAATTCAATGGCCATGTTCATTTTGACAAATCAACAGAGTGATTATAACATTGCTTGTGAGTGGGTATCAATTTCCAATACACAAGTTGAGATAGCTTAAACATGTGATGATGCATGTCTGTAGATTCTAGGCCAGTGGACTCATTTGTATCATTTGAAAATATTAAATATATAAATGCATTTTTAATTTTTTTTATATATCATAATTTAGGATTCTATAGTAGTTGAGAATTGGGAGTAAATGACAAGTGTTAATTTTACCCACCATAACTGGCATCAAGGGTTTCTGGGATGTCTGTCACCAACCTATACAAAAAAAAAAACAAAAGACTTGTCAGTTTCAGCTGATTTAAATTTTTATTCCAGTAGGGAAACAGAAAATATATGTATAAATTTAGAGCATTACAAGAAGTGTTTTTGGGATAGAATCATCATGTATTCATAGTAGATTTTGTGCTTACCAGTGAAGGTACTCTCTGTCTGTAGGACTGTTTGGGCTTGGTGCATCAGCATCCACCATCACCTAGAAAATATGATGAAGTTACCCAACATAAGTAATTCACCAGGTTAAATATTGAAGTCCAAACATATACATATCTGTACATGGTGTGCGTATAAGAGCATGCATGAACACAATCTGTATTAGAACTTGAATAATTTAACCCCTCCTATAAATTCATATAGCTTAACTGAGAATATGATGAGTAAAAAATAAAGCTTTTGAATCAAACAGTAGCAAAAAATTCTGTCTTGATCCTTCTATTTCTTTAATTTATCTTTGTTTTGGATGTGGAGTGCTTTTTGATGGAATCTTATGACCTTGATCTCATTCTGGCTGCTACTCCCTGCTTCATGCGTTGGTTGAAATTTTCAACCATGCATTTGGATTTTGTGACAAACCACAAATATAAGGAGAATTTGACCTGAAAGTTTCTTACTGACATTCTTCCTTGAATACTTGTGCTAATGTGCCTACAACAGATTAACATCTGAAGCATATATATTATCCAAAGCTATAAGTCAGAAAGTGAAACACCAAAATTTGAACAAAATATAAGAAGATAGGTTTATAAATAAGATATATAAGAAGTGAAGCCATAAGAGGTCAGCTTATGAATAATATTGCCTTGGTTTCCTTTTCATAATACGTTTAATGTGCCATTGCTTGCTACTTATTGAACTGCCGCCAAGTTGTGAAGGTTGACTACAGCCCTATAAACAAATTCATGCATGCAGTGAGAAAAGAGAATTATATGGAAAAGAGGTTGTTTTTCCATAACTTACCAGTGTGTAGAGCTGCCTTCTATCATGCCCTTCAATCTCAACTCGGGGCTTATTCACCACCGCTGAGTGCCTCAGCCCTGTTCCATTTCTGATCTCTTTGCTGTTGTACGTCACTCTCATGGCAGCTGACCGAGTGAAAGGATCCAAAACATCACCAACTACTTGGCCCAGGACAAGAGGATCCCTTCCTTGGGGCATGGTAACTCTACAAGTTGAAGCTGTGATGGAAGAAGAGTCTGTTTTTGAAAATGGGAATTCAGAACGAGCTTGGTGAGGATTGAATAGGAGAGGGCCTATTTATATTACAGTTGAAGCATCCACTTTATGTTCATGATGAATGGAATCCCAGTCTGAGAACGTCCAAGTTGATTAAGCCTCACCTTTTTCAGTTTCTACACAAGCATACTGGATTGGCATGGCAGAGAGAGGAGGCGTGAATCGTGTTGACATGCAAGCCGTCATGTATATATTCTTCAGGTTATACAGAGAGGCCATGAATGGATAACTCTCCAAACTTCTTGTCTGGAAAAGAGCTCGTCTTTTGATTCTAGAACCTTCCCTGAATGATGCCTGCCTGCTCACTGTAACACAGCAGATCACACAAAGATTGTGAGGTCATCAACGACAGATATGAACTTTGGATGCAGAAGCACATTACCATCAAATTTAGGAGCACCTCGAGGTACACTTTTCTTTTTTCACTGAGCTTCTTTGCATTGTTCCAAAGTGCATTCTGGCAGATATCAGTAACGAGGTTGTAAATGCTGCATTACTAATAGCTGCCAGTATTCTTGTGATCATCCTCTTTATGTCTATGTCCAATGGCACAGAACATCCTCACCAAGTTGCTTTTGACATCTTGATATGACTCTAACATGTCACCATAGAGTACCTGATCGATACTTGTATTTGGAGGAGAAGAAGATGAAGAGTGACAAACCTGCATGCTTCTGCTTAGTAAACTTTCACAAAGCCCTGAACAATCTCACCTGTTCTCGAGTTGCATGTGTTGAAAATGGAACAATATTTTTAACGCACCTCAACTAGAAGATTTTCCAAAATGTGCATGATGGCTCTAAATTCCACATATAGGTTCGTCAGACATTTCATGAGATGACCCTCAATGTTTCATTTGGCATCACATAGATATTCAATATTTCAGCTTCTTTTGGAGACTGGAATGCATGTTATATTAGCATCTTCTCAGTGCAAGAAAAAATGAAGATATACAAGAGATAATGCTGATGCTGAAACAATGACGACAAGAACAATGTGATGATAAAAAGATATCGATCAAGAATAAGCTGAAAAAAATCCTTTTGTGCCAAAGGAATATGAGGATGTTAATGGACCACAGGTGCAGATATGTGGCATCCATTTAAACCAATCATCAGAGTAGTAAGAAAATTTTGAGAATCCTTTTGACGATAGGGTAGTCCAAGCTGATCTATAGATGCTTAGATGCCAAGTCCATGTCTGCTGCCTCGTAAAAGTCTTGACCAAAAACCAAAACTGCAAGGACAGATCTTGTTCCTTTGGAATCAGTATGAGATAACAAGTCTGTGTCCCATTCTTGCCTCCAAAGTGCCAGTGATTCCTTCATTTTGAGGTCCATCGTGTAAAGTCCTGCATTTTTCTCTCCTGCTATATCATATCAAAGTAATCCTCCAAAGTAAACCTATTAAAAAGATATGAACAGAGTGCCAATAATATAGAGTTTTAATATGTCAATAGAAGTCTTAAACCCTGTTATCATCAACAATAATAAATTGTTTTAGTTAATTCCACTCAGCATATATGCTGCTGAAAGTGGTCATCTTTTAGAGTAAGTATTTCTCACAGGACAAAGATTTCAGGCTGCTAAGGAAAATCGACAGGGCTAGCATTTGGATTTGTTATATAAGTTCATAGACATGCAAATAACTAGATGAAAAGCTAAAGAGGCATATGATCAAACATATTACTGACCTTTTCCATTCAGCATATATACTGTCTCCTAATCCTTTTTGGTAATGGGTGGGTCCCATCACAGACCTTTTGTCACATATGTCGAGTAAATGCCATGGCGGACTGCAGGCATCCACAGACGACATCCAAGGAAAAGAATTTGTCAACCGCCCCATGAAATCTTTTCAAGAATAAAGTTGCAGAAGATTAGGGCATCTCCCACTAGATGCCACAGAAGAAGACAATAGCTGAAGAATACTGCTCTGGACAACACAATCATGCGCATTTGAATACCGAAAGGTCGTTGTGCAACGGAGGATGCTGCTTCTCCCAAACTCGCTTTGTGTCAGAGCAAATTGTGGGCAGTTCTGTTCATCCACAAGATCTGAAGCCCATGACTGCTCTCCCTACTACCTCATTTCTGGTGTTAGGTCAAAGGAGTCAATGAAGCAATGTCTGGTACTTGATCAAGAAGAGAGTTTAATAGTACAGAATGTCTTGGAAAGCAATCCCTGAGATAATACAGTGGTCAAAAAGGAGATGGCACAATCCATGAACAAACTCTTTAGTGGTATATGAACTGGAAAGCAGTGAGAATTTTTGAAATAAAAATTCAAGTATATAGTAGTTACAAGCTTAGAGTAAGATTGAGAGTTTATACTTGAAGAAATCAAAGAATATTTTTTTACAAATGAACATTATATTCCTAATATGATCATTATATTTATATATATATATATATATATATATATATATAAAAGATTTAGAGTGATAGTTTTATATAAAAAATATATATCTCACAAGTGAAATCACATTAAATGAAGTTTTAACATCTTTATATGATGTAAGAATGAATAGTCATCGTCTAATTGTACTCGGTCAATAATGTATAATTGATTTGATAAAATAAAATATAATCAACATAATTAGAAATCATCATACACGTTGAATAATCTATATTTTATCTACTAAAAATCTGATTTATAAATAACTTCTCAAACGGTAACTCAAAATTGTAGCTTCAAAATATATGAGTTTCTCATGGTTTAAAAATATTAAAATTAGAGCAACGTTACTCGGGTTAAACTTAATTGGGACACCACCAAATATAAAAGTGAATTCCTTGATTCAATAATCTAAAATACTATATAAAGTTAATTGATAGATAAGAATGCTACGTATATCGACTAGACGATGAAAATATCTCCTCCTAAGAACATGACGATGACAAACCTTAATGGAAATGAAAATATGTGTCCTTAACACGTGACACTAGATTCATAAAAAAAAATATATAAAATAATCGATGTAACAATGACCATTGAATATGTTTTATGAAGGGAGTAGGAGGGATGATGCAGGAGGAGGTGATACAAAAGTGAGTGTAGGAGTGAAGGAGGAATGAGTGTTTAAACCTTTTTTACTTCTTCAACTTTAAACCTTAGAATAAAATTTAATTAGTTACATATAACTTAATAATGATTAAATATAAATCTTTAAGTTATGGTATATATTACCTATACTAATGACTTCATCTCCTTTCTTTCAGCTAAGTCTAGGAGATCTACATAATGGCATAGTTCTATAAATACTTCTACAATTAAAAGTTATAAATAGGGGTTATTATATCTAAACTTTATAAGATAAAAAGTAAAGATAAATTGAAAGATAAATATATCACAAAACATATTAGAGAGTTTAACACTCTTATATTCCAATCAAGCAATATACCTAACTAAATAAATTAAAATCAAGTATGTGATCGAGCATAGCTCGAATGCAATCCGAGTATAATCATAGAATAACAAAAGTACAAACAAAAGAATTATCTCTAAAGCTATCTAAACTTCTTAAAAACTATCATGATTCTAACGTATTTAATATCACTCTTTATAATTTTATCTAATTTTAAGATTATTAATTATTAAAATATAAGATTTCTATATTAAATCTAAGAGTAATGCGAGTATAACATAAGTGTAATCGGATTATAATTGAAGTATAAATTTTTAAATTCTCCTCAAACCTACACAAAATTTTCTAAAAGAATAATAACGTGTTTCTAATATATTTTATATATTTTTTATGTTATTAATTGATGAAATAGGAGATTCCTATATTGAATAAACCTAAGGATATTTAATTTTATGCTCTAGTGTAACTCGAGCAATAAACCTAAGGATAACTCTATACATCTTTAAACCTATTTAAACTTTTCTAAAATTATAATAACATATTTATAAGATGTTTTATATTTTTTTATACAACTTATTAATTTTTTTAAAATGTCTATGGTATTGTTTTCGAAGGCATTGGACCCTAAGTTATTGTTAATCTAATAATAATATTTTAACACCCATTTATAGTGATCTCAATAAGTAAAATATAATAATTTAAATAGTTTTAAAGACATATTTGAATCTTAATTTCTTAATGTTAATTTTGAAGAAGACATTAGTAGCAATATCAAAAATTAAGTTCTTTTCAATATTACCTTTGTGATCAATAATGTGATATTATCATTGATAAAATGAACATGTTGTTTGTAGTTGGAGAGGGGATGAGATCACCTTAGAGGTGATGAAGTTACTATAATTAAAGATAAGATGAGATCATCACCATTTGATGGTGCTATTAAGAATGTCATCATCGTTGGTTGCGAGAGAGGACCAGAGGGTGACCAGAGGATGTTGTTGTAGAGAGGAGTACTAGTTACTTCGGTCATCGTTGTCATTATCGAAGAGGAGAGAATGTTATCGTTGTTCAAAGGAGGATAACATTGTCGGAGAAGAGAGGGTCGTTTGTTGCCGCCTCCTACAATAGAGTTACACTCAATTGGTGTAACCCTCATTTTTTTAGTTCATTGTCTTTTGATTTAAACTCGACTCGACATGCAATCCAACCTAATTCACCGACGGATTCAACACAAATCAATTTGATCTAGAACAATATTTAGATCGAACAAAACTAGCATTTGGGTCTGTAGGGTTTGAATTAATTGGATCAATATAAAGGGTGAGATTGATTAAAAGATTATTTTAAAAATTTTAAACAAACGAATATTCCTGATAAAACATAAATATTGGGGGCATCTAGACAAATACCCCATTATTATTTAAGACAAATATTGCCAAAGAAAAGCGAACGACAATCATGGAAAGAACATAAAAAACATATAAAGAAAGTAAAGACCACGAATAAGCTCCAATTATGCGTTTAAATAAATCCTCTAATATGACATATCAACCGTTGATTTTCTCGGGCCCACCATACTCTCTACATCTAATCCGCTGGATCATGATTAGTCGGTGACAACTTTGGATAAGATCCTCAGTGTGAATGCGGAAGATGGTAGGGAAGAGAAGGCCGGACGGTGGACTCAAAGGGCACAACGCGACGTTCCGACTTGAGATAAGACTTAGGTTACGATATGGGACGTGGCGCACATCCGTGTGAGACACTCGGTGGGGTGGACTCGTTAATATCACAGAGTGTTGCGACGTCCGTCTTTCGTATTCGCAGTCGCAACGCTGGTCGCAGCAACCAGCTTCTTAAGATAGCTCGCTCTCTCTCTCTGTCTCTCGTGTTCGCAATCGCAACGCTTGTTGTTTTCAGGCATCCGTCTTCTCTCTCTCTCTCTCAAGAAACCCTAATCCTAGAGGTGGAGCGAGGTTGCCTTCCCTCGAGCTCCTGGTTACCGTTTTCAGGTGAGACCCCTTTTCTCCTTACCAAGGATCCCTCTTTGTCTTGATCAATTCATCGTATTATGTCTTTGCGATAGTGGCACGCACGGATTCCTCATACGCGTCCGGATTTTATGCACTACTTTTTCTGTCGAACATGTTTCTTGTTGCGACTGATTCGAGCTTTGGAAATCTCGTGGGGAATCGGGCTGATTTTGGCGGATTTAGTGTCGTTTTCAACCCTCAATATCAAGTATGACTTCTCTATTTTGCTCCCAGAAAATAAGCGGGTCCCACTTCTTGCAGCCTTTTCATTGGGTTGCTTCTACGCTCGGACTGCAAATCGATACTTTTTGCGGTTTACCTGCTTTTTCTTTGCTTTTGGTTGTTTTATGCCTTTGGTTGGACGATTTCTCTTTAGTTCTTCTCATGAAATCTGATTAGGTGCTGGAATTCCGTGGATTGCGAGTGTGATCTATAACTTTCTCGTTTGAAAGCGATCATTTGCAAATTGACCATTGTTTTTTGGAAATTAAACAGAGTGAGATTCCGCCTTGTCGGCTTCTGTTCCCTTGTTACATAATCTGCTGTGATTCCGTTGTTGATGTAGGTACATGCCAAGAAAAATGCCGTCTTTTTAATTTTCTTGCACAAAATTTATCTGATGTCACTATTTGGGCGTATAATGATTAATGTGGTATGCCAGATCATAGAGCAACCCTGGCCCATATCAAGTAAGCGTGTTTATCATCAAATTCGAGTAGGAGACTGAGTCACACATGTAATTAATTGTGCTGGCTAATGACGTGATTCCTTAGCTGGTTATTCTTATTAATATGATTGTACGTCAATGGTGTACCTTGTGCTTGGGTTGACTCTTTTGTGGCGGAAATGGAAGTTCAAATTACGTGCTTCTCAAAATCTCAGCTTAGTATTTCTGTTATATGTCAATCTGAACATGATAATGGCCCCAGTGTATTTTCAAAAAAATTGTAGGTGAAGTTTGCTTCTGAATAATGATTCATACTTGTTGAGATATATATTCTCTGCTGATGTCTGCAATCTTTTCTTTATTTTCTCAAGACAGACTTTTGCTTGTGTCTTTTAAGAATCATGATGTATAGCATTCTCACTGTCAGCACTTAGCACAGCATATATATGACTACCTTTGTATTGATGGTCTGTTTGTTGCATCAAGGTACATGTGCTACATAGAATATCCACTGAGAAGAAGGATAAAATGCGACGTTGGTTGTGCTGTTCTTGTCATGTGGATGAGTCTTATCAGGCCCATGAGAATGAATACCTGAAGAGCCCAACAAATGATGCGGATGGTATGTTATTTTCTTTGCTATTCACAGATTAGAATTGCTTTCTCATAATGACATATGTCACAGGATAATTGCATATTTTGTTGCATAAAGTCTGTTGATTAGCTGGAGTTATAGAAAGAACATAACTTGGCTGTTTTTTTTTTGTCAAGATTCCCTCTGTGATAAAACCTCTGCTTGTTGGTTTTTGATGTATTTGTCGAAGGAGCATGCACTGGAGAATTTAGATTTTGTGTGACCGACAGCTCTTTGATTTTGGAGGATGAAATAGAGATCAAACTGAGTTGATTGGACGGATTTCAGTTAAAAAACAATAGATAATCTATTGCTCTAACAGAAATGATAGTTAGACTAAACAAGAGTAGCAGGATGGCTTTTTGTCCTTTTTCCTTGAGAGAATTCACATGCAAGGTTCTTTTTCCCTAAGCTACTCCCTTATTGTATAAGCTTTAGCAAGTAGTCTTTTCTCCTTATCTGACTGGAATTCTCCAGCGTGATAAAGGAAAGATATATTGTTGGACAATGTCTTTTGTTATGTAATGTAGCTATTGCTTGAACTTATAGAATATAAGTTTATATAGAACTCTTACAAGGGGTCAAAAATTGCATAAGTATGCTTAAAGGAAGATGATCTTATGGCAGACAATAGTGTTAAAAAAATAGTTTATTGACATGGACTAGTAACTCCCAAAACCAGATGATTTTTATCACAATCCATCTTGGATCCAACCATCTCCAATCAGCTTAGGGCATATTCAGGGCATATGCTGTCCTTTATTAGCCTTATTTACCATTAAGACAGCTCAAATGTTAATTAGTACGATATGTTTTAGCTCAGGACAGCTTGGCATAGTATTTCAGATTGGAAATCCAGCAAAATCTAGAGTCTAATCTAGCAATATACGAGTTGTGTCTAGCATGGTGCAATAATCTGCCTGTAAAAGAAGGTTTTCTATGTGGTTTTGGAGGGAAAGAAAGTCTTTAGTTTTAATGGATGTTGTACAGTTCAATCTTAGTGGAATAGGAGTGGAGAAACCCTTTTCCCATCCTAGTTAGAAAAAGACAGGGCCAGTTAAGCCTCACCAACTTTTAGTTGTAATTGGATACTTTTTTATGTTTCGGTTATTCTTAAACTAATCATTGTAATTGTTTTACTATATAATTTAGTTGGTTTTAAAGCTTCAATTTTAAGTCTATTTAGTGCTTGATGATGCACTTTTTATCATCCGACTGATATAGGATGCTGAATCTGATTGAGTCCTCATCCTTTTCCAAGCATGCACCACACTGGTATTGGCTTGCTTAACTGGAGCTTGGAGGTGCCACTTGCAAAATAACAGAAAGGGCGCTGCGAATGGGCTCGATGGGTTCCCTCTCTAATGCTTAAGCCATAACTTGTGTTGGGAACTTGTGGATCAATAGATGCAAAGTAGGCAAAAAGGGGAGTTGAGGAGAATAAATGAAGTTGAAGAAAGGAATAAGTGCACAGCTTGGAGGATGACTTTGTCCCTCACTCGACCACATGGATATCCATGGTCCATGTCGGTCAGTCACCGAGAGAATTGTTATTGAGGTATCATGATGACTGCTCATTGATGTTATGAGGTGGGTTTATCAGTGGTAGATGTTGACAAGGATGTGTCTCATTGATGCTGATGTTAAAAAATGACATTAAATGCTTGCCAAGAGTTTACTTGGCAGACTGACTCATGTGCGATTATCCATCAGTGTCCTAGAGTGCCATGTATGGTAATGGATGCTATTTTATTATTATTAGGACTCATATTTTGAGAGTTAGGTTCCTGTTAGTGGGTTTTAGAAGGGTAACAAAAGTTATTTTGCTTAGTAATTTAATAGGTTGTGAGGTCTTCTCGAATTTGAAAATGCTTGTTAGAGCTGTCACTTTTAAAAACTATTATAAACTAATTCTTTGCAACTAAATGTATATATTAAGTGTATTTAACTCATAACACCCATCATACTCAAATATTTAGATCATGTTTACTCAGCTATAGAGCTTCTTGATCTTTAATTAGGTCTTGATTTACATTGAGTCAAGGCTTTAATTAGTTAATAGGACTTATATGAATCAACTTCTTTTTTTTTTGTATGTGGATTCATTGTCAAAGTGGATTACATGGAAAAAGCATCTTGTAAGCTGGAAATCCTTGAATGCTTCATCTAGAGGCTGCCATTGTGTGTGCATTATCATCAAATTAATGTCTGGTTGTCATTGCATCAAGTGGTTCTTTCAAAAACTTTATGTGCTACGTATATTTGTTCTTTTCATAATTGTTCAAACCAGGGTTTTGAATACCGGTCTGTATCGGCGTACCGAGCTCTGCTAGGTACAGTACGTACCGGTATATACCGTTGGTACACTAGGGCGTACTGATGGTACATCCTAAAACCTTAAAAATAATTTCACCTACCACGCCAGGGCATACCGATTGGTATGTCTCGGCAACGGTCGAAATCCGGGGTGGTACCAGTCAGTACACCTCGATACCGGTCAAAACACTAGTATTGCCCAGTAGAGGACGGTTTGTGTATCGATACATATCGGGCGGTACACATCGAAATTGAAAACCTTGGTTCAAACATAGTAGATGCAACATAAGCATTTCTAGTTAAACACCATGTGATGTTTTTCTAAACTTGGTCTAAAATTATTTGTCATCTACACAACTTTTTTGATTGATGCTACTTCTGCTTTTATGTTAACCAAGGTTTTCTTTCTTTTGTCATTCCAGGACACAAAGGTTCAAAATATTCTGCTGCTCCTAAAAGTGAAGCCCCAAAGGCACCACCTCCTATTGAGGTGCCTATGTTGTCTTTAGAGGTATTGAACGAGAAGACTGATAGTTTTGGGTCAAAGTCTTTGGTTGGTGAAGGATCATACGGAAGGGTGTACTTTGCAGTTCTAGACAATGGGAAGCAGGTTGCTGTGAAAAAACTTGATACTTCATCAGAAGACAACTCCGCTGAATTTTTGACTCAGGTTTTCTTATACTTGCAAGTGATAAACATCTATTTTGCTTCTCCTTTTGATTAAGGTTAACTTGTTTGTGGAAGGACAGCGATCATCTGTTCAATAACAAAAACACATCACATAATTAACTGCAGCTTTTTTTTTTTTTCTGACATTAGGTCTCTATGGTGTCAAGGTTGAAGCATGAAAACTTTGTTGAAATGCTGGGATATTGTGTTGAAGGAAATATGCGATTGTTAGCCTATGAGTTTGCAACCATGGGCTCTTTGCATGATGTTTTGCATGGTATAAGATATATCTGCTAATTTGTCCACATAATTTAATGTTCTTATCCTTTGAATAGCTTATTTATGTTATCTGGTAAATTATGTACACAACAGTTCAAGAATCTAACTTATTTCCAAACCACAGGCAGAAAAGGAGTCCAAGGTGCACAACCTGGTCCAGTTTTGGACTGGATGCAACGAGTGAGAATAGCTGTTGATGCAGCAAAAGGGTTAGAGTATCTTCATGAGAAAGTTCAGCCTTCCATAATACATCGGGATATCAGATCGAGCAATATCCTTCTATTCGATGACTTTAGGGCCAAAATTGCAGATTTTAACCTCTTAAATCAGGCTCCTGATATGGCTGCTCGTCTTCATTCTACTCGAGTCCTGGGAACTTTTGGTTATCATGCACCAGAGTAATTACTCAACTTGGATAATGTGCAGTTGTATTTGACCTTACTTAGTTACAAGAATTTATTTACTCATTTTGATAGTCATGTTGCTTATAGTCTTCATAATCTAGTAATTATGGTTGGCCCAATCAAGGGCAGGCTATTGTGTTGGTAAAAAAAATTTGGTAATTGTGTTGCTTATTTAGCTACTTTCAGTAATACTCCTGAGTAACTTTTAGAATAAATATAAAACATTTTGGTTTGTTAGTTTATTTTTTATTTTAACTTTTGAGACATGTTGATAGATATAAAACATCATGGAGGGTTGCCATGTAGCTGAAGTCTGAACACATGAGTGCCACTCATCAGGTCTGTGAGAGTCAACATTACCTTGAGTGGTTGCCTGTGATGATTAAGTCAACTGTGAAAGTTGGCATTACCTCTAGTGGCTCCTGGTGGTGATTAAGTCAACTGAAAGTTGAAAGTCTTATTTGAAAATCGTCTTGTTCCATGACAAAGAATTTAATTTTTGCTATGCATCTAGAATTCCTAAATGGTTGATTATGGATTTATGGCTTGTTATTTTTGTTGTAGTAGACTAGTAGTATCCAGAATCCTATTTGACTTTGCAAAGGTACAAAATATTACGATTTTGTTTTATGACCAACAATAGCTGGATTGATTATCTGTTACCTTTTATGATTAAGGGACATAACATCAATATTGATGGTGGACAAAACTCCAAGCATACTTGAAGTCACCATATAGTCGAACTTTTATGCAAGGAAGCCCATTTTGCCTAGAGGTACGAAGCATGCGGTACATACTGATCTAGATACATAGATGGCCTCGCTTTGGGCAGTTTGGTCCAACCCAATATAAAAACAAAAAAATATTACATGGATTAGAGCTTGCAAACACAAGCCCTCTTCTTGTTGGGATTGTGGTCCGACATTGTCGCCGCTATTGATCACTATTGCCGTTGGGATTGTGGACCGACATCGTCGTTGCCATTGTCACTTGCCATCGCCGCCACCATTGTTGTTCGCCATTGCCTACCTCCTTGGAATGCTTAGTCCTCTTCTTCCTTCTGCTTTCTCTACTTCCTCCCTTCTTTTCCTCCGTCACCTCCTTTTCTTCCTTCATCTTCCTCCTCTTTCTCCATTGCTCTTTACTCTTCTCCTTCTTCGTCTTCAAAACATTGGTTTGTCCCAGTTCGACAAAGAACCGTTATGGGTTCGATAAGCTATATGACATTCCTTGTTTTTATGTTCGGTTACCTCACTTAAGTTCAAATTTTAATATCAGGATATACTAGATGGCCTTGTGTAAGTACTTGGTACTCCTTGAAAATCCTCTAATTATGGTTCACAAGATTGCCAAGTTCCATTCCATGTTTGTATTGGCTATGCTATTAAACCAAGCTGTGATGTTAAAAAAACCCATTTATTACGTCACTGGTTGGCTTTGTTAGAGACATTTTGAATTAATTTGCCATAGTTTGGGAAGGTTTAGTAAAACTATTAGAATTTATTACATTCATGATGAAGTAGACATAGAAGAAACTGAAAAAGTAAACATTGTTGAAGGCTGAAGTATTAACCTATCTTGTTATTTGTACTTTTCTCATAATTTGTGATAACTGTTATGAATCCTTTATGGTTACCGCAAAGAAAATTATTTTCCTCCATGATCTTTTTCATATACTTTGTGTCAAGTGCAATAAAAATTATCTGTAGTAGATGAATCAAGATCTGCAAAGCACAGTAAATAATGTTGCATGATTCATATCTCTCCTGTATTTTCCTTTTTGTATATAGTGATACATGCAGTATTATGCAGGTATGCTATGACAGGCCAGCTGACACAGAAGAGTGATGTATATAGCTTTGGAGTTGTTCTTTTAGAACTGCTGACTGGTAGAAAACCTGTGGATCATACCATGCCTAGAGGGCAGCAGAGTCTTGTTACTTGGGTAAGCTAGTAAGATTTATATCCTGAGTTGTTTTTAGTTGAGTATTTATTTGTTTTCATTCTTTGTTAGTCTCATGTATTCAAGAGTAAGAAAGGAACTTATTAGTTGGAGACACTGTGATCCATCCACATGAATAGATCAATAGCAGAAAAGAAAAGATTATGAAACAAGAGAGGTGAATTAGGACAGGATGACTTTCAGCCCCTAATTTATGTCTCATGAACTGGTGAAAAGGCTGCTGATTCCTTTGAATATTAACTGGTCATAGAGTCATGAATACAGAAGTAGAATAGTCAAAATATCTTAAGCTGACTACGTGAGTCATCTATGAAAACTTTACATGTATATCTGGTTACAATGCTTGCATTATGATAACAATTGTATTATTTCACTCAACTATAATTGTAATTTGACATATGTATCTCATGTTTAGGTCCTTGTCTTCAAATTATTAAATCTATATGGTACTGAAATTTTGTGTCCTGGGTTACTGGATGATTACTGAACCAGATTGTTTTGTGCTCTTATATATATTGTCCTTATATCAAGTTATTTAACATTTTGAATGGTTGCCACCTAATCCTTACATTCTTGTCTATGATATCTGATAGCACCATCACAAATTTCTGGTGTTTCACTATATCAAAGGCCCATTTTTCTTACAGGATGATAAGCAGAACACGTACCATGAAAACGTTTGAGCAAGCTCTTTTTTGTGACAGGATAAACTTTTGTCTTTTTTTTTATGATTTACTGTATTATTAATTCTAATTTGAGGCCTTTGAATTAACTAGTAACATTGTCCATAACATAATTCAGTGGTGAGAAAGGGTTTATGCAGCCAAACCCAAATAGTCAGGGGCTACAAATAGTTATTGTGGTTCTAAATGCATTTGCAAGAGAGGTTAGAAAGTAGACATGGGATCCACCATCATAGACAAAATTTGCTCATCATTCATAATGTTGCTCCCTTGGTCTGTATTAGTGCACAACAAAATATTTGACTGAAATAATATTTGACTGAAATAACAATCCTTATTAACGTAAACCTTAAAGAAACTTGAAATAGAATGGGTGAATATTGTTGTACAATATAATATAAATTTCCTAAATATAGGCATGACCTGAGATAGTTTTGACAAACCACATAGTTCGACTACTTCTGAGTTTACCTAAAATTCGTATAATAAAAAAACAATTAGTTGAAATCATAAATACTAAGCCCCAAAATCTAGACCCTAAATAAAACTTTAATAAATAGTCAAAATAAAATAAGCCCTAGTAAATAAACCTAGACCCTAATAAATAGTCTAAACCCTGAATCCACAAAAATCTGCGGGTTCAATTAAGCAATATTTAGTATCTTCAAAAATAACATAAACATTTAAAAGTTGAAAAGAACCTTCAGTTTAAAAGTTCAAGTGTTGGTATGAACAACCTACTGGTCTTATCTTGGTTATAAATATTTTGCTAAGATGTTTTGCTAAAGGAACCAACTTGAATGCTTTGATCAGTGTCCAATAGTTTCTTTTACAAAAGAATGTGCCAACAAACTTATATAGGGCTACTTAGGTGTTTAAGCAAACACCAAAAGAAAATATTCATAAAAAAAATTACTATATAATTCAAGACAAAAGATAAACTTTCTTTTAGACTCTTTTCTTTTAGGAGGGAGAAGGAAGCCTAAGTGTGCTTATGACTTATGAGAGTAAGGTGTAGTTCTCTTGTTGCTGTTGCCCTTACCAGATGGACTAGGGGGGTTTTATAGAAGAGGGAAACAGTCAAGTGTTTAGAAGTATTTGGCCCTAACAAGATAGACTAGGGGGTTTTTTATAGAGAAGTGAAAGAGTCTGAGTGTTCAAAAGTCTGTTGCTATTGCTTTATTCTTTTGTTTTTCTCTGTTCTTTTTTTGACAAAGCTAAAGTTTTGTTTTGAGGTGATTAAGCTGACAATTGTCTTTTTGCATTGTCTGAGATGACTTTCTAAATTTTTGAGATGGCTGAGATGTCCTTTGAAAATACTTCAATTATGCCTTGTTTTTGTTTTTCCCAGATAGTGTCCCTAATTTCTGTGATCTTGAAAATTCCCTTCCCTTCCCTTGTTGTCGCCTCGACTGACTTTGCCTAGCTGGTGGCGCCTCCCTTCCCCGTCGCTGCCTCCACCTGTTGTTCTCGTCACCTTCGCCCTTCCTTTGCTCCGTGGGGCGGAGGCAATGCATCCATCACAAGGCCACGAGGCCCTCATCGCAAGGCCTCCTCCTCTACCCCACAGATCAAAGGAAGGGCGGAGGCAGCGAATGCGACAGATAGGGAATGGTGGGGAAAGGCAGAGGTGAGGGGCTTGATGGGCATGACGGGTGGGGCCTCATGGTGACAGGCAGGGAGTGGAGGCGACGGGTGCAACGGGCGGGAAAGGTGCGGAGGTGGCGAGCACGATGGGAGGCAACACGGTGGAGGCCTCGTGGTCGTGTCATCTCTGCCCCATGGATCAGAGGAAGGGCAGTGGAGGTGTTGCCCCCGCCTCAGAGAACAGTGGAAGGGCAGAGGCAGTGGGTGGAGGCGATGACAGGCAAGGGAGGGGCATTTTCAGGATTACAAAAATTAGGAGCACTATCTTGGAAAAATGAAACTAGGGGGCACTATCTAGGGTAAAGGAAGAAAGGAAAAACATTCATTTTGATAAGCTAAAGAGGTCTTATAATTGTTGAAATAAACCAACCTTTTGATTTCATGTATCTGATTCCAGAGACTTGGTTATATTTCATTCGAGACTTGTCATTTGACACTTTGTAGCCAGCTGCTTATTTGACAAAGGTGGCTTCAATCATCCCCTTTTTCTTTAAGTCAGTCTTTCTAAGAACCTTGGCTGTATACAAAACAAGATATTCTGAGGATCTTTCTGACAGGACCTGTGAATTTTTACCGGAAATTCATTCTAGCAACTTAGAATTTAACAGGAATAGCCTACAATGCTAGCAGCACATCATTTTATGCCTCTCTATCATTGCCTTTTTAGTCAACATTCTAAATAAAGTTTGATGCATAGTTGGACATAGTTGCCGAGCATCAATGAGCCCTGAACTTGTTTTTCTTTTTTAACAAGTTACACACATTGATGGCATTTTATTGTGTGTATACATAGTTCTCCCTCATGGACAAGCAGGTTGTTGCTGGTTTACATGTTTCATGCCTTATTTGCAACCAAGTGTTGCGACAATGTTGAATGCAAATGTGATAGTGCTTACGCCAATTTGTTGTCTCATAACTCTCTTGCACCTGTGAGTACTGCACCGATTTGGACATTGACCTTGGTGATGTGCTATACATATGTTGGTGCTAGTACAATGCAAATCAGGCATCCCTTACAAATTGAGACTTAGTTACTTTGACCTTGTGGATGTGTTTTACACATGTTGGCACTTGTATCTACATGAAGATCAAGCATGTCTTATGAATTGAGAATTAGATACCTCTATATTGATGTTCTTTCTACCCCCTTCACAGGCAACTCCTAGACTGAGTGAGGATAAAGTCAAACAATGTGTAGATCCAAGATTGAAGGGAGATTACCCAGCAAAAGGGGTTGCGAAGGTCTTGCTCTTATCTATTATGTACAAGTGAACTTTTTTTCCCGCCTAATGGTTTGGATCTGGGGCTTAGTTGGAGTTGCTTTCCAAAACCATATATAGAGCACTGTTTACTAAATCCTACATCCATAGGATGTTTCAAGGATGACTAGTTTTGATTTTATTTGTTCTTGCAGCTGGCAGCAGTGGCAGCTCTATGTGTCCAATACGAAGCTGAGTTTCGGCCCAATATGAGCATTGTGGTAAAAGCACTCTCTCCTCTTCTCGTAAATAAGCCGGCTCCCCCACCCGCGGCTGTTCCTTCCCAAGCTCCAGATGCCTGATCTGTAATGATTATTATGCATATCATCAGACTTCATTGGTATGTTGATTTTCTGCTAGGATAGTTGTTTAGCAAATCTTTAAACCTCATCTATGATCCTAATACAAGCCTCCAATTTGCTTTGAGTGCTTCAAGAGTGTTCTAGTTTGTGGCGTTGTACAAGTCATCATCAATGAGATTCTTGTGAATGGGGATTTTTGTTGTTTATTTGTTGAGCACCTCAGTCGTTGCTCTTTTTCCAGACAGTTGTGGAAGACTACATGGAATACTGAAGTATCATAAAGGCTGCAATATTCACTATTTGGCCTGTCTGTTGCTGGGGAAACATCTGTTTCTGACCTAATGCTTCTAATGGCTCTAATCTTTTAGATGTGCCTTATGTGCAGTACTAGTGGTGGTAGCTTATCAACCTGCTGCATTCAGGTGATAGAATGCAATCAAGAGCACATCCGATCCCGCATTAGCAGGAGTTGCATGCCCTGGATCATCATTTGTTCCTCTTACATGTCACACGAAAAGTTATTGCGAATCTAGCAGCCAAAATGGAAGAATTTGTTTTGTCTACGTTCTCAACTCTTTTATCTCTATTGCAGTACTTGATGGTGTTCCATGAATTGCTTGATTTACTCTAAGCTTTAGTGTCTGTGTGTGTGAGCTAACCATTCTGCAGCGGAGATGATTATAGGTCGTCAGTCTTTGCTGAGCATTTGATTTGTGACATCTCTACAGTTCCAACTATGTTATTGTCTGCATAGCAATTTACAATGACCAAAATACCCCCATGCATTTTTTGCCTAAGCAGGTGACCTCTTTTCTATGCTGATTTATAGTTTCTACTCTACCAAAAACAATCAATTTGACCACATAAGATCAATTGATGAGTTTCTTTCTATGCAATTTTAGAATACTATCTTCCAGCTCAAACATCTTCACTATTTCAATATCATCAGGAGCTCAAGAAGGTTTGACAATTGGAAACTTATCATTCAGTTTGCTTTTACCTTAAAAAACTATATATATATATATATATAATATAATGTTCACCTACATAATATATCTATGGTTAGGTTCAACTACCAATATAATCCATTCGTTTGGTTGTACTAACTCAGTGCATAGGTGTATTCAGCTGTTGTTGTTGAAGACCTGTTCGTGAATGTAATCTGCTAGTTTGGTTTCGATCCCATTCGGCGTCATGAATTATGGCGAGAAGTAGGAGAAATGCCGACTCTAAGACACAAAGCTGATTCTTTAGACTTGAGGTAAAACATACAGGAGATACATAGAAGAAGATCTACTGACATATCAAGCCTTCCAAAATAATCCACTTACATGAGACGCACAGGTAACACAGAGAGAGAGAGAGAGGCGACACAGGCAAAAGGGCACCTTGGGTGCCTTCATGTTTGCCTGATGAACACGCTGATGGTCTGCAGTGTCTCGCCTTCCGCTACCACGTACGGTTCGTCGCAGCCGCCCTTCCCCGGACGCCGAGCGTCGAGGGGGGTGGTGGAGATGAGTCGAAGGATGAACAGGATGGCCAGCAATCTCGTCACAACTTTGCTCATGGCTAACAACATTATTGCTTTGGAGACCTGTGTGTGCGTGTGTAGATATATTGGACTCGTAAGATGCTCAGCATTTGATTGAAAAGCAAATGACACGTTAGCTGTTATGAATAACCTATGATGAGTTCATGTTATGCCAAAAAGAAATTTTCTGAAGGGCTGAATAGGGGTACGGCATTTGCATATTAATTCGTGAAACCTGAAATTAATCGGTTTAAATTACACATTAATGTAAACTAAGGAAGAAGTGGTTTCTTAAATTGCATATGAAACAAGTGTTAGTATCCATCCACAAAGGGTTTCTTAAATTTCTTAAATGGTGAAATTTAGATATTTGCACTATTTAAAAGGGTGACATATATTTGTAGATTTCATTTTGAGAGATTTGAAAAAGCACTATCTCGTTGAACGGTTCTATATATGCCGTTTCGATCATCTCTGATGTCAATGGGGAGTTTCACAAAAAAAATCTATAGTAAGTTCCACATATATGTAATTTATTCTGCGACGAAAGATAAGTCATCAAATACAGTAGTGATTTACATTCAGTAAAATAAATAGGAAAAATAAACTCTTGGCTTCCTGTTGACACAGCAGTGTCCAATTATTATTGTATAATTACTACAAAAATTTCGACTTTTGAGAAATCAAATACGTATACGTATTATTGTATAATTATTATTTCATTTGGCTTCTGACCTTCTTGAGCTCTGAGTTCTAAGATTTTGATAGAAGAGATCACTAAGATACATTAGCTAAATTTGCATTAAACAAAAGACCAAAGCTATGATAAAGACCATTCCACTCTGCATTTTGCTGCAAATGATCAGAGGCTGCTCATGCCAAGGCAATTTAAAAAAAAAAGAAAATAGAAGTTTGCATATTATTTCAAGATCAGAGCCTGCAAATGATCAGTCTCTTTCTATTTTTATTTCTTTTTCTTTGGACCCTAAAGGAGCAGATGCTGTGATTTATTTCATGACTACTGAAATGAATAGGTAAACTTTCTCCCTGAATTGAAGATGACCATTTTTCTCATTCATTAGTTAAATAAACTCATAATCTGATTCTAATTTCTGTTGATCTTTATGTTGGCTTATTTCTCAAGCCACAACAGAGGTAGTATATGAACATCCTTATCATCAACAGACAATGCATAAAAATGCTCAATCTTAAGATAAAAAGGGATTCAGCTATTCAATCCTCTGATGGTGTACTGTTCCTGTTCTTTGCAGGTTTTATCTCTGATATATGCATGTTCTCTCTTTCTTGTGGAGCTTTGGTTTGCATGTATTCAATAAATTTCACATCAGACTGGTTTAGGTTGATCTCCTGTCGGGTTTAGTTATAGCTTGCCGTTGTCTACAAATTTTGGCTCTTGTACTAACTGTGGCTTATTGTAATTTAGGATGTATTCTGCAAGGCTTGGAGTATAGCATTTGAGCATGATTTAGGATTCTTCCTATTAGCTTTCAGTCTTATACATGCTTTCTACAACTATTTCTTATGCCTGTTCTTATTACAGTGAATATTCTTTTCACTAGTGAAAAATAACATATAATCAAGAACAAATCAATGTTACAAAAACTGAAGTAATAAGATCAAATTCGGATCCACAAAGATAATTATGATAAGGAAATTTTAGTAACCACAGGATTCACTTTTCTTTTTCCATCTATCCCTCAGCCTTATCTTCATTCTCATTCCTGTTCTTTCTCCATTCTTTGTAAGTGGTTGGGATGCTCTTGGCCAACAAGAACACATGTTTCCAGTTATCACTTTCAGGTGTTCCCATCATTTAGGGACCATCAAGCCACCCTCACAAATCAGAACACATGTTTGAAAACATGTTGATTGATTGTGACTACATGTCATCTTCCTCGCATCATGCATGCTGCTGATCTTGACCTGATGGTATTTATCCGTATTCTCCATCATCTACTCGTATTGCCCTTTTATCCTCAAAAATAACTATCAGTTTTATTGATCACAGATGTCCCTTTCCTCCCTAACTCTTGGCAAAATAACTTGAACTATATTTGGAATCAAACACTAGTTTAGGGAAACAGAAGGTTTGACTACATGAATGCAATCTGTCTGTTGCATGGAATAGGTGAAAATGCACTACTGTTTCTAGTCCAGCTAATCCATACACTAACATCACTCGTATGTGAATTCTGCGGATCACAAGCTCATCCTTTGCTTGAGAGTCATTCTCTAACAAGAGGAGCACAAGATATGACTGCCAGAATTACCTGTTGGCAAGCTAATTTGCATCTGAAGCTACCATTTCATGACTAAACATTTAGTGCAGTGTTGCACTAGTATGAGCTTTTGCATATAAGTTGAACATAGAGAAAGCCCCAAACCTTCTGTGTGGTTGTGTAGGACCTGGATTGACTCAGCAGTTACTTTCTATCTTCAATGCTTCCAATTCGATTTCTACCCCATCTTGTAGCTGAATGTCCAACAAAGCCTGCCCTTTGGTCACAAAGCTGATGAACAAGGAGCATCAGAGGAGTCACTTGATGCATTTCCATGTACAGAAACAGATAAAAGAAGTTACCCCAGATGGTCTAAAAAAGAACAACAAATTCAAGTACCCTGTGCACTCTACTAGAATAAATAAACCAATTTCTTACTCTGCCAGATTGCTAAAAGTACCATAAATCTCGGTTAAAAATCCATTGTCACAAACACTGGAGATCTGAGGTCCAGTCATCTACCAGACCAGGTGCCTTGTGAACTCAATCAAATGGTTATAAATGCTGAGGCAGAAAAGATGATTAAGTTTTCAGGTTATCATCCCATTCCTCTTTATTGCAACTAACATGATTGCACAGAACAGTTACTTGATACAAATTGATATTATTCATACCAAGAAGAACACTATAATTGATCATGTGCCATACATGAAAAATAGCAGTCGTTCTTCTTTATAGGCCTGCAGGCCAGACATGGTACAGTGGACCTCTCTTCTCTTTGCTCTTCTTCCTGTTTGTTCTTTTTGTTATAGGCCTTCATTTTCCATCTTCAGAATTGTATTCAAGGCGAAGAGCTCTTCGGAATGGGAGAAGAATGGTTTAATCCCAGTGGTAATGAGTAGATGATTCACTCCAAAGAAGTTAGCCTTGGCGGTGGATTCACATGTATATATATTACTTCTTCCAACAGTAGATAAACTCAAAGTAATGCAAACTCTTTCAGCTGCATAATCGGAGAGTGCATGCTACTGTCTGAGCCCAGTACTTCAGCCTTGCTTTAACTTCATCTGGATCATCACCTGATAGATACATCAAAGAAAACTGATTAGGAAACTGAAATATTTGATAACAGCAGTAAATCCAGCAAAATAGAATCTCCAAAATCCAGAGATGAGAACTCCTCCAACATGCTTTAGACCATAATTCAGCAGAACAGTAGCTGGATCAGATATCAAAAGACGAAAAGAAACAAAGGTGCATTTCTTATAGTTTGAATCTTGACAAAAAATTTCTAAGAAAAATTGGTTTTTTACCCCCATTTATCAACTAATAAGAATAAATTGATCTTTTACTGGTTTAATTCTCACAGCAATGCATTTGATAGATCTTTCAGGGTTGAAGAAGAACCAAAATATCAAATATTTCAAAGAAATTTCCAGACTTAAGATATAATTGATACGCCAACTATATCACTCATACCTATCCACAAATATGTATATCCACCATTTTAGGGGAAAAAAAAAGGAATTTTTATGAATATTACTTCACCTATATCACTTATAGCCAATCCATAAACATATATCCACCATTTTAGACAAGAAAGATGGAATCTTTTTGCTCGTTTTTTAACCGAGAGGAAACAGAGGAAGGAACGAGGAAGCATCATACTACCAGGACTGGAGATCATCCAATTGGCGAAGGGAAGCGAGTCCCCATGAGATATCTGTTCTTGTTGATCGTCCAGGTGGAACCTCTGGCTCATGGAATAGCAGAGCTCCAGCGCTGGGAGCGTGTTGCAGAGCTCCGGGATCCCCTCGTAGCTGAACCCGAACCCTAGGTCGAGGCACGCCTTGAGCTCCTCCAGGTCCTCGTCCGTGAGGCTCCTCGTCCCCTTGACCCCACCAGGCCCCCGCTCCCGGCCGTCCGCCGAGCCCAAGACGTACCCCTCCAGCATCACCCCTCCGCCGCCGTCGCCCTTGCGCGGCCAGGCCTCCTCCCCGCTCCGCCACCCCCGCTCGGACCACCCCTTCGCCTCCTCCTCCGACGCCACAGCCGCAGCAGCGACCACCGTCACGTGCTCGTCGTCCTCCTCCTTCCTCGTTCTCTTCTTTTCCATGGGGGAGGCACCGATACCGATTCCGCTTCTCGGGCACACAGTTGGGTATGCCAGCCCGCGGTGGACTGTGGCATTTAAACGGCTTCTTGGTCTCGTCACGTGCAAACAATATGATGATCATGATGATGAGATGGATGGATGTTATCGTATGATGAGATCATGTATGCTAATGCCATGTCGAACGATCTGGTAACTTGTCCGACCTACCACGAGACTTACTCCTCATCTATCCGTGAGATGAAGAAGTGGGTCCAACAGTAGATTCCATGTGGGGTCCAGGTGATCTTCCAATCCTCAGGGAAGGTACAGAAGGGGTACAGACAAAAGTGCTCCATCGTTCAGACGCCACACGTGACGAGAGAATGACGTCCATATCTCCTCAATAAATCTCGCCTCGTTGCACCGGCCACTCGACGTTCCTACCGGCCTTGTCATTTGGTAGAGCGGTGGGGCTACCTTGGGTCCCATGCGAGTTATTGATATATTCAATCATGAGGAAGGTGGGTTACGAGGCGAAATTTCTGCCCGTACAAATTAACACATAATTCTCCGTCGGTTCCACAGTTTTTGTTTCTTTTGATTGCATGGCGAAGGAAAATTCACCCATCAATGTCTCCACACACAAAGCAAGATGGCCCCAGTGGGGCCTACACTCTTTGGATAGCAGCAATTTGGATCAGTAGTGGTTGCAACTAAAAATTTGCTGGTCTCATCCATGAATTCAATCATCATCGCTCAGCATGTAGATGTACATGTATACTGAGAATGATGGCAAGAAATGGAAATACTGAAGCTCTCCTCAAGATTAAGTCAAATATTTATCCAACCATAAAAAGCTTAAATATGTTCAACCATGCGAAATGATTGATTGCACTCCTCCCATATTTTGTTCGGTGGAATTCTTCTTCCAATGGCACTCCATGCATTATTCTATTGATGTTTTATTGGAGCTGCAACAAACATGGTAGTGAAATCATATAGTTTCAGTCAACATTTCCGGGTTTTCTTAGATTGTATCCAACACCATATGCATATTATTTCCTGCATCAAACACCAGGAAATACAGAAGAAAACAAATACTTTGTGGGTTCTAGCAACCACAGAGGAGATGTTTGAAGGTGGCATGAAGCTGTGGTCGAAACCCTAGTTCCTGCAAAACTCCAAATATCCTAGAGGAAGATTAGAGAGAATCTTCTCAAGGTTTTCATCAAGTGGACCACAGTTGAAAAGAAGTGGATGAACAAGAAATGCTATCTGCAGGCCTTTTCTTGTGACTATCGTGCAGCACCTTTGCTGTCTCTCTCTCTCTCTCTCTCACCCATGGTGGAGAAAGCTCAGCAGTCAGCAGGGACTAGACTAACAAAAATGGCATCAGATGGACCATCTTTACGAGCAAGACAACGTGCTGAAATCAAGGGAAGGATGATGAACACTCTGAGGAGAACACACACTTGAGCACAATTGATGTGTGGGCGAACGATTTCCAGTGATACAGGAATGTGCTATCCTTCTTGTCCCAGACGAGGGCAACTTGAAGCAGTCTGTGCCAGAAAAGCTACTCCAGTTAACATCGTGATAGCATCACATCTTCAAGTGGTGGAACACATAATTTATTCATTTTATTAAATACTCTAAGGAGAGACAAAGGAAGGGCCTCAATCATTTATTGTTGAACATATAATTTATTCATATACATGTGATATTTGTATGTGTTTGTATTTTTTTTTATTCTATTAATACTTTACACAACTTATAAAAATTTTATAATAGGTTTGACAATCTCATTTTGATTTACTCTTATGGTCGTTTTAGTGTAGTATACACATGTTATATGTAATTATCGTGTATAGATAAATTTATTCAAAAATAAACCATCTATTTAAAGTGTTTTTAGGCTCCACGTAGTAACGTGAGGTATCAATCAATATAACATCATGGAGCTACCCGATGATATATGGTTGGATCGACCTTTGAGGTATTATTTAAGTTTGGTTTACTATATTATTTTATAGCAATATCATATGGGGACTTATAGAGACTTTTGGCATGGTAGACTGCCTTTGACTATTTGTTATACAATTGTTTAAAACTTATAAAGTATATATTTGTAATTTATATTATCTATTAAGTGTTTTTGAAATGTCTGGTTATTGGATCTCGAGTATAACACTTTTTCTAACCGGTCTTATCTTTTGTAAGTTCTTAGGGGACTCTAAAAGGTTACGATAAGACTGATTATTTACAAATAGACATGCAAGAGTGTCATATTATCTAGATAAATCTAATTAAGTTCGTGACATATAATACTAGAGTGTAATAAGTACACCTAGAGACACTTGACATGCAAATATGGGTGACTTAGCGAGACTATGTTAAGGGCAGCTAGCACGCGCGATAGTTTGAGAGAAATATGCATAGAGACGTTGAGAAATGAGTTCCTCGAAGTTGTGGATATTCAAAATTAATATTTAAAGAAATGGTTAACCCTTTGCATAAGAGATACCACGAGGATAAGTAAGCTAGAAGGAACATATAGTGCACAAAAGTTATGATAGCTAAGTTCAAGTTACAACTCAATGTTAGCAACCAAACTTGATGGTACTCAAGACAAGTGAGGGCACTTTGCAAAGGATGACACTGTGCAAGGAGGGATAGATTACTCAGCAATCAAAAGAGCTAAGCAAGGCTCATAGAAGCAAGGGGAATTGCTAAAAGAATTCAATACTCAAGCAAGAGCTTGTAGCAACGGACTACCTATGGTCATTCTAAGGCAATCAAAATTCAATACTATGGAGTATGAAAACTTTCTCTTCAGCATAAGAAGGATATATCCGTAGGAAATTGAAGTGCATAACGGGTTCAACATGTTACTAAGCCTTAAGGGACATAACAAGGATTGTATTGGTAAAGAGTCATAAGAACAATACATAGTTTATTCAGTAAGGAGATAGTGATCTTTAAAACTTCCAAAGAGAGGAGCACAAAAAAAAAAGTTGCTATAACAAAACAATATCAAGAGAGAAAAATCTTGGTTCTCCAGAGGGAGATTCATATGCAACAGACTGCACATATTGAGAGAGGTATCTTAAGTCATTCTATGATATCACATGAGATAATAAATTAATGGATACATTTCAAGTTTTAGTGGGGGAGCGACTGAAGATAACACTAAAACGAAAGTATACATAGTGCTGATATAAAGATTGGACTCAATGGATGATTGACCCATGGAATGGTAGGTACAAGGACCACCATCATCTTATTATAAATCAAAGAGCGAAGTAACTTGGGTAAAACTTGATGAAATATCGAAGTCACAGAGACAACATAAAAGACAAAATATGGAGTGGAGGTATGAAGCTTTCCTTAGAAATAGGTCAAGGGCATGAACTCTTGTAAAGGCAAGAGTAGGATTCTATAGGTTCTATATTTTGATAAAGTGAACTAATCTTGTATTATACCAAAATTGAAGGAAGCTTCGAGGCATATGTATTTTATCTTAGTGAGGCAATTAATGGAGGCACTAAGGTGACTTAATTTGCGAAGACGAAGTTTGAGTAAAAAGGCTTTAGTACAAGGTAAGAGGATGCAAAGATAGACACTTTTGAAGAATATACCATAGTACTATCATTTGAGGTACTGTAAGATAAGCTATATGTAGTAGAGATTGTGCTCGAGACAAAAGCCTAAGATCCAAATAATAACATACAAACTTTCAACGAAGTCAGTAAACTTCAAAAGTTATCGAGTGACAGACTATTATAGAATTGCACTTCGTTCATATGTGACTTGAGAGTAAATAGACGAAAATCGATTATCAACGGAGTGAATACAATTAGTGGTGGCGGAGGCCCTACGATGTGTTGGTGAAGGCCACACAAGGAGAGATCATAGTCCGAGTTTATCATATAAAGATCAAAGTATAATAGGGACATCACCAAGAGACAACATGGTACAGCGGTTGAACAGTTCAAGGTAATACAATATATATAGCAGAAGTCCTGGTAAGAGGCTTGTGTGAATCACTCCTCGGTTTTTGAAGTTTCACTATTATATTATCAATGTCAATATTCATATTTTGACAGCTTCTTGTAAATTTATATCAAGAATTGACTACAATAAAGCATATTATGAATAAAAACTGGTGTTTGCAATCGTACATAGTTGAAAATCACACCTCTGCATCCTCATGAAAGATGAAAAACTTGACACAGACATGTCCACATTGTAAGATGATATCAGACAGAGACTGTGCTCAAATACAGGACTTAATTTTCCTTCAATGAGCTATCTTTGAACAACTTCTTAGTTAGATTGTTAAACAATTGTCTCGAGTACTGTCGCGATCCATTCCTCCAGTCTGATCCAGATTTCATCATTAACTCAAACTCTTTGTAGCTAATCCGTCCATCCTGAAGCATTTTTCACACAAAATTAGTGAGTACATGAAAGATAAATCTTATAAGCAGAATATTATGCA
The DNA here is from genome assembly GCF_036884655.1 of Musa acuminata AAA Group. Lineage (NCBI taxonomy): Eukaryota > Viridiplantae > Streptophyta > Magnoliopsida > Zingiberales > Musaceae > Musa > Musa acuminata. The sequence goes on from NC_088340.1 coordinate 36,981,748, forward strand.
TTTTTCGCATGTTTACAAGTATCATTTGGCTATTTTTCCTTATTGCTCTTTGTGTTAACTTCTGGATTACTAGTTGTTGTGTGCAAATGGCTTGTCACCATATGTATAAGATTTGCAGCAGATGGATATGAAGATATCTCTAACCTTGTCTGTGTCAACATCAGAGATGATTTCCCATATCACTTGCTCAGTAGGTGCATCACCCTCAACTAAAGCTTCTCTTAACTCATCCATCTCAATATAACCACTACCATCTTTGTCAAAGTAATTGAATGCTTTTGTTAATTGCTCCTCACTGCTGATCTTTTTAAGATGAACAGAGACAGTCATGAACTCTTCGCAGTCTAGGGTGCCATTTCCATCAACATCAGCCTGAGAATGCAAAAAAGTTCCAATACTAACTAGATTTACTTGTTTAACATAATTTTAGATGAAAAAGAAGCATGATGGACAGTGATAATAGTGAAGGCAACACTTGTAGAAAGATTTTGCAATTCGATAAGTGTCAGGCCTTAAGATTGGCAAACAACAAGTTTAAAGAACTGACAACAGAACCACCTCAAACAGCTTAAGGAAACCTAGTGATGTATATAACATATGAGCTTAAAATATGTCAGCAATAAAATTATGCAATTTTATTATTGCAAAGAACAAAACATAGGGTTTCTTTATAAAAAATCAATCAAGAAAGTGGAAATTGCAGAAACAAAGATCAGTTCCAGCTTTCAGACTGTTGATCTAGCCATTAAATGCTTACTGCAAGAAAGCTTTCCGTAATCTTATTTACATTTATGGACACATGCTTAATTGCTTATAACTATTTACGCAATGATTATATTCATAGCAAGGCATGGAAAGGAATACATATGGCTTCCAGATTCTCTAAGCTTTATTCTCAAATAGCATCTGAACCCCTAGCAGTGTGCCAAAGACAAAAAGAAAATGTCAGCAACTACTACTACTTTCGCTTGACAGATTTATATAATAACCATTAAATTTGTTACAACCGGGTTAGTTCCGCATCAGAAGTGGATGATTGTTGTGATGGTTAGATGAGTCTATGATATTTAGTTGGGCTTATTCTGGACTATTCATTGGGCCTTAGGATGAGCAGCAGGGGAGATTGTTCCCTCATGTATGTTACTGAAATCATAATTCATAACCTGATTTATAGTAATAAATATCTTGATATTAAGAGTATCATAATAATGCTGTCATTCTGCTTATGAGACTAGGTTGTGTCAAAACACTGATAAATTAAAGCAAAATTTTGAATATGAAGGCTAGCTCCACTTTAGTGAAAAAAAATGAATGATGGATTTTGATTAAAACAAGTGCAATTTCAGAAGCATGATGGACAGTTTAGATCCTTAATATAGTAACTCAGCTGACTAGTAGTTCAAACGTGTCTAGTTTCATCAGCATTCATCAATCTTCGTTTTTTTCCCCTTCTGGTCACTTCATTGAATAATAAATGCATAAATCTAATTATAGTAGCATAAACTTGAGCATCAGAGATAGCCAACTCATGATGCAAATTGGATGTGAATCACCAAGAATGCTTACCGCTTCCAGTAACATTTTAACGTCTGGTTCCGGAACAGGATTCCCAATTATGTGCAAACCCTCTTTTAGTTCTTCGAGGGTTAGAGTCCCATTCTTGTCCTTGTCCATCATATAAAAAATCTTCTTAATATTTGCTACTTCTTCTATCGGCAATTGCTCAGCTACCACCTATGGCACATCATATGTATGGCATGTCAAATCTTTTCAGCAGCAAAAAGAATGTTGCTTGAGAGTAGTAGCAAGGTCCTTAAAATGTTTGCACTTACTCTGAGGGCTTTCTTCTTGAACCTGTTCATGACTGAGAATTGCTGGAGCCTTGTTCTCACAGTTTCTCCGAGTGAGACATTGGGAGCCTTGTTAGCATGCTGAAGCCAAGGATGATCTTTTTTTTTGCAAAATCAAGGGCAAAAATTAGTTGATACTCTGTCATGTAAAATTTCCATACATCACAAAATTGTGTAATTCTTGCCATTTGTGAATTGTGATTTGACAACCTTCAAGTTTGCAGAATCAGATTTCTGTGAAATGATTATGATGGTAAAACATGCAAACAAAGATTACATGAATGCCTTTTGATAGTTAGAGAGATTCCCCAGAAATGTAGTCTGTTCCAAGTATAACCATGCTTTCCTAAAATTTATTTGAGATGAAAAAGGAAAAAAAAATCAATACCAAGAACTTGCTGAGCTGTCAATCTGGTTGATGGATTAGGATCTAGCATTAGCTGCACGAGATCCTTCGCATTTCTGGATATCTTTGGCCAAGGTTCTCTTTCAAAATCTATAGAAGAGTTAAGAATTGACTGGATGATGCCTTCATCATTTTCTGCAAAAATTAACAGCAAATGCCGGTTATAGATTTTAAATCAGTCCTCATGATATGTTCGGTTCCGTTAACTCAAGTATCTGTATCAGTCAAACAATTATGACAATGTAATAGATATCCATGTTTACCTGCCCAAAAAGGTGGAACTCCACACAATAAAATGTAAAGAATAACCCCCGCACTCCATACATCTACCTCTGGTCCATAGCTTCTTTTGAGGACTTCAGGTGCTATGTAATATGGACTTCCAACAACTTCGGTGAATCGCTGACCTATAGCAGCAAGTTAACTTGGAATTATGCATACAGCAAAAGGCCATCATACTGGAAATTATGCCTACCAGGTTTGAAGAACACAGAGAGGCCAAAGTCGATCGCCTTTAACGGTGAATCTTCTGAATTGTTTGCAAACAAGAAGTTTTCAGGCTTCAAGTCTCGATGTATCACCCCATGCTTATGGCACAGCTGCAGGAGAAGTTACTTAACTAAAAATAAATGCTGATCAAAGCAGTACCAGAGATCAAAAACTGAATTCTTAATGTGCAATGGCACAATTAACTTGAACAATTCAGGAACTCGAGCTCGAATTACTGGAAGAGTAGTTCATTCAACTTGAAAAGGAATCTGAAAACCAACCTTTTGTACTCTGTTAACATTATCCACCAGGTTTCATTTTATATAGGATTGAGCAAATGATACTGAAGAGGATTTTAGTATCATTTCTTGGAGGAATCAAATGAACTTAACGCATCTCAAACAAGTTTGATGTTGAATATAGCTAGGAAAACATGGCAGCTCTGTTACCTGAACAACCTCGACGATCGTCTTAGCAACGTTTGCTGCAGCACGCTCCGAGTAGTGGCCCTTTGCTACGATTCTATCGAAGAGCTCACCGCCCTCGCAGACCTCCATGATGAGGTAAACAGACTCGCCGTCCTCGTAGGCCTCTCTCAGGCTCACGATGTTGGGGTGCTCCGACAGGGTCTTCATGATCTCCACCTCCCGCCGCACGTCGACCATGTCCTCCATGCTCCTGATCTTCCGCTTGGAGATGATCTTGCACGCCAAGGCTTCGCCGGTCTCGTTGTCGGTGCAGCGCCGGGTCACCCCGAACTCGCCCCGCCCCAGCTCGGCCCCCAGGAGGTACCGCTGCAGGAAGTCGACGGCAGGAAGGCCGTCGAGGATGGAGAGCGGTGAGGACGGACTGGTGTCGAGGTCTCTCTCGTCGTCGTCATCGTCGTCGTCGGTGTAGGAGGAGGGTAGGCAGTGGAGGCTCGGTTTCTTCTTCCGGTCGACGAAGGAGTCATTAGAAGATGGAGCAGAGTAGCAACCTCCCATTCGCCTCCCTCCTCTCTCGCCTCCGGCTCTCCTCCTCTCAAAGGAGGGAGGAGGAGGGGAAGAGGGCGAGGGGCGACGCTTTTGGTTGGTTTCCCGGGTTTGGCGGGAGGAAGCCGTTCCCGCCATTTCCGAAGCGGAGTCAAAAGGTTGTTAATATGACCGTTGATATGCCATCCACTGGTCAACATTTTGACCGGGTTTTATCATCCGTTGTTGTGGTGTTCAGTTTGTCCATTGACTAAATCAAATTTCCAAAGAGGAATTTTGACCATAGTTATAAATCCCGACAGGACCGCCGGTCCCTCTATTTAATTGTTGACCAGTTTAAACTATAATTTTGACCATTACTACTTAAATAAAAAATAAAAAAATCATAAAAATAAATTCATCTACAATAATTAAATTACTTCATAAGTAATTTAATTACAAGATGTCATTTAAATGATATAGTGTTTTAAACTTATCTATTGAATATTGGCGAGTGTCCTGAGATAGTTTTGCTTATATTTTAAAAATATAAGGTCAATGTCATAATCTTATTTTAAAAAAAAAAAAAATTTCATGACTCGAACTATGGCATAGATTTTTTTATTTATTTAAGTCATAAAAATCATAATTACAAAACCATTTGGCAAAAGAGTCTAACTCGCGATCGGTTTGATTCGCTTATTAAATTATTGAACCACTTAAATGACTTCGATTTTTGATTCGTTATCAAAGATATTTATTTTTTTCCAATAATATTTAAGGTTTTTCTTATAAAAATGAAAGAGAAAAATCTTTATAATTTTGTTACTCTCTCATCTCTAGAGGTCCCTATTATCCTCTTCCTTTATATTATAAATATTATTTAATAATATTATCCTATATTTTTTGACATAATATATATTATAATTTTTCAAAAAACTTAACTCTAGTTCTGACCTGTTGACTCACTATGATAAGGACTAGAAAAGATCAACCAATATTCTTTGTTGGAGGCAAACATATTACAAAGATTAAAAGAAAAAAAAAATACAAAGCTATAGTTATACTAAGTTTATTAACTCAGGTATAAGAAGTTTATGTTATACACACACATGTATTCTTCTTTCAATTAGAGATGGTAGGATGGAAGTACATTCAATTCTTCTAATAAGTTTGCATATGTAATTACCTTAGAAGAAACTCCAATTTTATCTTAATAAATATAGTCTGATTGATGTGATGAATTTTATCTCAAAATATAGGTTTTACCGTGCTTCAATACTATGTCGACTCTGAGCCAGAAATACTTAAAATGTAATAATAATACCTATAAAACTCTTATAAATAAATCTTAATCTTAACCCGCTTGCTAACTATCATGGAATGTTGTAACATCAATTGGGGTATGCAATATCATGATCATTTGCCTTAATCGACATCCAATATAACACTATGCTAGATGTCTCTCTTCCAAAAACTATTTAGTTTTTCTTTCTTGAAATATGTCAAAGAAATAATAAAAAAAAGCAATATTATGTTGATCAATATTTCATATTACAAATAATATGGCTCTTGCTCCACCATTGCTATATATTTTTCATATTTGTGTGTGTGTGTGTGTGTAAATATAGCACTAACAAAGAAGGCTTAATGCTTCCGTTCATTGCAAGAGACAACGTTGACCGTCTTACCTCTCTCCTGCACCTTGTAAGTCTACCAGAGCGTAATGATGTTATTAAGTGGCTTGTATTATTCATCCAAACTGCTGCTAATCTGAGCCTTTCGATATGTTATCAGTAATTATCGGATTTGATTTCACAGAAAATAGCTATAGATCAGATGATTGAGGCAATATCTCAAACATGTTGATGATGCTTTTCTCAGAGAGGGATATTCCAAAGCATTCTTGAAAAGAAGGAAGAAAGACACACCAAGAAGAACATCATTCAAATAACAACTTTTAGTTAATATGGGCTAATTAACTTCAGATTGCAAAAAATTTGGAGATGAATACTGATATATAGCAAACATAATATCACCTGAACCCTTCACTGGTTTTTGTATCAATGAAGTGAATCATTAGATTTGTGCACCTCAAAACGGAGGATGCAGAAATGATGTGTAGCTTTTAAGAATGACATTTTATTCGAATAAAGGGGGAAAAAATATACACTTTGTCACACGCATCTCTTCTTTACAGTTGCAGAATTTGAGAGAAAAAAATTGAAGAAAAGATGATATGAAAACCTTTAACATCACTATAGATCAGACTAATCACGACCCACAAACATTCGTGGATCTGCTCAACAGCCAGCAGCTTTCAGGAATTTGTCGTATGGGCTTGCAGGTGGCAGCCTGAATGACTGCTCAGACTCACTCGACAGTGAATTGCTACGTCGAACGTGCTCCTTCTCATCCAAGCTTAACACTGCTTCCGGAAGATGTGGTGTCTGGTACAAGAGCACGAGGGATACAGAGACAATATTGTTGTCATTTAACTACTAAGCGACGAGCAAGCTAATCTGAAATATTTAGGTAAACTTACCTGGTGAGCATCCACCGAATCAACAAAATTCTCTTCAGGCACAACTCTCCAGTCTACTTGCTGATGCTTGAAGCTTTGGAGCACAGACATCTTCTGCTGTTTCCCGATCACGAGGGCTTCACATTGGCTTTTCATTTGGTCATAAGGTACTGGGATTGTCGAAGTTGGCAAACTAGCAACTTGTCGTGCTGTTTCAATAACCTGCAACAAGAATAGCCATCCTGACTGCTCGGAACTTGAAGAATAATCATAAGTATGTTTCAGAAGACAATGAGAATGGCATTTTCCAAGCTGTAAGTCACTATCAAGAGTTTCTCAGTCTCTTGGAACAAATAAGCAGAAGAAACTCTTGAGTCACTTGTGAATCTTAAGTAAACAAAAAAATAATCAGAACAGTTATCTGCAACAATAACCTTTTAGAATTATATTAAGCAAAAAGTTCATAATACTTGAGTGATAATATTTATTGAACTTTTAATGATATCCGAATGATGTTTTTATGCAAGCCCCATCATGTTAGAAACATGATCGATTTGCCATGTGTGATTTAGGTTCTAATTGGTATCAAGCATGTAATAAAAGACGAACAAGAGAAGAAACTAAAGTAAACTGAACTAGATGGACATTTTTCATGGCAGTCTTGATTCTTGAAGATTATGCATATTATGATCACGTGTCAGAACCTAGTCACTAATAGCATCACGGTTGATACAGCTAAACCTCATGTAGTTCTGCTAAAAGTTTACACAGAAAGCACATTGGCCTTAAAATCTTAGCTGACCTGATTGAGTCTGGGCAAATTATTGTTCATTATAATATGATTAATATATTGCTCATGCTAGATTTAGAAAGTTATACATACCGATTCAATCAATTGATTAACACTTAAGACATCAAAATTATTCATAGACTCCGACATCTTCCGATCCGATTGACTTCTGAATGCGTCTGACAAGTTGTCTCCATCCTCCAAAAATGTAGGAGTCATGACCTGTACAGAAAAGACCATCCAGAGATAAGATGCAAGAAAATAGTGCGACTTCTGATCGATAACTGAATCGGAGAAATGGTACCTCATCACATGATTGACATCCCTTTTGTGCAAGAGGTGAACACGGGTAAGGTGTCTCCATGAACAATGGTGCACCAAGTGGCAGAGTATCATCGGGTGAAAATTCTTGCAAGAGCTGCTCTCTTAAAGAAAGTAGTTTTTCCTGCAATTTCATTAAAAGAACTTTTATTTTCCTATCAATTTCATTGACTTAAAATGGAACACATTTGAAAGTAAAAGTTCAGTAAATAGGAATTTGTCAACAAGCTGATAGCATGTGCATATACATGGATTTACCTCAGGTAGCTTCTCAAATTTCTTCATTATGTGGGAAATGACAGATTGTTTTAGTTCCTCATCATCCTTTTCTAATTTCTCAAGGAACTCCATTGCAGCAACATCATCTTCCTCAGAGCCATAAACATTACTGGAAGATCCTAAATAGGTTGCTTGCAGCCAGCTATCTTCAATTAGATGAAGGTGTGGATCTACCTGTAACATGATTACACATTTGGATTCCAAACAGAGAAAGAGAACATAGTAAAAACCTACCAGATCCTATCCTGTAGAATATATACATATTTAGTGCATAAATGATACAAAATTACATACCATCCTACCCATCAATTTAATAGAAGTAACTACTTCTGGCAGATCACCGGCCTTCGCAGAAAATATAAGCATGGAGGATGCCAAGGTATACAAACATCTTCTACGAGAAGGCTGCAAAGAGTCTTCAATACTAGCGATAGGTTAGAACCACAAAAGATATGGCTTGTAGGCACTTTCACGATGTGGATATCAAAAGTCCTACCACATGGGGTACACAACATATACAAAGCATTTTTCTGCAGAAGAATGAAGAGATTCAAACATGACATGGAAAAAAAATGCTGCAGAATACTCAGCATCACGATAATCATGGGCATTCAATACACAGGAATTTCCTGATGTTGAATGCTCATTTGTGTGGCAAGCATATAATGTTAAATCAAGATGAAGAAAATGATTTGAACTCCTCTTAGACTAAGACTCCATCTTTCCTCAACAAACTGCACGTACTAGTTTTGTTTTCTAGATATAACTAGCATACTGTGCACAACAAGAACATAATACAACTAACACTTCTCTTTAAGACTTGCTGTACAATTTCCCAGATGTTTAAATTGTTTTCCAGTAAAAATCACCAGATATTCCATGCCATTGGCCGCAAAAATCAACGCTATGGTAATTGCAAGAACGAGAAGTTTGAGAAAAGAACAAAGCAGAAGTCAGTGTGTAAAAGTTAGATAAACAACTTAACTACCAGGTATATAACCAATGCTCATTCTGGTAGAAAGCTACAAAAAGGTTCATAGTTAATCTTATTAATATGCTCTAGCTATTGTTGGAAATGATAATGTTCTAAGGTACCATGTAAATCAAGAAACCGATATACATATGCTGCTTGTCTTGCTATGTCATGTCATGCCAAGCCGGTTCAAGAAAAGAACAATAAATATATTGATTAAAACTTTGTCCTAACTAAACTTACAAAATTATGTTAAAAGGCTTTCCCTTGCTAGAAACACTTAGTTACTATATACTATCTAAAGAGACGTGTATCATCTGAAACTTTATTCATATGACTTGATGATTCTTGCATCCCAACCACAATCCAGGGCATGACATGAGACTTCCATATCTGTTCAGCTTAAATGATAGTACAAGTCCAACTTGATTCACAAGCTGTTACTCCACTGATACCTACTCCAACAATAACCACTGTCTTTAGCCTTTGTGTAACTCAAAAACTAATTAGAAGTTATTTTCAAATGTATCATACATCACTTTCCTTCATATATTGATAATCATTTCCAGATTTATTTTGCATGTTCATCAGAATTTAAAACAACAAATTCCTTTTAGGTCCTTTCAATAGGAAAAAAATATGAAATTATCTAAAACATTTTATTGTTACTAAACCATCCTAGCTCTGTTCGTCACTCCCAACTTATCCATCTTTTCAACCTACAAAAGCAAACACCTTCAAGGATTTTTCCTTCACATGTGCATTATGAAGAAGCAATTTGTTTGCCAGCAATTGGGTTATCTGGAATTTTATCTGCAACAAATACCCCTTTAACAAACATTTGTTTACCTACAAACAGACTAAAAGCAGTAAGTACAAATGCAACTAAAGACCCAAAATCCTACAAATCCACTAGATACCAAATAGATTGGTGGATTATCAAAGAATGCTGCAAATGAATACAGATGTCACCAAACCACAAGTAAAAATAAAATATCAGAAACAATAAAAAGTTAAAAACATAGAATAGATATAAGAGGACATGAATATAGCCAAAAGAGAGCTTTCAGTATGAAATTTGCAAGTGGAATTCCAAAAACCAAAGAAAATTTCAGCTCTCTTGCTGTAAATTATAAGAATAGAACAAGATCTAATGACATTTCAAATCAATACAGCAAGAGAAAGGCATCTTACACAGATATGGTAAAGAGTCTGAGAGAACTAGAAACTACACTAGTGAAGAAGAGGAAAGAGAACCTTTAGACACTGTTACAAAACCGAAGTAATTGTCAGTAGTAAAGGCAAGGAGAAGAGAACAAATGGTGAAACCAAAGAAGCTCGATAAAGAAGAAAGGCACTATGGCAGTAGCAAGACATATAGCTGAACAATCCGTCATATTTATGAAAGGATTCAAATCCAAACTAAACTAACCTATGGGCTAAAACTTTTCATTCTTAGTTTAATTCATAGTCCTAGAAGAATCAATCCAAAATGTAACTATTTCTTTCAAAACCTGAGTCCTAATATCTTAATGACTTGCTCAAACCAAACCTAAATTAAATTGGAATAAATCTGCATAATACTTAACAAGTAGTAGGTTTCAACTATTCGGAATTGGCCACATGAATCCTTTCCCGTATAGATCCATTAAATAATTTTTTTTAAAAAAAAGTTGTATGCTGACCGCTAGTTACCTAAGCATTCTTCCTCCTTTATCTGAGCTTAGGACTGACTGCATGAGAGAATTTGACAGTTCATGCATCGAAGCCCACCTACTCAATAGCAAAGACGTTCAAATTTTGACCTACTTGACTTGCATGGTCTAGCAATGCAGCCATCAATAACAACATAATTGAGTCAATGTCACACACAATGATACAGTAATAATGCAAAGTTTGAGATGACACAAGTTAGCACATAATCAAGCATCTATTATCTCGTTGTAACAAGAATCCATTATAATGAACTGGCGTATACTTGTCGCCTGTGCCTTATCATGCCCTAGTTGCAAATCAAGTTATTTGTGCCCTGTACTTGACATTGTACTGACATTAACCTAGAAGCAAATGCCATAGTACATACCAACCAGGAAGGCAGCATAAGTATGAGCAATTAATGACCAAGAGCACTATAAAGCCACAAATTTATGTTGACTAAAAAAAAGGACTGCTACAATGTTAAATGCCTCTATGGTTCCAAATTCATTAAGGAATAAATACATTCCTATCTTGTATATAGTATTGGATGATATTTATAAGCATATATCCATCAACCCACATAAGATGAAATCCTGACTTCATCCTACCTTTGAAATCTTTATATGTTTAAATTTTGTACCCTGTCAATGATAAGGATGGGTGATCATGGTAACCACCAAAACTTATCCAGATATTCACTAAGTTTGAATATGTGGACACTTGATATGATTCCTGTGTCCACATATTTACACGAAGCAGCCAATATTTTCTCAATTTGAAGCAGCCAATATTTACATGATTCCTGATCAGAAGGATGACTCTTGACAAGACAGAAAATGTTCACATAATTTTTTTCCCAACAAAAATAAGTGAATCGACCATAAACATGTGAAAATGAGATTCACTAGTAATGAATAAGCTACAATTCCAACTACCATGAAAAATCTAATATGCACTGCATCACCAAAAGCATAGTGATCATACTGGAAACTAACAAGTAGCATAGTGATCAAGGAACTCACTTTCATGGTCTACAGCCATCCTCCTCAGAGAGAATGCTAACTGAAAACAACGGACCAGGGCCACATGGCTCGAGTTCTGACAAGAGTACATGGAAGTGTTAAGCAAATATGAAAAAAAAAAGTTTAATCGCTGGAAAACAAGGAGTAAGATGATAACAGTATAAATGTTCTTAGAACAGGAGTGTTGATAACTTGATATCACATACTAATTGGTTGAAAGATGTACCACAAAATTGATTTCATGTAGTATCCAACATCTGCAGTTTCCTCTTTTCCAAGTCATGACTCATTTGAAAATAAGTAATGAAATTTCAAAAGAATAATAACACAAATCAATGAAGTATAAAAGACAGTTGGTCAGTGCTTCAGCTTGTCAAACAATAAAAACCATTTATCTATAATGTTCAAAAACAAGGAATTGTCTTTTGGTGTGAACCAGGCATACCTCCACTAATGTAGGCATGCTATTAGGGGCAGAACAGCCTGTTCAGTCAAAAACTCAGTCATATCAGCTAAAACTCAGTTTCTGAGCATTTTGAAAACGTCCTGCCTTCCTCTTTTTCTATTTTTTTAGGTATTTTTGGAGTTATTTTTTTGGGCGTACCATCAATACGCCTCAGTACGTACCATATTGACCATTGGTCGATATACTAGTACGGATCGAAATTATAAACCTTGATTAAACATACTATAAAATTTGCAATTTTATTTGAGAATAATATTGAAAGGCAAGATATAGTGTCTAGTGCCAGAACTAATAAGTTGAAGATCTAATCTGATATAAAATAACAAGACTGCTAAAAAGCGAAAACATGAAAGATAAGTCGTTATTTATGAAAAATAACAAAAATATGGAAAGAAAAGTAGTGATCTTCTAATTTATTCTCCAACATAAAATGATGCAATACTAGTCTGAACTCTGAAGAAAAAAGGAGAATAACAAGAAAAAGAAGAAAGCAGAAATAACTTAGAGAAGAGAAAAGTATCAAGGCCTAACGAAACCTTCATTTATCAAAATAAATATTGTTAAATCAAGGTATGCAGTTTCGAATAATACCGTCCATACCGGACGGTACGTACCGGTCCGTCAGCTGACCGTTACACGGACCACCCGTTACCGGATAGAATATATATATATATATATATATATATACGAGGCGACGCGACGTTGTCTTATATATATATATATATATATATATATATCGAGCGGTATACCGCTCGGTATACAGTATCGTACCGTACCGAACGAATGTCGAAATCCGGTACGGTACGATATTTCAATCATTTTGTTAAATTATCTTCATGGACCCTTGCATATAATATTTTTCGATCTAAGCCCAACTAATATGACCTTGTAAATTGTAATAATATGAGTATTCATGGAACAACATTTCCCTTCTTATGATTCTTGGAATTCCACAATATCCCATCTAAAAGGACAACTAAACTTTCAAACTAGTGCACCAATAACTAAATAACATAAAAGCAAGTCTATTATTCTAAATGCATGGACAATAACCACCACAAATCACATTCTACAAAAGTAAAAAAAAAAAAAGGTATGACTTTACCTGGAACTAGACAAGACATAGGACCTATAAACAACTTGTCCTTCATTAAATTACATAGGCATCAAGTGCTTACAGGAACTTAGAGATCACTGATATGTTTAAAAGATATTTAAGACAAGGATTAAAAAACCATTTGGAGTCTGTACTGATCGGTCATTTACCGGTCTGACCAAAAAATGGGACACAGATTGAGCAAAGCATCAAGTGCTTACAGGAACCTTAAGGTCAAGGAAGGATATAAGAGGTGGGGTTCTAAATACTGTCTGAACCTGTCCATATCTGGCAGTATTTAGTCTGACATTGAACCAGCACATGAACCAGCTAGTTTTGGGTGGTCCACTGTAGCTTAGGTTCTTCTTTCTATTTAGAGTTAAATTCCCTCTCTCTCTCTCTAAATGCCAGCCTCCCGGTCACCACCATCCGCAGCCACTGCCCAAGTATTGCTCTCCTTCTCTTGCTCCTCCACCTCTTCCCCTACGTTTCGGTACCATCATAAATTCTTAATTCGATATATGCTCATATTGTTGATAATTGCTAGGATGGCACACTATTTGATCAAAAACTAAGTTAGTTATGCTTGAAGGATACAGCTGTATCCTGGTGTAATGCCCCCATCTGCATATTGGACTGCTGACCTGAGTCTAAGTGCTCAGGTAGACAGATAGCAGAAATATGGACTATAAAAACAATGAAAGTGACAATGAATTCAGTCAAAATTAATAAATGCTGGGTCTAAGTACAACAATACAAGCTATGAGGTCCCCCAACTATCTGGGCTCAGTAGACATCTGAGAAGTATATACATGCAAAACTTTCCGAACAGCATAGTACAATTTGCCCCAAACAGATGTTATTCAAATTGTTTAGACATGGTAAAAGAAATCATCGAATATTATTCATCAGTCATAAGAAACTTGTCCAAGAGAAACTCACCTTGGCTCGAGAAAATAATAAAGCTAGACTGTAAGTGTGTGCCAGTGCCTCATAATTTGAAGGAGTATTTTCTGGTGATGTTGCCTGGACCCATATTGATGAGAGCAGAAGACCCACTTGGTGGCTACTCAATCGCATAAAGATCAACTCCTATGTAAGAGAGCAATATATCACAGAAATCATATTGAAGTAAGAATAACCATCAAATAACAAATGAGATAGTAAAATGTCATTATTAGTCCCTATAAGTGCCCTACTTCTTCTCCAGATCTGCTGATGGCTTTTCCATCATTCACTGCAGATAGGTGAGAAAACACAGTGCTCTGACTCTCACTCTGAGGTGGGGGAACTAAATTTTGCTTAAAGCTTGCATTAGACTTTTGTGATCTGTTCTCCATCCTGTTTCTCATTGCATCACCTAATTCCTTTGTATTATCTAGGGATCCATTCCCAAAGGAACTCTTGTGTGTGAACTTCTCCATTATGATTCCTGAAGGAGCAAAACCTGAGAGAGCTACCAGAAGTGTTCCTTCTGGATCATATCCATTAAAAGCAAGTGGAATAATTGGAATTGACCAAGGACAAACAATTGTGGGCACAAGAATAGCAGAAAAGATGCGATGGGAGCCGACTCTTGTTTCATGATCAGGGTGTGTCATTGCTAAGAGCAGCTGGTGAAATAGAGCTTCTGGAAAAGCCTGTATTATAAATGCAAAAGTGATAAACTTGAAACAGAAATAGCAACATTTTTTTCTCTATATAACATTGGAAATTACAAAGAGCAAAAATAAGATGTTACCTTCTTTTGATATGACAAGTTACGGATTGAAGAAACTAGCTGAGCAGTGCGATAAACAGAAGAAATTGTTGCCCTTGCTACAGTAGCAGCAGTAGGAATATTTTCCAGCAGGACAGCCATGATGCCAATAATAGGTCCAACATCCCCAACCTGTTAATCAAGTACCAGTGCATCAAGAATGCGAGAAAAGCCCGAAGCCCAATGGCTGCCAATGATTAAATCTTAAAGAGCAACCAAAATATCTTATGTTGAGAAATCTAGTTCAAAATTCATCTATGAATTTGGAAGATGAAAGAACCTTATTTGCTAATTGTACGAGACACTCTTCCAAGGAAAAATGAAGGACAGAGTTCCACTTTTCAACATCAAGATCACCCTGATTTGATACTTCCATTGAACATTGCAAGCATTTGCGCAAATGCCTCATCAATTCGCTTATAGAAGTCATAATAGACAGTGAGCATTGGAACTTAGCCTGCTGCGTAAGATGCCTAGCCACATTAATAATATTGACCTGCGTGATAAGTTGCTTGCTTATACTCTTATGATCTATGTGCTTGATTAAGGTAGATATCAGCAGATCACTATTTTGTCCTGAAAAAAGATGGGCCATATTAGATTCTTGGAAGACTTAGGTAATTGCTAAATTAGAAAAAGCCTCACAAACAAAGAAGAATACCAACAGCACAGCTCACCTGTATTCTCCATTAGAAGCTGAATTTCAGATAACACAGAACAAGCAATTCCTTTCTCAGGAGACCAATATTTCCCACTATCAAGTTTACGGAAAAGAGGCTCCAAAACACGCCTTACAGTAGTCGCTTCTTTGGCAGGTTTAGCCATGTTCTGCAAGCAAACTTTGGACCAGTATGTAGGACTTTTTGAGGAGTCCCTGCTTACAAATGAAGATGTAAGAATTAAGAAGAAGAAAGTGGGCATGTTCCATAAAGAGAATCAAATCAACACAAGTTCTCACACTGTGGCATCAAATTCAATAGTTGTGATCTGATGTACTGAGAGAACCTTCTTCCAGGAGTCTTGGAAAGACGAGACATTATCTTCTGCCCTGACAACTTCTTCCACCCAATGATTCTGATGTTCATTGCACTCAAAATCTTGCTTACTGTTTCCTAAGCCTATTTGATGAGCCTCATAATTATCCAATATCACTGACACAATCTGTTTATAATAAAAAACAGAAAATAAAAACCAACAAACAGAGAAAATTAAGCATTTCTGGTAGGATAATTAGCAAAAACATAGCAAGCAAAAATGTACAACCAAATGTCTATAATCCAATCACTTGTTTGGAACATCTTAATCACAAGGCATAAAATGCCAAGGCCAAAATGTTATTAGCAAACCCATCAAGTCATATATATATTAATCTAAACATTGCCCATCTCACCATGTATGGCTACTAGGGTGTTACAATCTTACCTAATTCTGTCAAGGTAGTCCAAAATCCAACTATAGGGTTCACTCCTTAAAAAAGGTTGAAAATCTTTCCATATTGATGCATATGTGGTAACCATCTAGGTGTATCACAGTCCAGATGAAGAGACTGACAGAGTTATTATGACACCAAACACAAACAAACAAAACATTCTACTAATACAATAATTTGTATAAAATATGTTTGTAACATGTGGCATAAAATGCTTAAACCCAAAAACTATCATTAGGAAGAAATCAAGCAATATATATCACTAAAAAACTAGGCAGTTTCTTAGCACAGAAGAATATTACAAAATACATGTCAAAGTTGGAGAGGCAAGCAATAGCTTCACTTGTGGAACATGTTGTCATAATTAGCATGGGCAACCAATGTTTCATGTGTGACTTAAAACAGCTAGCAGTTAATGGCTTTAAAAGAAATGTGTCGCATTGGCTCTATTTCTTAATGCTGAGATATGCACTGCATATGAAGTCCTTTTCCATCTCTAAGGTACTACAGTTTCTTCAACCATCATGTATTAAAATATTATGAAATGACTGATGAAAATGATGATTCCAAATTTTCATTTTAGACATATGATCTTCAAACTTGTAAGGAAAATAGTTCATAAATCTTTATCATAGACTGAAAAGTTACACATTGAAAAAAAATTCAGTTGACATGTTAGGTTAACCATATGAATTGGTGGTGTGAAACCATAGATATCAGGATAGCCCTACCCCTTCAGAGCCATGTTACGGCTTTTGCATACCAATTCATAACACTGTTATATATTAGAACAAAATGATACATATTTCAGATTGTCAAAGTTGGGGATCCACTATAGTAAAAGCAAACTCTTGACAAACAAAATCCATATAGATATTCCTACTGCAGAATCTTCTAAGCTAAATACAAAAGAACACTGAACAATAGAAATTGTCAATAAATTAATAGCTTTCAGGTCTTACCAGCTGTCAATAAATACCAAAAGACTATACAACATCAAAAGCAACCCAAATAATTGATTTAATATGTACCATGGCTCAAAATAAGAAACCAAACATTTTCCCCTCATGTACTATAAACCAATTTTGAAGAGTGTCAGGTACCTTGTCTATAAAACACATGGAAACACTCCAAGTTCTGACTTACCATGAGCTCAGTGGCATATCCAGTCCTCACACTCCCAATCTTACCACAACCCAAAACATTACACATTTTAGATAACTGTGCAAAACATTATACCACTCATGCCAAATTATACTGGTTTGTGTAAATGGGGAAGGGTGTTTTCTCCTATGAGTGGACCAACGATACTCCTAGCTAATGGTTCAAATGATCTTGGTTTCTACCTTGTTGCAAGAGAAGATGTATCGGCTATCTAAAATCATGCCATTGGTAATGATTCTTCTATGGTGCTGCAAGTTCATCAGGTTATATGACAATCCTTCTCGTTCTGACTTTGTTTATCTTCAATGACTGAGGTATGAAGAGACAATGGTATTCTTTGACAAGTATTATTCCATAAATGCCAGAAGATCTGGGCAACTACAATTGTTTATGATAGCCAATCATTTAGATACCAAGATTCCTATGTACTGACTTTTTTTGGCACAGACGTCTGCCAACACCTTTTTAGTGTAACACAGCTTTACTTTATGCCAGCTGACACATCCCTATGCCAGTTGGATAGGCCAAAAATATTAGCCTAGCTCAGATGCCAACCTCTCCAGCACAGATAGGTATAAAGCCTATTGATACCTGTCCACTGTAATACATTTCCACCATGCCAACATGTGTCAATTGGCATAGCGCTCCTTGTCAGCCAGCCCAAAAACTAGTATAAAAAGGGAAAAGAGAGGCCCAAAAGCTTTTCAATACCTCTCCACTGTCAAGCACATGGATTACTTGAATCATTAGTCCAGAAAAAACAACTCTGTTTCTTGAGAATAGTGAGAGGCAAGGTTTGCAATTTCATCTACTGGTACTGTACCAGCCAAAGCTCGGATATGTACAATATCAGTCCATACCAATGGACCGAATGTTATGTTGATACAAACTAGGTTTTGAAAAGAATATAAAAAAGCTAAAAACAAAAGAACCCTCGGTACGGAGCATGTACACCCTATACAAGGCAGTACGGGATGGTATATGGCTTCTACTTCCTAGTACAAGTCTGATACCATGCATACTGCCTGGTTTACACTCATCCATGTACTGGTAACCTATCATACAAGTAAATACCGCCTGTACCAAACCATTCCGGGTGGTATTGCAAATGTTGGTCAGAAGTTTAAATTTTGATTGACAAAAGTAACGTGCAAGAAAATAGTTCCTCAAACTGCTCATTCCATAATCAATTGCCTGAAAGATGAACAAGCATTTTGTATCTACTACACACTTAGCTAATAGAAGCATTTCATGCAATGTTGCAATGGAGAATGTTCCTGAAATGTAGGACCATAGACATACACCAGGCAACAAATGCACATATGAATATCTAAATTGGTAAAAGCTGAAAATGAAATTACCTTTTAGATACAAGTATTGTAGTATTGTAAAGTTGGACATAGTAATATTAATCTGGACTTCAACATTGAGGCCACAACACAAGAAATATAGAAAAGAGAACTTACATCATCAAAGTTCATTGAGATATGCGAGTATTCACCCATGAAAAGCACCTGCATGTGAAAAGACAAAACTGATGCAAGTATCTTGAGGAAGAGAGATTATTGGATGTAATTAGGATTCTTTAGTTACTGAAAATTTAATGCACTGCGGTAAAAATGAGTAACAACAGTGCAACTTTTCCCACTACATGGTTTTGGAACCTAGATTTTCATTGAGGAATCTGGACTGTAGTTATTGAAGACCAACTTCATGTTTCTTAATCTGAACTTTATTAACTATATGCCCAGGTAAACTACAGCATCTATGATAAAAAACTACCAGCAGCATCATATAATGGTAACACACATTGTTCCACATTGTCAATCTTTCTAAGACAAATCTTAATACAATGAATCATGGATTTACGAGGAGACAGTAGATTCAAACAACTTAATAAATTTTATAGTGATCTTGTACCAAATTGATAGTGGAATATACTACTGTAGGTGTAACAATTAAATCAACCACTGATATGCACTCTGTAGAACCGATATGCAAACATTGTACCATTGATGCAAGAGCTTGCAGCCCTGCTGAACGCAGACGGAGTCCCCTGTCATCTTCCCCTATTTCTTGACCAAGTTGGCAAAGCTTTGGTATGAAACCCTCTACATTGAACATGTATGTGCTGTCCACCTATCATAAAAGCATACCACAAAGGGGCAATTAGGTGCATCTCGTGAATTAAATTTTATTGCACAGAAAACTAAGAAACTTATGGAATGGAGAATTATTATTTCTTAAATTATTTCCGGAAGCAGTAGAACCAAACTTTTGTGCCAGTAACCTTTAATGAATAAAGCATACATGCTGAGATATTTGAACATGTTTCAAGGACAGACCCAACCAGGAGCTTCAAGAAGTCTCACCAGACATAATAGACGATAACGGAATGAACAAGATGTTCTTCGAGGTAACTGAGGCTGTTTAAACCAAGCAAAGACATATAACACACCAGTCCAGATAGTGAACGAACGTGGTTCATGTAGTCGACATGGGCAATTGGCATACCACCCTACCAACAAAGGAAGCTGGCAGGAGAAAATGAAGAAAAGAAAGGAACAGTGTATGATAGGAAGAAGCAGAAAATGAGAAAAAACATAGTAATCTTAAGTGGCTTTCATCGTCATCTGAGAGGGAAGGAAGTCAACCAAATAGAGAATTGTCACAATTTCTTAATAAGGGATTTCAGCCTTAGGAAACAGGTGGAAGACAGTCTTTTAGAAGAGCAAGCTCTTGCAGTACTACTATCCATAGGAAGGATGGAAACCCAAGAGCATCATTTCATGGTAACTAGTCAGTTCAAATTGTCCCGTGGAAGCCCAAGAGCAATATTTTGTGGTCACTAGCCAGTTCAAAGATTAAGTGGTGAGATGTTTATATTATCGATATTTTTCAAATAATTTAGAATAAGAGATAAAAAAGACCTCCTGAAACCAATGAGTAATCTGGCAAGCTATCTCCCATTGCACTTTACATTAAGTAATCTGAATTTGAGAATCATATTTCAATTACAACATTTCCTGCTTGCATTTATAACAATCACATGAAACCAATGATCTGCTGATTGAATAAACATTTGTCCCTTGCAAAATGCCTTCCATCCATTTTATGTTATATTCAATTTGTTTTGCTGATCTTTTGAATTTTGATCAAGGATTACACCTGCCGATCAGCACATCAGCATATTTATCATGACAGTATGTATTGGTACCCAGCATGTCATCCATACCAGAGGTGCCAACACATAGGCTATTTTTTGGCTTGTACATGCCAACACTGGGGCATGCTGACCAGCACAAAACAGAATTTTATTATGCTAGAAAAACATATCAAGATGCCCTTGAACCATGAAAGAACATATAATAACAATGTTAAGAATGCATTTACTGTGATGTTCTCACTGAAGTAAGGTTTCTTAAAATATCATAGGACAGTTCCTTCACTTAGATGTAAATGTCAAAATGTGGAGAAATGGAAGACCATACAGAACACCAAATAAGTTACCTGATTGTTAAGGAAGTCAACAAGCGTCAGACAACCGAGAATGCGCATATCATCTTGCTGTGTTTGATCAAGTAGAGTTCGCACAATGCTCAACAAGCTTGTAGCATACAATGGCCTACGTGCAATCGAGTGAAAGTGAGAGATTTAAAAGATTGACTGAAGCCAAATATCAGATACGCACCTCAACCTAAAATCTAGGAACACTTAGAATTCATATGAATAAATTAAGCAAAATACTCTACAAACTACCAGAGAGTTTGTGCATGATAGACGAATTTAGAACTTGAAAATTAAATGCATAGAAAAAATATCATACATTCAACTCACATAAAATTATCAAGTTGATGATAAAAACATAATCAACTTACATAAAATTATCAAGATCTCTTAGTAATAATTGTTTTTTGAACTTTCTCATACTACTGTCAACTCACTCTTAAAGTCATTTCTGTCTTTAAATTCCCCAAGAATGCCCTTTGTTCTGATCCTAACCTTATTAGCCATTACAATCCACATAATCTTAATGTTATGTCCATCTAAGTTCCAACCCTTCTCCTTTTCCATTCTATACTTGAAAAATCTTACATTATTGCCCTTAAAAATCCACCATCTAATCCTAGTAAAATTTTCTATTAACTTTTTCCTCTTTCATATTCTACAACAAATTTCTAATACCATCAATCTACGTTGAATCATCATAATCAACAAGCTTTCACCAAGTATAACTTTATGATCCTTACACATACTTGGTATACCTTTCTAATGAAGAAATCTACCTTAAAGGTACTCCTAATGAGATATTTTATTTTTTGTTCTTATTTGAAGTTGAGGTGTTATTTCCTCTGCAACATACTACAAAAAATAGTTCTAGTGAAGTGTTAAATATACCTTTCAGATAGTGTGGAAATGTAAATAGAACTTGTTTCATATACTACATCATTGTCCTTATGCAAAAGTCTTATACTATGTAATATCAGCTAAGAATATCTAAGGACTCTCAAATGCACTTTTATATTGGTTTCTTAAAAACGTGAAGAGAAAGAAATAATAGCCTAAGAGGAGGTTTAGAAGAGAAATTAAGGAACTTTTACCCATGCCAATGTCATCAAATGTTTCTCTCCATCAAGAGTCAAGAAATCTGTCATGAATTACTTTCTTTTTTGATGATTTGCAAATCTTCAACTTAGAGAGAGAACGATTTAAAAATTTTCTGATTTGAAAATTTTCTCCTTTCTGTTTTCCTTCTGTTATTCTGTGTACTTCTTTCACTAACTTAATGATATAAGTCAGCAGTTTTTCACCTTTGACTCAAAAAGCACATACCAAGTAGAGCTAGTAACACATTTAGATTCAACAAGCAAGTCACGTAATGGACAACTAGAAAAGAATGAAATAAAATGAACAAAATTCCAGTAAATTGCAAATGCAGAATTACGAAGCTTTAAGCAAAGATTATTGTAAAACAAATTATGCATTTTACTTCCACATTCTAAGAGAAGCATAATAAACTTACATTTGCTCCTTACATGAGGCTAACAATTTCCTATAAATGCATGGCACAACTTTTGCTGAATTGAATTGTCCATTGCGCAGTTCTTTGTAACACCGTTGCTCCAAGTAATTTGTAATCTGTAGACAAAATAATTAGAGTTACCATGAATAATTTTAAGGCTTTTATATCAAGGATAAATAAGTAAAGGCAAATCCTAGATAAACTTGTCATCAATATCTAACCAACATCAAAAGCAACTTCATGTACCATCATGTGTTCAAGATCGATTTATAACTTGAGAAAGTACAAATAACTCTTGACAGGTCACCCAGGAGTGAACAGAACTAAATCTTAACTGTTGAAACTTAACAGAAAACAGATCCATTTGTAAAGACAAATACAATGGTCTAGTTCAAAAACATGGTCCATTCTATTTGTGTTACATATAATGGTTCATTTCCTGATTAACAAATTCACACCCAACAAAAATGACCTGTAGTCTCAGCAAGTGCCAAAATCTGTCCCAAATATGACCAATGAATGTGCAGATGCTTATTTCAATGATATTATTGCCATTGTTTGGAAGATAGCTACTCACTGATACTAAATATGCATGTCACTAACATTACACATATCATAATCCTGTAGAGATCAAAACGTACATGAATGTGAACAGAGTAGGAACGTTAGAGTTTAGTGTATAACATTCCTTCAATATACTATGCATCAACCATTTGTCTATGGCCTGTGAATGTGCTGATGCCTACTTGACTGCTATTTTTACCATCTTTGAACTGTAGCGATATGGTGAAGGTGTGTGTCATCCACATAACTCACATCTACAATAGAGTTCAAAAGAAAACATGAATTTGCACAAGGAGTGACATTGGCCACCACAATAAATTTGCTCAAAATGCCAACCAATAGGTTCTAAGCTTCTAGATGAGAGTAGATAAGCAGATGGTATAATATGAAAGAGATTCCTGTTAAACCATTGTGCTAGCAATTATTCCTTTTTTATTTGCAAATACTTACATCGACATTATTGTATCCTGAAGTTTGAAATTCAGATAACAGGTAGATGGTAACACTTTTGTGACATTACAACAAACTATTTTTTTCTAGGGCATCCATTTATGCCATGTATGCTAAGCACCAAAAAAAAGTCAGCACATAAAGGTTTTAGAACTTAAGTTTTAAGGGACCATTTTCTAGTTTGATTTTTCATGATGCAGACACTTAGGTTCAGTCAATAGCAACATAGTTCGACTGCTGTGCCCCCAACTTCAAACATTATCAGCATTAAGAATGAAACATCTTATAATTCAACAAGTTAATTTAATGCAACATGCAAAGGAACTACAATGAAGATGGGATGCACCTTTGGGATGCGCATTGGATTTTTTGAAGCATATTCACAAAGCTTGCCTATCATTCTGTCATTTGGTTGTCCATCCTGCAATTTCACATACAAAATTCTATCAACAAACAAAAATCCTCATAGGCAAGCAAAAACAGTGGCCATCTCTCCTGCCTAAAAAAAGGATGGGTATTTATGCAAATAAAAAGTATTATTCTAAGCAAAAGAGAAGAAATTGTTTTCTTCTGGTGTTGATGTAGAAACAGATTAGGTGATACATAAAGATTGCAACCTTCATCTATAAAAACAACCTCCTTTAAATTTTGGATCGGCTTAACTCTTCTAGTTTCGATCCTAGTTAGAGCCTCCCAACCCAACCCTAGACACTCTAAGATCCTCTTTCAAAACCTGCTTCCATTTCGTGCCAAGAGATAGATAAATGGACACATCCCAAAAGCTTTAATTGCATCATCTATCAAAAAAAGATACAATATAACAAAAGTTCTATGTGAGGTTATTGTTGAACAAGAATCAAGGATACACAATAGTTGTATTTTCTCTTTTTTGGATGAAGATAAAATCAAATGTCCAAGAAAATCAGACTGTATCACCAAACATCCGGCTAAAACATATTTACATTATTGATAAGGTTGTATATTGAATCTCTCCAGACTTGCAAGGACAGGTGCCTCATGTAATGGGCTGCCAGATAATTCCTTAACAGTTTATCCAACTGGCACCATTGATCATACAAGTGAAGATGCTAAAGCTTCTCAAAATAAGGATGGCTTTGCCTGTCAGTGTATGGCTAGTAGATGCAAGGAGATGCCACAATGCAAAAATTAGGGTTGATGCACTAGAAAGCAGTTCAGAGCAGGATGCCATGTGTCATGATCTGAAAAAGTTAGTAGTTTCATACTTGTTATAATAAATCCTCACTGTAGTTAATTGTGATACAGAACGAAGTTGTGCTTGGTAGGCCAGTTTGGCAATCAGCAAAAAGTTTGTAAGCACAAAAGACATTGTGTGCATGTTCAAACCAAGTCTTCTAGAGGAATTTGACCATTTGGTTCAAGAATGAATTTGCTTCTGGCAAGTTTTATTTGCTGATTCAATTTCCCACATACTCTCTCTTTTATGACTTCACCAGCAATTTTGAAGGACCTCATAGCTGAGAAGTAGGATAACTAAATCTAAGCATCCAGAATAAATATTTGACAGAAAATGAGGCACATCCACCACAGTTTCCAATCCAACATCAAAAGCCACGAAGAAAAGAACTATACAAGTTTCAAGATTCCGAGGAAACTCACCGGAGAGCGAGGAAAGACGTCGGTGAGGAGTTTCTTGTAGCGTTTTACGGGTTGTCGTGACCGTGCCCGCAACGATGGGCAGAAGCAACAGAGGTTGCCGCATGCAGGCAGCACGCGCCTCGACATAACCCCCATTTTCTCCCTCCGGACAAAAACCGCAGACTTGTATCAAGAAATGGAACAAATAAGCAAATGGAAATTTCTGTCAGACAAGGGCTCCTCGATCCAACTTTCGGATTTCCCCAAGACCTCCAAGAATCTGAGAGCCCCGATAAGCTATACAGCACTGGAACTAGAACTAGACGAGATGATCCACAAACAAATGAGGAAGAAATCGTCGACGCACAACAAAATAGCCGATCCTTATTAGATCAAACCCAGTTTCCCTAATAATCGGGATCAGCCTGCGACACAAACATCGATTCCTCAATCCGAGATATAGCGGAAGAACCCCAAGAAATTAAAAGAAAGAACAAAAAAAACGCAACTTCTTCGATGGATTCTCCCAAAAATCCAATTTTTTCGCGAATTACGATCGAGAAATCAATCGAATCGAGATCAGAACGAGAGATTGAATAGAAATAACCTCGATTCACAGCCTCCAGGAACGGGGCAGAGGCTGGAGATCCCTCCTAAACAACGCTTCTCTTATGTTTCCTCGTCAATGTGGAGGTATTATTTGCAACATCTACATGAGTTTGTCTGTCTGCAATAAAAAATGGGTGAAAAACGGTTGGAAAGTAATTAAATTGGAAGTTTCAGACAAATGCAATGATGTCAAATGACTAATAAAGGCAAAGAAAATATTTTTGACAGAGATGACAAAGATTAGTCCAATCCCAAAACTGCCAAAAAAATTTGGCTTATTTCTTTATTTGTTATTTTATTTTCTTGTAAAATAATAAAAATATTTGACCAAATAAATATTTTCTAATTAATTTTTATAGAAAAAAAAAATCTCTCCCACTCCATAAGGGGCCTTCAACCATTTATCAATGATTTTAAATTTGATATTTTATATGATAAATTTTTTATGTATAAAAAATTATTTTATGGGTAGAATATGAGATTATGTACTAAAAGTTGAAATTTTGAAACTTTATATGGTAAATTATTTCTTACTTAAAATATTGATCTTGTGGGTATATTAAATATATTTATTAAAGATTAAGGGCTTATATTTAATTCTTACTTAAAACAAAGAATTAAAACATTAGTCAGAAATTAAATCTTTATTTATCAGAAATTATATACATAAAACATTAGTTAATGATGAAAAATCTCATCCCATAAACATTAATTTCAAAAAAATCTTTATTTATCAGAAATTAAATCATTAAATTTTTATTTATCAGAAATTATATACACAAAATATTAGTTAAAGATGAAAATCCTCATCCCATAAACATTAATTTCAAAAAAATCTGTATTTATAAGAAATTAAATCATTAAATCTTTATTTATCAGAAATTATATACATAAAATATTAGTTAAAGATGAAAATTCTCATCCCATAAACATTAATTTCAAAAAATCTTTATTTATCAGAAATTATATACATAAAATATTAGTTAAAGATGAAAAATCTCATCCCATAAACATTAATTTCAAAAAATTTATTTCAGAATGTTGCATATCCTTAATCCACAAAAGGTCAAAAACTTTCCTACAACTTTGCATGACACAATTGAAGATTTGTACCCTTTTTTGTTGTGTGTGTGTTCCAACTTCTGGGTGGGTAGGTCAATAAATAGAGATTCTTGGTGTCATGACACTTTGGGACAGTGGAGTGTACAGACAGGTTCTGAACCTGAAAGCATGTGTTCTGTCAGCCAAAAATCACTGGCATTGAGGACATACATTTCTGCCATGCTTAATAAGTTCTTGTACCTCCTTGTTTCTCCATGATCACATGTTTTATTCTAAATAGTGATTAGGAGTGCTAAAAGAACACATGCTAAAGGAAGAGCTTTGAGAAAGAAAGATTATGTATGTCCTTTGAAACCATGTGAAGTTCCATGCAAGTTATAATGCACACTCCAAAAAGACAAAGATAGATGATTAGATCCAAATATGAAACTAAACTTTTGTTTGAGATTCAATCCAGTGATAAGTTCATGTCATTGTGATGTGAATTCCACCCACCATCATATCTAATGTTAGGTCTACCATGTGTAGGGAGGGACCTTTGTGTTTGCTGGCTTTGTCACCTAATTATAAGACTAAGAAGACATGGAGTAGTAGGTGAGTTATGAGGAGCTGCCTATTTGTCTGTCATTTTAAGATTTTAATGTTTGCTCTTTGTAAGAGGAAAATGCCATGGGTCATGCTGAAAAGCTGAGATTGTTGTTTACAAATTAGGAGCTCTATGTTTGCTTGTCAATCACAACTTGATATCCCATTCTTATCAAGTAATTGGAGTTTTAGGCAGCGTTACTAATTTAACTGGTCTAAAACTTTTCTTTTTTACAATGATAAGACCACTTAGACATTTTGGTTGAGGTAAAATTATCGAAAAATAAATCTCTAATGTCACCACCCGTCATAATACGATAACTAGCTCATTAATGATCGATCCGATGAGATAAACCATTAATATTAATATAATAATAATATATCGATTGATGAGTGGTTAATAACCTAACCGATACCACAATGTTACATGAGCGATATATGGTTAGCATGCAAAAGGCACGACTAACATCTGACGGCTAACAATAGGGCATCATGTAAATAATATGTGATCGACGTGTCGATTGCCCATGGTCACATCAATGGTATGTAGCTGATGTCATGTGTCCTCGGATTGGGTTATGTCTTGAATTTGATATACTTCGATGTCGCATGCCCCCAAACTAGGTCGGACTAGCTAAGACATATCTCAAATTCGATGCACTCTAACACCGTATGCCCCTAGACTAAGTCAAGATAGTCAAGACATACCTCATAGTCCAACAAACTTTGAAGTCATTATCTTGATTCAATCTAGAATAAGGTGTGATCATTCCCCATAATCATCAATCATCTCGGAGATAATGGTTCCCAGAGTCTCCTATAAAAGAACTCCCCGGGCGTGTTTCCCATACATGAATATTTTTTCCAAACTCAATACTAATTTGATCGTCGGAGGGATATTTATCGAGAACACCATCAACTTAGTTTTGTAAGTTTGGTGCATTTTAATTATAATTTACGACACGGAGAAACCTCGATTGGTTATGAAATTGATTCCAGTTTGGATTTAAAAAAATATAAATTAAAAAAGACGACATGGCAGGAGCTGGTGGTAGAGAGGTGGAGGTCAGCAAATAGTGTGCTTGCAGGCCCCACGCTGACGTGGTGCCTTGACCTCCTCGATGGCTTGGTCGACATTTGATCAAAGATCCATCTCTGCAAGAACAAAAGAGTCAGAATAGAACCAGTGAGCAAAGCTGATAGGATGGAGTTTAATTTCAAGTACCGAGATTGAGCCCTGCTTCCACCAATCACCTTTCGCTCATTTGTAGGATGGTGGTGATCTCGAACAAAGTGTCATTCAGTTGGTGACGCTGCTCTCGTTCTGATCTACTCAGCCTCGGTATAGTATTCTGAAACTTGCTTCATCGATCATCCCCTCCATGAAGAAATAAATAAATCACACGATAATAACTAAGTAGATATCTGTGCCATAAGATGCCAGTAAGTTTGAATCTTTAAGAATAAGGAGAAAGTGAACGATGACCATTCATATATTAAAAAAAAAATGTTGAATACAACTATTTTTATGAGCTGAAAAATAGAGATTAACTAAAGAATAGTTATTATTAATGGTTGAAAGAGTGGGATGAGAATAATAGTTATTCTTACACCTTCTCTCATAGAGTTTCCTCCATGGCTAGTGGCCTGGACCCCTATCACTGGGGGCCGTGGTGCATCCTCGCCATCCACGAAGCGACGCTGGCTCTCGCCTCCTCGTACGTTCTCCAGCATGCCGGGTAGCTCCCGCCGGCGCTCTCACGCACTGGCCTCGGCGCATCAGCTCCCCGCACGCCCAACACAATGATGATTGCGTCGACGAAGATGGTGATGACGAGCAAGACTGTACCAGCCATCGTAGAGACGAGTTAAGAGAACCGAAAAAATATTGTTGAAATCTTAATGAACATGATCCAAACCCATATGAACATGGTTATTCGAAGAGTCTCCGATGTAAAAACGCCAATTTTCCTAAGTATCACCCGTATGAAGATCGAGGTCGG
This sequence comes from Musa acuminata AAA Group, assembly GCF_036884655.1. Taxonomy (NCBI): domain Eukaryota; kingdom Viridiplantae; phylum Streptophyta; class Magnoliopsida; order Zingiberales; family Musaceae; genus Musa; species Musa acuminata. Next base: position 37,010,877 of record NC_088340.1, read on the forward strand.
GAGAGTTTTTCTAACACGATCTCTTTGATACCAAAGTAAACTAAGATATACAAGTATGAACGTGAATAATCAAAAGAAGTATTCTTCCTTCTGTATTAAATACGAGCTTTAAAAGGTCACAAGGAAGCTTACAATTATCTTTCTTATCATAAAGGACAAGAAAACACTTATTATTATCTTTATGGATATAAAGGGTAAGAAGGAAGTTTACGATGGCCTTTTTTATCATAAAGGGCAAGAAGGAGGCTTGTGATTACCTGCTTTATATCTTCGTCCACGTGGACAGATGAATAGAGGGGTAACTTTCGTCTTCTCCTCCCTCTCTAGACATCACGTGACGATGACATGTTAGATGATAATGTATCCCCTATCATATGCCCTCCTCTCGAAAGATGTGCTTCGAGACTCTTGTAAGAGAGGCTCGTAGTGCGACGTTTAGTTCATCTTATATGAAATGTTTGGGATCTCTTCTCGTTGATCAATTTTTCCTGACTCATATCCCTCAGCACATTTTTCCCTATGTTTTTATTATGGTGGATTTATTCTCATACGGGTCAAACTTTTTCGACTCATGTTTCGGGCGTATTATTCTCTATGCCTCTATCGTGATGGATTTTTCCTCACGCATATCAGGTTTTTTCAACTTATACGATTTGGGCGTATTTTGCCTTGTGTCTCTATTGTGATATATTTCTTCTCACATGGGTTGAATTTTCTCAATTTATGTGCCTCGGACACATTTGGCCTTGTACCTCTGTCATAGTTGATTTCATTTTTGAATTTTCTTTTTATTCATGTACCTTGGGCACATTTTGTATTGTGCATCTGTTAAGAGGGATTTCTCTTCACGTGCCCAATCAAGACATGTCCTATATTCACGGTACCTTGATACAGACTTAGTCCAAGAACCATCACTTCCAAAAACCACCAATAATCTCGAAGGTAACGGTTCTCAAAGCCTTCTTCTATAAAAGGTTCCCCGGGTGCATTCTCCACACACATTGAAATTTTTCTTAAGAGCTCATCCGATACGTGTGAACTATCTAAACTCAATATCGACTTTTATCATCGATGGGGCATTTGATGGGAATGCCTTCCATTTACTTTTGTAGGTTTAACATCTTCAGGTCGACAAGAACTATAATTCACTCTGAGACTAACATGGGAGAAACCTCGGTTGGCTCCAAAATTGATTCCAAAATTGATTCTAGCTTTGTCAATGAGTAATCCTTTTCTATTCGATGTTTTCACTATAATCAATACTAGGTTGGTTTTAATAACATATGTCACGATTTTATCTAATAGAATAAGTGATTCATTGATTTGATTTAAAATATCTAAACTCAAATTAACAGTAATATATTCATCAAATCAAAATTAAATCCTTTTCTATTTGAGATTTTTATAATAACCAATACTAAATCAATATCATTGGTCACGATCAAAAGTAAAGGAAACTGTTTTGTCTAGTTTTTACTGTACACGACTACCGATCGAAAAGACCTGAGAACTATTTATATGCTTGTGGGATACAAAACTACGAGCAAAATAAGGTTGTCAGATTAGCATTAGCCATATCACTTAAACGACATGCTTACGATCACGATGCATCCACAAGCAGTGTGTCATGGAAGTATATTTTCGTGAACTAAATGATATCTAAAACAAGCACAATCATCCAAAAATTTAGTGCTCTCCATTATGTTGTCTATAGTAGTAGGACAAGAATTGTTAGAAACTGAAGGTTTTGACAAAGAACTATCAGCCAACGTAGGAGTTGACTCTCCATGATGGTGTGGCATACCACCACTGTGTCTATGACAAGCAGCTTTCTGCAGGATCATGCGAGGTAGGCGTGGGGTTTGAATGATGGCGTTCACGGCAAGAGGGTGGATGCAGAAGGAAGGCTAAGAGTTGCATCCATGTGGAAACAATAAATACCATTAATTGGTGGGCAGGAGAAGGTGATAATGGTGGACCGGAGAGATGGTCGGCTCTCTCCTTCTGTTTCAGATATTTTCCCCCTAAAAATTAGATTCTTTTTTTCAGATTTTATATTTTTTATATTTTTCATTATTTTTGTCAGTCGAACAGGAGAAGATGATAATTATTTGTTAACCTTTATGCTATGGCCGATGTGTCAGCATAGCTTGGTTCAGTCCCGGATGTGTGAGGTCGACCACGTGACTGCTTGGACGATGACAACGAGCACCCGTCGAGTTGCATTGAGATATGTCTCCCGAGCACAATCTTTTCTCCTATCATGGGTCACTCTCTATCACCTTTGGGCTCTTGTATGAAGATCGAGGTCGAACCTCTCTTATGCCTAAGTTAGTGTCTCGAGGGAGAGAGAATAATGAATTCCAAAGATCCATCCCATAGCGTCAATCAGGTGATTAACTTTTATACTTGTGGGTGAAAGTTGATCGTACATGGGTTGTTAATGATCGTCGACTCCTCGAGTAGCCGGCCTCTGCATGGATCAGTGTTGTGTAGTGTTGTCCTGAGCTTTCAGGGGTGGCTTTGTATTATGCAACGCTTCCTGTGCGGCTTTTCAATGGTGCGGGACAGGTGGTCATCTAGTACGAGTCCAAGATATCATATTGACGGCGCGTCAACTCCACAATCCCAGGTTGGTGCTGATGTACTTGCTGACTATTGCCCCGAGGATGATACCAAAATGTGCCCTATCAGTAATGGTTGACGTCTGGAAGTTGATCAACACTCGATATGACAATATGATGTATAAAAAATATTCTCTCATTAATATTATATAAATTATTTTTTTCTGATTTATTTTCATTTCAAACTAATAATAGTGAGTTTGGCTACTCCAATTTATCAAACCTAATATAATTTTTTAGAATAAACTAAGATGAGATACAAATTGTTTTTTCTATCTTCAAGAGAAATATAATACTTGAAAAACGTATCAGATTGCGTCAATTTAATCACGTTGAATTGACTATCAAAATTTACCATGTCAAGCTTAAACCTTGATTTGCCAAATATCTCAGGCGAAATAAAGGCTTTAGAGATATGTCACTCAGGTACAAGTGTTATGTTGTCATATGTTTTTCCCTCCAGTGTTAGATATTCTGTTCTTGATGCAGAAGGAAACCCTTGGAATGATGTTTAATAGATCAGCTGTTTGATATCCGGTTTTTGATAAGAAAGATCTGTCTCTCCAAAAAGCATTGATACCTCACATTTATGTGTAAAGTAAAAAAATAAAAATATAGTAAAAACAATTTTATATTGATTTAAAGATTCGGGTGACCTATAGCAAGTTTAACTCATGTTAAAATTTTAAATTCCATTATTATCTAGTTTTCATGTATGTTTTACAAGATTTGAATTATTGTAAATAATTCTAACATGACGTTAAACACGATTGGATATTTTCTCTTATATGATATTTATTAGGAAAAAATATCGTTGACGTCTTAGTTGACGTGATCTAGATATGTATACGCAGAATTGTCCGATGTGCCTTTGAAGTAAAAAACATCGAGCTCTTAATGCACCACCTGCATGAAATTTGAGATTGAGAGAGGTTTCCCAATTCGATTCTTCTGACGCCTAAGTCAATAATCCAAGATGTACGAGTGCAGACACAAGTAGGCAAAAGAAGTAAGTATTCTCTTTCATCGTGTTGAAGACGAGCTTTTATACTTAGTCACAAAATGATAGAATATTCTATGAAATATTTTATTGGGAGGCAGCCTCTAACTGCCTTCGATAATTTTCCCTTGATCTCTTGTCCATGTGGGTGATAAAGGGGGCAGCCCATAACTGATTGCCTTAGACCCTTATCAACGTGGACAAACAGGTAAAGGGTGTCGCTCGCCTTCTCTTTTCATCCCGGACACCACGTGGTGGTTCAGTGCCATATAATGATTCGTTGATGTATACTCTGTCAGTATTAAAGTTAATTGGATAAAAATTAATTCAGATAAGTTCAAATTGAATAAATAAAGATGAATCAAGAGCGACTAACACATGTCAATATACGATTCAACTAAATGAAAATAAATCACTCGATAATAATTCAGTAGACATCTATGGCATAAGATGCAAGTAAGTTTGAATCTTTAAGAATAAGGAGAAAGTGATCAATGACCATTCATACATAAAAAAAATGTTGAATACAACCATTTGTATGAGATGAAAAATAGAGATTAACTAAACAATAGTTATTATTAATGATTGAAAGAGTGGGATGAGAATAATGATAAGCGATACTGTTTTCCGAATCATTTCAGTGAATCTGTCATCAAAGAGTGATATAATTTGACATCAATTGATCTTATTGGGCTTATAACTTCTTCCTTTATTGAGCACTGTCGAAGTAGGTATGCATGTGTACATCGACATGTATTTATCCTACAGGCTTCCCTGCACTACGTAACCCATTACACCTTCTCTTAGAGAGCTGGCTCCATGGTTAGTGGCCTGCACCCCCGTCACTGGGGCCGTGGTCCAACCTCGCCATCCACGCAGCGACGTTGGCTCTCGCCTCCTCGTACGTGTTCCAGCATGCCGGGTAGCTCCCGCCGGCGCTCTCACGCGCTGGCCTCGCCGCATCAGCTCCCCGCATGCCCGACACGACGACGACTGCGACGACGACGGCGGCGATGACGAGCAACACGGCACGAGCCATCGTAGAGAGGAGTTAAGAGAACTCTATGTGTATGAACAAAAGCTTGTTGCATGCAGGTAGTATATATAAATGAATTCCATCAAGGTGTTTGAAAGAATGCGCAGTCTCTTGCTGATCAATGTTTGATGCGCAACGCCATCTAAGAGACGACTGAGCCAGCCGTCGCAATGGTGCAAATGGTGGATTTTTTGGGTGCCTTGACATCAACAACCACAAGTCAAAGTCTCTTCACTTGACGCTTTGGTCGAACGCACGGCTGAGACTTTGTGGTATCATACATCAAGTGGTTTACGTTACTTGTTGCAGTTTTTGACCAACACTATGTGGACCGTAGACTTGGCCTGCTTTAGCGTATGTCTTACGATAATACTCACATTGGTAAGAGTGTTTTAGTCAATAAACTAATATCGTTGACTTACTTATAGGAAATTATCGAGGGTGGATTTTTATGGGACGAGATGGATGGGGATGTGTTGAAGATTGAGACCCAAAATTGTTCGGCGATTAAAGCTAGTAAAACACGAACCGGATCGGATCTGATCATGGTAGGCACGTGTAAGTGTAAGCGAGTTGATGGAACATAATCTTCGTGTACTTGATCTTGGTGGCCCTAATTAGTTTGCCCAAATCATTTTAGATTTTAAGAGATCCATCGTTAATTTAAACAAAGGAAAAAAAAATATATGACGTCGAAATCAACCCGATAAAGACCGAGCTCACATGCGTAAGAGAGGCGAATCGATCGCTGGGCGGCTCAAGTGCTTTTCAGGAGTAGTGGGTTTTCTTCTATCTGATGCTTAAGTTAATCGTGACGACGATAGATTAAATTTAGTAAAAAATTATCATACTTAAAATAGCTTTTTATATTAGGTGATGAGGGTAATAATTACGATAAGACTTGCGTGACACCCGCTGAAGCCCCGCGCCCCTGTTAGGCTGACACCGCGTGACTGACACGGGTCGTAACGCCAACCGAGGCCCATTAACGACCGCTCAGGTTCGACTCCGCACGCTACAGCAATAGTGATGTCAGACGTCATCAGAAGGTACGATCCTACCCCCTGCGGGCAGGCACATTAGGTAACACCGAACTCCCATATAAATACCCTTGCATTCTAAACGGGAAAGAGGGAGGAGGACACCAACATAGATAACAACTCCCTTACGATTATTCACTGACTTGATTGTCGGAGGGGTCGGGTCGAGCTCTCCCGTCCCGACCTGTGTGCAGGGATGAAGGCGAGGCGCTTCTTTCCGGGCGCGTTGGCAAGGAACCCCCTCCCGAAGGAATCGACGACCCGTCATCCGGACCCAAACCAAGCCGCGTCGATCCCGAGGCCATGGCTAAAAAGTTGTTTACACCAACATTAGGTTAATAAAAAAAAATATTCTATGAAATGTTCCTAGATAAAATGTCCATTTAGACCGATGCCTACGTGGTGATTATTGACCAGGTTTTACCCCCTTATCATTAACTATATTACTATATGTATTATCATATGTCAAGTTGCTATTAGCGAAAAAGATTTTTATATTAGTCTAATCAACACCTATGGACATCAATATTCAATTAAAATAAATATTTCCTCATTTAAATTGATAGTTACAATAGTTAATTCATTTTATTTCAAAATTGTTAAAGAAATGTTTGAGTCATTATAGACCATTGGAGAGGAATTTTGTTAGATATACTCGGTACGATCTTTCGGATGATACATGACACTCGTAGGTTGTGATTGCATCACCTCAAAAAGAATTTTTTTACCTTTCTAAATATTCTCTAAATACGAGAAATATTTCAAGTCAGATTGACGATCAATATTGACCATATCAATCAGGGCCCTCCAAATTCCTAACCAAGTTTATCTTCAATCCTAGTGAAGCCTCATTATAAGAACACCGACCTCACATTAGATATGGCTCATAATAAGAATTAGTTCATGATGTTACATTGATTAATTATTTTAGTTGGCTCTCCTACTGCTCCAAAAGGCTCCAATATCATCAACCAAATGCATCCATCCTCCCTCGAGGCTCAAACAGTGACTCATTTAGTGCATGAAATGGCATGAGATGAATGAAGGAATGGCACGTCTTCACAAACAATCTGTCCCATCTCAGCAATCACACATATTGGATGCAAAGAGGTAGTCTCAGAAACCAGATGCATTTTATGCCTCCAATTTTGTAGGATGACTCCAGAGGAGGAGAATACATCTGACCTGGTCGTGCTGCCAAGCTCCTCCCAAATAGCACCGACCGATAAAAGAGAACGAACACCACCACAATCTTCTCCCGGACACACACAACCTACACCCTCCAAATGCTCTCATCCCCATGTCTCATCGTCCATTCCCTCCTTGAGACCATCGTCCCCAGACGACAAGCATAGAGGAGAGGAAAAGAAGAATGCCGCTCCCGAGATCGCTTCTCCTTGCGGTGTTCTTCTTTTCTATCCTCGTCCATGTCGACGTGCTCGCACAGGACTACGACGGTGAAGATGAGGGTTACCATCCCAAGTCGGAAGACTCCTGCAATGGCGTCTTCTTGACCTACACCTTTGAATCGCGAACCAAGGAGTTCCCCCACGTCAAGAATGCGTCGGCGCAGGCGTACGCCTTCAAGTCCATCGCCACCGTCCTAAACGCCATGACGGAGGACCTCAAGGCGTGGAATATCTTTATCGGGTTCCAGCACAACGAGATCCTGGTGTCGGCGTCGGGAGCGGTGATCATGGACGGCACGGACTACCCCGCGCATGTCGGCAACGGCACGTCGTTGTCGGGGTACCCGCAGGCGGACCTGCTGAACTCGATCGATACCGCGGGTGACATGAACCAGATCATGGTGACGATCCAGATGACGGGGACGCAGTTCGGGGTGAAGCCGCCGGCGGTTCCCATGCCGAAGACGATCAAGCTAACGAACGATGGATTCGACTGCCCGAAACCTACTCGCAAAGGTATGCATATACATCGCCATGCATGAGCAAATCGTCGATCTCTCTCGCCAACCTAAGATGACACGCTAAGTCTAACGCCTCGGTGTTTCTCAGATAGCCACATGTTCGTGTGTTGTGTGAAGAACAAGAAGTACAAGAAGGCGAAGCCGACGGAGACCAGGTTCCTACCGCGGCAGCACGCCGACCTCACCATCGCCTACGACGTGCTTCAGGCGTACGACTCGAACTACATGGCGCAGGTGACCATCGACAACAACAGCCCGCTCGGCCGCCTCGACAACTGGAACCTCACCTGGGAGTGGAAGCGCGGCGAGTTCATCTACAGCATGAAGGGCGCTTACACGCTGCGGCACGACTTCTCCGACTGCATCTACAGCGAGGCGGCCAAGTACTACAAGGACCTCGACTTCAGCCCGGTGATGAGCTGCGAGAAGAAGCCCATCATCGTGGACCTGCCGCCGGAACGCGCCAACGACTCGCAGATCGGCAGGCTGCCTTACTGCTGCAAGAATGGCACGCTTCTGCCGCCGATCATGGATATAAGCAAGTCGAAGGCCATCTTCCAGATGCAGGTGTACAAGATAGAGCCGGACCTCAACAGGACGGCGCTCTATCCTCCTCAGAACTTCAAGATCGTCGGTTTCCTCAACCCGCAGTACAAATGCGGCCCCCCGATCCGAGTCAGCCCGATGGAGTTCCCGGACCCGAGCGGCCTCATGTCGACGTCCTACGCCATGGCCAGTTGGCAGGTAGCCTGCAACATCACGAGGCCGGAGGCCAGGAAGTCGCGTTGCTGCGTCACCTTCTCGGCTTACTACAACGACTCCGTCGTGCCATGCAGCACCTGCGCGTGCGGCTGCCCTGAGGAAGCGTCCTGTAACCCTAAAGCTCCCGCGGTGCTGCTGCCGCCGGAGGCGCTCCTGATTCCTGCGGAGAACCGCAGCGCGAAGGCCAGGGCCTGGGCTCAGATCAAGCACACCTCGCTGCCCAAGCGACTGCCGTGCTGGGATACCTGCGGCGTCAGCATCAACTGGCACATCATGTCCAACTATCGCAGCGGATGGACGGCCAGGATCACCTTGTTCAACTGGAGAGATTACACCTTCAAGAACTGGTTCGCCGCGGTCCGCATCCCGAAAGCTTACAAAGGCTACGAGAACGTGTACTCCTTCAACGGGACGAAGCTGTCGGAGATCAACAACACTATCTTCCTCCAAGGCCTGCAGTACATGAATTATCTGCTGCCGCAGACCGAGGGGAAGAGCCCAGACGACTTCAAACTGCCCGGGAAGCAGCAGTCCGTCATCTCATTCAAGAAGAAGGCAACGCCGGGGATCAACATCATGCGAGGGGACGGGTTCCCGACGAGGGTGTTTTTCGACGGGGAGGAGTGCGCGCTCCCTGACACGATTCCGAGGGCAGGAGACGGGCATCGGCTTCCTGTTGGCGTGGTACCTGCGCTCATGGCTGCGGTCATGGTGTTTGCACTGCTGATGGATAACCTCTGCTGATGCGTTCCATCTCAACTTAGCTCACAATATTCGACGATGAGATCACAGCTTTCTACTGTATGAATCATATGTAGTTTTTGGGGATCATAAAACGGATGCGTTTGCATCGCAAGAGTTGGAGAAGATTAGACTGCAAATTTGCATAAATTGAAGCGTCTTGTAAGCAACATCGAACTCCATCATGATATTTACCTCAAAGAATCAAGTCTAACTTCTATCGTGCTTAAATGAGATGAATTAATTTGCTAAAAGTTCCGAACAAATCGAAGCATTATATGTCTCCAAATTCCATTGTTCTTCTTCATATGTTTTTGGATACTGCTGATAGATTGCTTTATTGGTCTCATAAGATGTAAGATGACCAAACATACAGCTGCTCTCGTGCATGTTTTGCTTCTGATGTGAAAGCCTTCAATAGTCACAAATGCCACGGATAAATAAAAAGGAAAAAAAAGGGACTTATTACAGATATGTTCTGCGTCCCAACATATAGAACAAGAAATCAAATGATGGAATGATGACCAGCCTCTCCTCCTGCACACGGTTTGCCCCGCCCACGCAATAGAATTCAAACACGTATTCTACGAACCAAAGGAAAGTAAAATGCTTCGTGATTCGTGCAGGTACGGACCCCGGCGGACGATGGAACGGCTGCTTTGTGATTCACGCAGGCCCAGATCCGTCATTTGGACTGAACCGGCCGACCTCCGTCCAGTGGCGACGGCTGCACCCCGCCGCCGAGCGCGACGGCGGCGGACTCGACGTGGGTGAGGAGGTACTCGTATATCTTCTTCCTCAGCCGATCGATTGTCTCCGCCGGCACGCCTCCGCCGGGGCCCTCCCCGTGCTCAGCTTCGTCTACCTCCGCGTCTGCCTCCGCCTCCCCCTCCCTCCTTCGATGGCCGATCGCCTCCAGCCAGTCATTCACCTTCTTCAGCTGCGACAGCATCGCCGCCACCTGCTCACGGTCGGAGGGCCCCGGCGCGGCCGCGTCGGCGTCGAGGAACCTCTCCACGAACCCCAGGAACCACGAGTGCGCCTCCTCCCTCAGCTGCCGCGCCAGCTCCGCCCCATCCTCCATCCCTACCCCGCGCTCCCACTCCGGCGGCGGCGACGGTGGCGCCGCCCCCCGGGCCCTCCCCTTGGCAGCCGATGAAGACGCCGGGGACGGCCGGGGTTTCGACTGAGGGCAGGCCTTCGAGGGGGCCGCAGCGGCCGCGGAGGTCTTTGCTGTACCGTCAAGGACCACCACTGCCGGAGAGACTATGGAGTCAGCGGAGGTCCTGCGGTTGTAGAGGGAGAAGGGGGAGAGGTCGGTGGCGAGGGCCGCGCCAACCCAGGATGCGGCGCGGCGGCGGTTCTTAGCTGAGACTCTCAGGGCTTCTTCGGGGATCTGGTCACCGACCAGGGGTGCATCTGGTGAGCTTACCGTCGGGGATGCTGGTATGGTCTTGGAGAGCGAGTCAGCGACGGCGGTGGCGCTGCAGAGGGAGGCGTGGAGGGCGAGGAACTGCTCCACGGCTGACTGCGGCCTCTCCTCCTTGGCGCAGGTACTTAGCTCTGCATACATACTGCAAGTGAAGCAATGAAGTGATCTATTGCATTATGATTCAGGTTTGTCAATAGTTAGAAGAAACAGTTAATAGAAAATCTAACTTGCATCAACTTCCAGGGGATGAAAATTTCGTCTCTGATTTAAAATATAGGTAGAGATTGTTTTCATAATTCGAACCTGGTCACCATAAGGAGCCTTATTCTTAGAAACTTAATATCATACCGAAGAGAAATAAATATATGATGCAAAGGATTCACATTTCAAGAACAAGAAATCAGTTGGCTGTTAGATGAACACTTTGTGCTTAGACCAATACTTTTGGGTGCCTTCATTCTTAGAGACTGGAGTAGGAGAATCTAAAATTCATTTGCAATTTCAAAATTTTGAAGAGAAGTAAAACTTATAGTACCAAAACTATTGCCTCAACAAGGAGGATGATATTAGAGGGAAAACTTCGGCCTAGTAAAGCATTCAGATGTCCTTTTATGCCTAGCAACATTTGACACTCTTGCACCAGTGTTTCATGAACAAAACAGTAAATGATTGATTTGATTGTTTGCACTTTGCCACCGGATACAAATAGTGTTCACAGTCATCATAATGACTTCCAGAACTGAACTAGCACTAGACATAGCAATCACAGGGGGGGAGAAAAGAAAGAAAAAAAGTAAAGTCCAAAGGTCCTCATTAATTGTGAGTGCAGCAAGCAAATTTGTTTTTTCAAAGATGTTAGACTAGAAAAAACTAAAAGCTTAATGAGAAAATTTACATCATTGAGAATCAGCTAAATAACATTTGCTAATATTTGCTTGAGAAATTAAGCTAAAAAGCTGATGAGGCTGTTAAAATTTTCAAATTGGTAATACTCAAAAAGTATGATTTCTCATAGATAAAGCTAACGAATAAAAAATGGTCATCATGTGATAAATTCATAAATAATGGGTCAAAAGTACAATGCAAACACTTTCTATCACAAGATGTTCATGTTAGATACTAAGATATCTCAAGCTACGCTAAAATATAGATCAGAACATCCAAGTAGATAAAACTAGATCATTGTGAAGAGAAGAATATGGAACATGAAAGATCCTTTAACATGCGAGATCATGATTCCATAGATGGTTTCATCAGTTCAAAAAAGAATAGAACAGCTAGTTTTGTGAAGATAATTACCTTAGGCACCGAATTAAGCTCTCTGAAGCAGAAGCTTCTTGTATAGCCTCAACAGCAGCAAGTTGTGCTGCATCCTTATACTTCAAAAGCTCCTAAATTTTATAAATATTCAGTTAGTATAAATTATAGCCAAACAGCATGACTAGGATATTTTTAATCAAAAAATAAAAATTCCTCATCGAGACCAAGTCGTGCACAAAGAGTGGTTCATGTGTTGGCCTAGAGTTGGTGCAATTTATGCCTAGGTGGCACCTAATAATTTTATATAATGATTAGGATAATAATATGGTATGTTTTGAAAACACAAATAAAGTAGGGAACAATTGCAAACATCCTATAATAGTGGCAAAATTTTGTCATATTACATAGTATTATTAGTCATACCTTTCCTAGTTTTACTAGAGATGATGGAAGTGATGCCCATGATATGCTGCCGTCTGTCCATTTTCTGTTAGTAGGAACAACTTTGACTAAATTAGCAAGATTTAGACTGTTACAAGACTTTGGCAACTTCTTTACAACAGAAGTCTTATGTTTAGCTGATTTCTCAGAATCATCTTCAGCAGCACTTGTGATGCCTTTGTTAACAGGACTTTGAATCTTGCAATCCTCCTTAAGTAGCAGTTTCTCATTCATTGATGACCTCTGTCGAGGAGCCTGCAAGTTAACAATACATGCTAAGGGGATCTCATTTTAACCTTGATAGTTCAGGTATTACAAGTGCATAGGTTGGTGCACATATTGTGACACTGCACTAGCATACATTCTTATCTAGTTTCTTCAGTATTCTATTTTTTAACTCAACAAAAACTCCACATAAATAATCCACCTGTATTCTATAGAGAGTTAGATGAGTATCCAATTACTTTATATCTATAGCTTCAATAGCATGACTTTCACATAAGCAGAGAAATGCTCACAATGAAAATATTAGAATCGTCTTCTATAAACTAACTATTAACTTCATTATTTCTACTAAAAACAAACAAGGAATAAAGCAGATATAGCACCTAGCTTTGAAAAATCCGTAGTGTTACCCAAACTGATAGCAACTGAAAAATTATATTGAAAAACCAGTTAGATCAACTCATAAAATTAACTCACAGAAGCACTCCTGGATTCAGTTCTCATCTCGAGCTTGGCTATTTTGGTGATAGAACTACCCCTTCTCTTTACCTCCACATTCCCCTCCCAGCTCTTCCTCAATGCCTTTGGCACTAACCCAATGCTTGGCACCAGATTTCCCTGTAAGCTCCTGGCAGAGGACTTCCTTCCAGCACTGGTCACTTTCAAGACAGACGCTGCCTTCTCCAACAAACCCACCCTTGATAATGTGGGTTTCTCCAGTCTTTTGGCTTGTGCTTGCTTCTTGATTTCACTGGAGAACATCTCAAATGATCCAGGCAAAGAATAGACCTTGTTGGAGATGAAGGCATTGACCTCAAGTGCATTGATCTTGATCTCACACTGATAGAAACCTTCTTTTCCAGTTTGCCAGTGACCAATTGTTTTGAAAGTAAAGAGCTTGACCTACTAAGTGAAGCCCTTTTCTTTTCTATCTCCTGCATTTTAATAGGTAACTTTGAGTTGCCCAACTTGCTCCTGTCATTTTCTGAAGATTTGTTGCTGTTATGCTTTGAGTAATTGGATGACTTTGGTTTCTCAGGATTGAGGAACCCAAGAGAACTGGTGGCTACGAGATCCTCAGGGTTCCCGACACATGGATGACGACCAGGAAGTGGCCTCGCACCCTTAAGAATGGGCACAGGGGAGCCTGCCTCAAGGCAGTCAACATGAATGAATTGGCCTAGTTGGATCTGATCACTCAAGATAAGGTCATTGTGCTCATCAGGCAGGGAAACATATGTTGCATGGGAAGAATCAGAGACCTTCAGATAAAAGCCTCTGTTGGTGAAGAGATCACTTCCAGCTAGGGCAGGAACAATACTCACAACCTGGAGGAGGGACGACCGATGCTCTCCAGCAATCTTAACATCAGTGTTCATGTGCTGAAGGAGCTTGATAAGGACACCCGGGACCAACGAAGCCATTTGTTGCAATTCTAAAACACATTACTCTGCGGGAAAGGAGAAAACATTTGGATACTCAATGAATTAGCATCTGAGTATAAATAGCAATCAATGCTAGCATGAACAAGAAAGTTGATCGAGCTTCGGGACCAGGGCAGGTTCTCCTTAGTTATTCTCTAATTGTTCCACCATCAAAGGTGTAGATGTTCTAAAGCAACTAGTATGATATATCAGTTGTGTGATGGCTCCAGAACACACAAATATCAAGCAAATTTTGTTCTTTCAAAATTGTCCAGCGAATCTGGTACAAGCAAGCAGGTTTTTTATGAGATGATTCCAATCCCGGATAAAATTGAAGGCAAGGAGGTATTACCGAGATAATGGCTTTTAGGAAACAGAAAGACTGGATGACCTCACAAGTTCTCGAGTTCCGAGTGACAAACGGAGTCATCCTTAGGATGTGAAAAATAAGAACAGATTGCCATGATGGAATTTATAATTTTCACAGAGTATATTTCATTTCAGAGAAGAGGCGAGAAGAGAACAGCTTATATGAATGCAACCCACAGTAGAGAATTGAAGTGAAACAGAGGAGCATGACACAAAACCAGATGTGGATTTCTAACAGAGCAAAGTGCTTGCTGATTTCAGCATTTCCTATGCTAAAAGATCATATCCTCCAACCACATTATGTGAATCAAGTAATAACTAGTGGTATTTGAACAGAAAAGACTAAAGACAGTGATCTATTAGAACTGACTTGCACATAAAATTTCAGAGATCAGAATTGTTCACGAGGAAGTAGATCGAGAAACCTCAACGAGATGAACCAAATATGCCGAAATAGGCAGAACCAGACCAGAAAATTCGAGTTTTGTGCAGTGAGCCATGGTATGGATCACCAGAGGCTTCAAAAATAAAATTTCCTGGAAATCAAACTCATTTAGACTGAGCAAAATTGAGTCTCCAGAGATCTAATCAATCATACAATAGAGAGAGAGAGAGATTATTTTATCAAATGAACAACGTGACCGGAGAAGTAAGCTTTGGTTTTGAAAATGTGCATTGAACTACACATCCAGTAAGACGACGAGAAAAAAAGGGAAAATTTTCTTCCCAGGGAAATCGATCAAAGAGATGAAGTCACAGAGGCTGGATTCTGAGATTCATCGAGATCCAACTATCTCCATCGGATTCACCAAGAGAAACGACGACACTCCTCGTACAATGCATCGGATCTTGCCCACAGAAACGAGAATAGTTACAGGCTTTGTTCGACAAAAACGTTTTCCTTGCAGAACCGATGAAAAGGATCCGATCTTTCCACAAAATTGAGAAGAAACCGATAGGTACAGATCTCCAGGACAAAAAATCCCGGTCGAAATCAATCAACAAAGTTAGAGAAAACCCTTCCTTCTGTCATGTCACTGATCGAGAAAGATCGAAATGGCCCACCCACAACAAAACCAACCTTTGGTACGAACTCTGGCGGAAAGCTCGCGCGCTCGGAGCCCAGGAGTCGGAGATGAATCCAAAAAGGCGCCTCCTTTCCCGATCTTCTCCACGAGACACCCGATCAATCTCTCCGTTCTCAGTTCACGAAGGGTCGTTGAAAGATGAAGATAGGTAGAGACAGAGAGAGGGCATAAATGCGGAAAGGTGCATTGATTCCTCGTGATCCGACCCAAAGAGGAATCCTTTGTGAGTGGAAATCCACTCTCTCGTACTGCAAAGAAGCCGACGATCGATCACATCCCTTAGGACGGGTGAGCAGAGCGCGCTGTGAACGCAACAGTATCCCAACTATATATACGGAGAGTAATGATTGATGGGCAGAGAGCTGTAAGTGAAGACCGACACATCTCCAATGTTATCTCAAACTGCCCAAAGAAATGTTGTTTCGCCGAATTCTAGAAAAATAAATCAGTAACTTTTAAGAATTTTTCCAATAACACTCAATTTTAAGAAATTCTCTCGTATTATTATTTTTTAAATAATCATTCTACTCGGTCACCATCGTTTGTCTATCCCTTGTTATGTCTCCATCTTGTCGATCGTGTTATCTCGCTCACTTTATGGGTGTCATTTCTTTGTTGTCTCCGTCCTAGTTTCTCATTCCTCGTTAGGAGGTACGTCTTTTTCCGTTGTGCTCTTCACCTTCACTTTTGTACTTCTTCTCTATCACATGTAATGTCTCTTTTTTCCACCACAACTCTCTCGCGATGCCTAAGCAATCATTGTCCCTTGTGTAATTACTAACGATAAGATAGCCCACTGCCAATGCCCCCATCACTTCATGAAACGGTGAAAGAGAGGATGGTGACCTACGGTAAGACCATTGACTTAGGCAAGAACCTTGTTGTTTTAGTAAAAATAAAGATGGCGGGTGAGCAGTGTCAACTCTCTCACGATGCCCAAGCAATCATTGGCCCTTGTGTAATTACTAACGATAAGATAGCTCATTACCAATGCCCCCATCAGTTCATGAAGCAGTGGAAGTGGAAGGAAGGACAATGACCTACGGTAAGACCATTGACTTAGGCAAGAACCTTATTGTTTTAGTAAAAATAGAGATAATGGGTGAGCAGTATTAGTGGGACAAAGACAATAAGTGAGGAAGAACGAGTGACGTTAAAAGCGATGATGGTGAAGAGAATGTGTTTTTTAGATTATAAAAATAATGATACTATATGAAAAAATTAAAAACAAGAGATGATATCTTTTAAAAAAAGAAAAAAAGAAGTTGTTTTCAAAAAAATCACCCAAAATAAAATTAGAATTTTATTTTAGTTATTTTTGGTTGGATGATAAAAGAAAACTCCAAGTAAAAGGATGGATTGATGATGATATTATTTATTGAATAAAAATTAGATGGTTAAAATATGGATGGATATTGGAAATTAATATTTTTTATTAAAATAAAAACTTTTATAAGATTATTATTGGATAAAATGAAAGTAGATCCATCTAATCATGTAAACCAACTTAGTTCAATAAATTAAATATTGTAATCATCAAGATTTGTAATCTTGTACCAAACCTCATAATGGTCTCTAGTGGGACCCGTATACATCATGGGTACCAGCATAATAACATACATTATATCAGCACACACTAACACTCTTTAGGAGAGAGAAGAAGAGAGGACTCACAAAGAAGAGGAGGAAATAGTGAGAAAAAAATAAAGAAGAAAATGATGAAGAAGAGATGGAATGGATAAGTTTAGTTAAACAATGTTAATAGGAACATTATCAAGCAAGCAAAGGCTAATCAGGCTATATATATTCCTCTAGTTTCATGAAGTAAGTCTTTTTAGTGTGAGAGATCTAAGGGCATAGGTTTAGCATTAAAGTGTTTAATATTGGAAATAACGTTTAGCATCTTCTGAGTAATATAGCATTTCTTTAATGATGCAGGAATCAATTGTTATTCCAAGTAATATATTCTAACAGAAGCCCAAAAAAAAGCACATTGTTTGAGTTTTTCTCTTCTAGGATAGATTCTAGAGAGAGAAATTTGGAGGTGTAAAAACATTGGGTTCAGAAGATATCTCTCTCTCTCTCTCTCTCTCTCCAAAACTTCCTGAGTTGCTTGGAAATTGGGTGCAGGTGAATCTGTCCCAAGTAAACTTGCAATCATGTCCTTTAGGTAACTCAGTACCAACAATGGCCATCCCCTGTGTCTGCCAAATGCTCATGCACCGGTGCCTCCCATGTGATTGATGTAACCCACCTGAGCTATCAAGAGCCTCTCCTGAGTCTGATCTCCACCACAGCTCTACAGGAAGTAAAGACTCCAAGACTCATTGATTCTACTTTTCTTCAAATGAGGGCTTTCTTTCAGTTGCTTGATGACTTATTGATCCTACTTTTCTTCAAATCCAAGTTCTTAGTTAATTCATCTTTTTATACACAATGTTCTTAAAAACAGTCTTTCTTCTCAATCCACTTTGAAAAAGAGACATGGTAACATTTGTGTGTAAGAGTTGCAGAATGATTTTGTTTTTGTTTTTTCTTTGAAAGAAAAGAACTATTCATTCATTCATCCTGATCAAAATACAGGAAAATATTAGAACAAAACTCTGCAGGGAAATCATTTCCCCACCGGGAAATTTCGTCGAAAAGTAAGTATCCAAAATATTCTTGAATCCAAAATATTCTTGATTATCCGATGAGTTCGACATGATCTGGGAAGCCAGAAGATGATTTGTTGAGAATCCCACTTGACCCACAGGTATCCCATAAGACTTAAAACATTTGGTTTGAAGGGGGCCAGAAGTTTTGACAGCTCTACAATAAGCTGCAATGATTTGATCATGAGGGATCTTCACAATATAATGTATGATTCAACTTCAATCATTATACATTTGGGACTACTCTTATCTCAGATTTGAGATAAAAGGTCTCAGATCAGTCCCACCAATCAGGTGGATGTGTAAGACAGAGTGCTTCAAAATCTAGTGCTTGTGAACCCAACATGTGAGTGTGATTCCTGACTTCATAGTATAGTATAAGTTTACACACTATGATCTTATATTCTCAGTGGCCAAAGAGGAGATTTGGAAATGGTGCATTTCTGAAATAAGTACATGGAAGAGAAGAATCAGATGAGATCCATACAGAGAGAACTTACCACAAAAATGAGGAAACCTCCCCAAGTCCTCACATAAAAAGAGCAACTTTTTTTTCTTTATCTACTAAAAGCTGCTTAAAGTGATACATATTCTAAATGTCAAGTAACAATGTGATTGCCAACATAAACGACAAATAAAGAAATAAGGCGAAATAAATTAACGCAATATGTTATTTTAAGCTCGCTTCACTGACACTGGTAGTATACTTGTATTTGAGGTAAGCTTTTATAAATGACTCAAGATCCCCGTCCATCACCGATGAGATGTCTGATGTCTCATACCCGGTCCGCACATCTTTCACAAGCTTGTATGGATGGAAGACATAATTGCGTATCTGCTGACCCCACTCTGCCTTCACTGCATCTCCTCTTATTTGTTTGATTTCGGAAGCACGCTGCTCCTCTGCAATTACGAGCAGCTTGGCTTTCAAACGGCTCAGGGCCTTGATCTTGTTAGCCAACTGACTCCTTTCCTCTGGAATCAAAAAGGTCGATCAGATAGAAATTAGTGCCTAATTAGGTAAAGTACCTCCAACTAAGAATTGTACTATTCTTAAATAACATAAACCAGTATACATGAACAACTGTGGCAAACTGGGGAGCCCCAGGAGTAAAATCCAACGTATGCTTGAGTTGAAAATACTATCAACATGTATTGGCACTAAATCTGTGCAATATTTTCCCTAGTTATATGGTATATACCAAAGGCTCAGATGTGCTAAGTTCACTAAAAGAAATCAGATATTTAATTTAAGGGTAAAAAACAGATCTATGACATACAAGAATATTTATCCTGTTGTTTCATACAGATATACAGTATGTGATATCTTAACTGATCCTGAAGATTAGCCTTAAACAGAAATTTGTGATCAATGATTTGAAAATTATATATAATATTAAATTTAAAACAAGATTCCAAGATCTAGGCTATGAAGGATTTTTAATAAAAAATTAGCATAGAAAAATCTCAAGAAAAAAATTCCATACTGTTATTTAGATTTGCTATCCTCAGTGAGGAATGGTTCTAGTTTGAGATAGCAGCAGCACATTGATAAATAAGTACAGTCCACATCTGAATTGTTCATCTCAGACAAAATTTATCAGATACTTGACAGCGCTCCAAGACACTAATTGACACTTATCCAACAACAACAACAACAACAGTAATTAATTGTAGTGTTCCATTTATTGGGGGTCCGCTCTCCTTGAAACTTTATCCAGGATAGTATCACTACCACACTAAAAGTTTTAGCACTTCGACATAAAACTTTTATATCCAACACTAAGTTTTCTGCCTTCTCTAACAGTTCTAGATTTTTATTTTCTTTCTGAAATGCTAGTTGAATCTAAATAAACTCTCGAGCTAAACATTAAGTAAATGTAGACATCCACATGAAACTTGTACAAGCATCTATACACTACGGAAATGTCCTGTCTTAATTTTTGGAGATTCAATTATTGGATTCTTCTGAGAGGCCTGATATTTGACACCAGTTCATGTATATTGTATCATATAGTCTGAGGGTCAACAATTGTAATTATTCCCGATGATAACATTCAATCTGACCAAATATATCATAGATGTCAGAAAAGGAAGGCAATCATTCTTTTATATTATACCAATTTCCTGATTCAAAATGAACCAAAGCCTTCTGAGACAAAAAAAAAAAAAGATGCTGCAATTACCAAGAAAAAGGTGTTCTACTAGCCAGATCTCATGCATTTTGTGCTGTCAATATTGTGAATGAACTTTGATAATTTGATACCAAGTACACACCCAACACTGGATATTTACTTAGGTGCAGATTTTTGTTTCAGGTTTACTCTGAAATATCTTTTTTCTAACATAATTTATTTGGATGTTTATTTGCTTTAGTGAAAAGGCTAAATTGGTCTTAAAACTAATTCTTTCATAAGACAAACCTGTGCAACGAACTGCAACACCAGTAGGAATGTGAACAATTCTAACTGCTGTTTCCACTTTGTTGACATTCTGTCCTCCTTTTCCTCCAGCTCTAGAATAGCTAATTTCCAAGTCTTCTTCAGGTATGTCTAAATCTAGAGATTCTTCAGGAAGAAGGGGCATAACTTCAACACCAGCAAAGCTCGTCTGCAGGTATCCTTATCAAAACAATCAGAATAGAGATAATATATTATCTGTGATAGATTCATGCAAGTGAAGCTCATTTTCCACATATATGACAACAATGCATGTTGCTGAAGACCAAAAGTGATGTTACAATTGAAGCAAGCACAAAATCAGAACAAATTCTAGAATGCAACATACAAAGTGTCCTATCTAGCAAAGTATCAACACTGCAAGGAACACACCACATGGGACATTTTAAATAGTTGGATTGGATTTAGAGATAGCAAAATGTCAGATTACCATCAGATCTGAGTGGATGTAATTCCAAACAAGTTTGGAGGTGAACGGATGGCTCAGAAGAAATAGGTAGAACTGGGTAAATTGCAATGACACTGTTGTCTGTATTTATCATAGACAGATTTATATGCAGGTCCAGAACCTTTGGCACCACCACTCCCTTTCCAGTAGCCAGCCGGCATAAGCAGAAGTTTTGGTGTTTTAACATGGTTTATACCAAGGTTTCAAATATTAGTCAGAAAAAAATGTAGCAACTGGTATTTATCGGTTCAATCAAAGACTGGGTAGCAAACCATAAAGCTCAGTGATGGTCAAGATTTATTTTTTATTATCATGTTTAATAATATCAGGTCATACAGGTTGGTCTACCACTCTGTACGCATAATATATTAATTCTTGAAGTAGTAATGATCCTTATATAAAAGGAACTTATCCTTCTCTTTCATTCTCCAAAAACAATGACAGATCAACAAATAGAAAAGGGTGTGGGATTACCTGGCGAAGTCCTTTAGCATTAAATGGAGACTGACGAACAATTCGATGTGTTCCTTTCTCCCCTGATAGATATCCATAGGCAAAACGACCTTCAAGTTCAACTGAAGCCGATTTAATTCCAGCTTCCTCACCCATAGATTTCTCAACCACTTTGGTCTTGTATCCTTGCTTCTCTCCCCACCTCACATACATCCTAAGTAGCATATCTGCCCAATCCTGCACTGAAGATAAAGCAAAAGTCTTACAAGAAGAGAGCAACACATGAAAGGTTTGCAACAGCAACTGAGAAGAGATAATCAATGTCATATCATCCATTATTACTTATAATACTAATAATTCAGGTGAATCATTTAAAAGGATTTTGTACTATGAATATGTTAAATATTATACATTATGAAGATTAATTCCCTTTCTCCAAGTAGTTTCTTCTAACACTCAGCATTGGCTAAGTAATGAAGCTGCATCATATCATACATGGTAATAGACAAAAAATATTTTTTAACAGAGTAGTAAATTAAGTTTCACATTTTCCCAAAACCTAAACTCCTCATTCAGTGTTTCATCTATGAGGGATCAAATTGCAATTGCAGTAGTCACAACCTTTGCTACTCCATTTGAAAAAATATCAATTCCAAAAATGCACAGATGTCTGCACCTTGAAGCAAATCAAACATTTGTCCTATAACACCATCAACATGAACAGTTTTTCTTAAATATTGTCCAAGAACAAAGACACAGTTAAACCCATCCAGAACTAAAAGACATCACCAGGAGTTAATGAACAACAACTATCCATGCCTAACTTTTGTCACTTAGAATATGACTAATTACTAAAAAGCATTAATTACAAGAGTCAGAAGGAAACCAGTTTAGAAGCAATAACTGTCCAGTTAACAAAAACAAAAATTGTTGGAGAAGAAAAATGCATTGGTTGCATACCTGTGCATCAGTACCCCCAGCACCAGCTGTTATAGTAATTACAGCCCCTTCCTTGTCGTAAGGCCCAGAAAGAAGTTGTGTCAACTCAAACCGATCAAGAGCCTTGCTTAGTTCTCGAATTATCTTGGAAGCCTCTTGAAGAAGACCAGTATCAATTGTTTCCAACTCCTCAGTCAGATTAACTATTGTTTCAGCTTCTTCAACCTAATTCAAAATGGATAAAATTAGAACAAAGGGCAAGTATCAACAGTTACCATTAATATCATAATTTCACCTTTTTTTTTTCTTTTTCAGCTCGTGACATTTAAATAAAAAACAACTCGATTATTTAAACAGTTACAAATCACAACTGCCATATCATCAATTAGTAACTGTTAGATGCCAATGTGCCGAAAGTGATTCCTGTCAATTCCAGATAAGTGCAACAGATTCCATCTATTACCAAGTGATCCCAACCAGTGCGTGGATATTTGGCTAATAGAAATTATTCCATCGTCATCATGATCAACTTCAATCATTCTCAATAGATCCTAAGCTAATCACAGCTGATCTCACACCAGTTGCAGCTAATCATCAACCAATTAATAATATCTTATTAAGTGATCCCTGTCAATTCCAGATAAGTGCAACAGATTCCATCTATTACCAAGTGATCCCAACCAGTGCGTGGATATTTGATAAATTTTGAACTAACCAATCCAGTAAAATACTGATACTGCAGCCACCGGTGGCATCATCTCCTCCTCTCTTTTTGTTCTCCTCCCCCTTCAAGTACCAGTACCAACTGTCTACCAATACATCAGTATGTTAAATTGTACTGGACTCATACTGGTTCAGCCAGTAATCAACATGGGTGCAATACTTGAAATTGCAATCATTGGTTGAGATAAAATTGGAGTGTGTATACTGTTTGTGCAATTGGAAAGAGGTACTTTTCTTACTGTTTTATGACTATGAGTTTCTCAAACATCAACTACACATTTATTAATGTTATATGTCATATAATGCTTGAAACAAGCAAAAAGTTGACAAATTCAAAACCTGAGATTTGAAATCATTGAGAAATTTGATTTTATCTTTGACATCAGTCAAGGAAAGAAGTATTTCCTGTGCCTTCGAACGATCATCCCATAAAGAACTATCTGCAGCCTTCTTCTCTAGTGAAGCAAGATCAGCTTCTAAACGTTCCAGACCAGCAGATATTCTTATTTCTTCTACACGCTGAGCAGTAGTTTCAACATCCTTTCGCAAGGCATAAAAATCTGCAGTTGCCAGAACCAATTTAGTATTATTGGACTTTTGGGTTCCCTTTAAAAGAGTAAACAAGAGAAAGTCCTAACGGACAGACTCAGTAACACAAAAAATTGCAAGCAGACAATCAGCAAAGTTGCAATCTAACAAATAGAAATGAGAGAAGTTAATAGCACAAGAAATATGTACAAATAATAATATTAGTCATTATTAGTAAAGTTTGACATTATGTTAATGGCACAGATACAAGGGTTGTAAACAAAGGCCCTGTATTCTGCTATATTTTTTGTTTGAATCATTAACATTTTGTTCATGTCTGATCTCAATGCTTCAAGGTTCATTTAGAGTTATCTTAATAAAAACCTCTGGGGAGATCCTTCACACTAGAAACAGTGGAATTTCAATATAAATCTCTACCTATTTTCATGTATTGGTAATTAAAAAGTTTAATTTAAATAAGGATATTCCCTTGTACATAGCTAAATGGCAGCAAAAGACCCCAAATAGTTGGAATATTACGGCTTGTTGCTGTTGTTAACTAAAAATTTCTCAGAATAATCATCAAAAACCTCGAAAAAGAAGATTGACTTTACCAAAAATCAAGCTTAATAATATGGTGCGAATGATCCAAAAGTGAGAACACACCTTGCATCGCCCATTCAGCTGTTTCAGGACTGACGCTCACGCTTGATTGACCACCAGAAGCTGCAAATCGGACTAGACTAAACAAAAAGGTCAGATTAGTATGCCATAAGACAACCATATCACTCTCGATTTGAGATAATCTTATGATAGGTGTCAAAGAAACAGGATTAATAAAAGCGTAAAATTGCGATGAATCGTTCGAGAGAGCGCGGGAGGGAGAGCAAGAGAGAGGAAGAAGGACTGACCAGAGAGGGGAATTGGGGATGGCATCGACAGCTTTCTTGCGACAAAAAAGGAGGAGGCGAGAGGCCGCGCCGGCGCTGTTGCGGAACTTGCGGCGGGGACGGAGGAGAGTGGAAGGGTCTTGCAGATGCTGCTTCTGTAGGATGAGGAACCGCGAGGCAGACTAAACGGCGACGGCAGCATCGGCTTCAGCGTCTCCATGCGAGGCCACAAAAGAAGAAACCAGAGAGAGAACGAAAGAGGCGGATAAGAGAGGGCGCGTTATATGACGTTTCGGGGTTATATATCGTTTCGCGCTTCGTATCGGTTGTCCCTCCAGTAACATTATCCCGGCACAAGAAGTGACGTCCAAATTGTTATATTCGGATTTTTTGTACTATAATTTGACAAGTATATATTAAATTTTAAATATTAAAATATTAATTTTTTTATCCAAGGATTAGGAATATAATATGATTAGATTACATGAAATAATATTTTTAAATTAAATTATTTCTGTAACTTCTCCGACAATACAGAGGATAATAATTTTTATTTTATTTTTTTATAAAACATTAACTTGTTTGGGTTTGTCTTTTGTAATGACTAAAAAAATTTGACATAAAAACTCATTATTCAAGCTGATTGATGAAAATGATTTTGACTTTATAGTAAGAGTTATATTAATTACTCATCTGCAATCTTAAATTTATATTCTTAATATTTTCCCTAAGGAACCGTTTCAAACTCAATACATAAAACTTAAATTGTGAATTTTCTTTGATATTCAACTAACTCTGATATGGTAACATGTCTTAACTATGCTTGAGAAAGAAATAAGATCTTTTAGAATATCAAAAATCAAGGAAAAAAATTCTAGTCTTTCAATGTCAGATACAATTTGTTCATCTAAAAGTACAAACTAGGAGCCATCATGCATTAGCTTTCACTTCTCTTTAGCTTGACCCCAAGCTTTGATTTCAATATATGTGATATCGGTATGCATTTCTCTCTCCAACTCATTGAGACACTCAATTGACTTCTGCAACATCCATAGATTAGAAAGTCAAAGCTATGTTGATCCAAATGCTTGATAATAGTCCTTCCAGAACAATGATGCAGGTATGACTCTCTCATACTATGCCATAGGTGACATCTCAGAGATATCATGAAGTATATAGTGCAAAGAACCAAGAATTGTGGGTTTGCTCTTGTTAAGCTGCATTTCTATGAATCCAATCTCTCTTAGTTTGATCATACTGCAATGAGGAACAACTCCCGTTTCGGAAATCCTGGGACATAAGCTTTTTCATCAATTGCTCTAACCTTTCAGCACCCAGACCTGGCAGAAACTTGGACTCGTCACCCCTTGATGAGCATTGTTCTGCCCCATCTGATCTCTGACTGCACCACCCACCTGGGGTGAATTGCCCATCGGATCGCCCCAAGAGTTCACGGTCTATTTTGTCCAAAACTGAATCTCCTTTTCCAAACTTCCGAGCAAAGGGCATACCACTTTTTACCATTTTGTTGAAGTCTTTGGTGGAAAGGTATCGTGGATGTTGCTTTGGAGGTTTGTCCCAGGCAATATAATGTAGGTCGTGGCTTATCGAACTGTTCTTGAACTGATCAGAATTGCAGATGACAGTGTGGAAGTAACCTTCAGGTGAGGAGATAAAATTTACATAATACATCAGGAGAACTCGAGGAAGGTTTTCCCATCCCCATATGCAGTACTCGAGAAAGTTCCGAGTCAGCATCACCCATGCTGAACCTGCACACAAGATGAGTCAGTAATCTATATATAATATAAACACTTTCTGAGTAAAGGAAAACATAAAATTGAGAATTTGTACGAGTGTTTGGTACAAGGTTAGTGGTGGTGTCTATTACATATACCAGCAGTAACCGATGATGTAACATGTGATAATTGTTGCAATATATGTAATGAAAGAGGTGCTTTATTGTAGATAGCACATACACTAAATAGGTTATAATCAAACCAAGGTGAAAGAAAACCTTGCTAATGGGTTTTATGAGACTATGATCTGTGTATCAATGTTGAACTCAAGTTATAAGATCAAAAGCTACAGTCTGCACTTAGCATGCACTGAAAATAGAAACATAAAGGGTGCATTAGATCCTTAAAGATGTTCAATCTCTCAGACAAAATCAGGAATAAGAATCTTGCCTAGACATCATTACCCACATAGAAGGACATCAGAATTTCATGATGCGGATACAAAGAATAGTCAAACAGAGGAACAAATTCAAGTTGATGGATGTAAAACAGCTTACCAGTGTACAATTTGAAAGAGGTTGGCAGTTCACGGCGTTCTTTGGTTTCAAAAACGTTGAATTTTTTGGACAAATAAAGACCTGGATCAACAATTATTGGTCTTGCCCTCTGAGTCCTGCATTCAATTGTTTACATGAAAATTTTATATTTTGAGTAAGAAATTAAAGTGAGAATAAATAGCCTTAAACTTACAGTTTCCAACCAGCAATAGGTGAGTGCTCAATGAAGTTGAGGTTTCTAGGCAAAGACGATAGAACATGTAGTATATCTGCACATATACCTTAACACAAGTAAGCTACACAAAGATATGATGGCATTATTAAAATGGGAACAGATTTTATAGTAGTTACATGTATGGATACTCAAATCATAAGCTATGCACTCTTCTGTTTTTCTTCTTGAAAAGAAAGTTAATCTCCATGCTTATTATTAGTTGATGGAATCTATGTATTAATGAAAATAATACATGTGTTTATGAACAATATGACTAATGCATACTAAAACAGATCCAATTTGTCAGCACAACCCAATTCACGTGGCAGATCTCAAAGATGCGCAAGGAAATCGGATCTATTAGATTATTTCTTGAAGAAAATTTTTTAAGACGATGAGTCCATGTTAAAAACCATGACAAAGCATCAAATAAGTCATTATTGGGGTAAATAAAATTATGGCCATACATGATACAATTCTTTGATTCTGCAAGAAACTCTTCGCATTCAAAGGGCAAAGTCCTTGATAAATGGCTCTATTGAAGATTTGGTTCCCTTGATTTGAGTTTTCACTTTGCTCAATGGTCATAATTAGCTCTCAGTTTAACTGAAACTATGGATTCCTAATTAATAATAGTCAAGAATGTTGGTTCCACCATTTCGGGGTAATTTCCGTTGGGTCAAGGGCTCCTTGATCTATGATCATTTCAAGCCTTATTTTAGCCAATACTTGTAGATGGAATTTTCCCCCCAATATTTTTTAGCATCAATATTAGTTAGATGCTTAAACTTAAAGACTAAAGAGAATGTGTATCAACAGAATCATCTAAACTAATCCAGTATAAGTAGCTACAATAAAGTGAATCAACCATTTATTGTTTTAAAAAAATAAAGTACTTTTACAAAAACTTTTCACCAAATTATTTGTGTAGAAAATTTGGGGGGGTGAGTGCCATCTCGAACTTTCACTTCAACTAGGGGCTTCTATTGACAAAAGTTGAGTGGAAAAGGGAGAATCATGATAAAGTTGAGTGCCATCTCTAGCCGCTGGTTTTAATCAAAAAATTCAATTTCTAAAAAGATAAAAATCATGAAGGAAATGGTCAGCGAAGATAAACAAAACTGTAATATATTACAAGTTTGAATTCCTCCATTTCCTCTTTGGCATTGACATAGTAAAAGAAAGAATGCCATGGAAGTTGTACAACAAAACATGATATAAAAGATTTATCAGCAGCTATAACTTGTTGAAATTGACAAATGCAAGTTCAATCAATAGAAGAAATGAGAATATAAACAACTAAATATCAAACAACAACTGACCATCTTGTGTCATAAGAGGATAATCCGATGCACTCAGATTTATAAACCAGTCCCATCTTAACCTCTCCTTCATCAGGATGGCAATCGCATGAAGGGTGCACGCAATCATTGTTGGGCCCTTGTATGTCACCAAGTTGGCTTTGGCAATTACACGTACATTCTCAACCTCACTAAACAAAGGATCGCCCTTGACATACATGGCCAAGTCTATCCTTTCCCTGGGAGGAGCCTCAAGGTCCAAGTGCAGAATATATTGATTTCGTGGATGATATATTGCTTGCAGAGTTCTCCTCATTCTTTGGCTGTCACCTTTTGTGCCAGTTAACAGATAAGCTATCCGTGGAGCTTCATTTTCCGATGCCACTGTCTGGTCCATTGGCTCTTTCCTTTCTGGCTCTATGTTATAACCCTCAGAAACATCTAAACTGACATCGAAGGACAATGAATCCCCAGGATTGTGAGTGGCAAATAGCCCAAGAACATTTGCCATGAAGAGAGTGAAAGAGACCAGCAAGCTTGCAAAGAATGGAATAAGCCATCTTCTGTCACTAAATGCTCTCCCTAGATGAAGGCTCCCATTCTTTCTCATACTTTTACTCACCACTTGATAGATCAACTGTTGTGTTGCTATCTCCAAGATGCTCCGCAGCCTTTAGACTCTACAACGGGAACACCTCCAATTCTCTGAAACGATTGGAAATATCAGGAGAGAATAATGAACAAGAAAGAAGCGGCGGCAGCAGAACCAAAGCCACTTCTTCAGAAGGAATTTTCTATATCCAATCTATCCAACAATCGGTGTCCATGAGAAATATTGAGTTTCTGATCTGTCAGTGATTCCAGAGTCCAGTTACTTTAAAGATCCATGAAAAAATCGATCTTTTCTCACAAGAACAGACCTGATGGTGCGGAAATGCTTCCCAAATCTAAAATTTCTCTCAACTCCGTCCCTCAAAACAGCTCAAAGAACGCATGAAACTCGCCAGGAACTGATTAGTTAACAAGAAGAACAAAAACTCGAACATAGAACGATTTCTTGGAAAAAGAAACAGTTTTGCTACCTATTTCTGCATCCACGCAATCCTCCCATTCTGATCTGACCACTCTACACCAGAAATGGAGGAAAAGCACCGGAGAGATCGATCTTTTCGATGAGATCGCGCCTTAAAATGCACCAAATAAAAGAAAAGGACGGACGGAAGCAGCGAAATCAGAGAGCACACCAAGCCGAAAACCGGTGGTCGGAGGGAAATCGTCCAGAAAACCACGACGATATTCCTCCAAGACGAGAACTTTGGGCGATGGCCAGTGAATGAAGAGGGAGGATGAAGAAGCGAGCAGAGAGAGAGAGAGAATGTACGGATTCGGGAGGGTGTTCTGTTCCACCACCTCCGTTGCGGACCAACACGCCGTGTTTGTTGCTGCGAGAGAGCAGCAGTTGGTGGATTTCTTTTGCTTGATTCCTAATTCAATTACGTGGCTAACCTCTAAAATTTGAAGCTATGAATTATATATGATAACAAAATAAATTTAAATTACATATATATAATATTTGGAATCTTACCAGATAAATTATTATTTGTATTTTATCTGAGTATAAGTTTGTCCCAAACAAATTCACTTTAATTTGTGAGAAGTAATTATTATAATTATAATTAAATAGAGATTATAGCTATTTATATAGTTATTTTATTTATTGATAAAAAAGATGCAAGATTACATTAGGTCATTAATGTCTAACACTAAACAGCATCCCATCTAATAAAAATAAATCTTTAATTTATTTAAAATTATAAATAAATTTTTGGTACTCTTAATTTAATTAATTATATTTTGTATATAACTCAATAATAATAAAGAATCCATATAATCAATCCCAAATGATTGATATATGTTAAGTCTTTCGTATGTATTTGCAAGCACATTTGAAATATGTCTTGAGACGCCAATGCAAATTTCACTTTCAATACATATTTCAAATGTAAATGAGTATTTGATATATATATTTTTAAATCATATTCGGAATGTTCCATTTTGCTAATGCTAATTTGGGATATTGTTAGCATTTCTATTATAATTTTTAAATTTTAAAAATATCTTCGAATTTTATCAAATTACTAAATAATATTTATGTCAATGTATATTTAAAATATAGTTTTTATTTATTATTTACCAACACTCAAATCATTTCACAACTACAATATCACTCAAATCACTTTCTCTAACTATTAATTGCAATTATTAATATAATATTTTTAAATATAGTTGTAATATTAATAACTATATTCTTAATTATCTGGCATATTTTAATAATTTTAAAATTATTTTTATTAAAAAGGAAAGTAGAGCAATTAGCTGCCTAGCTAACAATTATCTAACATATTTTGATGATTATAAAATTATTTCTTTGTTAAAAAAAAAGAGAGTCGATTAATTAGTTAGCTAACTTTGTTTGGCATCACCCAATCCGACATTTTTTTCTGAAGAGGAAAATTTTATGTTATAATAATAATAATAATAATAATAATAATAATAATAACAATAATAACAATACAATCATATTGATTTTATTTGTATTTCTTTGGAAAGCATGTCTATTAGCATCGAAAATGAGTTTGAAAATGAATCCGGAGAAATAATTTAAAAAAAAGTGAATATGAGTCTTTTTTTCTAATAAAAAAATTTCTCACAATAATTGAACCATTAAAAAAGATATTTTTATTTTTTTCATTTGACGATAATATAACAGCTCAGTTGATCAAGGTACACAAATCTTTATCTTGTTAACATAATACTTGATTGATGGTAAGTTTATATTCCACATATACATAGATATAGAGTTAGTTGTTGGGTATTGGTGTGATCTCTGGCTTTCTTGCAAAAGGGTAAGTGGAGGGTCTCCCTCGTGGTGACCACTTGATTCTATAACAATGCAGATGCGAATGATGATTGTAACTTCAACTCTAAGTTGTAAGTTATTGTCTCAATCAAATATGAGACCCACTCTTACATCAAACAAGGTTTCAGGTTTTGCCGGTCAGTAATGTTTGGTCTACGACTGATCGGAATTCGACACTAATATCTAGCTATTGTAATTCTTTTATTGGCCATGGCTTTGAAGATATTTTTAGAAGCTTATCGTTGCAAGATAAAAATTAGGTTGATTTTGTTATGAGCAGATAGGTGGAAATACTTAATTAAATATTTTTAAAAAAATTAATAACATATTATTTAGTTATTTTTTTATATAATTACAAAAGTAAAACCGATTCATTTATCCTAACATCATCGATTTTACCCATAAAAAATATAAAAATAAAATATAAATAAATAATTTTAACATTCGAATTAATAGTGACGAATGACATCGATGGTGGTGGTGATAGACGACGACGACACCGCTTAGGGGTCGCGAGTGACTGTTGCGGATGAGGAGCCCAACGATAAGAGATGAGAGCTACTTTGCATCTATATTGATGGCCTTTTAATCACTCGACAACTACATCGATAATGACGCAAATACCGAACGACCCTTTTATCGCTCAACAATTCCATCGGCGCTAATGCAAATACCAAGTGACACTTTCATCGCTTAACAACTACATCGATGTTAACGCAGTTATCGAGCAACTCTTTCGCCACTCGATAATTGCGTCGATGTCGATACAGATGTAAAGTGACCCTCACCTCTCTTCGTCGCTCTTCTCATCCATAACAAACACCCACGACTACCAACACCATCCACCATCACCCATTAGAACATTAAAATTATTTTTAAAATTTTTATTTTTATAATTTCATTAGTAAAACTGATAACATTAAAGTAAATAAACTTTATTTGAACAAAGTTTAACATTATTGATAGTTCAATTAACTACTTGACTATATTCATTATAATAATATAAAAAATAAATAAAGTTAATCACTAAAGAAGTTATTTGATTTGTTGACTGGTGATCTGAAGCAAGTATGTCAAGATGGATTAGTTTCTTTGGTAAATATGTCATAAAATGCTGAAAAATCAGTTTTAAATTAGATGTGTTGGATTCCTTAATCTGAAGCAAATAGTATGCATTCTTTAATAGTCAAGGCTTCACATTATATATCTATTTTGTCGTAGACATATATTTTTTCAGCTTCTAAACAAGCTCCAAGTGATCCCGTAAGATAAAAATAAATCCTCCATCCTATTAAGAAAGAGGAACCATCAGTGCTGAGCTTTATCTAACCCTGAGAAGGTCATTTGGGTGCCTTCAGGTTTCATTGATCTAGCATAGTAGCTAGTGTAAATAAGACCTAAAGTCCATATCCACCACAGGGCTGCTTATTAATATAGATTCATTCATTGCTTTTCATAAAAATTAAAATTAGTTGGCAATGACAGCTAAAAGTAACTATTGGCCGTAAAGGTCTTATTTAAAACGAAATTTAAAACGAAAAAAAGGGGATAGCTGAAAAGGTTTCCTAAAAAGGCCTCATCACAGACTTAAACGAGAACCAGCAAATGAAAAAGGATCAATGGTAGACCAACAAAAAGACATTAGATCGATTCAAAAAGTTCTGAAATTTACTAGTATATTGACACAGACGAACTGAAAGAATCCAACGCTGGGTTTTACTGCAGTGCCTCAGACAAATCCAGATATGTCATCTGAATGTAGCAGCTCCAAGTAGGTTCTCCCTGCAAAACAGGGACTTGGACCCATCTACACCTCCAAAATGTGGATATGTCATCACAGGTCACCCGGATTCTAATTCAATCATCTGTAATAATTTCAACCAGAAGAAATCCAAGGAAAGAAACGGAAAAACCCACCGAATTTTCTCAAGAGGCTTGAGAAGTCCGGCTTAGCAGCTTTTCAAACACTAATTTTCTAAAGCAGATTAAGATACACAGTACAAACCATCAATTTGATTCAAATAATTTCAAAAAAATTGATCTTAAACTTGGCCGTCACTGACACAGATCAGTCGTGGGATACCATCAACCGAACTGAAACACCGAACGGAAACTCAATCTCGCACCGGCATTGGGGCCTCGATCGTCATACGACTCTCAGAGAAGCCCGGGGTGCACCGTGCATCGGCGCAAAAACACAGGAAACGAAAGAAAAGCGATTAAAAGAACAAAAACCACAGGAAATGAAAGAAAGATCGAACTGACATTACGATCGGCGGAGCTGCGTGGTGGATCGCGAACCCACATACGCGGATCTTTCGCCTCCTCCCTCTGTAGTTCCACAGCCACACAAAATCCATATCCAAGTGGCGGAAGAGGGACCGCGACATCCTAATTTATAGAAGACGGGAATAAACCCTAGTATCCTAATTTATGCCAGGTACGAATTAGCCGGGCCGGACCGGTGCGGACCGGATCGGGTTGAAATCGGTCAGGCTAACCCGAGTCTGACAAATCTAACCTAATGTCGAGTTGGATTTGGACATTAAATTCGAAAAGCCTATTCGAATTAATCCAAGCATAAACATATTATTTACAGTATTTAATAAACCTTATTCTTAAGATGCCTCATTCCAAACCCTAAGAATTATCAGTATTATAGTCCAATTAATTGTTCAGAGTTATTAGTAACTATCACTTGAAATTTCGAATGAAATATGGTTGTTGGTTTATAATG
Organism: Musa acuminata AAA Group; assembly: GCF_036884655.1. Lineage (NCBI taxonomy): Eukaryota > Viridiplantae > Streptophyta > Magnoliopsida > Zingiberales > Musaceae > Musa > Musa acuminata. The sequence goes on from NC_088340.1 coordinate 37,044,811, forward strand.
CATATCTCAAACCTCCGACCCTTAGTAAATGGATCTAATACATCACGTTAATACTAATGTTTTAGATTAAAAAAAATTATTAAAACAATAACAAACCTTAATCTCATATATCATATTTAAAATAATATTTTAGATATAAAAAAATTATCAGATAAGATATCTGTTATTTTGGTAAATAAAATAATAAATCGACATTTGGCCAATTCATATTCCAATATTTCCTGATGATAAGATCTTCAGATAAAAATACTTCAAACTATTTATCAGTATAATTAAGAAAAAGCTACCTGTAAGAAAAAGTAAGTTGCTACTACCTGTAAGAAAAATAAATACTTCAAACTATTTATCTTAAGAAAAAGCTACCTGTAAAAACCCTCAGTTAAGCCTTCTTCCCGTGTCAACCCATAGTGTTCACGTCACAGTGTGAGGTAGGTTGCTAGGTCTCAATTCGAGATACATTCTGTACACGAAATATAAGCGTTAAATAAGTCAAATATCTAATGCGGCAAATTATATGGATCATTGGATCACACCACGAACCTTCAATGAAATGAATATATCAACTGACATAGTCTGGCCAGAGATGTTTGAGGCCAGAGATGTTTGAGGCCAGAAATTCACCTGAACTACTGCTTGGAACAAGAACACCATTTTGATTACAAGTATCATTCCAAATCAAAATCAAAATACTCAAAGTGAAAATTTATGGCTCACCAAAATCACGAAACAATCTCAGCTGCATATTTTGGACAATTAAACTAGAGATACCGCCTTAAAATAGTCTTTCCTACTTCGGATAGAAAAATAAATCCTGACTCATCATGATGAGACAATATTCAAGGCATAGTTCCAAAAAGTAGTTCTGTATCTGATATTGATCTTATCACAGTGCAGGACTGCACAAATTTAAGGATCAACTTTAAAAAAACACACATAAACTAAGAATACATATTACAAAAATTGTTTAACTCCCCATAAAAAAGAGCAAAAATAAAAAGAAAAAAATGACAATATCAACCATAGTGTCGCTAGTGATACCATTGACCAGGTCGAGGGTTTATTTGGTTTGGGGGGTCTCTATAAGGAGGTCTAGGTAGTGGAGCTCCATAATTTGAACCTGCATTTTTTGAAAAATCTGTATTCTTAAATATCCTTCTGAGCATAGAAGTAAAGATAACAAGACATATGCATCAGTAATAAAAAAATCTAAATGGGTTTAAAAGAATTCAAGATTCCAACTCCTACCATGAGTGCTTTGGGCAGGGCTTCGCCACTCGTATGGTGGTTCCCTGGCAGCTGGATGATGAATGTGTGGAAATCCTGGATCAAGAAGTTGTCCAACTGGACTTCTGGACAAGGTTGGTGTCAATGGATTTTCATAGTTAATAACCTTTGCAGACGAGCTAAAACCGTCGAAACTAGGTCTTCTAAATGCATCTGCAGTGTTGTATGTCTGATAGAGGCTCATGTCACCATAAGGTATTGAGCTCCTGTCATAGGTATTTCCAGTGGAAAAATTGGAACCAGTATAGCTCCCATAAGGAACAGGATCGGTACCATGACATGAAGCAACCCCATACTTTGAGTAGTCCCTATATGCACTATCACTTTGCATAGGCAAACCAGTGTATCCTAACATTGTCTGATGATCCCCAGAGGAGCCACGACTTGAATACATTGTATTATCCTGGAGCATCCAACACCAAATTTAGTTCTGATAAGATTGAGATGAAAAGCCTTTTGATAAATACACATCATATTACAGCAAGGCAAGGATCATCCTCTACCCTTTTCATCAGCTGAGTTGCCTAACCATCAACTGCACTTGAAAATTCACATCACCTAAAAATGAGTATGGCAAGTACTTACTTGGAAACTACTTGAGCTATCACAGCAGGGAACCGAGAGAGAGGGGTGGGAAGCTGACAAGTTTACACTAGCACCTGCAGTAAAGTGTTACCAAGAAAGTGAATGGCCAATGAATCTAAATCTGAACAAAATGAGACATTTAGATCAGATCATGAGAATATAATCTCTAGTTCATGATAACAAAACATTACGTGGGAAGTGGGAAACTGGAGAAGCTTCCACAGTTGTTACATTAGGAACAGGGAATGATTGAATGGAATGTTCATGAGCAAAAGGTGACAAATCTCTTTTTGCGCTTAAATTAGGAGACAGTAGTGTGTGTTTCATTTCATCCAAGTGTCTTTGTGCCTCCTCCCTCCCTATTTCTGGGAAAAAAACCTTCAAGGGTAAAAAGCAATATGTCATCAATCTATGCTATCCCATGAGAAACACTAATGAACTGATGCATAGAACCTTGAAGAGGTACCTCATCAAATAACTCATTTGAACCATGCATGTTCTTGGTCAGCGGTAAAACATAGTTGACTGAAAATATGTTAAAAGAAATTCACAAAAACATCAAACCAATATAATAAAGATTTTTTCTTTTTCAGATACAATGATAGTTACCAATCATCTCATTTACTGCTTTGGCAGGTACATCTTTTCCCATTTCTTTAAAACGCTTTTCTGCTCGAAATCTAAGCTCATCCGGTGTAGGGAAAACAACAACTGCTATCTGATAAACCAAAGGTGTCATGAATTTGAGATTAGTGTATTTCAACACCCCTTGCAAAGCCAATTTTGCTCGTGCACAGAAGCTAATAGAATAGAATTCACCAAGACCCTACCTTGCGGTAATTCACAAATGTTTTCAATTTGCGATTACGGGCACTCCTGTAAACATTTGTCTGATCAAGAATGTAATTACGTGGTGTCTTGGCGGCCCTAGTTAATAAAGTATTAAATATTTTAGTTGCTCGATCCATAAGGCATTCAAAACGTTCTCCATAATTATGCTTACGCAAAAGTCCTGGAACCTGAAATAGAAACTAATTATCAACAAGTCCTTTTTATGAATCCAGAATAAGAATAAGCTTAGGAAAACATAACATATAATAACAAGTGAAAACATGAAACCTTCTAAACCACAAACCTTCATTTGATCCAGAGCAAGATTTGTTCCAAGCAGAACATATCGCTTCTCAGGATGCTCCTTTATCCATTTCTCTGCCCACGTTGTCTTCCCAGAGGCAGGTAAACCAACCATCATTATAACCTCACATTGACTAGGGCTTGTGAATGTGGGACCAATTACTGCATTGGCATCCTGAAGAGCAGATGCCCAAGGCTTGTAACCTTCTTCAGGAACCAATCCATCTTCGATGCTAAACTGCAACTGAACCACAACATTCTTCAAAAGTACATGTGGGAAAAGTGCAGATTCCCATGGTAGACCCTGATGTGACAGCTCTACCACACCAAGACCTCTTGAGCTTGCATCAAAATGCCTAGCAACACCCAACCATTTCCCATTTTTCGAAAACCCAATTGAAGCCAATGGCTTGTTGTCAAGGTCCACAGCACAAATTATAGTATCAGAAACACCAAACTTGGTACCGTAATCAGAGAACTTCCCAGAACTTGAGAACTTGCCAGTTCCACCAAATCCAAAACTGTTTGTTGTTTCTCCTAGGTTCCCAACAGGATCAGCCACCCATGAAATACCAACACGGCACACATGTTGTTTATCTGGCGGCGTGTCAGCCATATCAACTGCCTGATCAGAAATAATTTTGCAGCCAAAACAGTACTTCCCTCCAATTATTCCAACATTTGCTCGGGCACCAGACCAGCAGTATGCAAATCCTTCTTCAGTCAATGCTTGCCCTCGAAGGCCATTTCCATTGATATCAAAATCTGAAATAGGACAAATATTGAAAATAAAGTGATGTAGGACAACCCTAGAGGGATGCTTAATATGAAGAGAAAGATGGTTAGGTGGGTAATAAATAAAAAAAGAAAGGGGTGAAACAGAGAGAGAGGAGGCAAGACAAACCCGATTTGCAGAATAATTAATTTAAACAATAAAAAACAAAGCAGAAGTTCAATCACATACCAAAATCATCAAGGAAGAGCTCTTTGACACCCTTTTGATTGACTTCGGATGTTGAGAGATCAATTTGTGGGTCTTTGTTGCAAGATGGTTGAGGATGGGATAGAAGAGGAATATAGGGGGTAATTTTGGACTCGCTCCAAGTCCTCCGACTTGATCAGGGGGAAGTTGTGAGTGATTTCTAGGACTGTTGTTTTTTTAGAATGTGATTTTGCTCTTGGTCCAACTGTTGATCTGCCTCAGTATGATTTGAGTTATTATCATCCTGAGTTGGATCTAGGAGCTTTGAAGTTTCAGCCTTCTCAGCATATTGTCTCTTTCCAAAGGAAACAATGGTAATAGACAAAGTATCTGGGCAAACTTTGATGTCAAGTAGTTCATGTTCAAAAGACTTGAACCTTTTGCTGAGACTACACAAAAGTTCGTCTCTTTCTCTTATCAGTCAAAAGACCGTTATAAGGTTGATCACTTCTAGTAGACATGGTGGGGAACCTGCTCTAATACCAAATCTGATGTAGGACTAGTAGCAACAGATTTCCTTTTGAGGATAGAGAGGTAGAGAGAGAAAAAAAAAGAAAAGAGATAATAACAGAAAATAAGAGAGAAAAAAAAAGATAACTACCAGACTTGCTCTGGCTCAAGGAGCAAATTCCTAGGATAAAGGCCTCACACCTCTATTCATGAATCTTTTGCATATGAATTGCTTGACATCAAAGTTTGCTTAGACATTTTGTATACTACTATGGTTTACTTTGGTAATAGACAATATGTTGAGAAGGCTGAAACTTCCAGGGTCCTAGATCCAACTCAAGATGATGATAACTCAAATCATACTAAGTTGGATCAAGAGAAAAATCACATTAGAAAAAAACAACAGTCCTAGAAATCACTCACAACATTTCAAGTACAAGCCCAAAAAAGCATATGAAATGCCTCATGCTCCACCACTAGTACCTTCATAACACGTGTACAACTTGGACATGTACGAGAATTACCAAAATTGCTTGGGTCATGGTAGACATAATCTTAGGGAGGTTAATGATGACATCAGAAAATTGGTCAAAGTAGAAGCACCCTACTTTGATGGCAGGTTGGACCCAAAGGATTTTATTGATTGGTTGTCCGATATGGATGGCTATTTCAATTTGTATGAGACATGTCAGAAGGTCACCGAGTACGCTTTGCAAAAAAATGAAACTCATAGGTCAAGCCAAACTCCATTGGACCAATATTGAAAAAAAATTCAACGTTGAGGTCAAACTCCAATAGAATATCAGGATGAAATGAAAGAAAAACTAAAAGAAAATTATATGCCTATATCCTACCAAGAACATTTGATGGATCAACTCCAAACCTTACAGCTAAACAATGTCTATAGTTGAATATAGTAATAAATTTGCTGAATTGATAGTTAGATGTGACATTCGAAAGACTACTCGTCTAACGATCTCACGATTTCGCACTAGACTAAAGCTTAAAATTAGGAAAGAGTTAATCCCACATATTATAAAATCTTTGGAATATGCATATAATATGATATTGGAGTATGAACATTATCTTAAGGTTTGTCCCTAGGAGGTTCAGTTTTCAAGTCAGGGAGTTTGCCACACACAAGGTCAGTAAAAATGATGAGTCTTCTAAAATTTCCAACACTGCCTCCACTCAAAATCGATTTAGTGATCCAACCATTAGATGTTCCCAAGACAACAAAGGAAAGATTGTTACTGAAACTTTAAAACAAAGAAACAACTCAGCTTGTTGCTTAAATTGCCACAAGACAAGAACACTTTGCACATCAATGCCCATCGAGAGCCCTTCACATAGGAAATGACCTTAAAAATAATGAAATACTTGAAAATGAATTAGCTCACATCCCTAAAGAAGTTGCTAGTGATGAAGACCGATTAGCTAATGAAAATGACGATGCAACCCTTACTGTCATGAGAAGTATCTTAACCACACCCAAGGCAGAGGAGACGAACCAATATTTTTTATACCTATATTAAAGTGGGTGACAAGAGTTGTAACGTAATCATTGATGGAGGTAGTAGTGTAAATGTTGTATCCATAGGAGCCCTCGAAAGAATAAAACTGAAACCTGAAACACACCCTCAACCCTATAAGTAGCATGGGTAAATAAAGTCACTATCCTTATTAACCAATGTTGTCTAGTTCCTATTAAGTTTGCAACTTATCATAGACAAGTTTGGTGTGACATCCTTCTAATGGAAGTTGCACATATCCTTTTAGGACGACCATGGCTCTTTGACGTTGATGTGACCTGTTTTTGATTCACCAACATTTATGTGCTTAAACATGAGGGAAAGAAGATTATATTAAACCAAAGTAAGCCAACTAAGGCTAATAAAATTTCACAGATGCCACAAGAGGATAAACCCCTTCATTTGTTAAACAAAAATCTTTTAAACATGAAAGCCAATAAGAGGCAATAATTTATGCCCTTATGACTAGGGAAGTACAAAGATCATCACCTGAAGAATCCTAGGACCAACCCAAGGAAGTTGATAAGGTTCTTAAAGAATTTAAACATCTCACCCATGAGGAATTGCTTGATAAATTGCCCCCTCCTAGAGACATTCAACATCCTATTGACTTAGTCCCAAGGTCAACTCTTCTAAACTTGCCACATTATAGGATGAACCCCTTAGAACATATTGAACTAAAAAAATAAGTGGATGAACTCCTACAGAAAGGTTTTATTAGAGAAAGTCAAGTCTTTGTGCAATTCCTACATTGCTTACACCTAAAAAGGAAGGTAGTTGGAGAATGCGTAGACAGTCGAGTCATCAATAAAATCATAATTAAGTATAGGTTTCTCATACCTAGGCTTGATGAGATGTTGGACATGATGGCGGGATTAAAGTACTTCTCCAAAATTGATCTAAGGAGTGGTTATCATCATATTGGTATTAGAGCTTTTGATTTAGCTAGATGTTCCACTATCATAGCGAATCAAAATTTCAATTGTTTGAACTCGGGACGAGTTCCTACGTAGCGGAAGCATATGATGAAAGAGTAATTTAGTTTATAAGTTATTTGAATGAATTTTATTAGTAATATATTTTGCATATGTCATAAGTTGTCAGATGACAACACATACTCAAGGAGGAGAAAAAGGAAACAAATGCAAAAAGTGCAAGAAATCAAATTCGTTATTGATTGAAGATTGTAAATCTTGATGAAAGATTTTAAAGATTCATCTCTATAAATATGGAAGTCTATCAATTAATAGTATTGTCAAACAAATGAAGGCTATCCTTCATATCAAGTCAATAGTATTATCTTCTTCAAGGAAGGAACAAATCGTATATTTGAATTGAAGCAATTGTAATTTTTCTTATTTCTATAATTTCCTTTTTATTGTTGTCCTTGAGCCTATAAAAAGGGGCGATAGCATTGCAATGCATGAACCAAAGATGATTCAATGAATCATGTTCTTTTCCTACCTTGTGTGTGAGTAGTGCGAGGCCACAGTTATGTTTCCGATGATATGATTCCATCATCCACATGTTTGACGTGCGGCGATGCGAGACCTTCATCCTAGGAGTTCATTCCTTGAGCTAGAGCAAGTTTGGTAGTTATCTATTTTTTTATTATTTTTCGTTTATTATCTTTCTTTCTTCTCTTTCCATTACTCTGTTATCAAAAGAAAATTTTGCTCGTCCTACATCAGATTGGTATCAAAGTTTTCCTAGACAGATTGGTTAAAGTTCATCATACTGGTATCCATCTGTTTTCTTATTATCTTTCAGTTGCTATCTTCTATTCCTCTCTTTTATATTTCTCTATTATAAAAAAAAAAACATTATGTTGCTCTCATCCTACATCGCAACATATAATCAAGGCGAAGAAAAAGAAAACAAATACAGGAAAAGTGGAAGAAATCAAATTCACTATTAATTGAAGATTGCAAATCTTGATTGGAGATCTTAAATATTCATCTCTACAAAGATAGAAGTCTATCAATTAATAATATCATCAAGAAAGGAAGGTTGTCACTCAAATCAAGTCAAGAATATTATCTTCTTCAAAGGAAGAAACAAATTGTATATTTGTTTGATGTGATCATAATTTTTCTTATTCTTTTATTTTTTTAGCTTTGTATTTGAGCCTATAAAAAAGGGCTTATTCATTGTAATAGATCAATGAATCTTGTTCTTTTCCCATCTTGTGTGTGAGTGGTGCGAATCTACAATTATGCTTCCGGTGGTATGATTCCATTGTCCACATGTGAGACGAGAGGTACGAGGCCTTCATCCTGGGAGTTTGGTCCTTGAGCTCGAGCGAGTCTGATAGTTATCCTTTTCTTTATATTATCTTCCTGTTATTATCTTTTTTCTTTTCTCTCTCTCTACCTCTCTATCATTAAAAGGAAATCCATAAAGTAAAAAATTTGCATAACTGGAAAAATTATGGCTGCATTGAGAGAGAAATCCATAAATATATAAGAAAGACAGATCTCATATGAAAGGTGTTCCCTTGCCAACCTGTATATGCCACACCCATTTGCCCATCATTCCATATTAAGTTTCCAAAATCAATAATTTCTAAATTACTTGCTCTTCTCAACATTTCTTCCTAAATGTTCTTTACGTAATGTCCATTTCTTAAGCTATGAGGTCTAAACAAAACTTGATCCAAGGTTATCCATCTCACTTTTCATGCACACTAGCATCACACAGAAAAAGTTCTCCCCACGTTCAAATACCAATTCCATTACCACAAACTTTTGGAGAATACCAGTATTGACATTCAACATGAAGGCCCACACAGCATTGCTGTCAATTCTAAGCTGGCCATTGCTTTAAGAAAGGAATCCAAGAACAAAGCCCTCCCTGCTTCCTCTGTGGAAGCAGTTTGGGGATATCTTAGCACAACCAAGATGGCCTGCAACAGAAACAATGACATTTCTGCCTTGGATTATTCAAGGATGTTGCCATAAATGGTTAAACGATAAAAAAAAAAAACTAAATTAAACTAAAATTGTCAAAGCTAAAAGCTTCATCTTGAAGGTTGAGCATACTAAAAAACGAAATATCTCTAAGGTGAGCTAATTCCTTTTAGAATTTGAATACACACCATAAAACTCTACCATCAACACTAATCATGAAGTCACTAAAATTAGTATCCCGACCAAAATTACTTCCTCTCAACGAAAGGACCAATTTTTACATGGCACCTAACGAACAGCTATGGATCCAAATAAAATCCCAAAACTTCACCAAATTGACAGGCCTTTCCGATCAAAACCAGCTAAAAGAGCTTCCAACATAAATTAAAGAGAATCAACCACATCATGACCCTTAGACGTAGAATTAAGAAGAAATATGAACTAGGACAACCCAAGCCGTAGATGCAAGACATAACTGGTCTGGGAACGACCAAGCGGAAGAATGAATACCTAGGTCGCAGTCGGCCGGGTTGAGTTCGACGCGAACTGGGTTGGCGCCGGGTTGGAGAGGCCCGGAAGGCGGCTCCGGCCGGCTCCTTTTCGCGGCCGGTCCTTGGTCGGGCTCCGTCGACGGAAGGTGGTGCTTCGACGCCATGGGTAGAGCGGAGAGATGGACAGAGCAACGGCCTCCCATTATATATAGACTGCCAAGTCGGCTACTTCGGCAATTGGAAGTGGTTTAAATTAATGATTCTTGCGGACCATTCTAATTCTCGGACTTGGAGTAGGAGACGGGTGTTATGGATCCTGACCCGATCCGTGTACGATTGGAGATGGTTTAGCTTAATGATTCCCACAGAACATTCTAATTCTCGGACTTGGAGAAGGGGAACGGGCTTTACGGATCCTGATCCGATCCGTGTAACTAGGATCCGGAAGTTTCTTTTCGGATCCGATGAAGTCTGGATCCGCTTTAGTGTAAATCCACACACTTATGCGAACAGTGGGGCTCATAGGGTCTTCTCCGCGAGAACGCCGCATACTGGTGGCGCGCTTCCGCCTCTTCCCTCGCCTGCCAGCTTGCTGCTATATCCACGCTGGCCGGCGGCTTCTACGCTGAATCTGCCTCTCCTTCTCTTCTTCTGGCTTATCGGAAGAAGGTAGGCTAGAAGGTGACTGTACTTGCTAACCTGCTTTGGTTCTTTTGGATTTCTCGTTTCCATGGGGAGTTACCCCTATTTAGTGGAAGACCTGAGCTTTGGTTGATTTGCATGTTGGTATCCAAGTTTTTGGTCCGTTTTCTTGAGGTTCCTGTTTGCTTACTAATTGATATGATTGATTTTTCGTTGATGCTTATCATTCTTGAATGTATTTGCAGATAATGTTCCTCGTTAGTTTTGGGCAATTCTTAGGCTTGTTAATATCCCTTTCTTTTCTAAAGAAATATATTTACATGTGGCACATCTCCAATCTGTAGTCCATATCTGTTTTTCTCGTTGATCAAGACGAGATCGATCCAATTCGGGACTGAAATTTTAATTTCTAGCCTTCAGTGGATTTGTTGCAATATGTTCTTTTTTATGCTCTCTTTATTTGATCTATTGATGTTCTGTTTCATGTTTTCTGTATAATTCTGCTTTTGAAATTATGTTCTACCAATTAATGGCTATTAGTTTTATCTGGTACTCTGAGTTTACCATCTGATTTTGTAGACGGTCTCTACTGGATCATGTTATTCGGTCAATAAGATGCCCAATAACACCAACGAGGGAGCAGGTGTGAAGGAAAAACCAGCTTTTAGGGACGTCAGACGATACTAGTGTCAATATTGTGGTATTTGTAGGTCAAAGAAAAATCTTATTAGGTCGCACATCGTTGCCAGTCATAAGGTTCATCCATTCACCTTTTCAATGGTTTTGCATCATTTTATTCTAGATACTTTTTATTCATTTTGATATTTTAATGAAACTAGCTTATCATGAAAGAAACATGAGTTTCAATTAGGCTTCAGATGCTTTATATGTTGTGTTTATGCAATAACACCATTTTTATCTTTTTCCGGGTATATTGTGCCACTTCTTTTCAATCTATGGGAATTGTTTTGCCTATATTTTTTAACCTCTTTGAATTGACTAAATGGAATAATGTAAGTAATCCTACCATCTTTAGCTTTTCTTAAGTGTATCATCTATAATATGTTCCTTTTTGTTTTTTCAAATTTATTTAGTTTGAATTGGAAGAGACACAATCTGATGAAGTTCAAGGCATAAACAAGGTGGACTGTGTAATGCAACATGCATGCCAGGAGTGTGGTGCATCCTTCCGCAAACCAGCACATATGAAGCAGCATATGCTGAGCCACTGCATCGAGGTTTCTGCCACAATCCCTTGAATTGAAATGATGTGAAGAGATTCATTTTCATTTTAGATCATCATTAACCTCTCTTATCTCCTTAAAATTGTAGTTTTGGACTCATTGGATTTGCTTGGTATACCTTGCTGGTCAATTGAAAATTCGCTATTCTTGCTTGATTCTTGCTTGATTCTTTGAGTTTTTTGCAAATTCGCTATGACTTCAATTTTTTTATTTTTTTTGTCCCTCCATATTCTAGGACTTTGCTTAAGTTATTTAAACAAAGTTTAATTCTGATTGGGCCAACAGACTGCCTTAATCTTCTACCTTTGATGAATAATGTGTTCCATCTAACTAGGATGCACCTTGTTGTTGAGATACATTCAAAACATTATTCATAGAGAGTCTGCTTATGTCCATTTCACTTTTAGCCACCTGCTTTTGGTTTACTTTTTTAATTTTTGTGGTAGAAACAAACAGATGCATGAGTTGAGATATTAACCATCTTCTGAATGTTGCATTTGTTCTTGTAGAAGGAACTTTGATCATATTAAGAAAATAACAAATTTTGACCAGATTGCCATGAGTTTTTTTCATTTGACAAATTGGTCAATTTAGGGCCTATTCAAAAATATAAATTTAGTTATTGATGATAATATACTTTTGTCAGTACAATACTTAAAAATGATGAGAATGAGATGTTGATAAATTCTTGTAAATTCATGTTTCAGTTAAGAGGAAGAACAGCATAGTAGGTTAACTAAACAGAGAAACTGCAATTATTTGTTAGATGATTTGAAGTTGTCTAAACTCTAAAGGAAAATGATTTTGCAGGTATAAGAGTTGGGCTATTGAAACATGTTTGATTTTGCGTGAAGCACTGGATCCCATGCGACAAACTCCAAAATGCAAAGAGGCTCCATAGAATCTTGAATGGACTAGTATCAGGATGGGGGACCTCCTGTGAAGCTCCATCAAGAAAGCCTCAATCAGGCATTTTAATGAGGTCTGTTTAATTGTTTTACTTTATCTGTTGAGTTTGGTATTTTTGATATCAAAACTTGTTAGAAGTTACGCCACTGACTTTTTCTTGATGCTTAAATGGCCTTGTGATGCTACTAAGAGTATCTCCAAATTGCCGGCAAGCTACTGAATTGGCCATAATTTTTGAGAGTCATGTGATGGTTGAGACCTTGTGAAGATGACCTGCCAGCATGTTTTCTTGTCTTTTAGAAAGGCACCCAAATTTGGGATATCTTTTTTTCTGTTTAAGCCATTTATTTTTGCTTCCTGAAATTAACTAACTACACAACCACATGAAGATATTCTTACTAACATGCAATTGTTATCTCTTTTTATATATATTCTTTGTTCTAATAATTATTTTTTTTGCTATAACAAGTGACTTGCTATCTAAAGATCAGAATGAGAAAAAGTTGCCTACATGTTAGAATTTCTTATTATAGCTATGCAATTTTATTGTTAGTTAATGCTCTTCCATTCTCACTTCTGTTTGGATATGTGGTCTTGGTGCTGATTGTCTTGGCCTTGGCTGATTTCATTGTTTGTTATTCTTCTCATTTTGGCACAGAGACCTTTTTCCTGCCCGGTGGATGATTGCCATGCTAGTTATAGAAGAAAGGACCATTTGACTCACCACTCATCGACGCACCGAGGACTTTTCACTTGCCCTGGTAGCAAGTGCAATTGCAAATTTGGAATAAAGGCTCACATGAAAAGGCACATGAGAGAAATTCATGAAGATGATTCTTCTCATGAAGGTCAAAAGCAACATGTTTGCCATGAACCTGGATGTGGGAAGACATTCAAGTATCCCTCAAAGTTAAAGAAGCATGAAGATACACATGGTAAATCACTTTGCTTTAGGTTCTTGATCCTTACAGTTTTGTAGGCCTAGAGAAGCAGGCTCCCCCGTGACCCGTTCTTTTTCTCTTCGCTCCCTTTTCTCTCTTACAAAGATATGTTACATGTACAGTTACGGTTCTCGATATTACGACATTTTCATGCAAATTGTACAAAAACAATCAGCAAGTCTTTTTACTCACTTCAGGTATCTCGTTTGTCATGTTAGGGTATATGTTTGGTTTTGAATGTACATAATGTTTATATTAAGCGGATAAAATCTGCGTAATTCTCCAATTTCCTTTGATGCATATGCTGTAATTTGTTAGGATTTATTTAGCCCAAGCAAATTTAAGATATTATTTTATCAGGTCACATTCCCTTTCAGATATACTTGATTTTTTTCTCATTGTAATATCATCATATGTAAAACTAATTCCCTTTTATTAACTCTGTTAGCTAACTAAGTTATTTGAGAATCTGGTTGTTTGAGAACATTCACAAGTGCAGAATGCCTTAAAGCTCATATCAGGACTTGCCACCAACATGTTGACTGTGAGGTCTGTGGGACAAAACAACTGAGGAAGAACATGAAGCGACATGAACGCAAACATGAAATGAATGAGATGACTGAGAGGACCAAATGCAATATCAAAGGCTGTGAATGCACATTTTCAAATGTATGACTTAGTATATATGTTTATCTTGTTCTTTACCTTTAAATGGTTTAATCATAGTTTAGTACAAAAAAAATGGTGAATCCATACTGAAATCGATTGTATTAAGGTAAATATTAAAAAGAACTAGCACCATTACATTCAGTTCAATCTAATCACTGCTTCATGCTTAAAAAGAACAACTGAGGCTTCTATATTATTGTACAACACTATAGGCTGTCTCACTTGTTTCAAATTAAGGCCATTGTAGGAAGTAGCGACCAACCCTATATCCTAAAGATTTATGCCAATCAAAAATCATACGACTAACTGGGAGTGAGTGAATGTTGCTTGCATGCATATTGAATGACAAACAGTATCTTAGTAGAATAATAAGAACTAAAAGCCAATAATAGGGCACTAATTGCAAATGAGAAATTTCTTAAAGTGTATGTGAGCACAGTCAAATGTCCTTTCATATGTCATCTTACATCCAATTATTAGGTGTGGTATCTATGTCCAAAATTTATATAATATTATCTTTAATTTTTTTTGTGAGAGTTCTCAGTAGCAGGATGGAATTAATGGCCTCAGACATTAATATCCAATTCAAATAGTCAGCCAACATCTTGAGAGGGTTTGAATCTACAGGTAAATGACTCACAAAGCAAAAACAAGATGTTCAGCATGGTTGATTTGGGTAGTGAAAATAACAAGGTCTTCAAGAATGGATATCTAATTTCAATAGCCAGTCAACAACACCTATGAATCTAAATCCACAGGTCAGTGATTCTCAGAGCAACAACAGGATATTAAGTCTGGTTGATTTGGGTACTGAAGATATAACACCGGAAAGAAATAAATACCAGATGCAAATCATCATTATTGAGCTCTATGCCTCTACCACAGGCCAAATTCAAATGCAGATCTAATCCAAACTGCAGTTATAAACCATCAGAAATCCAACATTTCCAAAGGAAGTATGCCATAATAGTATTTTAAGTCATAAAGAATATTGAAATATTCAAATTCTTGCTAGTCTGTTTGCATGTTAGAAATACAGCTAAATAAGAAGAACTGGTATTCCTGCTAATAGTATTTGGATAATTCAATAGACAGGGAATAACCAGCTGTTTGATCCAGTGTGTATACAGGAATCCACTAGCTAAACAAAAAACTCTCTCAAGATTCACTGAATCAAATACTTTATGGTCATCGGTTATAGCCTTCTCAACTATGCAGGTTTAGTATGCCCAACCAAAACCAACTCTTCTGGATTTATCTGATGGATAAAGTGTCAATCACGACACCTGCAGAAGCAATCATCCAAGCTGACTCACTTAAAAACAAATAATGATCTACAAGTTTTTTATGTTTGCTTAAATTTTTTTTTATGTTTCAAGAATCTCAGTAACATGCCCCATCTTGGCTTGACATAAGAATCACTAAAATCAAGATTCAACCTTATACCTCAACATCATTTTTAGCATGAACTCCACAAACATAATTTAGCCTGGTAATTGCAATATGCAAAAGCTCTATGCTGGTAATCATCAAGTAACTTTGTGTTATAACTTTGATCATTATACAAGGAAGATGATACATTTATAAGTTTTGGTTCAAAAAGAATATTCAGACCCATAAAAGGGAAGACTACAAATAAACAGGTAAAGCAACATAATGCAAGCCTAAAACAGAACTTCAGTTTTATCAAATCAAAGTAAATTACTGCAACAGACTTGTGCAACCAAATGGACTAGCTCCTACAAACATAATATAATTATTGACTCTTGAGGACAAAAAAGAGCCAATTAAGTACCACAGTCAAACATTTACATGGAACAGACGTAAGGTATTAATACAAAATGGTGACAAACTCTAAACTTTGAACCAACCATTCTTTTGTATAAGCTAAAGCAGAGAGATTCAGGTTATTCTAGAGGAAAATAATAAAGAAAAGGCAAAATGCTTTCAGAAAAGAGTAGGAAGGATCCAACTAACATGTATTACCATGCAGTTCATTCTTTCATGTTGCCGGCTTCTTCACTGTCCTCGTCTTCACTGAGATCAAGATCAGCAAGCAACTCTTCCAATGGGATCGAAGGAACATCCTCCCCATCAGCCGTAGATGCCATCTCTGATGGCTGATATTCTTTGTTACGATACAAAGATATATTGAACCTCATTTCAGGATTCTCCTCCAAGTCCCTCAAGAATTCCTCGTACTCAGTATTCCTCTTCTCCTCATCGGCTCTGCCCTTGGAGGTAGTATCCACATCCATGTTCAGGCTCTTCAGCTTCCAAGACCTTGCCTTTTCACGATTCTTTGTCCGTTTCTCCTGGTAGCTCTTCCTCACCAGAAGAGCCTCGGGCAGAATAAGACCTTTATGCCGCTCGATCTCAAAGTCGTTACTGTTCGCTGCATACAGATCGTAGCCGAGGGCATAATCCCCCGGATTCAAGAGATGACCGAGGTGGGTTTTTATGGTAAACATCGTATCGTTCTTCCCAAAATCCGCCACACGCGCAACCTGTGCATGGGCCAGCATGTACCTGAACCCACCGACGGAAACCTCAGCGGACTCCACCTCGACATCGAGAACGATGTATTCCACGAGCTGTCGGCCGGTGAGCAGTGCCTTGAAGGGAGCCCTCCAGTACTGGTTAGCGTCGAGGAAGGCGCTCCGAAGGGTGAACGGGTCGAGAAGGGCAATGGAATTGGTGACCTTGGTGCAGAGGACTAGAGGGCCAAGATTGCCGAGGGCGTTCGCAAGCTTGGGCGGGAGGCAGATGAGGTCCTCGCGGCACACGGGACAGATCTCGACGGAGAAGGTATGCTTGTAGTTGTAGAGGTTGCTCTTGGGGTCGTGGGAGACGAGTTGCTTGTCGGAGCGGGATCGAACGGGGGCCACGCCGGTAATGAAGTCCACGAACTTGAGGGCGTGGCTTCGGGAGCCAAAGAAGAAGTCGAGGCCGTGGTCGGTCTCCCCGATGCGTAGGGCGCGGGTGGCGGCGCTATGGCGGAGGATGAGCTGCTCGAGGTAGAAGAAGGTGCGGCGGTGAGAGACGTGCTGGCGGAGTTGGACGGCGGCGGACCATTGGTCAGGGTTGGCCTGAGACCTGGAGCAGGCGTCGCAGAGACGGTCGTGGACGGTGAGTTCGACGAGGTGGGACTGCTCGAGGATGGCGCCATGGAGGGCCTCGGCCTGGACGCGGAGGCGGAGGCGGAGGCGCTTGGAGTGGGGCTCGGTCCAGATGAACTCGGCGTGGACGAGGCGGACGCGTCGAAGGGGGAGGCGGAGGCGGCGGAGGCAGAAGGCGAGCAGCTCCTTGGACTCCGGTTCCAGGCCGCGGAGCCAGGTGCGCGGCGGCTGTAGGTAGGAGCGGCACTCCGGGCAGTGGACCACGGCGGCGTGGCGGGTGAGACCCTCGGTGATGTCCACCCTGGAGCGCAGGCAGCCCACGCACATGTTAGCCGGGTTGGGTGGCATCGCCACCCCGCAGATGCAGCACAGCACCGTGCCCACCGTCTGTGACGGCACGAACATGCCCGACGCCGACAGATCCGACATATCCTCGATGCCGACGCCCTCCTCCTCTTCCTCTTCCTCTTCGATCGATTGACTGAATGGATAAATGGGAAGGAATATATACGCGGGATTAGGGTTCTGGGGCGGTGCGGCAAGCTAAAGGTCGGTGACGAGCCAGCCCGCTAATACGGCCCACGGTCCAAGCTGATCCCCATCACACGGCCCACTAATTCGGCCCACGGTGCGACAAACTGTTCCACGGGCCAATCTAATGTGCACTTATCCGCTACTAATTTGAAACAACTTTATCTTTTTACCCCTGGATAATTAAGTTATTATTTTTTCATCCAAAACAGTGACTTTTAGACCTATATAATTAACTTTATCACCAGTGGTTTAACTTTATCACCTATATAAAAAAATAAAAATAAAAAAAATGATAAACTATTCGGATAGTGAATAAATAAGATGAAAATATCAGGGTATTTTGATCAGTCCATACATATGATACGCTATTTTTTTTATTTGACCTCAAAAATAGCTTATCACATTCCGGCACTTAAAGTTTTCTGAAATTTTTACCACATGTTGTGAACCTATTTAGAAGCTCAAATGTAAAGAACATTGCATAGATTTATCATGTTTTGGTGGAAAATAGAAAAAAATGAAGAAATAGAAAAATCATAAATTGTTTAGAATGTTGAATGAACTGAAAAAATATAAAAAAATTAAATTAGAAAAACTATAATAGATGTCCATTTGGGTGCAATTCAAAACTATAATAGATGTCCATGTATATAGTATAATATTTTTTTTATTTAACCCCAAAAATAATGTATTGTATGCCAAGAGTTGAATTTCCTATACCAAATATTTACTATTAGTTGTCCAACTGAATTATTCAGAAGCTCAAATATTAAAAAAATATTATATCGATCCATCATATTTAAAAAAATGAAAAATATGGAGAAAATAAAAAAAATCATAGATTGTCCAAACATGGAATAAATCACAAAAATATCAGAGAATTTTAAATTAGAAAAATTATAATAATGTCCATTTGGATGTAATTCAAAATTTTCATAAAAATATATATTATTTTTTATTTAACCCTAAAAATAGTGTCTTGCATACTAGCAATTAAATTTTCTTGACCAAATTTTTACTAGTGGTTGCAGACCTATTTTGAAGCTCAAATATTAAAAAATATTACATTTATCCATCATATTTTGATAGAAATAGAAAAACATGGAGAAAATAAAAACAATTGACAAACTTTTCAGATATTAAATAAATATAAAATTATCTAAATTAGAAAAACAAAGATAAATATATATCTAATTCGAATCTTTTATGAAAAATTCAATTCATGTTGACTAGTCCGTTTATATGATACACTATTTTTGATTTGATCCTAAAAATAGTATCTTGGGATAATATTATAGGTTATGGGCCTATTTAAAGACTCAAATGTCAGCAAAATATTATAGGTGAAAGTAAAAAATAAATAGAAAAATAGGAAAACAATAAATTGTTCGTTTGCTGAATAAATCAGAAAATATTGAAACAATTCTCTAAATCAGAAAAAAAAAAAATTCATATGTTAGATATCATATTGTTTAATTGACTGCACACTGCCTCTACTGCTCTTGCAATGGGAATTGAAATGTGAAACAAAAAACAAAAACAAAAAACAAAAACAATTTCCGCGTCCTGATCTCAGTGAGAGAAACCTTATCCGGAGGCCAGCCAATGGCGGGCGTCCCAACCATGCATTTGGACCGCCACGCTATCCACTCTCCCTTTTCTCTGGATTCCTGTCGACACGAAAAGGATCCGATCTCTACTACTACTGCACCACCGACCGCACGATCGTACGATGGCCCATTCCCTCCCGCTGCTTCCCCGACCGACTTCTCCTCCATCGTCCCCCGCGACGCAGCGAGTCCCTCGGCGTCAGCATCTCGCAGAACCACAATGCGGCGACGGAGCCGTCCGCTTCCACCGCAGACGGTAGCACTTTCTCCTCTTTCCTTGCTTCGATTGATGTGGGTAAGGCGGGTGTTAATTAGCTACCGTCCAATGTGATTCCAGGCAGCTCATCTACGGCCTGGTCGCCGTCGGAGTCGCTTATTCGGTGGCCCCACAAGGCGCTCACGCGGTGAAGCGGCGTCCTTCTCCGCCGCCGCCGCCGCCGGAGGAGAAGGCCGACCCCAACGTGAGCGGCGTGCTGGCTAAGGTGCTGGCGAGCAAGAAGCGGAAGGAGGCCATGAAAGAAGCCGTCGCCAAGCTGAGGGAGCAAGGCAAGTCCATCAACGAGCCATCTCCATGAAGTTCCTCAGCTCACCGACTCCATTTTGCTGTCATATTTGTGCCTGAGATCTCTGTCCGAAATATAATTTACATTCGTGTTTGCTACTTCTGCAATAGACTCGCAAATGTATAGATCGGAAGCTTCTGACTTCTGCAAAGAAAAGCATTCTACATTCGACATCAAATCTCAATGGAAATTAACACCTAAACCTATTATTCGGTAGTAATATTTTGCTGTAATATTTGTGCCCTCAGATCTCTGAGAGTTGCTTAAGATTCATGTTTGCTGCTTCTGCAATAATCACTATGTAAATAGTGAACCTACAACTGTGTAAAATAATAAGATTAATTATATATCATCCCATATAATTAGTTATTTTTAGTATTTCGACTCTTGCAATTTTGAAAGTTATATTAAAATTCTTATACTTACGAAAGTAAAATATTAAGATCTCTAAATAGAGTTAAAAATTAATTTTATAATATTAAAAATCAAGAGAAAAAGATTTTGTTGGAACAATGGAGTTAAATATTTTACGATTTTTGAAAGTATAGAAACTAAAATACTAAAAATAATCAACTCCAAATAATATTTATGCCTTAGATCTCTATGTGAGAGTTACTTTATATTAGTGATTTTTTTAAATGCATTATATATATATTTTTAAAATACTAAAAATAATATATATTTTTAAATGCATTATATTACGATTTTTTTAAATGCATTATATATATTTTTTTAAAATACTAAAAATAATCAACTCCAAATAATATTTTTAAATGCATTATATATATATCAACTCTATTCGGAAATATTAAATGCATTATATATATATATATATCAGATTATATTCGGAAATCAGAAAACCACAAATCAACTCTAACAATTGGTAAGATCCTTTGTTTTATTGTCTGTATCTAAAGCTCCTTAAAGAGTTGGACTCTGATTCTAAATAGGAAGAGACTCTCTCTTTATGGATCCAATAAACTTATTGGGTCATATGTGAATCATACATAGAGGGAACTAATCTATCTTGTATATGATACAATTCAATGCAATAGAATGACCCAATGAGATCCCATCAACTTCTCGACTTGTATAGTTTTATACCACCACCAGTTGCCAATTAATTGCCCTTTTTATGGAATTAAATGTTTCATAAAATCAATTCCCATTTGAGTTTATGAGTACATTTTCCAAGAAGAGCGGGTATTTATTATTTTCATCATAATCACGTAATAATGAACTCTTAAGATCAAATTAGAATGCAAAAATTTTGGTAATAGGACATGTTGTTAGGTTTTGGGAGTGAGATATACATTTTTATGATTTTTTATAAATACTTGAATCTTCTAATATTCACATAAATTGCTTTAAAATGTTCATATCATTGTAAATAATTTCTTCTTTCGCCTTGCAGCACAGTTTGTGTGTCAACCTTTAAGAACAAAATAGATTACATAGGTTTTGATAATATAGTATACATTAGTTTTCGGGAGTGTCATTGAGTTCGAATCGAAATTGAGTTGGAATCGAAACTAAATCAATTGATAATTTGTTGATTTGAATCCAAAATTTAATTAATTGGAACCAATGATTTCGATTCAGACTTGATAACGATTTAAAAAAATACTTAAATTATATATTTTTAATATATTTAAAAAATTATTTATATTTAAAAATTATAAAAATTTAACAATTCAAATCGGAACTAAAATCATTATAATAGTCTTTATTTTAGCTTAACCCAAACACTATCAAATACATAAAGTTTGTAATTATCAAGGATTTTAATTCCCATGAAATGTTTTCAAAATTTTCATATATTGATCATAATTTCTTTCACCTTTAATTTTTAAGAACAATATAATTTGGAATATGTCATATTATTAAATTTTTGGGTGATATAAAATTTTCTTAATTATCCAAACTATTAAAAATACACAAATTCTGCAATTCTCAAGAATATTACATAAAATATTTTAAAAATTCAATTTTTTTCCCCCACTTTGTAGCACAATTTTTAAAGTACATCTGGTAGCGCGAATCTTGAAGTGTGTCTTGTGCTTCTAGCAATGAAAAGCAATGACGGGTGTGGGAGGTGGGTGTGGAGGGGACATGAGATCGGTGCCGTCGTCGCTGCCCTCCCACTTCCCTTCGATTCCTCCTCTCGCCGAGCGATCCGTTCGAACCCGACGGTATCAAACTCTCTCCCTTGCGACCCGTTGTTGTACGCTCGTGCCGATTTAAGAATCCCAGGAGTCCCATTCTTTGGCGTCCATCTCAGGCGCCGGGTTGAGGTGAGGCGGATGGCCGCGAGGTGCTCGATCGCTCCCGGCGGCGGTGAAGGCAGTAGCAGGATGGCCAGCAGCGTGGAGGTTCCTCAGTCTTTGGATGGGATCCGAACCCTAGCTGAGTCTGGTCGGTTCAAGGTATGATCTTCCCCCCTTATCTTCCTTGGAGTAGTATGATTTTCCCCGGCTGCTTCTTTTTTGGGAATCATAAGCTTACTGTTAATTAGAGACAAGTGAAAAACGACCAAATGCAGGCTGACTTGTTTCTCTATTCGTTATTCGGGCAGTAAGATTTTGCTAGTTAACACAAGGGGCAATAACAGTTTATAATGCTTGGTGGCATCCTAGATCTAATTTAATTGGGTTTTACTTTAGAATCTATCAATTTTACGAAAAAAAAAAGGAGACAAACACATAAGGCAACCAATATGTAAGCTTATAAATTATAGAGGGTATATTTAGACAATTAATAGATTCATTTTGGAACTCCATATGCAAAAAGAGATCTAGTGAACTTTAGGGCGCACTTGTCACACCTGTCCCACTCACTGTATGTTGTTACCCCATTGTTATCTGGACAAAGATTCATCTACTTTTGTTTATCACACTGAATTTAAATTCCATTGCATTATTTTGGGATGCTTATAACTGCCTTATATATGCAAATTCAGTAAAAATCACATACGATGAAAGTTGTAGTGAATCTCTGATCATGATGCAGATCAGAGTTAATAACACTAGCATCCATATCCTATTATGAGCTCTGGAAGAGAAATTATCTGTTTTAACTATTTTGTAAGTTGAATTTGTGTAGGTGCAGATATCTGCAGGTTCCATTAAGTAGAAATCGAAGGTTGCAGAATTTAGCTTTTGATATTGGTCCCATTTAGCTTCTGATATTGGTTCCTGTGGTGCTGTTTCATGGGCTTTAGGGACGTCATATTGATCACTGCATGTCACCTGGAAGTTACAGAGTTTAGCAAAAGCATTACAATATTCCATTCTGTTAAAATGTTTGTGTTGACGAATGTCAACCAAAGGACCTAGGATAGCAATCTAGAATCCAGATGATATAACAATAGTCTTGGCATTTGAAGGCATCAATTTTGTTTATAGAGCAGGATATTGAAACCCCAAAACATGACATACTTTATCATTTAATATCAGAAAGCCTAATCTAACTAAAAGTTTGGAGTTATGTAGAAATTCAGTTCATCAACTTAAGAAAGCAGAAATGAATAATGAAAGTTCACAAGAAAAAAATTGGAGTGTTCGGGATAA
This sequence comes from Musa acuminata AAA Group, assembly GCF_036884655.1. Classification (NCBI taxonomy): domain Eukaryota; kingdom Viridiplantae; phylum Streptophyta; class Magnoliopsida; order Zingiberales; family Musaceae; genus Musa; species Musa acuminata. The sequence goes on from NC_088340.1 coordinate 37,067,978, forward strand.
TTAATTTAAGCTTTTAAGGGGGCCCGGTTGTTCTGAGTCAAGATAAGCTGACACTGGTATGATATGACCTTATATAGGTCAACGTTACCCCAGTATAGCTGGGCTGACAGACCTCTGTTTTGCAGTGTATAGTTGGTATGACCTCATGTATTTATCATTTAAGAAATCCCATAACAATCAACATAATAACAAAATACAGCAACAACAAGAACAACAACAACAACATCAACATCAACAGCAATTACAATAAGCCATAATGTCCCAATTATTTAAGGTTGGTAACATGGATCTTTCCTGTCCTTAAAGTTTTGCATAATGCAGTTATTTAGTTAAATCAAGAGCATTCATATTAAAACTGATAAGAATGCAAAAAAAATCAAAGATTAAATATTAGATAGCTGATAGTAATAACCTAGCAGTAAAGTGCCTAGAGCTTAATGCTTGTTTCTTGCTTTGTGACAGGGATGGTTCTTGGATCAATTTGGAGTTCTTCATGATGGGAAAAAGCCTTATCCTGGAGCCATTTATACTTGTATGCTGTATTTTTCTTGCTTTAGTATTAGCTTGCTCTAAATAAATGGTGGTTTCATGTTTTGTTACTGACCACATGGTACCATTTTAGTAGAGAAGCTAGCTGAACATGGTGCAAAACTTGTGATCATAAGCAATTCTTCACGGAGATCATGTACAACGATAGAGAAGTTAAAAAGCCTTGGTTTTAATTCTTCTCTTTTTTCTGGTGCCATCACTAGTGGAGAGTTGACTCATCAATATCTTCTAAGGTCAGATTCCTGTTATTCTTGATGGTTGCAAGTTGATACATTACTGTTTTCCCACTTCTGCAGCAATTTAAATAATAACGAGATGTTTTGGACCTCTTGGTTACAGTGCCAGCTTTGCAGATCTGATAGTTTTTCTACATTTTTGCTGAAGGGTTTCTTTTTTCTGCCTTTGGACATTAGTTGACAAAACTAATGTATATTATTGTGATGGAACTTTTACAAATCCATATATTCTCCAATTGATTAAGATCTTTAATTTCTCTCTTTTATGCATCTGAATACTAAATACGAATTATGAAACAGAGTATAAGCTTATAAGATCAGAGTGTGATTGTTATTATTAGCTGACATTCTCTTTCATCGATCTTCCCCATATCATCTTGTGATAGTCAATAGATTTGGCTTTTCATTTCTGTATCAGTAATTCTCAACCTTTTAATTTAGGAACTGGGTGTGTTATAGATCATCATGTGTTTTTTTTGGTATTCGTGCTTTGCTAACTTATACATCCTTTGTGTTTCTTAAGGGAACCTAAATAAATTATGCAGGTATTTCCATGTTTGTAGGATTGGATTTGGGATTGGTTGGATTGGATTGAGGATAAAGATTGAACAATGAAGTAATTTTTACTGAAATTTTGAAAAAGAAACAAAGAAATAACCAAATAATTTTATGTACAAATAATACAGAAATATATGTACTATTAAATAAAAAAAAAATTCTCATTGCAGTAATAAACCAAAATAAAACCCATGAACATAATGGATTTTAAATCCAATGTTTTACAGGTACGTTACCCATTCCTCCCCTCCCTCAATTACAATCGTTGTTCTTCTCTTATTCTCCTCTCTTCTCTCTCTTGTCTGTTGTGACAAAATCAGTATCAAAGAGGGATATTTTTCACCCCTATTTACAACAACAATAAATAAGTAGTCAATGTAAGAAAGGTACAAGAAATTTAAAATGGATAACAAGATATGACCATGTTTGTATTATGTGACAGATACCTCAAAATTATACTTGGAGAACTTGTTAGCTTTTGGAACCAAAGGAGAATATGCTTTGCAGAACTTAAAGTTACTATTATATAAGCACAATATCTAGAGAAAGTCCCTCTCAACACCATCCATGTGAATGTTAATATTTAGTGATTATTAGTGAATATGAAATTGATGCAGAGCTTAAAGTTTATGGACAAGAAATCATTTATGGAGCACAATTCAATCATCTGTTATCATGAGCACTCTCCCAAGGTGTTTGTTGGATCACGATCCTAGCTATTAACTTATAGTGTAAAAATTTTAACCAATAAAGTCAAATCATCTATCTCTTAGAAGATGCAAGAATAAATCAATATGTTTAAATCATGGTACACTACTGTAACACTCAGGTTGTAACATTACAATAGAATTTATGCTTCGTATCTGATGATAACCAGCCACGAATCCCATGTTGTCCACAGATTGTAGTCTTTTGTTCATTAAAAATTAGTTAAATACTAGTGTTTTTAGTCATCCAACCCTTCCTTGACTTGATCTGTAATAATCTGCAGTTTAGCAACTGCAAACCAGTGAGAAGGAATCAATGGAATGATAGAACAGAAAAAAAGAACCATGTCATCTGTCTCTTTTGTGAAACAAGATGGACAGTAGAGGATCCAGACATTTTGGAGAGGAAATGAAAGATGGAGGATGCAATAGAATGATACCTTAGGCGTCCTTCGGCGTAACAGGCGTGAGATGGAGCAGGCGACCTGACAGAGGTGGACTTGTGAGAGAAGGGGCAACGTCAAAGAGAAGAGATGAGAAAATTATGGTTTGAGTTTCTATTATATAATGACAATCTTGTGGTTTTAGATAATATAGTAGGGTGTTTTAGGAAATCAAAAAAAAATATTAGCATTCCACAAATTCTCCAATGCAGATGCTACCTTAGGGTAGCATCCGCATTTGGGCATTTACAATGTAGCATCCAATCGAAATGCGATTTGAAAAATGTTTACCAAACACCAATTCACATTTGAAATATGCATTGGGCCCTCAATGCACATTTTAAATGTGTTTCCAAATGCACCCTTAAGCCCTTGGAGTAGGTGTATGGCCACATGTCAGGATGGAATGTGGAATTGTGGATAACTACATAAAAAATTGATTGTACATGAGATAGGAGCATTTGCTGGATCGAAGAATTTATTAGTTGACTTTGATTTCTAACTATGTTTTATCGGTTGTTCAAGAGTAAAACCAAAGCAGATATATATTGCTTGGTACAAGAAATACACAGTTGTGAGGATCTAGTCACGTGAAAAAGGGAAAACATGAAATGAAAAAGAGTAAAGATTTTACCATAGATGACTAGAATGATAGAGATAAAATTTTATTAAATTGTGGAAGGGGAACAATAATAAAACAAAATGATAGGGAAAGAGAGACTGGAAGAAAAGTTGTTTATATAAATTAGATATCACAGAATGAGGATCAACAACCTCCAGTTAAAGGTATTATCTGAATAAGAATCTTATTGTGGATGAAGGGTTAGTTTATTGCATCTACTATGAATATCAGATAGTCTAGATTTATTACTAATTGCTAATTTTCATGGATTTTTTGAAATTGCAAACATGCTTGCGCATCTAAACTAGCTGCTACATTATTTCTCAACATTTACATGGATGAACAGACCAGAATTTTAAACATCTGAGAAGAGATTATAGTTTTTGTAACTTTAGCGATAAGACCCTTTTTAAATGATTAAAAAATTATAAAAATGATTTAGCAAATGAGAGGATATTATTATCACTGTTAGTGTCATTTCCCTTTTGTTATCAGGAGGGATGATCCATGGTTTGCAAAACTCGGAAAATCTTGCATTCACATGACGTGGAGTGATCGAGGTGCAATTTCTCTTGAGGTATGCTAATCTTCTTCTTTAAGATGAACAACTGAATTATCATCCCAAGTCCCAACTAAGGTTGTGTGGGTACTAGATTCTATGACTTTTATGTTCTTCATGATCATTAAACTTTTGCATGTCAAACTCGCATCATTTTAAGTGCATAAGTTGAACACTAAATTATCATCTCAACTAAAGTTGTGCTGGTATTTGATTCTAGAACTTTTATGTTCTTAGTGATCATTAAACTTTCGCATGTGGCAATCTGGATATTAGCTGCGTATGGATTACTCTTGGCTGTTATGCATCTACATTTAGTTGTATTGAAGGTTCAAAGATATCCTCTGAAGACTGATGATCTTGTAATTTACCTCCCTTGAAGCCCATGAAGAAGAAAAGGTGACTAAAAACAAGATTCGGAACTTTGAAATTTCTTCCTTTAATTATTCACATTCATATTGGTTGGTTGTTGCTTTATATTGGTTGCTTCATCGCAATTGTTTTTACATCGACAGAAAAGAGTTAACTCAGAACTAAGGTTAGGGGTCTGTACATTAATCTTGGTTGGTTGGTGCCTTATACTGGTTGCTTCATCACAATTTCTGTTCAATTGACAGAAAAGAGTTAACTCAGATGTAGGGTTAGAGGTATACACTAATTTTTTATAGTGCCAGTTGTGGTGTAACCATGATGTGCCAGTCCGAAGAGCTCACACATTATCTCAATTTGCTTAATTGGGAAATGCCATAAAATTTCTAGAACCTGGACAAAACATGCCGATTCCTTTTTTAAACTGTGACTCTAAGACTGTGATCGAAAAATAAAAGCAATCAAGCAACATAATAGTGAGAAAAGAAATCGAATGACCTGATTAAACAACCATCACCTTTAAGAGAGTCCACATTAGTTAACAATGACAGAATATAGCTTGCATTCTTTTTGCTGATAAACTGAAGGCACATTTAGTAGATGCTTGTGATTTGACCTTACAGGGCTTGGGCTTGCAAGTTGTGAGCAATGTGGATGATGCAGATTTTGTACTTGCTCATGGCACAGAAGCACTTGGTGTTCCTTCCGGCGAATCACTACCCATGAGTCTTGATGATCTTGGGCAAATCCTGGAGATGTGTGCCAAAAGAAAAATTCCCATGGTAGTAGCAAATCCAGATTATGTTACTGTTGAAGCTAGAGCATTGCGTGTTATGCCTGGTGAAGTTGGCCCTATACTCTTATTGCGTGTAGATTTTATTGATATCTTTAATCTTAGATTAGTTTATTAACTAATTCACTTTACCAATTTTTGTATCAATTCACTCTGAGCTCAGATAGCTTTTTACGAGTAATATTATCTCTTCCTCTCTTGTAGGAACACTGGCAGATAAATATGAAAAGCTTGGTGGTGAAGTAAAATGGATGGGAAAGCCAGAAAAGGTGACATTTTGCTAGTTATTATGTGTACTTACCCTTGCCTCAATTATGTAACTTGCTTCTTTACCATTCTCTATAGTGATGTAGAGGACATATATGCAGATGATGAGTAAGCAAAGACAATAGATAGGTTTAAAGTGGAACCACACAAGCTAAGGCGCTAAATGAATAATTTAAGGCTTCTACTTCATCATTTAGCCAGATGACGTATACAAGTTAATGTTTTCTTTTTTCTATGGGGCGGATTTTTCATAGAATGATGCATATGTGGCATATGAAGTTAATTCTGCTGGCTAAAGAAGTTAATTGGTTCTGTTGTTTTTGAGGTACTAATCACATCAATATGAATGCAGTCAATTGCATGATATTTTACTGCACTTCAAAATACACATGCTAGATTTCTACCTAGTGTTTACTGTAAACATGTTAGATTTAACGTGATGTGATTCCTGCTTCAGGTGATATATTCAGCAGCCATGGCAATGGTTGGTGTAGATGCATGCGATTGTATCACGGTGGGTGATTCCCTTCATCATGACATAAAGGGCGCAAATAAAACTGGGATTGCATCAGCATTTATCACATGTGGCATCCATGCCACGGAACTTGGAATTGGTACCTTTGGAGAAACTGCTGGATTCGATGCGGTCCAATCTCTGGCCCGCAAATATGATGCCTATCCATCTTATGTTTTGCCAGCTTTTACATGGTAGGAAATCCACTTTCGTCGAGTATCATGACATCTTTGTTCCAGTCACTATGCAATTTGGGAGTCAGAATGGTCATAGTTGGGGAGACTTTGATACCACAATATTTATCAATAACAAGGAATATTGGTGAGCACATACACTTCATCGTTCAAGGTTGGTTCTTTCTTCAACAATGTTATTTTGACTTATATTTTGAGATCTGTACTCTTTTCAAGAGGGACTTCCAAGCTTGTGGAACATGAAAAATATTTCACATTAATTCGATCATTGATGCTGTCCCGATTCTCATCTTCATAGAGATATTTTTGACACTCATGATTTGCTGAAGTAGAACTGTCTTAGCTGTCAATTGTTGGCAAAAACGATTATTTCTTATGGGTCATCATTCTTATTGCTAAATATGAAAATATTGATCCTTTGAACCCCAAAAAGTACACAAACTTTCGTTGCATGTTGCCATTGGTGATATGTGCAGGCTTTTGATGATTCCTTGTTGCACAGTTTTATTTAATGTTCTTATGGCGTTGGATTATATTCGCTTTTTACTTAAGTTGGACATCCATCTCTGTTTCTTTTCTCATTAGAACACTTGGAGCTTGGGTTAGAAAAAACCTGTGGCTTATAGCTAAATCTTCGTGGCTTCTTTGATCCCACGTATTTTGATTTGATGTTCAAAGAAACTCAATTTTTTTGGAAATATACATAAAAAAATTGTATAATTTGTACCTTTTTAATCGTCCAAAATTATTAACAGATTAATTATCAATTATTTTAATTTATTATTTTTAATATCTTAATTTTTATATTTTTAAAAATTATATCGAGATCTTTATTCTTACGAATGTTTTGAACATAAAACATTAAATCTTGTTTCTTTTCGTCGTCGATTCTATCAGTAAAAATAGTATATTTATTATTATATATTAAAATAATATTAACATACGATTAAAAATATAATTTTGTAATATTATTTCCGTTGTTCAAAAGAAAAATAATATTGATTTCTTGACGTATTTTCATAGAAATTACATTAGAAGAAACTAATATTAATTAAAATAATATTATACAATTACTTTTTAATTTTAATTTAATATTAATTTTCGGATGCAGTATTTTCATCATCAAAATTAAGAAAAAAGAATTTAAATATTTTTAAAACTGTAAGATCATGATGTTAAAGATAATTAACTGCAAAGATAATATGAAATTAGTCCGAAATTAATCAACGGCTGTTAGAGTTTAATTTTTTCTTTTAATAAGAAATATTTTAGAACAAAACGTTTATATATTACCGCGTCTTATCCTGCTCGTCCCCGCCGCCTCAGGAGGGGAAGAAATGTCACTGCTTCCGACACTCGCTCCCGAAACCTTGTACAGTCTCCGCTCGGAACATTCCTCCTCGTCCCCGCACTTCTTCCTTCTCTCTCCAAACCGGAACCTTTATTCCCGATCTCTCACCTTCTCTTCACGAACCCCTCGGCGTCTCCCCTCCTCCCACGTCTCGGCATCGGCCGCTGCCGCCGACCGAAACCCTAAACCTAAGGTCAAAGGCCGTCGGCCGCCGAAGCCCGACCCACCGCCGCAAGGAACTGAGGCCGTCGAGGGCGGCCCCGGTGCCGGCGATGCCTTCCCCACGACGATACCAGGCAAGCCGAGGCGCGGTCGCAGGAGCGAGGCGGCGGCGGTGGAGGACTTCGTGAGGGATCGGCTCGAGCGAACGTTCGCTTCGATACGGGAGCAGAGCGCGGGGGTGCTGGAGGGGAAGGAAGGGGTGCTCAAGGAGAGGAGGGCCGAGGAGGGCTCGGAGGGAGAGGGGAAGGCGGAGGAGGAGGTGGTGGTGGAGGAGGACGATCCGGATTGGCCGTTGGATGCGGATGTCGGGTGGGGAATCAGAGCGTCGGAGTACTTCGATAAGCACCCGATCAAGAACGTGGTGGAAGACGGGGTAGAGATCGATTGGGAGGGGGAGATGGATGAGGGATGGGTGAAAGAGATCAATTGCTTGGAGTGGGAAAGCTTCGCCTTCCACCCGAGCCCTCTCGTTGTTCTCGTGTTCGAACGCTATAACAGGTGATACTCTCTCTCTCTCTCTCTCTCTCCTCTGCAGTTTGATTCTTTTGTATATGTTCGTACTCATGAATGATGAAACTGATATACTCTTGTCTTTTGAGTGGGATTATAATAGGTGTATTGGAATGTCAATCATATCGTATAGATGCTTAAGAGCCAAACGATAATTGTGTGGGGATGAAGCTGTGACAGAGTAGTGAATGTTGCTCTAACAACTTGTGAGAGGTCAAAGCAAGATGCTATTTTGGATGGAGTTGCTTTCTTTTGGTTTTTTTTTTCATTGTCATTTAGAGTCATAATATGAAATGCTAATTGCTGATCCCATCCACATCTTGTTAGATTTCTAGGTACTGCATATAAACCCATACAGTTCGACAAGAATGTAGCACTTTTCTTAGCAGTTTGCAGGCTGTATAATGATTTTTTTTGATATAACCCAAGAATGGGTCTAATTTTGGGAGGAAACGTACTTGAAAGTACAAGTTACAGCAGAAAGGCTCCAGTGCTTACAATGCCAAGTATTATTGTAAATCTGAGTTGGAGAACACCAGCATGAATAAATTATTTCAATGTATAAGTCTGTAGATGTGTGAATGGAGATGAATTTCTTAACTCAGCTGGAACCTGCTGTTGTGAGTCAAGTGATGCCCAGTCCTTCCATGTTAGACAAAAAATTGTAAATGTAAAATAAAGACATCAAATGAATCGGGAGATACTGGAAGCAGTTGAGTGCCCAATTGTTATCGTATGGTTAATTTGTGTTATAAGAGTCTTCATTGTGGATTCCGAAACTAGCGTAGGCATCGTCTTTTGATTGTTCTCCATGTGAAGCCTTGGCTATTTGTCTAGTAGACTAGGGTTGGGTAACAAAGGCATGGAATTTAGAGTGGGCAACATAGATTTGGAAGAAGGTTATGTTTTAAACATAAATTCTGCAATCTAGTGTGAAAAAGGAATGTAGTAACGGGAAATAATCTGTTTCTCTATGGACTGAAAAGAGAAACAATCATATGGTGACATATGTTGGGTACTTTGAGTAGTATATAATGATGTTAAATTTACCGAGTTGTCACGAACGGTCGTCGCGCACCCGCAACAACTCCGTTCAACGATCCGTTCGTCGCTCACACCCGCTTGTACAGCTGCTTGACAGCAGGTTTTCTTATGGTTTTGGGTCATTTTGCTTGTAAATATGTAAGTTCGAACAAGCTGCAGCGCTGCAATGCGACCGCTCACCGAACCGAGCAAAACAGCCCCAAAACAGCCCAAATCAGCCCTGTTTTCGCGTGCCACGAGTTCGCGCGGCGAACTGTCTCGTCAAAGCAAAATGTCAGCCATCTCAGACCCCAGGAACCCCCCAGGTGGCACCGGGCTGGATGGGGCTTCGGTTATATACCGGGCGTTGAACACTCTTTCGCAAGTTCGCACGTGACCTTTACGGGAACTTGGTGTTGCGCCTGGGACCAGGTGAGCGGCTGTTTGTGGGCTTGCAGCTGTTCGTTCATCCTTGAAAGCCTTGTTTTCCTCCCTCTCCCTCTTTTCTCTTGTGCACACAAGGTGTTCGACGATTTGCTTGTAAAGCTTCCCTTTTCGCGAGACTTCGGGACTTGTCCGTTGCTCGTTCTTTCGATCTAACTTTCTTTCTCTTTTACAGGTCCTTCGGGACCTGCGAGAGGTTACAAAGTGGCTGATCCTTGCGGAGCAAGATCGCAAGGGCGAAGCGCGACTTAGGCAACGCAAGCTAAGTTCGCGTCTTTGCCGCACGGGTGACCCGCGACTTTGGCAACGCACGCTAACTTCGAGTCTTTGGCCGCAAGGGTGCCTCACGCCTTAGGCAATTCCAGCTAAGGTCGTGACATTGTGGTATCAGAGCGGGCAAGCTTTTCGATCGAATAGCGAACGAACTTCGCAACTTCGCCATGGCAAAGCATCGTGGCGAATCAAGCAAGACGGGGCAAGCCGGAACCTTGCCCCAAGCAGCCGCAGGTGGGCTGCATGTGCACACTCGCTCTCATGCTGTTGGAGCCGCTCACGAGGATCGCGGCAGCGAACAGGATGAGCGAGAAGTTGGCAACTCTCCGCGAGCGGAGGAAGCGCAATCTGGTGCGCTAATGGGGAAAAAGAGTCATAAGGAGAGACTCACGACGGCGGAAACCCGCCTGGATGTTCTGGAAGCGAGCATGGAGGAACTCTACCATGGCCAACAAAGGCTTGTTGGGGTAGAGAGCTCGCAAGAGGAAGCAGAGTCCAGGATCGACAAGGTCGAGGCCCTAGTCGATCGACTGTCTGATGACACCAAGGACTCCGTGCTACACTCACAGGATGTTGTGGCGGAACTCACGGCAAAGGTGGCTATGCTCACAAGAACGCTAAATGCGGGAGGAGGCAACACCCGCGTTGCACCGCCACAAAACTTGAGGGCACCTGAGCCCCATGGATATGGAGGGGCCAGAGATGCCAAGGAGCTCGAGAACTTTCTGTTCGATATGGAACAATACTTCCGAGCTACGAGGCCCGATTCTGAAGATACCAAAGTTTCGATAGCAACAATGTATCTGAATGGAGATGCGAAACTTTGGTGGCGAACTCGTTGGGAGGAGATCCAACAAGGTCGGTGTCGAGTCGACACATGGGAAGACTTGAAGCGGGAGTTGAGAACTCAGTTTCTACCGGAGAACACAGAGTTCGTCGCGAGAAGGAAGTTGAGACAACTCCGCCAAAGTACTACCATCCGAGACTATGTGAAGCAGTTTTCTGCACTGATGCTGGACATACAGGACATGTCCGAGAAGGACAAGTTGTTCAGCTTCCTTGATGGTTTGAAACCATGGGCTCAACAGGAGCTGAATCGAAGGAATGTTACCGACGTGGTCGGGGCAATTGCAGCTGCAGAAAGGCTCACCGACTTCGTTTCCTCTGAAGACCCAACGAGAAGGAAACAATCTTCAAACAATCGCCCTCCAAAACATTCTCGAGGGAAGGAACTCGGGGGCGAACAGAAGAAGAAGAGCTCCCACAAAGGGCCGAACCCGAAAGGCAAGGTCTCAAAACCTGGAGGATGCTTCTTGTGCGGAGGACCGCACATGGTAAGGGAGTGCCCACAAAAACAGGCACTCAATGCATTAACGGCTTCCATCCACCCTCCCCGATCAGACAAGGGCAAAGCTGTTGCGCTTAGCTCAAGCAGTTCTGAATCCAGCAGCGACGATGAGGAGTCGCAAGGACCCCGAATGGGAGCAATGCGTTTGTTGAACGCTATGCGGGGTCAAGTGGGGGAGAACATGAAGACCAAGGCACAAAAAGCAGGAAGTAGTGAACTGATGTATGTGGACATCAAGCTGAATGGCCAAATGACCCGTGCAATGGTGGACACGGGCGCTACCCACAACTTCATAGCCGATCGCGAAGCACAACGACTTGGGTTGACATTGGAGAAGAGCCCAAGCCGAATGAAGGCGGTGAACTCGGAGGCCAGGCGAATCTCCGGGTTGGCGAAGGGTGTTCCTATCAAAATCGGGATTTGGAGCGGAAACACCAACATGATGGCCGTGCCACTGGACGATTTCCAAGTAATTCTTGGAATGGAATTTATGCACGCGGCGAAGTTGGTGCCGATGCCGTTCTTGAACTCCTTATGTATGATGGGAGGCGATGACCCCTGCGTGGTTCCCGTCTCTCGGAGAGGAACCAAGGAGCCCCAACATATTTCGGCGTTACAATTGAAGAAAGGGGTGCGAAAGGGCGAACTGACATTCGTGGCTGCTATGAAGCTAGAGCCACTCAACGAAGAGGCCATTCAAGAACCTGCTGTGGTGGCGAACGTCCTGAAGGAGTTCAAAGACGTTATGCCACCCGAGTTGCCGAAGACTCTTCCACCACGCAGAGGCGTGGATCACAGCATCGAGCTGGAGCCAGGAGTGAAGCCTCCAGCGAGACCACCCTACCGCATGCCCCCGCCAGAGTTGGCAGAACTCAGAAAGCAGTTAGGTGAACTGCTAAGCGGTGGTCTCATCCGCAGCTCAAAAGCACCTTTCGGAGCTCCAGTTCTCTTCCAGAAGAAACAAGATGGGAGTCTCCGATTATGCGTCGACTACAGAGCCCTCAACAAAGTAACAGTGAAGAACAAGTATCCCATCCCGCTCATTGCGGACTTGTTCGATCAATTGGGCAAGGCGAAGTATTTCTCGAAACTCGACCTTCGGTCGGGATATTGGCAGGTGCGCATTGCTGAAGGCGACGAAGCAAAGACAACTTGCGTGACCAGATATGGAGCGTTTGAGTTCTTGGTGATGCCTTTCGGCTTAACCAACGCTCCGGCCACATTCTGTACTCTCATGAACCAGCTATTCAAGGAGTATTTGGATAAGTTCGTGGTCGTCTACTTGGACGATATCGTCGTTTACAGCCAAACGCTCGAGGAGCACGTCAAGCACCTTCGGACAATTTTCAAGGTTCTCAGGGAGAACACGTTGTTCGTAAAAAGGGAGAAATGCTACTTTGCTCAAATTGAGATCCTATTCTTGGGGCATCAAATCGGTGATGGCTCCATTCGGATGGATAAGTCGAAGGTGCAAGCAGTGGCGGAATGGCGAACTCCAAAGAAGGTGCCAGAGTTGAGATCCTTCCTTGGTTTCGTCAACTACTACCGACGCTTCATTGCGGGATATTCGAAGCGGGCAACCCCACTGACGGAGTTGCTGAAGAAGGAGCAGCCTTGGAAGTGGTCTGACAAATGTGAGATAGCATTCCAAGATCTGAAGGCTGCTGTTCTAGAAGAACCAGTGCTCAAATTGCCAAACTATGGAGAACCCTTTGAAGTCCATACAGATGCTTCGGACTTTGCTATTGGTGGAGTACTCATGCAAGAAGGTCATCCGGTGGCCTACGAGAGCCGCAAGCTCAACGAGACCGAGAGGCGATATCCGGTGCATGAGAAGGAGATGACAGCGGTGATCCACTGCCTACGAGTTTGGCGACACTACCTCCTCGGGTCGAGATTTGTGCTGAGGACAGACAACATCGCCCTGAGCTATTTCCAAACTCAGAAGAAGCTCTCCCCAAAGCAGGCACGGTGGCAGGACTTCCTGGCTGAATTTGACATGGCAATGGAGTACAAGCCCGGGAAGGCGAATGTCGTGGCCGATGCGCTGAGTCGGAAAGTGGAACACGTGAATGCTGCACAACTGGAGGGCAGAGGCCAAGCGAGTCAGTTACACTCCAACTTCCTTTCCCGAATCAGAGATGGACTGTATAGTGATCCCCAGGTAGTTATCCTGATGCAGCTCATCAAAGAAGGCAAGGCACGACGATTCTGGGTCCAGGAGGGACTTGTTTACACAAAAGGGAATAGGGTTTATGTTCCCCGAGTGGACAATTTAAGGCGTGAACTCTTAAAAGAGTGTCACGATTCCCTTTGGGCTGGACACCCCGGCATTCATAGAACGTTGGCTCTCGTGGAGAGGGCCTTCTACTGGCCAAAGATGGGGACTGATGTGGAGGAGTATGTTCGAACGTGCCTTACTTGCCAACAAGACAAGGTGGAGCAGCGGAAGCCGGTGGGACTTTTGGAGCCGTTGCCCGTACCAGAAAGGCCATGGGAGAGCATTTCCTTAGACTTCATATCAAGCTTGCCACCTGTAGGGGGACTCGGATCGATACTCGTGGTAGTCGATCGGTTTTCGAAGTATGCAACTTTCATTGTTGCTCCCCTACACTGTTCAGCAGAAGAGGCGGCCAGACTGATGATGAGAGACGTAGTGAAGTATTGGGGAGTCCCACACAATATCATCAGTGATCGAGACGCTCGGTTTCTGGGACGATTCTGGACCGAGCTATTCAAATTGTTGGGGTCAAAGTTATACTTCTCTACAAGCCTCCACCCCCAAACGGATGGTCAGACTGAAAGAATAAATTCGCTCTTGGAGCAGTATCTCCGGCACTACGTGGGTGCCAATCAACGAGATTGGGTGAAGCTGTTGGACATTGCCCAATTCTCCTACAACTTGCAGCGGAGCTCTGCATCCAACAAAAGCCCCTTCGAAATTATCACAGGACAACAACCGTCGACTCCGCACACCATGGCAATTGGGTATACTGGAAGTAGTCCTTCAGCCTATCATTTCGCAAAGGAGTGGCATCGAAATGCAGATATTGCGCGGGCTTACTTGGAGAAGGCGGCAAAGAAGATGAAGAAGTGGGCTGACTTGGGAAGGCGACCGCAAGAGTTCAAAGTTGGCGATTTGGTGTTGGTAAAGCTCCAACCGGCATCCCTCCAATTCTTCAGGAACAGAGTTCACAAAGGATTGGTGCGTAAGTATGAAGGGCCCTTCCCAATTATCAGCAGGGTAGGCAATGTTTCTTACAGGTTACAGCTGCCGGCGTGGTTCAAAATTCACAACGTTCTTCACGCCAGCAACCTGAAGGCCTACCATTCGGATCCGCAAGATGCTTCTCGAAGTGTTCCAACTCGGCTACCTCCCATCACAGCCTCCTACGAGAAGCGAGTGGAAACCATTCTGGCGGACCGCAAGATAAAGCTACCCAACGGAACGGAGCAGACAGAGTACTTGGTGAAGTGGCGAAAGCTTCCCCGAACTGAAGCCAGTTGGGAGCCTGAAGACGCCCTGCGACATGAAGAAGAAGTCATCAACAACTACCAACAAGCGTCGACGAGGGCGTCGACAGTTTAAGTGGGGGAGAATGTCACGAACGGTCGTCGCGCACCCGCAACAACTCCGTTCAACGATCCGTTCGTCGCTCACACCCGCTTGTACAGCTGCTTGACAGCAGGTTTTCTTATGGTTTTGGGTCATTTTGCTTGTAAATATGTAAGTTCGAACAAGCTGCAGCGTTGCAATGCGACCGCTCACCGAACCGAGCAAAACAACCCCAAAACAGCCCAAATCAGCCCCGTTTTCGCGTGCCACGAGTTCGCGCGGCGAACTGTCTCGTCAAAGCAAAATGTCAGCCATCTCAGACCCCAGGAACCCCCCAGGTGGCACCGGGCTGGATGGAGCTTCGGTTATATACCGGGCGTTGAACACTCTTTCGCAAGTTCGCACGTGACCTTTACGGGAACTTGGTGTTGCGCCTGGGACCAGGTGAGCGGCTGTTTGTGGGCTTGCAGCTGTTCGTTCATCCTTGAAAGCCTTGTTTTCCTCCCTCTCCCTCTTTTCTCTTGTGCACACAAGGTGTTCGACGATTTGCTTGTAAAGCTTCCCTTTTCGCGAGACTTCGGGACTTGTCCGTTGCTCGTTCTTTCGATCTAACTTTCTTTCTCTTTTACAGGTCCTTCGGGACCTGCGAGAGGTTACAAAGTGGCTGATCCTTGCGGAGCAAGATCGCAAGGGCGAAGCGCGACTTAGGCAACGCAAGCTAAGTTCGCGTCTTTGCCGCACGGGTGACCCGCGACTTTGGCAACGCACGCTAACTTCGAGTCTTTGGCCGCAAGGGTGCCTCACGCCTTAGGCAATTCCAGCTAAGGTCGTGACAGAGTGGCCACTCATTGCAAACTATAAATTGTTTCATAAGCATGGAAGAATAATCCAGATTGGCACCCATATCATGGATTTTAATACACAATGCAAACCAGTCACTCGACGCTTGCTTATCTGCTAATTATCTGATGCATTTTGATGGGTATCTTAGAAAAAGTTAGGTTATGCATGATTTTGAGCTGTAAGGAGGGTTACAACATCAATGTTTCATCGGACCCTTGAGGCTGAACCTATACTGTCAGTGTCAAATTTAAAATATACAATCTACAGTAGTTGGCATGAGCAAACGAAGAGAGGGTAAAGGGATAACCCGTATGAGTTTAGGAATGAAGACATTTCCATCCAAGGTCTTAAAATTTTTGATCTGAATTGGCAAGATCGGCTGACTTACATGGAAGGGCATATTTCAATTCAAAATAACTGAAAACAGTTAAATGATGGGTTCAAAAATCTTGGAATTGTGCACATGTCATTATTTGTTGGCAAGTTTGCATTTTCTTATGCGATCAGCACCTGATTGCTGTGTTCTGAGAATGTTCTGTTTGCTGCTTCACAGGGCAGCTCATAACTGGAAGTTGTTAAAGGAGCTGGAGAAGGCAGCTAAGGTATATTGGGATGCTAAGGATCGACTACCTCCAAGGGTACGCCCCATTTATTTCATTATTAAATTTATTAGTTCAAACCTCTTTTCTGATATCTAATGATATCTTATGAGGCATTTCTACTTTTAAAAACTTGTCATTTTTTCCCTTTGTGTTCACATTTTGACCATGGCAAAAAGTGATGCAACACTATGTGCTGCAGACCATCAAGATTGACATCAACATCGAGAAAGACTTGGCTTATGCTCTGAATGTCAAAGCATGTCCCGAGCTATTATTCTTGAAAGGAAACAAGATTCTCTACAGAGAGAAAGGTCAGAGAAGTTCAAATATAAAAAGCTTATCAAAATATGAATTGCCTTTTTTGCCAGATAGTTAATTGATGCTTCCATGTCGGATTTGTAGAGTTTAGGACATCAGATGAATTGGTGCAAATGATTGCACATTTTTACTACAATGCTAAGAGGCCATCGTGGGTTGATTCCGCAAGAGTGTCTTCTCCATTTTGAAGTGTATCCAGGTACATTAAATTTTCTTTGCTGATTTAGATGTACATATTGCCTCTTCTCCCTTGTGTCTGTCCGTTGGTGGTACCATTACAATTTACGAATTTAGTTTTTTTATATGCAGCTTGTTAACCTTAGCTCTCAACTAGCTTGAGGTGTTGATGATCGGTGACCCACCACAATATAAATGGAGCATCAGTTACCAGAGTCTTGGATGACATTTGTTCATACTAGCTAGGTAAAAAGAAGCGCCTGTTAAGAAGGCACACGTCTAACAT
Source organism: Musa acuminata AAA Group (assembly GCF_036884655.1). NCBI lineage: Eukaryota > Viridiplantae > Streptophyta > Magnoliopsida > Zingiberales > Musaceae > Musa > Musa acuminata. The sequence continues at coordinate 37,084,742 of NC_088340.1, forward strand.
CGCAAGTGTAGACATGCACCCAAAGAGTTGCTCAATAAGCAAAAAGAAATTAAAGAAAAGAGTTCTTTTGCATGAATACCCCATGAGATATGAGAATTCTTTGCATGCATGCCCATCAATGCTGATGAGTATTAAGTATTTTATGTGTTTGCCCATCAAAAGTTCTAAAAAATTTTTGTACATCTTATTTTTAAAAATTATCATAAGAGTGTTTCTTCTTGTGTGCAAATATTATTTTATCTTTGCTTTTGTTGGACCTGTTGTGCCTTCATCCTACATCAATGCTCTCGTCTCCTTGATTTATCGTCTTACCTTTCTTTCTCTTGTCTTTTAGATCAAACACATCCTAATATATCTTGTTTATCATTCTCAACTACAACATAGGTAGGTAGGCGATTTAGGACTCATTGTGCCTTCATCCTACATCAATGCTCACGTCTCCTTGATTTATCGTCTTAATTTTTTTGATCAAACTCACCCCAATGTCTTGTTTATCATTCTCGACTACAACATAGGTAGGTAGGCAATTTAGGACTCAACTAACGGTTTGCACATAGGTAGACAGGTGATTTAGGGCTCAACTAACGGCTCGTATGCAATGGTGTCTATCGACGAAGGCAAAGGTAGCCAAGGGTGATACAAGAATAAAATTATTATTTTAAAAATATGAGTACTCTAAATTTTTTTTTTCAAAATAAGGGGTTTTTGTGAATTTTTCAAAACTTACAGAGTTTTTTTGAGAATTTATTCTTAATATAAGCCCTGACGGGTTTCTCACCAAACCGCCGTCGCTCGCCTCGTCTTCTCTTGTGCCTACTTTTGTTGAAGGCCCGCAGCAAAAACCGACCACTGCGGTGTCCGAAAACCCTACTGCTTCTCCACCTCACTCCCTTGCCGATGGCCCGTAGGCGGAGCGAGATCGACGGTTGCGACGGCATTCCTGACGAGGTATCTCGAAGCGATTTCCCTGAAGATTTCGTTTTCGGCGTCGCCACCTCCGCTTACCAGGTAATTTCAACTAAATCTCCCTAGTTCTCGGAGCCATTTTTGCGAACCCCTTTTCGTTGCAATCTTCTCCCCTTCGTTCCAGGCTCCGGCCGTTTTGGATCTCACAACGATAAAAAAAGAATGAAACTCTTTTTCGATCAAATAATAGGAGATACAAGAAAAATTCCTTAGAGATTAACTTATTTGGAATATGACCTTGTAATCATCTAAGGAAACTGGAATGCAGGATTCTAAAAAAATTGGGGTCCAGGTTTCTAGAAAAAGAGAAAACAAAGAGAAAAAAAAGAAAAAAAATTGGGCTCCAGGTTTCTAAAAAAAGAGAAAAAAAAGAAAAAAAAATTGAGATTTTGGTTCATGTAGGATTCACTCATATCTCTATTTACTTAGCCATCTAATCGGCAATAGTTAAGGCATAGGTTTTTCAGTTTTGGATATCGAATCTATATTGATACATGACCAGGCCTTGTCCCTTCTGACACATTGAGATATTGATACATCACAACATATTGCGGTACACGGAGGAAAGATGGAGGAGTCAGTGAAAACAAGGATGAGGAGAGGATTACCAGCATGTGGCGAGTGGCATGCGGTGGGAGGTGGTGTACATCATGCATTCTTAGTTTGCGAGAGGCATGGGGGAGGGATCACGAGAGACACGGGGGAGTGGTGTGGGTTTTAGCTTTTAGGGTTGAGGATAGAGAAAGAAAATGAAAATTGGTCTTGCTGCCCAGTTCAAGCCCATTACCAGGCCTAGGCAAAATGGTAAAGCCTAATTCAATGGGATTATCAGGCAGTAAGACTTGTGTCACACATGGACTACCCAAAATTGTGCCATCTATGTGCCGGTTAATCCCCAGACCAGTAAATACTGAATGTACATACCAGTCTGGACAAAATTACATTCCTTGGTTAGGGCAGTTAGTATTATGTGCTTTGGCCTATGATAAATAACACATTTAGCATATCAATCATAGTACCTTTTTGAAGTTATAACGCCATCATAATTTCATAATTATCTATTCTTTTCATTTTTTGCAGGTTGAAGGAGCAAGAAGAGAGGATGGAAAAGGTGATAGTATTTGGGATATTTTCTCAGAAGAAAAAGGTTTGGTCTTTTCTCATGTCTTTTTCACTTCTTCCAGTTTGTCTTATCCACCTGATTTGTTGTTTATATCACTAGGGAATATAAAGGATGGGAGCAATGGAGAAATTGCAGTAAATCAGTACCATCGCTATAAGGTCAGTCACTTTTTCTTTTTTTGACTCCCTGATAAGCTTATTAGTTGATTTTCTGTGATACTCCTGGATTGCACAATCATCTAAGCTGATAAAATCTTATTCAATGGTATACTGTCATGTTGGACCAACTTGTATGTATCTGATCAGCATATGTTAGTTATTCATGGTGTAATCTTCATGTTGAACCTCACTTGAAGTGGTATGAAATGAGTGGTATGTATTGGTCTACGAACCGGTACATGGACCACCTGCATTTCGGGCGGTCCGGTTTGGTTCCACCCATTAGAAGAAGAAAAAAATACTATTAAACAACTGCTGTTTTGGGGCTTGTGAACACGAGCCCTCTTCACTGTGCATGTAGAGCCTAGGTCGTTTGTTGTCGGTCATTGCCATACACCTTCTCTTCCTATTTTGCTCTTCCCCCTCCTCTTCCTGTACCACTATGTCCTATTTATTAGTTTTACTTTCTTTAATTCCATTTTTTTGTATTTTTTCCTGATGCTATTTTATATTTTAGTCCAATTATTATTACTTTTTAAATTCTGTACCTGTCCATTACCTTTGCTGTCTCATTTCAGATCCATAAATTTGACTTTATCTTTTTGTTATTGGAGTAAGCGGTGGTGAACTTGGCTTGGGATGAATCATATGATGAAAGTCACGGAGTAAGAAGACAAACTAGAAAGTATTAAAGACATTATATGATTCAACAGTATGTCTAAATCCATGAAACACCTCATAAGGAAGTTCTAGTACTATTGTGTGGAATCCTCAAAGTTGCTTGAAGAAAAACTCAAAATAACTCTACAGTAAAGAAAGGCTTGAGGCCAGGGATCAATGGTGGATATGCTGTTTAGTGTTTAGTTATTCAAGTTCACTATGCTTTCTGTTATTATCTGCACTATTTTGTTGGTGCTCAGGAAGATGTGGAGCTTATGGCCAAGTTAGGTTTTGGTGCTTATCGATTTTCCATATCTTGGTCTCGTATATTCCCTGGTATGTTTCTTTCCATTGCTGTTACTTTAAGCTTGAAATTATAGTTTGCTTAGAATTCTGGTAATTCTTAAAATGATTGGTGGATTTGTCTAGGGTTTTGAATACCGGTCTATATCGGCGTACCGAGCTCTGTTCGGTATGGTACGTACCCGTATGTATCGTCAGTATGCTAGGGCGTGTTGACGATATACCCTAAAATCTTGAAAATATCTCCACCTACCACGCTAGGGCATACCGACCGGTATATCTCGGTAACAGTCAAAATTCGGGACGGTATCGGTTGGTATGCCTCGATACCTGTCAAAACACTAGTTCGCCCAGTAGAGGATGGTCTACGTACTGGTATCCCCTTAGATCGATGCGTACCGCCTATACTAGATGGTACACATCAAAATTGAGAACCCTAGAATTGTCAATTACATAGTGGAGTTTTATAAAAAGGCTGGATTTTGGTTTGTGGATACTTAGGCTCTTGGACATAGAAAGATATTTTAGTTACTAGATTGCAGAAGGCATTGCAAGATTTTATTTTTTCGTGTAATATTGTATGAAACATATATGTGAATATATTGCTATGAACATTCATGTGCGATTGTATATGATATCTAGTTATAGCATGATGCAAATTCATGCTACAGCTTACTAATTCGTTGAAAGAAGTAGAGATGAACATTTTCGTTAGATCAAGTAGGCAAGCCTCTTATTAAATTGGCTGAACACATTTTATGGTGGATAATGTTGCTACATGAATACTTTTTCTGTCATGAAGATCCACCATGGCATAGAATTTTAGAAGTGGGAGCTTACATGTTCATTCAGCGAAAATTAATGCATATAATACCTTGACAGAAGATTTAAACTGACTATTTGTGTCATGGTATACACATATTAATGGTTTAAGTGAGGCAAAAATGATCTGGATAATATCATAATGTGCAGCATCCAACGTGTATAGAATTTATTGAGATAGAAGTTTTGTGACTTGAAGAATAGGAGGCTGAGATCTCCGAATTCTAGAGGAAAATGCCAAGTGAAATTATGAAACTTTGCTCAAGGATTCAGCCTGTTGCTTTGCTTACCAGATAGGAAAAATAACTTCTGTAACATTCAATTTAGTGAAAACATTTTTGTACAGTATTTTGCTACAGCATATTACATTTCGATCATCTGCTGGTGATTCAGGTTACAACTTGCAATTGACTTTGTTTGTGTCATGTTGGCAGATGGATTAGGAACTAAGATCAGCGAGAATGGGGTTGCTTATTATAACAATTTGATCAATTTCCTACTAGAAAAAGGTTGCCAATCACCCATTTGATCTTTCAAATACCCATAAGAACTTGCACTTACATATTCTTAACTGCAGGTATACAGCCTTATGTGACACTATATCATTGGGATCTTCCATATTTTCTTCATGAGTCCATAGGAGGATGGCTATCAGAGAAGATTGTGTAAGTAGAAAATTTCAAACCGTTAAGTGACTACAGTAGAGATATATTTCCTAGCATCATTAAGTTCCTTGTTTTCCTACTATACAAATTTATTTCCTTAAAACTGTATTTTTCTTGCTTCAAGCAAGCTCATTCTATAGATGGAAAAATGTATGAGCATATTTAGTATGTTCATGTAATCCTGGTAAGTGTTTATTCATGTTTATATAAATAATTTGCTGCAAAAATTATGTTTTGTCCTTCAACATTGTAATGATGTGTGACCTTGAAGCAGAAAATATTGGAGTTATTGAGTTAAACTAGAAGATCCTTTTAACCATGTCTTTGCTCATAATTTTTGTCAAACTACTAAGCAGCCAATCACAAGCTTAGTAATGTTTCTGACCAAAACAGGCAACTTGGTAAAGCATTGTGATATTTGGTGCTTTGATTAAATCTGTTGTCCTTTTGTTTGGTTTGGGTCTTCCAATTATATACCCAATAAGAAAGGATATGCTAAAAAAAATACTACTAACCTTTGCTAAATTGGGGGTGTTGCGAAACTTTTGATTTGGAGACAAAGCTTGATCTTTTGAAAGTTATGCATGTTCTGTGGAACTTAGTGAGCATTTCTTTAACCTTTTGCAACATCCAAGGTCACAAATGCATTCCTTGGGCCATTGAAACACATAACTTTACATTCTAAGTTTGGAAAGTATAAGATTGTCTGCATAAACAATTTAGTGGAAGGTGATGTGAGCTGCTGTTACTTTTCTTGACTTTCTTGTTTCATCCATGTTCCATTTACCAACTACTTCAAACATATTTCCTATCTTCAAAACATTTTTTGAATTGTTAATTCTTATTGATGGATGAAAAATCAGCTTTGTCCTCTGGCTCACAGAATTAGCAATTTTGTTTTGGCTTATTTGTATTAGTGTGTTCAATTAGCTAATCCTTTAAGGATAAACAAACTTTACATAGGAATGGTTAGGTGGTTGTTCTGTGTTCAACCCTATTGCATTATAATTTCGACCACTTGATATAGTTTCTCACTTTCTCTATCCTTTTTTCTCTTTACGAAGAAACTGAAGCTAGAAGTTCTTGTTTTGATAACCTATTCTTGTTTTGATAACCTACTTTTACACCTATCATCTATTGTTTTCCTTTTTTGGCTTTAGTTCATCCATCAGACTACTGGTTGAAAATCTTGCTTCCTAGAAAACAAAAGACGAGCTAAAATATACTAAAAATTCAACAATCTTCCATCATCTTGTTCATGCATTTTATGGATAAAGACCCAATACCATTATTATATAACACCTTGATAGATGTCACAGATTCTACATGAAAATTTTGGTTAATATTTGCAACCACAGAATTAGCAAATTCCTTAACCCAGTTCCTGTTAAAACTAACAGTGTTCATAGTATGATATCTAGTATTTACTAATCTAAGCAATTAATATGATTGAAACTTTAGTTATGGATCCTGAAAACACTAAGATGACCTTTCTAACTTGATATTATATCAAACTGGACAGACACTATTTTTCATTATATGCCGAAGCTTGTTTTACAAAGTTTGGAGACAGAGTGAAGCACTGGATTACAATCAATGAACCTCTTCAAACAGCTGTAAATGGATATGGTTGTGGAATCTTTGCTCCTGGAAGACGTGAAAATTCATCTGTGGAACCTTATCTGGCTGCTCACCACCAAATTTTGGCTCATGCAGCTGCTGTTTCTGTTTATAGGAAGAAATTTAAGGTGCCATCTCTGATTAGTTTATCAGCTTTTCCCAGTTAACTCTTTTTTACCTTTCTTGGTTTTTAAACACTTAAAATGGTTTATCTGCCGATGTAACTTTTTTTCAGCTACTAATTCTAAAGCAATTGAAGCACATTCAGATTCTTTTTCTTACCATCCAAGGCACAATTTCACCACATAGAATATTGCTAATGAGTTGAATTTTTACATCAAAGAATGCCTCCTAACCAAACATTCTGGATATAATATCAATCCTTGATGGTAGAAAAAAGTCAAACTAGTTGAATTCTCTGTTGAGTATAGTAGTATTTGCTTGCTCCAGGCTGAACAAGGTGGTGAAATAGGCATTGCAGTTGATTGTGAATGGGCAGAAGCATATTCTGATAAGTTGGAAGATAAAATTGCTGCTGATAGGCGGTTGGATTTCCAACTTGGATGGTAAATTTTCTTTAGTTTCTGTTTGGTATTGGTCTTTCCATATTTCATGCTGAAGCTTCTTTTTATGCATTACATGCTGGTGTTTGTTGCTGAATATAAATAAGTCTAACTTAGACTAATAGCCATCAAAAATATTTTTATTGTTTTTAATAAAGATAAACAATAAAAATAGGTTTGGATTTTATTTTAACTATTGATATTGCCATCAACAGAGCTCACTGGAAGAAAAAGAGCCCATGTAATCATCTTTAAATGAGTGGGACCTTATTGCTCTTGTTATTCTGGATTATAATAAGCATCTGAGAGCAAGTTTTTCCTGTCTAGTGACAACTTTTTTACTTTATCCAAATTTCTAAATGTCTGAATTAAGGACATTTCTTTTGTAATATGATAGAAGAGCATACATATACATCTTCCTTGTAGAATATATAAACAAATGTCTATTTCTTCTACAACTGCTGAGAACTGAGAGGCAAGTGCTTCCTGTTCTATTAAAGGGGAATTTAAGCAGGACAAAAAGAATTGTTTCAGCATATGATCACTTCTCTCGTATACAATCACATATCAATTTGTTCATTTTTAAGAAATATATCATTTTGTTTCTTGAAAATTACAATATATTGGTAATATGTTATATATTGGTCTTGAAAGAGTATCTCTTTTTTAGGACAGTCTTGAAATAGAATGTCAAGATGTTGGTTTCAATGTTTGCTTCTTAAGGTCAATAGATTCTTCGCCAACACCCATACATAGCTTTATCAAATTCAATGCAGTTGTACATATGTCAGTTTATGATATTTTCAACTTGGCATTTGCGTATAGAGAAAATTTGAAGATCATAGTTTGTGTTAGTAGTTTTATGCTTTAACTGTTTACAAGGTTGATGTCTATTAATGTTCAAGTCTAGTGCTACTAGGCAGAAAGCTAATACTGAGAGGAACCACCAAGTCTATTTCAGTATCTCATTACCACCTCATACATGGATTGATGCTCTGTGATACATGGATCTTTGCTGCAAGCTTGGGTCTTCATCAGGATCACCCTTTGTAACCCAAGTGTTCATCATAGATGGGCAGCTTAAGTGCTAGGCTGTCATCCTCCGTTTGCGCTTTCTGTTATGGTTTTAGGGCTTTCTAGGCATCCAACTTTGCTTTGAAATGTCAATTATAGTGGCATTATGATGGCACTCCATGCAACAGTGCTGTAAATGACAACCGCATTATCATACCATATAGGATCCTTATTGCTTTGATGTCACTTCCTACCAAGGTCTGCCACTTTGAACACCAATGTTGTACTGGTCACTAGGCGGACTGGTACAGCCATACTGGTGTATGAGTGTTGGTACACCAGTATGTATCAGATTTTGAGAAAACATTAAATTATTGTTAGAAATCCAAAAAAACCCAGTTTTAACCTAATTTCTCTAATTTTCTGGGTATAGACAATCAAATTCGGCTTCTTTTTTTTGACAAATCAGATATAGAGTAATGAAAGTCTCTCATCTAATGAGGCAATGCAAATTGAGACATTTTTTGGTAAAAAATTGAGCCTTGCTCTTGCTATTGCTCTGTTAGCAGATTTAACAATGATATTGCAAAAACTTTCATGTTGAGCTCACAAGAGACCTTTCTGAATGAATCAGAATAGACAAGTATAAACAATATATATCTATAGAATACTAAATGAGATGTAAAACAAAGACAGAGTTGTCAAACAAATAGGAGTGTTGAAATTAAGGTTGTCAAACTCGCTTTTCTACCTAGGTTCATAAAAGGGTCACAAATTCAGATCATAGGACTGGATCATAAGATCATAAGATCCTACGATGTATTAAAAAAATAATTTTAAGATACATACATATGCTTATAGAAATTTATAAATATTGGAAATTGAGCCTGAATCTGTATAAGATCGGACCTGGGTAAGTGCAGATCTAGGCAAGATATGCATATAGCTAGGCCAGATCTGCATGGATCGATCTTAAATATACCAATATTTAGGCACATTCTTGAGGGTATAGGATGAATCCACAGGGATATAATCTAGGTCCCCTCAGATCTATGCCATATCAAATGACAATAATTAACAGAAATGGTCAAACATTGAGTAGGACACCTGTTTTTGAATTGAACCAAGCAAAATACCCTAGTCTGCTTCCCGGTCCTTTGTTGGAATGTTATATGCCGGGGCTGTACTCCCGGTATACGCAACCTAAACAAACTTAAAGAATAGTTTTGACTTGGTTTACCAGTATTCTTCTGTCAGATGAATATCAGGCATTTTTCTAACATTTAGAAGATATATATGTTCATTGGCACCTTTAGATTCCTAAAAGTTGGAAAATTTCTTCTCCGAAGAAAAGGAATGTTGAAAGATGCATTGGATTTCAGTTTTGTTTATAAGCAGAAAAGTGACTTTCACTAGATTTGATTAGGATTATTCTCAGGATAACTCAGTGCTTTATCGAAACTTTTTTAAGATGATCCATGGGGTTGACTGATTAGGTTTGTGTTAACAACATTGACTTACCAGCTAGTCAAATCAGGTTTGAATGAAGCATATATTTCTTTATTATTAAAGTTCACCCTGACCCAAAGTTTCCTTTGCTAAAACATAAAGCAAAACTTAAGTTTAAAGTTTAAGCCTATCAATGCAACCTGGTCCATATAATGTAAAACCAAAAGATTCCTTCTTTTTCTCTTATCCAAAAGATGTTTTGTGAAACGTTTCAAAGCCCTTCCCAACTGCAGCAGATATGGAAAATATTTGATTTAAGGGTAAACTTGGGGCATCTGAGCTAGATGGGAATAATTCCACTAATAGAAACATGAATTCCACAATTCATTGGTAACCTTAACTCAAATGCTTTGAGGGTATAGATCAATGCATAGTGCAATCTTTCTCAATTGAGATCCCAGGAATTTTTTCTTCTTAAATTTGTTCGTTATTTTTTCTGCCCTCATTTTTGAAAAGCCCAAAACTCTCGTATAAGGTTCCATTCTTCCCTATATTTGCCAATGTATTGCACTGTGGCTAAAAATTCATAAAAAGAATACTTGAAAAGAACATTGTTCTTATTTCTTTGCATATGCCCTTAATCGAGTGAACTTCCTGATTGTAATAACTTTAAATCTTTTGATCATGTAATGATTGTTTACTGGATGAAAAAATCTTTCAAAATATATTGGTTTCAGTCATCTGGTCCACATACTGGTTGGTCATCAAACCAATAAACATCAGTTTATATCAACTGGTACAACCAAAACTTTAAAACCTTGATTACTTAGTTGCTAAGAAGCACGGACATGGACACAATATGACACGGACATGGCGACATGTCATTTAAAAAAAAATAGGATAAGGACATGGCGAGGACACGTGTATTTTTTAACATATATATAATATTCGATTAACATGAGTTTTATAGTATTTATACTTTAATTTTATAGACTCAACAATGTGAACAAATAAATATCATCATACAAGTTCACAATTTCTATCATTGGAAGCCTAGAATCCCTTATTGTCGTTGGTATTCTAATCCTGTTGTATGATTCGCGTTTTGCTATCAGTGATAGAGGGTCATGATTTAACGTTGACGATCTCCAGGTTCAATAAGAAATCTCCAAACTCCCAAGATTTCATTCCTCTACTCCCACATGAGCTCTGGACCACCATTCTTGGTGGTGCTCTAGGCTATTAGGCTATAGATATATACATATTCGTACTATAATTTCTCTTGAGGTTTTGTACTACTAAGTCACTTGTTGTGTTGTTCTTGGTATGCAAATAACATCTAGTATACATAAAATACTGCTATTCCCATCTTTTCTAGAGACCAATGTAGCAAATCGATGAATTCTCACGCTTCACATCTTGCTCTCTCATGCTTGACATCCTGCTCTTTCCTCGAATTGCGACATGGGAAGAAGCGAGAAATGTTAATACGCTGATCATTGCTTGAACCCACCACTCGCCTTGAGCCATCAGTTGGGCCCCACGTGGGCCTTCGTCCGTTGAACTAATATGTCTTCGACCCCTCACTGTTTACGAATAAAATAAAAATACTTACCTAGGCAATGTGACTCCACTAGACCTAGTGTCGATGCACTTGTTTTCTCCATCGCTCTAAAAGGGACATGGGCCCTGCATAAAGCTACTGCCTCGATACCATTGGCCCATGGGCGCGACACGTGAGAAAGGACGCGGAAGTGGTGAGGAAGGACATGGGGATGCGGGAGAGAGAGTTATTTTGACATGGGTACACGTGTCCAAAAATTAAAATAAATAAATAAATAATAGACATGTGTCGGACACTTGTGCAGTTGTAGGCAACATATCCATGTCTGACACGGATACGCCCACCAAATTGATGTGTCCGTACTTCTTAGCTTGGTTGTTACTTGAGCATTCTTGTATTCATTCAAGTTCCAATGTTCTCAACTAATTGTACTAAGAGCTATGGAATTATTTTATTAGGGTTATATGCATCAATAAAATCCTATTGTTATCTAGAAATTGACTTGCACCTTCATCATATTCTTTCATTTTAGATTTAAGATAATTTTTTTTCTTTCTTAATTAATCAAGTAGGTTAATTTAAAACCTTCTAGAGAGCATTTAACAGGAAGATGCATTTGCATTGCTTGTTGAACTATTGTTATTGATTTTATGACTCTATTCAGAGTAGATATGTTTCTACAAAGAATGTAAAATTTGGAAAATTAAAAAAATTTGATCTTTGTTTACACATAAGCTGTTCTTTTTAGTCGATATTCTTTTTCGTTGAGAGAGAAAGGATACACCTTTTATCATTCCCAAAAATAGATTTAAATAGTCATTTTCTTGATCGCTAACTTTTAGAGAGAATAACAAAATTTACATATTATTTTTTTAATATTTTTTTAACCTCTGATCCAAAATCTTCTTGAAGGTTTTTGGATCCAATATATTATGGAGACTACCCCTTGGTTATGCGTGAGAGGCTAGGAGATCGGCTTCCCAAATTTTCAGAGGCAGAAAAGGAGTTACTGCAGAATGCAATTGACTTCGTTGGTCTGAACCATTATACAACCAGATTCATTGCTCATGTAGAAAACCCAGGAGATATCCATTTCTATCAAGTACAACAAATGGAGAGGATAGGTATCTTTATCAAGATTTTAATGAGTTCTCTCATTATGTTGTTTAAATTGGAAGATGTTTTTTGTTCCAGGAGATACTGTGATACATAATATTTTTTATACAAAAGCAATTATTCATTAATGCAGCATTTTAAAAATATTACAAAATTATACTGTGATACATAGATCTCATTCTTTTCATTTATTACATGGACACTTAAGGATGGACTAGTCCATTCATCATATATTAACTAATCGGTTTCGGTAGAATATTTTAGTTCCATGAGCACTGTAATAGTAGTACATCTGCTGTAAGTGCATCTTATATCTATTGTCATTTTTCCTAAAGCAGAACCAATAGACTCATACAATTTTATGGTCTTTTGATCAGAAACAATTGACATCATGAATTCATGATAAATTTAGCACTATGAAGTTGTGGTCAAGTTTAAGATTTAGGAAAATATTAGATTGAATTGAAAGGAAGAAAGAATGAAAGATTGAGCTATGGAAACTCCAGCTTCTAATAACATTTGTTCCTTGTAATGGATCTGGGATTATTTCTCCCTTTAATTTTGGTTTCTGCTCCAACTACTGCTATATATGGGGCAAAAATTTGATTGACATGGGTATTTGCTAAGTTGTTAGGTTTGAGTTTATCATTATGACCACAAGGTGCATACTAAGTTGCTAATCAGTGTCATCGGAGGTACATGAGCTCAAATTACACAAAGGCATAGATTTTGAGCCTCTCCCCATTTGAAACTCTCTCACTAAGATGTGGAAAATCCAGGTCCCTACATGACATGCATCTTCAATGTTTCAAATTTCTTATTAACCATGTTGGTATTTCTAAACACTTCCATCACTGCTGATTATCCTTTTTGTGTGGTTTAGATTCTTGCATTACAAATGTTGTTATGCCCATTTCTAAACTCTCTCACTAGAAGCAGTATTCATTATTCTGATAGCTTACCAGTACGCGGACTAGGGTAAACCGGGCAGTTTCTTTATTCTCCAATTTTTCATGTTTTTTTGAAAGCGGTATGTATGCATTGCTGTACAAACACTCGATACACCACCGATATGGTATGGGTCCGAGCCCTAACTGATGTAGTATCATCAAACAAAATTGTGAAACTTGGTTATGCCACATGATCCATTTATGTACATAATTTTGTTATTTATATATATTTTTAAGGAAAATAAAATATTATAAAATAGCCAGTAGCTGCAAAAGTGTTGGGCATAGAGCCCCAGTCAAAACTCCCACCTCAGGGCTGAACCAAACCCTAGACTCTTCCTCAGTTAGCCAATCTGTGTGCTCCACAGTTCAGGTTACAACTCGTGTAAAATAAACTACAATGTTTATGCTCTAGTATTTTTCAATTTGTAATATCTATAATTCAAGCTAATAGACAAAAGTTAAACTTATTGCTTACTTGGATATCAATTTGTGGTATATGTATCTTGTTCTTGATATGTTTCATCTTCATCTCATCCATCTTGCTCAAGCCTTAAGACAGTATTAACTAGAACGCTGACCAGCACAAGCTGACATGGTCAGCACAAGCAATCTTTGGTTTGAAGTTTGTCAAATTAGTTTTCCTGTTTGGCAACTTAAAGATGCAACTTGAGATCATGAGGTCAGTTAGGTTGGGCTATGTTCAATATATAAATGTCAAGTTTGACAAGTCATTGACAGGTTGGTCTTATCAAACGAATATGATCTTTTAATGCTAAATGATAGAAGGGCAGTAGAAAGATGAGTTGCTTTTGAGAAACAGAAAAGAAAAGAAGATAATATTCATATCTTATTTTTCTGAAAAATATAATTTACTTGCTTCAATTATTTGGTACGAAACCCTTGCTTATGAATAAATTCAGCTGGCTGCTCATCTTTTCAAATCACATAATCCTTGGATTTCTTTGCAAAGTTAGCTAACCAGTTGTCCTATTCTCCTCTATGTACATGTGAGCTTTTATCTTCAACAAAACATCCAAATATCTCGATATCTTTGCTAAGAGCCCAAGGTGGCGTTATCTTCTTGTTTGATAATTGACTAGTACTTTGCATCTTATAAAATTTCAGTTCTTTGTATCCTCACTGCATTGCATGCAAGGACTGCCTGTTTCATCCGAATTGGTATGAAACAAGCGATATGTACCTGACTAGGCATGAATCGGTACGCAGGCCGCCCTCATTTCGGCAGTCCGCTCTGACCCATTAATACACATCCACTCTAACCCTCTTCACCCGAATGCAAGCGTGTCCCACCATTATCACATGCAAGGTTCGCCATACCGATGTGTACCGCCCGGTACGGGCGGTACGTACCGGTCCGAGAGGCGACCGGTACGCGGACCGCCCTCTACCGGGCGGTACACCAAAAAAAGCCTGTATCGGGCGGTAACGGTCGAAATTTCGACCGTTACCGCCCGGTACCATTCGGTAACGGTCGATTTCGATCGTTACCGCCCGATACCACTCGGTAACGGTCGAAATCGACCGGTACCACACTGTAGCAGTGCTACAGTGCTCCAACGGTCAGATTGACCGTTGGAGCCATTTCTCCTCCTATTTAAACTGATCTTCTCTCCCCTATTTCATTATACACTCTTAAACTCTCTCTCAAACATTTCTTTTCTCTCATAAACTCTATAAAACAACGATTTGTGAATTCAATCGAGGTAAATTTGGGAAGATTAAGAGGAAGAACTTTCTAATCAAGAGGTATGAGTCAAACTACTCGAGGAACTACCGATACCCAACGGTCACACTCGTCCGCCCAACGTGCAAAGGCAAAGGGGAAGGCAATAGCATCAGTTGCATCGTTGGAAAGAATCGAGTCGGGCGACGAGACACCTTCACAATCACATTCTCTTTCTCGTTCGGTCCAGAGACATGACAGCAACACGGACAACAGTGCCTCTGTTGAATCTCGGATTTTGATGATGAAGTCAATTGTCATTTGTTATCTAATCTATGTGTTGAGATAAGTGTGCAGGATTAACTACGATGACAGTAAGACAAGCAGCAGGAGTTGCCCCGGAGTCAAGATCATGATCACGTTGGGAGTTCGAGAGTTCGACGGAAGTTCGGACGGTCGTCGGAGGTTCAGAGAGAACAGATCCGAGAAGTCCAGAAGCTTGCCAAGCGAAGCTCGTCGGAACTCGCCAAGTGGATCGTCGCAAAGTCCAGGAGTATGCCGGATGTCCGCAGAAGGATCACCGAGGGTTATCGGTTGATCGACGGAAGTTGGCCGGAAACTCGCCGGAAGAAGCGATTGACGCATCGGAGCAAGCTGCAGAAGTTGTCTTAGAGATAATCGTAGTTAGCACGATGATTAAGCATGAAAATGGGAGGTGATCCCATTAGCTTAATCTTGGGGCAATTGGGCCCCTGAAAAGATTCAAAGTGGGTCGAATGGAGTGAACCATTCGGACCCTGATTGCACCAGGAGGTGCAACCGCCCCAGCCAGGAGGTGCAACCGCCTGGGCTGTGGGGTTGAGAGGTGCAACCGCCCCAGCCAGGAGGTGCCACCGCCTGGGCTGTGGGGCTGGGAGGTGCAACCGCCCCAGCCAGGAGGTGCAACCGCCAGGGTTGCAAGGCTGGGAGGTGCAACCGCTCCAGCCAAGAGGTTGCACCGCCAGAGCTCAAGTTCCGAGCTCTGCCAGGCGATGCAACCACCAAGCTCAGTCTTCGAGCTTTGGCAGAGTGGTGCATCAGCCTGAGCTCAGTCTCGAGCTTTGCCAGGTGATGAATTCACCAAGCTCAGTCTTCGAGCTATGGCAGAATGGTGCATCAGCTTGAGCTCAGTTTGGAGCTCTGCCAAGTGATGCAACCACCGAGCTCAGATTTCGAGCTCTGCCAGGTGATGCAACCACCAAGCTCAGTCTTCGAGCTCTGCCAGGTGATGCAACCATCGAGCTCAGTCTTCGAGCTCTGGCAGAGAAGAAGCAATCGGCAGAGCTCAGTCTTCGAGCTCTGCCAGGCGGTGCCACCTCTCCAGTCGAGAGGTGCAACCGCCTGATCCCAGAATTCTGGGATTTGATCGATTTGATCGTTTTGAGCTCGAATTTTGAATTGGGTTGGGGCCTATAAATACCCCACCCATTCAGCACTGAAAAGATACAGACCTATACCGAAATTGTGATCTTTTCTGTGATTCTAAAGAGCTCAAAAGTGTTGTAAAGCCTTGAGTCTCCTCCTTCTGTTCTTCAAGTTTTCAACTGTAAAGTGAGGAGAGAAAGGTCTGTAAAGGTTGTCTCCTAAGCCTGTCAAAAGGAGAGAAACTGTAAGAGGGAAGTTTGGCCTTCGCCCATTGAAGGAAGGCAGCTAGTTGACGTCGGCAACCTCATCGGTGGAGGAAGCCAAAAGTGGAGTAGGTCAAGGCTGACCGAACCACTCTAAATCTCTGGTTTGCGTTTAATTTCGAGCACTTTATCATTACTGCAAACCTCCCTCATCACTACTGCTCTCTGCGCTTTCACGAACAAGTTCTAAGTGCTGTTCTTCCAAATCTGGATTCAGACGTAAACTCGTATTTTCATACATTACAGTTTACGTTTACGTTTGATTCTGCAGAACTGTTTTCCGCGCTTTTACGAACGAGCTTCCTTGCAGTTTACGCTTACATTTTAATCCTATTAATAACTGCAATCTGTCCTCTACGATTTTACGAACGAGTTTCAACATTTAGACGTAAAACTGCATTCGGACGTAAATCGGCTTTCTTCGCTCAATCATCAGATTTCAGTTTACGTTTACGTCTTGATTTCAACTGCATACTACCTTCTGCGAATATACAAACGAGTTTCAAAGTTTAGACGTAAATCTGCGTCTAGACGTAAAACTGCGTTTAGACGTAAATCTGCGTTTAGACGTAAAACTGCGTTTAGACGTAAAACTGCGTTTAGACGTAAATCTGCGTTTAGACGTAAAACTGCGTTTAAACGTAAAACTGCGTTTAGACGTAAAACTGCGTTTAGACGTAAATCTGCGTTTAGACGTAAATCTGCATTTAGACGTAAATCTGAGCTTAGACGCAAAATTGCGCTTAGACGCAAAACTGCGCTTAGACGCAATCTGCGCTTAGACGCAAACTGCACTTAGATACAAACTGAGAATTTGCTTTTGCATCATAATTGTTTTTGAACGAACGCAGCTTTTTGTTTTTAAATTATTATAAGATTTCCGCTGCACTAATTCACCCCCCCCTCTTAGTGCTCTTGATCCTAACAGCCTCAACAGATGATGGCGGTGATACCGGGCAATCGTTGGTCTTGTCTGCACAACTTGAGGGTGGTGAATGGACTGAGGAGCAATATTTTACACATGCCACTCAAGATTTAGATCATGGAACTCGACAAGGTACTGGTTAAGTTTATGCGCGGAAGGGAAAGGAGAAGGGGAAGGGGAAGGCAGTGGATGAATATGAACAAATGCGACAGAGCATACATGATATAGACACAGAAAGAGACTCATCGTATTCACAGCCATCGTATTATGAAGAATCATATGGGCAACAACAGTATGGTGATAGTTGGTCATCCTTCTCTGAGCAACAGCATGATACAGAACAACACCAATATATGCAACAACAGTATGGTGATCTCTCTAATTGATGGAAGCAACGATCTTTGACGGAGGACCATGAGTTCTTTGATGGATTTGAAAAGATAAGAATTTTTAATTTTGATCCTTATAGACTATAATTTCTATTGATTCTTATTTAATTTGAATTTTTAACCGATAAAATGTTGTTACTCTGGTACGAGATTGTAAACTATGGCTAAAACAATGTTAATTTAGATTACTTTATTTGATTAAGGTAGAGAGTTGTCCTTTGTACTAATAAAGCATATTTAGTAATATTTAGATCATGAATTTTTAAGCCCCTTTCAGATTTTGGTCTAATCACCTTGTCTCAAGTTATAAGTTGTGTAACACTAGAGTTAGTTCCTTTCTACTGAGAAAAAATCCCTAATACTCTAAGAGTTGTGTCTTAATGTTATTCATTATTGAAGAAGGCATCCATGTAACATTAAGACGATCTAAGTGAGTGACATTAAGAGCTGGGATTACCAGAACATCAGACCTGCTTCTGTGAGATTTAGGCCATGCCAATCCTTAATTTATGTTGAATTTGTTAGCATCATAAACAATCAAAGGATTCCTTTTAGGAGCAATCATGGTTTCCAAGTATTTTAACATCATCATTTACAACTACATATTATAACCTTTATCATAGGAAAAATATTAACATCATTATTTTCCTTTTTTTCTTTTTTTTGTGAAACAGAGAAATGGCAATGCGGGGAGGCGATTGGTGAAAGGGTAAGAACTCTCTCATATAGAAAGTTAGAGACACTCATATGTATTCCGCTTGAAAGACTCTAGTTTCACTGGTTTTGTGAAATATTACAAGTGAGATAAATATTTTCCTTTAGGATAATCTCTTTGCTATAAATGTGACCAATTTTGTTTGGGCTAACATAGCATATTGCAGGCTGCATCAGACTGGCTTTATGTAGTTCCTTGGGGCATCCGGAAGGTTCTTAACTACATAGCAATCAATTACCACAATCCTCCAATTTATGTTACTGAGAATGGTAACTCTTCATTTATTCCTTGTGCATTTTTGAAATTTAAATGTGTGAATATAAAGACTTATTACTGTTCCGCCTACTCATAAGACACATTCTAGTCATATTCTGCATGGCTCTAAGAATTTCATGCAGATTGCATCGTATGTTGCTCTTTTCGGAAAATATTCATGGACCCTAAAAAAATTAAATATGTGTAATCCTTTAGTCTAATCAATGAAGGCCAACAAAAAACCTACTTGGCAGCTTATAAGGAGCAAAAGAATAGGAAAGTATTCCACTCTGTTAGATTCTGATAAATTAAATATAGTTTCAAATTTCAAGTTTCAATCAGTTCATAGACTTTAATAAGTTTTGTTACTGTTACAGTTATGATTATTTGAACTTACAAAAGCTTCTAGAAAATTATTACTTTGAAGTGAAGACTGCTATTTTGTTCTCTTTAACATTTTCTTCTGAACTATCATGTAAAATTGGGATTTATAATCAGCCATGCTGTTGCATCTTGTTAAGAAGTTCCAAATAAGTCTGCTTTTCTCATAGTGTTGTATACAATTAATCAATTTCTTTCACTAATTGACAGGCATGGATCAAGAAGAATCCGAAACAGCAATTCTTGAGGAGGTCCTAGATGATAAACTGAGAGTGGAATACTTTAAGAGTTACCTTGCAGCTGTTGCACAAGCAATCAGGTAAATTATAGTGGTTACATCTCGTTCATGTGTGTCTTATCGAATTTCACTGCACATGTTTTGTACTGTAGATACATGATATCCGAGTTGCGTTTCTGCCCTTGCTTATGTGTACAACTGCCTTTAGACACTAATCTGAATCATTTTTATTTGGAAAAACTCATATACGCAATCTGCTTTGCATGCATCAAGCACACATTGTATAATGCAATTTTCATCTTAATGATATTTTTTCACTCAAGCTTTTCCTGAGAAAATAAACTTTCTATTTTTAACCACCAAAATGAAGCAAAATGTAAAACCAAATTCCAATGAAGTGCCTGTAACTACAAATGCATTAACATGAATCATCGACTTTATATGCTGCTAAGGTGTGAGTTCCAGTTAATTGGTGATTTACATGCTGCTAAGATGCATTACATGTGGTGCAATATTTAGTAAATTAATGTGGTCTTTAACGTCTATTTATTGTTACAAAAAGGCCATTTTTTTGTTAATATTTTCTTATGTAACATGTCAGAACAATAAAAAGAAGTCTATTTGGCAGAGGGATAAAGACTACCTCAGTTAAATAATTGTTTGTGAATTAACAAATCTTTACAAAAAAGTTAAAAAGGTTCTTGAATGCAGGCTTGATGGAAGGAGAAATTTGTAACAAACCAAAATGGAAGAAAAGCAGAATAATTGAAAAAAAAATGCAAGATGAACTGAGACCATCCGTGAGCTATATGCTCGATCTCTAAGTCTGAAATTCTTTCTGGAACTTCCATGATTAGGATTTTGAAATACAAAACACCTAGAAGGTCACTGTCAAATTCCTTAGCATGTGGATGTAAATAATTTATTTGGATGCTTACCACCTCCGAATTGAAACAAATGTTTTCATTCAAAACTTACGTCATCCCAGTATCCTGGTTAAGTGCTCTCTTTCTAGGTATTCTAGCAGGTTATTATGGTAGGCAATTGTTAAGATTAAGTAAATCTGGGACAAAAGTATGTTTGAAGGTTGGCATCATAGGTGTAGTCAGATTATTTCTCGTCTTCAAGCAACAATGCCTTGTAAGTTATAATAGCATATTCTTGGTAATTTGTAGTTCTGTACAATTCATAAAAAGATAGAAAGCCACAAATAATGAGATCATAAAACTTTGAATGCATAGGGGCATCCTATTGGTAAATCTGTATATCTGCATCCTTCTTTCTGTTAATATATGTGTATGTATTTGAAGTGAATATTTGTATTTTCTTCAATTAAATCCTATAGGTGTTTTGACCAAAAATAATTATAGATGCTTTGCACATATCTTTTCTTTGTGCTCTTCTGCTATTACCCCTTCTTGTAGCTTTTGTTGAATTCATAGCTGGGGTGCCTATTATTTAGCCCAAATCGTGAAGGATCTCATCATGAACTAGTAGCAGAAGTTCCTCCAGAAGTAGATGGTTGCCTAGGATAGTGGGAAAGGATTATATGGTGAAGCCACAATCAAGTCCTGTACATAGACTAATAGGTGACATGTGGAGTATTATACTGATCAGATCATTTAGGTTAATAAGGGAAAAAAATAAAACAATCCTTGGCTTTCTGTCTCTTCTGCACCTCCAAAGAGCCACACGCAGACCTTGAGGCATTGTCCAACCCTTATGTGCCTTTGTTTGGAAGACTAGCACTTGACTGTGGCTTTACCCGGTGAATGCAACTCCTTTAAGGGAAGAGAATTCAATTAAATTGGTCAGCCAGTAGGTTTGGCTGGGTGTGTGCATAATGCTAATGGTATAGCCTTGTTGTGTTATTAATGATATAGATTGAATTGAATCAGTCATGGGAGGACAATTATGTGCTATGGACAAGGAAAGAAGGTAACAGTCTAGCTGATGACTGGAAAATGTGTCTGTACCACATCCCTCTGGTGTTGAGTTGGCTGCTCTGTCCAGCAACATGTGGGCAAGTGCACAAGCTTGAAAAGGTGGTAGCTCTCATGAGCTAAGAAAGTGTGTTTTTGCCAGTTATTCATTAGGAAAAAGTAAAGTGAAAATTTGGAGCTTTGTAGAGAAGGCAGACTGAAAGACTCGGTTAAATTGAGCTGAAAATGCAAGCAGAACAAACGCATGGGCCAAAAGTTCTGACTCGTCAACCAGACATCTCTCAAAGTTAGTCAAGGATAGAAAAATGGCCATAGTGTTGCAAATTTAGATATTCTATCTGATTTAACAAACTTACACTACTGATCTAAAAATTTTTTGAAGTTCATGTGGAATAACTGTTGGCATTCACCTATCACTTCTTTGTGAAAAATATCCCCCACTACACCTTGACCAAAAATTGATGGGCAAACTGGACAATCAGACCATCATAGGATTCTGTGAAGGGATAGCTTCTGCTCCATAACATCATTTCTAGATACATGTGTTGTCTTCTGTAAATGTGAATTTGTGACGATGTAGGAACTCGCTCTAGTACGAGTTATCAGAAATTTTCTTTTGTTTTGTGAAGTGAGAATTTGTCATTGTTATGCATGCCTCTAATTTCTTTCTGTAGCGGACTCCTAGGACATGACATCATAATATATATAAAGTTACCTTTCGATTGAATAAACAAATATAATAGTCTTATTTGCTGTGTTTGGAACAGGGATGGAGCCGATGTACGTGGATACTTTGCATGGTCATTCTTGGACAATTTTGAGTGGGCCCAAGGATATACTAAAAGGTTTGGGCTGGTTTATGTTGACTATAAAAATGGTCTTGCTAGGTATCCAAAATCATCAGCCCTATGGTTTTCACACTTCTTGAAGTCTAGTGAGGAAGATGTTGGCAAGCAGGTCAATCAAGCCTGATATGAAGCTAAGGTGCATTCTCATGTCTGCCTTCATGCGCATACCGTCCCATCTAGTTTTGCTCTTTGGCTTACATGGATACTTTTAAATCCAACCAAAATCACTTGTGTAAAAGAAGTTTGATAATGAGGCTGAGGCTAAATGTCCAGTGGTGGGTGGACTCTTACGACCTAAACATTCATCACAAGACTAGAAGCTCGTATGTTAAAAAGATCTATAACCCACTTCCTCTTGGTCAACTATCTTCCCCAGATGCATGTAATATATAAAAATTTGTTACCCTGGCGTGTTTCACTCGCCTTCTCTTTACTTCCAATGTTTAAGTCATTAATGCAGTTTTCTGTGACTTATAGATAGATGGTGGCTTGTGCTGCTAATTTCTGTGCATTTAGTGGTCATTCTAAAGGATCCTTGGAAACTTCGAAATGAGGGCATGGTAGAAGGCTTAGGAACTATTCTGAGTTGAGATGCACTACACTCCTCCAATGGCTTCTCAAAAGAATACTTTTTCTCTGCTATATTACCCTTTATTTTTCCTGAATTCTAACAAGGTGTAGCTTCTTTTTAAGCTCTGATTTATTGTAATTGGTTGCATGTTGCGTTATTTTTATGCCATCTTTTTTTAGCTACTTAAGGTAGTGTTTTTTCATCAAAGACAGATTTTAGTGGGTTACCAGAAATCTCAATCTGAAGGAAAGAAATATAGTCACTAAAGTAATCTCTCGTACGTGACATCATAAAATTATAATAGTTTCATTTCTTTTCATGTGGAGTATTTGCTAAAACCACTCTCATGTGGAGTATTATGCCCTATGTCTATAGTTTGTTTGACGTTGATTTTTATCTGTTTATAAAAAAAATAATATAGTAATATATCAGCTATATATATATAAATGCCATGGGCATACTTCTCATTTAATATCCATTCAAAAAACTAAATATTTAGTTAGCCATAGCTAGTTTGAGCTTTAAAAAAATTAAATAAGTACCTACCATATTCTTGCTATTCTTTTGGTCATCATTATTCTAATAATAAAGTAAATATTCAGAGCATTTTTTGGGGCTTTTAGGAGAACCATTTAATTTAAAGCTTTTAATATCAAATGATGCAAATGAAATTTCTTATTCATGAATTGATTGTGTTGAATTGGATCATTATCCAGTCCAGTCTGATATTTTTCTTATGCTAAAAGTAGCGGTTGTGATTTGTGCAGGTATTGGTGTGATCGACAGCCGCAAATGTTCTCAGTACTTCTTTTGGACTCCAATCTGCCTCATCTTGCAGTGACATCCAAAGCGACGTGGTTCGTTGCAATCCATAACACTCCACTACTTCCTCACCTCAAATCGTCTACCCTCGTCTTTCTTCCCATTTATTTGGGCGAGCGCAATATCAATTAATATAGATGAGAAGATTACTATATATAGTTCTTTTTATTATTTATAATTTTATTTTTTAAACTTTTTTTAATATTTCTAAATTGTCCTTTATATATATATATATATATATATATAATTTTTCTTCTTCCTTCTCCTCTTTTTCTTTCTCCTTGATAGTGAGCGTCGTTGATGGTATGGGTAAAGAGTGAGATGAACTAAAAATGATAATATTATGATTATAAATAATAAAATAATATTTTTATTATTTTGAAGGGATTATCAATAGTAAGGGATTGTAATTTGTAAGATTCTATAAATTATAGTCACATTTTTTTTTACATATCTAACCTTTCAAAATTTGAAAATAACATATTTTGTGCTTATAGATTTGGATATAATATGTCTGGTATTAAGATATTGGGTAATTCCCATCAAAACCCTCTCTTTTTGAGTTTTTGTACATTTTATATTTGTTATCATTATTAAAATATCCTTAGTACATTGTACCTTATAAATCGAATTATCATCATACCATAGATTGGTCTAATGTCTCATGCATAAGATTTATGGTGTGTTTTTGTCACCTTTGTCAAAACACATATAGTTGAACACACACACACACACACACACACACACATATATATATATATATATATATATATATATATATATATATATTCTCAGTAGGTTTCAAATAATTATACTTCAAAGAACAATCAAATTGAAAGATAGTTATAGGGTTTTACAAAATATTATAAACCAAATATCGGAACCGATGACTCGGATCGGTAATATCTTTTGGCCAAATAATAAAAGCAAAAAGCCTGTCCATCATGGTGTGATGGATGATTGTGGCTGAAGAGTTTGGGCCCCAGCGGGACCCACGTCAACGGGTGACGACGCGCAAGTAAATGTGCCGGTAATCGAAGAAAGGGT
This sequence comes from Musa acuminata AAA Group, assembly GCF_036884655.1. Classification (NCBI taxonomy): domain Eukaryota; kingdom Viridiplantae; phylum Streptophyta; class Magnoliopsida; order Zingiberales; family Musaceae; genus Musa; species Musa acuminata. The sequence goes on from NC_088340.1 coordinate 37,109,203, forward strand.
AGCAAAGAGTATAATTTTGCGTGGATGTACAGCACGCAAAAGAAGGGATCAGAAAAACGCGAGTCTTAGGAATGGAGCTCTGCAAGGAAGGGGAAGGGGGAGAGGAGGGAAGAGATGAGTGAGGATGCGAGGAGCAGGCCGTGAGATGAGACTGAGGGCCGCCGTCTTGTCGCCCTGCTGTTCCTCCCCCTCTTCTCCCCATGTCATCATGGCTAGCTGCAAGAAATCCCAACCCAAGAGTAACAACCATAAGGTCAATGTCTCTTCCTCTCTTCCCACACTTTATGTTGGCCATTCAGTTATAGGAACTGGAATGGGTCAATTTCGTCGTTGCTATTTGGTGCTGCCCTTGCCCAGATAAGCTAGGGCTTGGCCCAAAGTTGTTCATGTGTGGCTTCGCGGAATGGTTGCTGTATATGGTCAAAGGTTGAATCCTTGTTGTTTTATGTCGATTGTTTGTGTTTCTGGCATTGGAAATATAGGCATGCATTTCTAAACTGGAACGGGAAGAAAATGTGTCGACAAAATTCAGTTCCTGTCATGTTTTTTCTCTCTAGAAATGATGTCAAGAAAATAATCATACTGTTCTTTTTCTCCTTAAATTTAGATTGTTGAATTGACTAGAACCGTTGACAAACAAAAGAGATGCCGTGTATGTGACACTCATGTTATGTTGAATTATATTTATCTGCCAGATCAATTTAGAAAGGTGGTGTAGAGATATGCAATAACGACCATTTTTATTCGATACATTCCTATCTTTAGATGTTCTGGAAATGTCTATGTCAATTGGAAGATATAGATTTGTGATCTATCTATCATGTATGTAAAGTTTTGTTATTTGCTACTGCTCAAAGTTGGACTATAATGGAATACCACCACTAGAAATTGATAGAAATGCAAGGTTGTGGGTCTAATAAGTCTCTAGTCTTTCATATGTTGTCTTAACTCCAAGGTGTGGATTATGGAGGACAATCCTACTAGCATCAAATTTATGGGTTCAACCTCCTGTTGTATGGTTATTCACATTGGTTTTCTGATAATTTTTAGCATCTTTAATTGACTTCTGCCATTATTTTTAGGCAACATTTCTGATAGGTTCTGTTAGGAATGCAAAACGGCCAAGCATGCCAATTTGAAGTAAATCAATACTTGAGCCAGGATCAGTGGTGAAGTGACATGATCATGTGATGAGGCAATTGTGAGAGGTGACAAGTGCCTCCTATATATTTCCAAATCCCCTTATAAAAAATAAGATTTCCATGTAAAATGCTTTCTTAGTTACATTTTCATTGCTTATTTTTTTATCCTTATATTATAATGTACATCTGAACATGTTACCTTACTATTCTACACTTTGTGTTGCCGAATTTGTTTTGAAAATCTTAATTCTATAAAATTTGCATACTACCATTAATTAACACTTATAAATCCACACTTATGATGCCTCCCTAGGATTTAGTTTGAAGATTCATTCATATATTGAATACAAATGAGGGCAGCAGTTGCGTTCAGCATATTTAGTGAAATTGTGATGTTTTGACTTTTACCTGCTGCTATTTTGAATAATTTATGGTATTTTTGGAAACAGTTACTTCCAAGACATTGAAAGTCATATCTTGTATATGGATTTGAACTTTTTCTTCTAAAAATTGACACCAGTATTTCTGCTTCTAGAACCCTGATCAAGCTCCTCCAAGGATCACATCCAATGTAAAGCAAAACTTACAAATTTTAAGGTTATGGAAGGTATTGCATTATCTTTCTCTTCATTTATGTAAAATGCCCATAATCAAGGGTGGTTGCTTCTGCATCTGCACCAATGCAATGACCTGTTAAGTCTGCCTTAGTTGAGTGTTCATATATATATATATATATATATATATATATATATATGTGTGTGTGTGTGTGTGTGTATATGTATATGTATACGTATACGTATACATATATATGTTAATCCACAGTTCTACATGGACTGCATTTGGAACATTGAATTATTCCATGGGCAGGGTGTAATCTACTGCAGGGTGCCGTATGTTAATTAATGTGACACATGAAAACTGAAATTTGCCATTCCATAAATCAATGATATTTGAGTTTGCCAAGATGACCGTTGACAATTGTCAAGCAATTTTTTTATCTCTTATGTTGGACTAGGATCTTCAAAGTCATAAATCAAGTACCCCTAGGCCGGCCACTAGCTATCGGAAAAAGAAGGTTGTTAAAGAAGAGCTTCCACAAGACACAGAGCTATATAAAGACCCAACTACAAACCTATACTAGTCAGTACTCATTTTACTTATTTGAACAAAGTTCATTGATGCAACTTCTTTCTTCTGGGCTGACATTGAAGTGTTAGTCAGAAGTCCTCATTTTGAGTCACATATATATATTTTCCTTGTCTAGTACAAACCAGGGCTTGGACACTTCTGTTCCGGTTCTTCTTGTGGATGGATACAATGTATGTGGCTATTGGGCAAAGCTGAAGAAACATTTCATGAAGGGAAGACTAGATATTGCTCGCCAGAAGCTGATTGATGAGCTGATAGCTTTTAGTGTAATAAAAGGTTTGTTCTTTTCTAGTTGTAGATTGTTGCATTATTTCTTTCTACAAACTGTATATACCTTGAAATCACTATGCAATTCTTTTACATTCCTATTACTCCTTGCGCAATGCTTGTGGACGCTTGCTTTTGTTGATGATATGTTAGACTAAAAATAGTATGCACAATGAACTTGTTAGAAAAGAGCCTTCTGCTTCAAGAATAAACTTAGGAAATGATAATTGAGTATTGGAGATTCTGGTTAGAACCAATTCTATTGAGCTTAGATAATAAAGTCAATGATTCTGTTTGAAGATTGGCTATACCCAATGCTGTTACAAATTGAAATTTTATGTTGTTACTTATATTGTATCATTAAAACTTAATCTAAAATTTGTGACATTATTTTTACATCTTACGGTGTTGCACTTTCAAGCAATACAGAAGTAAAGGTTGTCGTGGTGTTTGATGCAATGACGTCTGGACTTCCAACTCATAAGGAAAGTTTTGCAGGGTAAGGTTGTTGAATAATTCAATGTTATGCATTCTTTTCTGGTAAGAATTTTTGTTTCTAATCGACATATTACAGAAATCCTATATATACCTTTGAACACTTTGGAGGATTAACTATATGAAAAACTTCTTTACTTTGTTGATATTATCTTACCTAGTGGATTAGCCACGACTTAGATCTTGCTCAAGAAATTTGTGACAATCTTGCATCTTCTAATTACATTGTAGATGTAACCTTAATGACAATAATTGGGATATAGAAAGGTTTGAAATATTGGTCACATTGGCATATACCAACCAATGTTTAATGGTTCGATGAAGCACTAATACATGTTGATACCTACTTTTTATTGTAGGTGTTTAATGGTTCGATGAACTGATATCGGTCAGTATTTAGTTTTTATTTTTTTTATGCCCTTTTGCCATCATTTCTTTGTTAACTTGCATTGCTTGAGCAAGCTATAGAGGGAGGGAGCTTGAATAGCATGCTATGAATACTGGTGTTTCCGTCTACCATGACATTCTACATTTTATTGTGATGATATAGTTCTCCAAATTTCCTTGCCTAGGTAGCGCTTAATCTCTTAAATGATTTATTGATGTATACATGTGAAAGATTCCTTCTATTCCTACTAACTTCCTGAATATTGATCTACTGAACTCACCTAGAAGTTTCTAAAGTTACTTATTTTAGTATAATATGGTTAAAAGCAGGTCTGTAGGTTTATTGGGTGCCTATGTACTGATCTTCTTGCTTACAGTGGATAGAATTGAAAATCATGCATTTTGATATATTTAATTTTGTCTTCAAATAACGGTTATACTTTTAGCTTTATATGACTTATTGTGCTTTTGTAAGCAGGATTGATGTAATATTCTCAAGTGACACATGTGCTGATGCTTGGATTGAAAAGGAGGTATGCAATTTGTTCAGTGGTGAAGTTTAATTTTGTATCTGCATGTCCTGCACATGTTAGGATGAATACTAAAAGGAAGGCACATAAAGGTTGCTAAGAAATTATTGTTTCTTTACAACATACTTTACATAAGAGTTTTAATATGCAATTCACAAGCAACTTGTCTTTTGAAAAAGAACTAAATAAGCAACTAATTAGGCTTATTTATTACTGATAGCTCATTTTCTGTGGTCAGGTATCACAAAAGAATTATAGGCCATTTAATTATATATACAATCAGATCAAATATAGATTAACCATAAATAAGTTAATCATACCGTACCTTTTGCAAAAGTCCTTTACTTATACCAATGTCTTGGAAAGCTTCGTGAGGCTAGTTATGACTCGTCACCCCTAATATCAAACGACTATAGAGTTGTCATGCCTTGATGTGATTCGACTCAACTTCTAAGAAAAGCACATTGTGTTATTGACTTTCCATAAATCATTATATAGAGCTTGTTGAATTTTTATTTTCTTATAGTTTCTTCAGTGATTGCACAGGTATAATAATCAGCCACAAACCAAACAATTAGTCCAATCACCAATGCATTTTCCAATTGTTGATTTTGATCGGTGATTTGAAAAAAAATCATAATGAGTATGAATATAGGAAATACAAGAATTCAGAAGAAGCACAAATATCAATATGTTGATTAAATAAATATCATTTATTAGGATAAATTTATAAAAAAAACAAATATGCACAAATGTGATATGCCATATATGAGCAGAACATTAATGAAGAGTATCTAGTAAGCAGTATGCACCATGGCTCCTAATTTCATATAGACCGAAATATTTTGGATGGTATTTACCTATCTGAGTGTGAACCAGGCATGCCCCATCCCTTTTCAAATGATTTAGTTCATTCTTTTTTATCTATCTGGCCAGTGGATCTTAGGGTTAAACTTGTCTGCAACTTTCCCCCTCTTCACTTCAGCTGCTTGCCTCTTTTGTTCTCTTGAAATAGAAGAGGCAATGGTTGTCACCAAGTGCGGATCCCTCGTGATTTGCCTCACCATGGCTGTGCTTAAACATTGGACAGTTCAGATTCATACTTGCTTCCCATTGTAAGATCATAGGCTTGATTTCAGGTTCTCACAAGGAACTTGCCCCTGACCAAAGCCCTGCCTGATTCAATTGTTAGCTGACACTCTAATCTCAATTCCATATACTTTATTGTATAGTACCATGCCTAAGTTGTATTATTATGCCAATTTCTTGTATCCTGTACGTGCAATTAGGGTATTATCAAGCAGTTTAGTATGAACAGAAACAATTCTAGATGGTCATTGTGCTAGGTTTCAGTAGGCTGTAAATATCATAATGTATTGCTAAATGGAGGATAGCTAAAAACATACTTGGTCTATCTTCAGCACCCAATTGTTACGCTGTATGGTCTAAACATCTATATGTTGTCTGTACTTTCTTTAAGATTTGTCCTCCCAAGATAGGCCTTTTCTTTATCTCTTCCTTCTTACTCTTGTGAGTTCTGGCCCTTGTGATCTAACCTACTTGCGCTCAATTGAATTTGACACAGCAGCCAACCATTCACTAGTCCATGCAGGTTGTTGCTTTGAAGGTTGATGGCTGCCCAAAAGTCTGGGTTGTGACATCTGATGTATGCCAACAGCAAGCAGCTCATGGGGCAGTATGCACTTTACTAATTAATTAATGATTTTGTAGACTTACCAGCTTGATTGGCTTTAAGTTTTTTTAGGTCTTAAATCTTAATGTTGTCCTTTCCACATTAATATGATTAATTTACATGGTCACTCATAGTTCTGATATTCAGTTTGACAATTGTTATAGAGTAATTGGGTCTCTATCTGCATTGGTTTCTAGTTTAGGAAAGGAGAGGGCCAACCAGCAGTTGAATCCTAATGGTAGTTATGGGATTGGTTATTTTCTTATTGCAGTAAGATATGTAGGTTAATTGCATCTTTCCTTCTAAAAGTTAATTGCATCTTTTCATTATCTGTTATATTGAAAACATACTGATTTTGGACTCCTGGCTAAGTTTCTGTATAAAGTGATATTGAGAATTCCATGTCTTTTATAATACTGAACCAAGGGGATCCTTGGTCACTTTAATCTGGTCGCAATATTATTTCTTCATTTACCCTCTAAAGATTAAATGCCTACAATTTCTTGGTGGACTTGTCTGTATGCACATTTTCTCAGATCAATTTGAGAATCACTTGTTTTAGATTTCATTCTGTAAAAGCTGTAGTTTAGAATTAATATTTTTTTATGAAGAACTTGAATTTTCCATCACCACCTTATGTTTATTGACTGTTGTCTCATCCTGTTTCTTTACATATTATGTATGTTTACTTCTGTAATACATTGTCTAGGGTGCTTTTGTTTGGAGCTGCAAAGCATTGGTGTCAGAGGTGAGGGATGTTGACTTTCTTTTCACTTATATCCATCCTGAATAATTCCTTGAATTGTTAAATTTACTTTTCCTTCTAACTTTCATACCAGTGCAGTTTGCACATCGTTAATCAAGTTTTTGATTGGTGATGGTGGTCTTTTAAGGAAGAAAGTTTTTTGGTTTATCTAGGGAGTAATGCTTAAAAAAGGTCAGGTGCTTCTGAAACATGGCATATAAATCGTGGGACATACATCAGTGCAATCCCCTTAAACTTCCTTGGTTATACGTCACTTTCTTATCTCTTGCCATCAACAAGAATACGTATAACACCCCAACTTAGTCCTACCTCCGAAGTGGGTAAGGACTTAGTCTGATGAGCATATAACATTTTGGGCAAGTGGTTCAGGCCTCAGGATCAACAAGTTAACAGTTCAGTTATTCCATCAGGTTGTGATAATTGGAAATGATCAATAATTACAGATGTATGCTTTGCAGCAGATTATAAACTAGTTCATATATTTGGTCATACTTCTTTAGAGATGGAATAACATTAAATTGTCTCAAACCAGTATGTGTTTGTAAAGGGTGCATGGTAAGGAGGCAGAGAGATGCCTGACGTTTTTATGCTTTTTTGAATGTAATTGTTCTGGTGTTACCATTGATCAACTGGTTTGACTTTAGTAGCACACTTGATGTGGATTATTCCACAAGCTGCACACTACATGACTTTTTTTTTTCTTTTTGTTATGAGAAATGTGGATGATTCCACAATTATCATGCAGTAGTGTTTGCTTCATTGATCATATTTGAAGCAAATAAACCGATTCCATTTCTTTAAATGCTATAACATCTCCTTGTTGGTCTTTTTTCTTGCTAAATATCTATTTTTAACCATTTTACAGATAAAGGCTTCACAAAGGGAGTTCGAGCAAATACTGAATGAACATAGGTCTGATTTTTGCAAACTCTTTGCTCCTTTGTTTTATTGTTTGTTCATGCTTGTTTGTACCTTCATCTTTCTACCAGAACATATGCAACTGGGTTTATGGAAACAGAAGTAGTCATACTGCTGATATAATTGAATTATCCTTTCCTGTGTTTCTCCTTTTCCGATCCACTTGCCAATGGGTTCTTAACCCCTTTCATTGCAATTGTTGGTGCAAGTATGTGCCTTCTGCACGAGTAACTATGGTACAACTTTGGTCATTGGGTAAAATCTTTTGTTACTTGGTGAGGTTTGCCAAATCTTCCTGATCTTTGACTAAGTATCATCCTGTCAGCCACCTTACAACAAAGACTAGTAAATATGACTTACACACTTATCGATTACATCAATGTGTATCTTAAGTGCTTCAACACAATCATCTATTCTAGTCAGCTTGTGCCATGAGTCTACTATATCAATTATCATCAGATATAGTGTACTTTAATTCCTTCTATAGTACTGGAGAAATGTAGAAACTGTTCATGTGCAGACTAAAACCTCAAACTTCTATGACATTCTCTGTCATGCGAATGCAACTAAATGCTGCTTGTTAGCTTCATTATTGCTAGCCAGTTCTAGTAACTGTAGATTGGTGGGTGTTGTGTCCTTATACATCTCATATTGGCAGGTCAACATCTGTTCAAGGGAAATTGCTTCAACACAACCTAGGCCCAGAAATAGTCGATGCTCTAAAAGATCTTAAGAGAAAGCTGTCCGAGAACGAGTCAACATGACTGACTTTTGCTTTTTGCTTTTTGCTTTTTGGGATGACAATTCATTGACACCACTGAAGCTATAGCCTGAGAATTGCATTCACAAATGTGAATTGGTCATGCAATCCACATAACGAGAAGCGAATCTCGTATCTCCTCTTCGATTCATAAGCCACCTATGGCAGTCTGCCTCATTTGTAGCTTTCAATCAGCCCATGTGTATTCAATCATTGTTTCTCTCATTGCAATTTCTCTGATGGATCATATTGTTATGTTAAGGACAGTGCTGCATCCTGGAGGTTCTAGAAATCTCTTTCAAATTACTTCCTCCTGAACTTTCAATATCATACTTCAGCACAGCGAGGGTGTTCCTGGATATTGTGTTTTGCAAATCTATTCTCTGTAACACTTATGATCTATCTTAAGAGTTCAACATACAATTAAACTTAGAAGGAGATGCATGATTCCTTTTATACACTTTGCAATGGATCCAAAAAATACTGCCATTTCTTGGAATAGCTTCCAAAAAAGACTGCTGTGTTATTAGTGTCCAAAAAGAGACTTTCTAACTCTTTGGAGTGAAACGTATGTTTTTTTTTTTGGAAAATAGTTTTACCAAATAATTCTTTTTTCTTTTCCTTCCTTCAACAGTGTATATATACTTCACATTCATTCTATTCTGGCAGTTACACTGAGGACATCTGACATTTTGGCCTGTTGGAGGCCTCCTTCACGCTCTACAACATACAGATTCATTTTCTTTCGCCTCTTCATCCACTGTGATCGGGTAACACTCTCTTAACCCTTTCCCTCTTTTTTTTCTTTTTCTTTTTTTTTATTTGGGGGTGAATTTGGATTATGATTATCAATTAAAACTCTCAAATATCCTTTCATGACCACTAAGTTAAAGTTCGTCAATAAATTTAATTTTTTATATGATAATAATTTAATTATTTTTTAAATAGTTTTTAATCTGAAGATGCCACAAATAGCCCATGAAAAATCTACTTCATGCATATTTACTTCAGATGGTCGAGCCCTGTTAAACAAAAAAAGAAGAACAAACAAATAATCTCTACAATATTTTTTTATAATTCCACTTCCAAATAATCGAATTGAACATTCAACTTAATAGTAGTTATACTTAAATGTGTGCAACATTGAAATTAGACATGCTAGTTTAAATGCTACTTCAAATTCATGCATGGCATCAAACAGATTCCACGTGACCTTCTCGGACTCGGATCTTAGATGGAATCCACCTGGATCCGATCCGCACACGCCCTGGTAGCCACGGAACCGAGCACACGACAAAACGGATGCCCCGTCAAGCTCGGTCAACATTCAACGGTCAAACCCTCGGTCAACGTCAAGATCGCCCATGTCGGGATTTATTGGATCCACTGGCCCATGTGATCGCTCCCCCCATCTCTCTTCCGCCATTTACACCGTGGGCGGCGGCTCCACCCACTCCACCGCTGGTTGTTGCCTCCGTCGACCACCGGGCTGTCAACAGCGGCACCACCTCACCGTACGTAGTAATGCAGACGAAGTACCACCGCATGAAATGAATGCTTCAGCGACTCCTACTCGTCTCAGTCTTCTTCCCAAGTGTGAGGTTGCGGCAGTTGCAGAAGCTGTAATGGCGTTGCTTCACACACATCCGTGCACTATAATAGAAGTGCATTGCTATGTGTTAACGTACACAATGCATATGCATTGAAAGACAGCCCTTCTCTTCTGGTCATGCAATTAGGGCAACAAATATTTCTCATGCTCTGCTAAGAGGATGCTGAACTATGAACTGAGATTTAATGATGGTTTTACGTCTTACATTGATTTCTTTGCATGTAATTCTACTTGTAGTTTAGATGATGCATGAAAGTTGTGTATTCAATGATTAGTTTGTAAACTCATTACTGTTAACTATAGCAGTCAACATAAGCTTTTTTCACATTCTCTCGATGGCTTGAACACGGCCAGGTTCTTAGAATGATCGAGAATGTGCAAGAACTTATTTTTTTTCCATCAATATGATATGATCGTATCGTTTAGCAATTAATTTGTAATTGACATCGGAACGGACATGACAGTCCTAGTTCCGTGCGTATCACGAAGCTTGATGCATATAGGTTAACATATGGATTAAATTTTCTGTCGAGAACCTACTTTTGCGGAGATAGGTTCGAATTTATTGATGATAGGTATCAATGTAGGTTGCTCTTTCATTTCTTGGTTGGCCATCGAATTTTTGATGAGTCCAGAAGACATGACAATTAATTGTTGTAGAGCTTGACTGTGTCGTCAAGGGAGGAGTTGATGACTAACATCAAGGGTAGGAGCATAAGACAAAAAAATTCATGTTGTAGTGCAACTTGATGTTTATGTGATCCATATTAAGACTTGGCAACTTTTCTCTTTGATTCATCTCTTTCTATTTATTAGAGTTTAAAAAAGAATTTGATTTGATTTACATGTCTAGCAATTATAGCCAAATACGACTTTGTGCAGTGATTCCCATTCAGCTATCATGAGCTTTTAATTTACATGTATAGCTTTTTCCTAATTGTGATCATGTTTACTGGAGCTAATATTTAGTTGTGAACCTCCATGATCGATCGAGTTATTAAGATCAAGCTTTCAGTGTTTCAGATATAAGTCTAACTCCATCTATTTTTAACTTGCTCCTCTCGACTCATGGTGGTTGAATCATGAGTTGGTGATCTTGAGATCAATGCAAAAGAGATACAAAAGGGGCATTTTTTTCTCAAGATCTTCGATTCATGATCCAATGATCAAAGATGATGGAGAAAGTTGCAAGTCACACACACAATTGATAGATGTATGTAGATAGACAAGGTCGTGATTGAATTGATTGATCCACTTGTAACATGAAAACAACATCTACATGATATCTACAGAGCATAAGAAGAAAAAGAATGCTTGGTGTCATCGAAGGATCATAAATAACTTTGGCATCCACATAGTTGCATTATGAATCAAAATACAAAAAGCAAAGATAGATAGTCTTTCCTGTTGATCATTCATCATGCTTAAATATATGTTTCATTTTTATTAGAGGCGAAAAAGGAGGAAAAGAAGACGCCTTTATCTGCTATCACAAGCAAAGAACAAGATGAAGCACCACCTTAGCAACAGTGAGAGCAGAAGAAACACAATGTGCATCAGAGGTAGGTGAGATGAAATGAGGGCCTACAACCGCCCAAATTGTGGAGATCACAAGAACAATGTTGATGCTACCTCTCACCGAACAAATCAAATATCTTTCTTCCTGCGACGGCCACAGTTTCCTTAAGTTCAGTCTCATATCTATGACAAAGTTTTGTAGGTAGTGATGGTGATGGTAGCATTTCTAACCAACGATAGTCTAGAGAAATTAAACCACATAGTACAATCTAGCTATGGATCGGCAACTGTTCCATATGCTTGCTGAGAATGATAACTAATGAATGATCATCTTTATAGTAGTGGTTTTGAGGGCTGCCTTATATTTAGAGTAACTCCAAACATCAATAATTAGCATAACTTGGACTGCTCACTACATTTAGGTTATCAATTTGGAGTATACGCATTAATTAGATCGGCTAATGATGTTTTAGTGGACTTCTTAATATATGCTTTAGTTGGTACAAAACCGGATTTGCATTTGATGATGAACAGTGTAAACTTTCATTGGGTAGTAGATTCAACTCACAACTAAATCTCTCTCTCTCTCTCTCTCTCTCTCTCTCTAGAGAGAGATATTGTGTTAACAGTTTTGAATAATTACTAGAAATAATCACAGTATTAGTACAGTTGATTGGTGTGACCATGGTCACTATGTGCCAAATCTAAGACGAAACCATGGAGTACAAAGGATAGTGAAGCGTCCTTTATGTCACAACTTCTCACATGACAGCTCAAATAGTTATCTCCTATCACTGCATCATTGTTTTATCATTTTAGCAGATTTATGTTGACATGTTGGACTTGTTTCTATTGTGATGTTTAGGAGTTTGAGAGATGTGGTTAGGCTAGATTTGGATTAGACTCATCATATATAATATAAAAAACTTAGCATCGTAGTTGTTAAATTAGATTTTGGTTGTCCGATATATAAAGAGTCAAACACGATTCGCTTTCCAAATTTGTCTCAAGAAAAAAGTTAGGAGTTTAGGCAAAGATCCTACATAAGCTTCATTAGGGCTCTACGTGAGAAAGATTTCTCCGATGCTGACAGAAAACTAAGAGGATTTGATCGTAAGAGAATATCCATATAATGCACTATAAGGTAAAAGGTAATTATTCGATTGACGCTAAGGTAAATTCCGATGATCAACAAGTCATGAGGTCGAATATCGAACCATCGAGCTACGGTTATAGGATAGCGGCTCATCCTGATCATAGCATCGTTTCAATATCCTTGTCGGCACCATGTTATTAGCCTCCTAAGATTAATATTCTATCTTTCGTATGATCGGATGGATATGACGGACTACATGTCATGTTCCTATGTCAAGAGTATACCTTATTTCCACCTTGTTGAAGCCTGATTGTTTAGATTCATGTGAAAAAGTGTTCATCATCATCCAAAAGAACATTTATCTGTAAAAAGAATAATGTAGTAGTCGGCTCCTGTTAGATTTTGGACATTTTTGGGAACTTTTGGAAGCCATAATTACAGTAAGTTCGATAGAGATATAAATCAAACGTTTGTACTTCCATTTCAGAGTTTACATGCTTCGAAGATTCTAAGTAAACCCACTTCTGACTAAAGAAGATTTTGAATCGTGCCATAAAAACTCTCTCTCTCTCTCTCTCTCTGATAACATTGTTGTCAGAGAGAGAGAGAGAGAGAGAGAGAGAGAAAGAGATGAGCCTCGGCGGGGGGGACCATAGCATGTATCTCTACAGCAGTCAATAATGGCGACCTGTGAAACCCTAGCTAATCTCCCATGGCAATCGTGCACGCTTCTACATCTCCTCCCCCTCCCCACTGACATCTCTGATGCTGATACCATGCACGCGCCGAAGTCACCGACGTCACTAAATTGGCTTCTTCTACTCAACAATGCATCGAGACCCACTTTGCTTTTGGTGCAGCTCGAGGGACTCATGCACAGACACAAGTCAATGCACGAGATGAACTCTAATGGAAATCAACATGATTTTGCTTACGTCCTCTACTGAGAATTCATGATATGATCCTTCTCGGTATATTAATTGCGAACGATGAATTAGGTCTTCATGTTGACGCTTAAGACTCGCTAGTTGGTATGATCCAATTCTTCCTTGTTGGTATGATCTCCTTCTCTCTCATTTGTCTCGTGCTGTTGTTGTTGGTGCTTCTTTCCGTTTCTTCAAGTATTATTGATGAGATTGTTTGCATGAGGTCTGAGGACCACCACAGCCGACATGCATGCCTTACACAAAGCTTTCATGGTCTTCCATACCTCACGAACGAGTTTTGGAAGAATCAACTTGAGAGTAACATGCCACTGTGTTGTAGAAGTTTATCTTGCATCTATCAAGACATTTTTTATGATAAGATATTAGGTTTGAATCTAGTCTTCGTCATTTATCTTTCATTAACAATTTTAAGATCATGATTTACAATAAAAAATAACGCTCGTACTTGAGATTATTTCTACAAGAAATGGTTAATCTATGTTAAACTTAAATACTATAGAAATACTTGATTATTTTAGTATTACATGCTAAACTTAAATATATGTTACCTACTTTTGGAGTCTTTAGTGACTTTAGTAACATAGGACTAATATGTAGCTTATTCATTTTTCATATACTTGTCATTTATTTATTCCATGCAATATCAAGTTAACAACCGCAAATACAAATTATTTAAGATGTTTTGGGACATTGTTACATTGTTTTCATTCATATACAAAAATTTTAAATGGGCGAATCGATGATAAAATGTTAATCTAAGACTTAAAGAACAAATATGGACATTATATTGATTGCTCATCCAGCATGTAGACCATGATGAAATAGTGGAGCTTATAGGGGGATCAATTTGCCTAAAATGAAAACACGTAAACGATCAACATGTCGAGTACTTGATTAACATTTGTAATATCGATCGTACTATCGAATTCATAATGTCACGATCTTTTAAAGTTTTAGGAATGGATTCGATTTAAGTGACATCTATCTAAATTACACACGATCGACTCTTCTCCTTATAAATGGGAGCTCTCGAGATATAACAAAGTTTTTTGCTAATTTTATGTAAAATATATTTTTTATTTCTCGAGATATAATGTATAAAAGGTCCTTAGTCGGCTTCGCCATACAGAACAGGCAGCCAAATCTTGCATTAATAGAGAGATATATAGGTTTTTCCGCCTTAGGTGATATAGTTGCATATGTTCTTGGGACAACCTTTGTTGCTTGAAATCTTAGGATCACAATACGATGAAGTTTCGAAGTATGGCCAATCAAAAGAGAGATAGGATGGCAAAGATCATGGAGGTTCACATGAAACGAAGTTTAACAGGGTGGACTTGACAGTGTACCACAACATTATGCTTTTGGAGTTTCTCATCTTTTCTCATACAAACGTCATCTTAGTATTTGAGAAGGAACAAAGAATAATAGGTGGTCGAGTGGTGAAGAAAGAAGGGTGTAAGTCAACTATAAGTTGAACTATTTGAATTGCATGGGTCTAAGTCAACTATACCATACATGGTCAAATAGTTTGACATCACCTTTGAATTAAACTGATCACCATTATTATACATGATTATTCGATATCGAAGCAATTCAAAAATATTAAGTTATCACTCGAAATGCGAGGCCAATTTCTAATCCATTTTCTATTCCATGTCATCGAAGAATAATTCTCCCCTAATTATTAAACTAATAATTCTTCTAATCGTAATGGAAAAGAATTAACAATGTTGATATAAAAAAAAAAAGTTGTCAAGTTAAGCTACAAATTAAATAAGATGTAATCTAAAAACCTAAATTTGTTAAGTTGTGAGTGCCTAATTCTCTGTATCTTATTTCATCTTTACTCACAAATTGTTGCGCCTCTTTGATCCCAACGCTTTGTTACGATAATTTCTTGGGTTTTCTTCTATCTCTCGTTGACTACTAGTAGTAATTATTATATCTATCGAGACTACGTCCAATGATTTAGGGATAAAAATGTTCTTTCTATCTTTCTGGGTAACTCCATATATCTATTTCAATATTTTAATATAATTTTTCTATATATAGTTGACTAATACTCCAATCCAAATTTTCATCTCAATTTGTTGTGATTTGAAGGCAAATGACTTCATTTTTCTCAGACTTCCTGCAACAATCGTTCCCAACTCCACACTAACATCCCACAAATCATTTGTGATGATAGAACCTCACAACAGTGGGAGGATTACGCAGTTAAAAGGTGTGCAGTGTCTACCACCACAAGTTGGTCGGATGCGTGGCGGTAAAAGGTTGTCACGGTCTTCACTTGATCTCATAACCTCACACACCTAAACTCCACAGTAGAATTCCTCTCCCTCGTCTCAGCCCTCCCCTGACAGCAACTCGAGCAACTTGCCAAAGCGGATCCTAAAAGCGATCCTTGAGATCTCCCATGGTCTTCTGCAGGCATGCATGCATGCATGTAGGTGAAAGAGAAAGAAAGACTTGGGTGCCGAGTGTACAGAATCTTTGAGAGCTGAGGAAACCGAGATGAAGTTGAAGAGGAAGGAAGAAAAAGGTCTGGCTGTGGAGAGCTGCTGTCCTCTTCTTCAGCGGTCTCTTTCCTCTCATTTACTCCCATATGCACCTCCTTTTCCGTGTAGGGTCCTCCCCAAGCTACGGAAGAGAGAGAGAGAGAGAGAGAGAGAGAGAGAGAGAGAGATAGAACTGACGAATCTGAAGAGTTAACAGTGTCCATGACAATTTATCTGGCAGTCAGTGAGATCCATCCGATTACCGGTCGGATCAGAACGAGGCGTACTTGTTGGCGATCGAGTACTTACAAAAGGATTGAGCTGAGAGGTGAAGGGGTTTGATGACCCGCGACTGCATCTGTTCATGGCAATTGCAGCAGCCATGAGCGGGGACGACGGCAGCGACGGGCACGAGCATGACCTGGTGATGCCCGGGTTCCGCTTCCATCCCACCGAGGAGGAGCTGATCGAGTTCTACCTCCGCCGCAAGGTCGAGGGGAAGCGGTTCAACGTGGAGCTCATAACCTTCCTCGATCTCTACCGCTACGACCCATGGGAGCTTCCCGGTTTGGCTACCGCCGCCGCCGCTCCATCTCTCTTTCCTCCCCTCCCCTCCCCTCCCCTCCCCGTTTGGTCGTGGTTTGATTCTCTTCCTTACAGAATTCGCGACGATCGGAGAGAAGGAGTGGTACTTCTACGTTCCGAGAGATCGCAAGTATCGGAACGGGGATCGACCCAACCGCGTGACCACGTCGGGATACTGGAAGGCGACGGGCGCCGACCGGATGATCAAAGCGGAGAACCACCGATCCATCGGGTTGAAGAAGACCCTCGTCTTCTACTCCGGGAAGGCTCCTAAAGGCATCAGAACCAGCTGGATCATGAACGAGTACCGCCTGCCACACAGCGAGACCGACCAACACCAAAAGGTAATATCGAGGAACTCCCTCTCCTTTGTCATCATCAGAACTGTGTGGTTAGATCTGGGTCTGCAGATTAGGGTGAGAAACCCTAACAAAGAGGTTATCTGCGGAACTTTCCTGTGATTCTAATTCGAGCACGCTTTCATCTCCCAAAAGGACTGGTGCTGATCTCTACTGCTCGTGAGAGTTTCATGTTGACATTGTCAGTGAATTACAATTTTTTTTTGCATGGAATTTTAGCAACCATTTATCTGCTTAAAATGACTCTTACTTTTTGCCTCTCTCTCGATTTGCTTCTTTGTATTCCTTCCCCTCCCCCTCACCCTATCCAACAATCAAGAAAGAGAATGAAGAAAACCCTAAAGAACAAAGGCCTTTTTGAGGTAAATATTCCTCAAGCTAATTATCATCATTCTTTTTTTTTCCTCCTCTTAAATTCTCGATTTCTTCTTTCTTTCTTCTTTCTTCTTTTAAAGATTTCATTTTTTCTCTCTTGAAAATAGGGTAAGAGAGAGAAAAACAAGAAGTAAAATGGGGTTTCTTTGTTTTCATGCACTTGTTGAGCTAATTCATCATGCCTCAATTGTCTTCCTTCATACTCTCTGAATTGAGCTATACGTAATACTTGATTATTTCTCATATTATCTTTATTTTTGTAATGTCGATCTTCACTTTCTCTGAATTAAAAGTTCATTTCCAGAAGGAGAATGAAAAAAATCAAAATCAGCAATCCCTTCTCTTGCTATTAGGTTTTCGAATCCTATTTGCTGTGATTACTTTGGGAGCTTTCTCTTCAGAGAATGAGCCTCTCTTCTTCAGATTTCTTCTTTTCTTGATACCTAACGAGAAGAAGAAAACTTCAATCCACTTGTGCAGACTGAGATCTCACTCTGTCGAGTGCACAAACGAGTTGGAGTAGAAGATCACTGCCAAATCCCTGCAACACTTGCTTCCAAGCCATCGTCCTCTCGCGGAACCGGAATCGACAAAAGACACACCCCCCGCCGGCAACCGCCAGGCTTCCAAGCCTCCGGAGTTGGATCTTCACTGACATCAGCCATGGAGAAGGTGCCAAAAGTGCAGGGTGCGAGCACCACCCACAACTTGGCGTCCCCCATTCTCTCTACTGTGTATGGCTCGACGGCGTCGATGCCTTCTCTGAGCTCGACCACATCGATGGAAGAAGACAGCACTTCGCTTCACCATGCCAAGAACACTAGCATCGCTCTGATCCCCGCATGCTCCCTTCTCGCTTCCGCCAATTCCTCCATCTCCGCGCCTGGGATCGAGGAGCTCAACAGGTTCGTAGGTTACACCCAAAGCTTCATGGAGCAGCAGCCAAATCAACTCCTCCCGATGCCTCCACAGCCCCAGCTCAACCAGCTGCCCATGTCTTTGCCCATGATCTCAGAGAAGCTATGGGAGTGGTGGAATCCTCTCTGTGAGGCTGGTAAGGACTACACCAGCTTCAAGTGATTGCTTTTGCATGACACATGCAAAGTGGTAGGAACATAATAGTATGTGTGAAGTAGATTTAAGCTTGTAGTTCTACTAAGTTTCCACTGGAATTGTCTTATGATGAACCTTTGGGTGCTCCTCCCAATCTATGTTGTAACTTTGAGAGAAAGGTATAAGAACAATAAGAAAGGGGTTAAAAAACACCACCTGGAATAGGTTTTGGATTCTTCTTCTTTGACTTCTGCACATGAAATAATGAGTCCATGATTTGTAGAAGACTTGCAGACAAAGTTCTTGGGGATGGACAGGGAATGTGAGAAACAGTGCAGGCATGTGAGTGCAGCATTGTCTTTTCTACTCTAAACTCTCCCCCTTTTTTTTTATTTGGAAAATTGGAACATAAAGAACTTCTTATTTGATTTCATGTTTAAGGTTGCAAAAATGACAAAGAATGGGGATGTAGTTACAATGTGAGATGTATTTAACAAGTATATGAGTTGCATTAATTATCAAAAGGAAAATAATATGTAGTTTGAATGAAGACCCTAATCCTATCCATGAGAAACAAACAAGATCTACAATATCAAAGAGTTAGAAACTAAAATTCATGCAAGTTTAGGTCTTTTTATGTTTTTGTTATGCCATAACACAAAAGGGCTTGCATTATATTGTGGCATAAAACATTTTGAATATAGTTTTGAACTATTTTATCTTGATCTCAGTATAGCTTAGATGCATAGCTTAGCTAATTAGTATTACTCATCTCTAGAAAGGGAGTTAAGTGTTAGATCCCCACATATCTATGCCATGTGTGTTTGTGTATTACTTTACATAGGAAATAATGGATTTTCTATCAGAATTTCACCTAAAAATTATCCTTGTGGAATTCTGATTTTGCTCTATGAGCTTCATGGGTTTTATAATATATTGAATATATGTTGAAAAAAATTGTCCTTATGATGCTTTGGTGATTGTATATGAGACATAAGTAAATCTTGTATGCACCATTTATAGAGTAGAAATCTCCATGTCCTTTGTTTGTCTTTGCCTTTTGAGTATTGATGTCGTAGTAAATGAACTGAAACATGAGACTGAAATAAAAAACAAATCAGATGGATCTGAACTGTTTCAATTCAATTCTATTTTACCTCATAAATTGGTATGTTCCAGTTTACAAAGAAATGAGAAGCTACTCGATGTGCTTTGAGGATGGATGCCTTCAAATCCGAAAAGAGAGAAACCAGTGTGCACCGCTAGTAAACACTAAAGAATGACTTGAAAAGGTGCAGACACATGCACCCAATTCCATCATCACTAGAGGAACTTTGATTTGAAGGTTCCTCGATCCTCCCTGATCCAAGGAGAATGAGGAAGATTTCAAACATCTAACCTTGCTGATTCTGGACGAGAATTGTCATATTTTTCTCCTAATTGTGTATGTGTGTGTGTGTGTGTGAGAGAGAGAGAGAGAGAGAGAGAGAGAGAGAGAGAGATTGATTGATTTAGTGGACAAATGAGCTTGGCAAAACCATCAAACTTAAGCTGCTTTGTGCTTTTGGCATTCACATTTTACAGTTGAAGAATGTAATTCATAGAGAGAGAGAGAGAGAGAGAGAGAGAGAGAGAGAGAGAGAAGCATTTATTAGATTACTGAACTTGGTTAACCCAGCAAACTTGAGTTTGGGTTGGTATGAGATTTAGGCATTTACATTTTCAGTAGGAAAAGATATATATATATATATATATATATATATATATATATATATATATATATATATATATATATATATATATATATATATATATATAGAGAGAGAGAGAGAGAGAGAGAGAGAGAGAGAGAGAGAGAGAGAGAGAAGCATTTAGAGGATAATTGAGCATGGTAAAACCATCAAACTTGAATTGCTGTGAGATTTAGGGATTCGTTTTCTGCATTGTGAGCATGATTCATAAGGATCTGTGGAATGGGAGGTAGGTGGTGTAGGGTCTTCGAATGGCGTTGCGCATGCTCTGCAAGTCTACAATCATTCGTGGGCGAGTCAAATCTTACTGTCGGATAAGGCATGGCCTCTATCTTGTGCACATGATGGCGACCACAGCATGGTAGCTGACATATTACAGTAATATTATTGGATCTGATATAAGTCTCGTATCAATAAAATTAGATCATCATAAATAATTCTTATGAAGAGGATGATTAGACAACAAAAATATTGGGAGGATAAGAAGGTAATAAAGATAATAGTACTTTTATATAGTATAGTAAAAAGAAGTTTAAAATAGGATAACAAGTTCTAAACATTTCAGACTTTCAAAGACTCGATTGTTCTGTAGCTTAATTGTGGGAATGTTCAAACTTTTTTGTTGTCTTTCTTTTGGTGGTCAGATTACAAAAAAAAAAAGGATGAGGAGCAATGCAAACTATTGAGATTTAAGAGAGAACATTTACATGTGACATTATTTAGTAGCAGTATCATCATCAAAATTTTGGGAAAAATAAATTGCATAGGACTAGTAAATTACATCAGAAAAGAACCATCTCAAAATCCACCTTTCTCAAGTACAGCAAACTCTTTGATCTTTTAGTAGACATCATCCAGTCTGATGTCTTGATCAAACAAAAAATTGCTGATCAAACTCTTTGATCTTTTAGTAGTCATCTTGAGAACAGGAAAAAAAAAAAAAGAAAGAGATTGAATACAGCATCTTTTACTGTACAACTATAAAAGCCTTGCTAAACATACAAAATTCCTGTTGTAGAGATCTGTAATAAATCTTAGTCTTGAGGGATCTGTGAGATCAATCAGATCTTATTGCATTTGCCAACACTCAGATCTGGAAACAAGTGAACCAACTACTGTCACCAATTGCATGATTGCCTTTGGATCTTTGAATTGTGGGCAGACTTGCCACCCTTGTCCTTGTAAAAATTTCTTGACAGGGCTTTGCGCGTGCCTTGAGAAGCTGCTATGGCTCGCCTTCTCTGCTTATTGAGGCGCTTCGTTAGTTCAGCATCACCATCATCTGCCTCATCGCTGTTCTCCTGAAACATATAAACCAGCTATTTTAGGTAACAGCAACACGGTGAGTGAACATAATTAAAATGCTCAACACACAAACAATCAACATGTCTCCAAAGTCAAAAAAAGTTAAGAAATATGTGCGATACCGACAAGTTCCGATATGATAAACCAACTGTAAGAAGCTTTACCTTCATACATTATGGCTAATTGAGGAGATGAACTTGCTCGAGTGCAATGTGTTGGTCTTACAAAGAAGATAATCAAACAAGTGGAAAGGCAAGTTATGATACAAACAAGCTAAGCAGAGTTACGGTACCAAACAAATAAAGCAGACAAGTTTCCTCTACTTGTCTGAACTTCTAGGTTTGCTTGCATAGTTGGTTGCGTGTGCCTGTGAGTTTTATATGAAAATAATTTTGCTACAGTAACACAATGCTTCAAATAATCAAAAGGCCTGTATGATTCACAAGATTTTACGTGGCCAATTATTTGATCAGAATCAAACAGAATTAGTCACTTATTATTAATTAATTCACAAAATTCAACACATATTCCAGGAAAGTTCATGATTAATTTAAAAACAAATTACAAAATAGAAGCCAATAATAAAATAAGTTACTATTGCAATTTTCAACTAAGATAAATTCTTCCTAGGTGCACTTGAAGCTTGGGTTTCTCTGTGCCTTAGACATCCAACTCATCTTCATTTCTTGCTAACTTTGAACTTTGGGTATCTTTATCATTTAGTTGTTCTTTTAAGAGTTTATAAGTCAAATAAACAGAGAAATCTAATACCAACACTTAGTTCTTTTATCAACCTAAAAACTAAGGCTGTCATTGAAGCTAATAACATGATACGACAACTCAAAATTGCAGGTATGGGTCCTCAAAGTTGGTTCCAGTGAGTTATCTTGTTGGATATACATCGTTGATCCATACCCAATAATACGTATAAACCCAACTAAACCTGGTATCCATCCCAAGTCTGTAGATTATCAAAATTATTTGTTGGATTTAATTTCAGATCAAGGAGTAATTTCCGGATCGGTTTTAATGGTCCAATGGCAGACCAGTACAAGGATCAGATGATTTTCATCTGATCCTGATTGCTTTTATCTTTGACAGCCTACCAATTTATGCCAAACATGGATGTACACAAAATGCCACACCACACATTAGATATCCAAGAAAGATTCTTGATCAAGTTATTTTGCATAACATGTAAAGAATAAATATCTGAGTTCATCAGACATGTTATCTTGTTGGATATACATCGGTGATCCATACCCAATAATACGTATAAACCCAACTCAACCTGGTATCCATCCCAAGTCTGTAGATTATCAAAATTATTTGTTGGATTTAATTTCAGATCAAGGAGTAATTTCCGGATCGGTTTTAATGGTCCAATGGCTGACCAGTACAAGGATCAGATGAAAATCATCTGATCCTGATTGCTTTTATCTTTGACAGCCTATCAATTTATGCCAAACATGGATGTACACAAAATGCCACACCACACACATTAGATATCCAAGAAAGATTCTTGATCAAGTTATTTTGCATGACATGTAAAAAATAAATATCTGAGTTCATCAGACATGTTATCTTGTTGGATATACATCGGTGATCCATACCCAATAATACGTATAAACCCAACTCAACCTGGTATCCATCCCAAGTCTGTAGATTATCAAAATTATTTGTTGGATTTAATTACAGATCAAGGAGTAATTTCCGGATCGGTTTTAATGGTCCAATGGCTGACCAGTACAAGGATCAGATGAAAATCATCTGATCCTGATTGCTTTTATCTTTGACAGCCTATCAATTTATGCCAAACATGGATGTACACAAAATGCCACACCACACACATTAGATATCCAAGAAAGATTCTTGATCAAGTTATTTTGCATGACATGTAAAAAATAAATATCTGAGTTCATCAGACATGTTATCTTGTTGGATATACATCGGTGATCCATACCCAATAATACGTATAAACCCAACTCAACCTGGTATCCATCCCAAGTCTGTAGATTATCAAAATTATTTGTTGGATTTAATTACAGATCAAGGAGTAATTTCCGGATCAGTTTTAATGGTCCAATGGCTGACCAGTACAAGGATCAGATGATTTTCATCTGATCCTGATTGCTTTTATCTTTGACAGCCTACTAATTTATGCCAAACATGGATGTACACAAAATGCCACACCACACACATTAGATATCCAAAAAGATTCTTGATCAAGTTATTTTGCATAACATGTAAAAAATAAATATCTGAGTTCATCAGACATAAGTACAAGCTTGCAGATATGATTTGCATGTTCATAAGCTGACTTTATAATTGAACTAGATATGTATAGTTGTCACTAGTTACTTTCATACCATCTTAACAGCTTGGGACAGAGAACCAAACAATATGGAAGTTACGCCAAAAATTGTAACAAGTAAATTTTGCAAGTTCACTTTCCAAGAGAGTTTCATGTTGAGTGGTGGAGGGACAAATCAGTGAGTTACATGTTTTCTAGAATAAGCACCCACTCAAAAATTGAGAAAAGTAATTATAATATAAAATATTAAATAAATATGAACAGTCTAATGTGTGTATATTGAAGAGTTCCACAAATAAATGGTGCACCTTTTCTCCTGATTGCAATATTTCGTCCTCATTCTGTATGCTAACATTACATGAAGCAGCAGCATCCTCCTGTTTCTTGTCATCATGCAAGATGTAGTTGTCAAAGACACTCATTGGGTATAAAGATATAGCAGTTCATGGTGATTGTTAAAATTAAAGTCATTAAAACTGGTGCAATTTGCAACTTCAAAGTTGGTTAAATTTGCTGGTACCTGATCTTCTAAATCCAAGAAATCTATATTTTCAGCTACAGAATCATCTGTTGCTTCTATATGTGTATGCTCTTGGTCTTCAAGTTCTTCATCATCAGAACTTGTAGTATCCTTTTGCTCTGTTCCTCCTTCGATAAACTGTACACAGAAAGAAAGTTCAAAATACATGCATAAAATATGCTGAGACAATAGTATAATCCTTAGAAAGAGTAAAGTGGGCGCAAACAAGGATTTGTAATCCTAAGCACCACCATAGGACAATGACAAAATATGATAAGTTCAGTGCTCTGTAATCAATCTTTCATGTGAAAAATGCTGCTTTTAGCATGAGAAAGATGGATGCCACTTCACAGTTCCCACCCATTGGATCAGCTTTTATAGGAAAGACTTATCACAATTTAATAAGAGCATGAAATAGTATAAAATTTATCAGTACTACTTCGAGAAAATGGAAACAAATTAACTGATGGTTTAAAGTTTAAACACTAGAGATGAGCTCCAGATTTATATCAAAGATTCAAGAAAATATAGTAGACTAGAAAGGTTAAAGATATGATACAATAATAGTACCACCAAAACCGACAATAAAAGTTCCGACAATATATGGTTTTACTTTTAGCAATAAATAGGATTGATTTACTATGTGAAAAGCCGCCAAATTTTGCAATTTGTATGGAAAACAATGACAAGATTATTATCACAAGC
The DNA here is from genome assembly GCF_036884655.1 of Musa acuminata AAA Group. Lineage (NCBI taxonomy): Eukaryota > Viridiplantae > Streptophyta > Magnoliopsida > Zingiberales > Musaceae > Musa > Musa acuminata. The sequence continues at coordinate 37,133,951 of NC_088340.1, forward strand.
CATAAGACTGGCAAATTAAGAAAGCAACAACCATAAATTGCTGTTATTAAGCAATAACTTAATTACAATAGCATGGTTTAATAATTGATATATTATAACAGAACTGAACAACTGAAAAAATGGCAGTAAATTGTTCACTATGTGAATGCATATCCCATTACCTTCTCTATGTCATCTTGATCTTTTCGTGTAAAACCACTGGCCGAAAGTTCCTTGTCCAAGAAACCAGTTGTTTTAGCAATTGAAGAAAAGGATGGCCTTTCAATTTCCTCAACATCAGCTTCTGTCTCGTCGTATTCGTCTTCAGCCTCTTGGTATGAGAGATTGAACCTGGAAGGAGAAAAAAAATGCTGAGGAAACAACTCAGCAAAATGCATATAGCACAAAGCATGAAAGCAATATATATTACAAACTATATCTAGACTCTTTTGAAATCTAAAATTTCAGGAATATATGTCCTCAATGCTATAGGCAATCATAATCACAAGGAACACATAGTATTTCTGAAATTTAAGAAAAACTTGGCATTTCCAGTGATGTATATCAACATAGAGCACTATATTGCATGTTCATAACAACAGACCAAGTTTTTGTCATTAGCCAGTATGTTATAAATCCACTATCATTGCCACCGACACACTCAACTGGCAATGTAGCCTTTCAACAGCTTATAAAGGGATTAGACACCACAAAGGCCATTTAAACAACTTAAGCAGTAGGTGGCTCTTTACATGGCCTGTTTACCTGGCTTCGATTGAAAAGGTATGGCCCCAGTCTGGGGAATTGAGCAATGACTGTGTATGGAAAATAAAGGAAGTGGAACAAAGAAATGGAAGGAAGGGGAGAACAAAAGGGAGTGAGAGAAGCACTCAGCTTCCAAGTTTAAAAGATTAAAGAAATAACATAATGGCTGGCAATGCTAGAAATATTATACATGAGTCAACTGGCAACTACATTAAACAATATAGGAAGCAACTAAAGATGTATACATCTCATGCTTTGATTAAAGAAAAAGCTAATTGGTACTGCCTGCTTGGTGCAAGCAAGGATACGCCAATAGAGTCAATTTCAGGAATCATCACTGCCCCAAATGCACCAAGAGGTGCCCCTTTCAGTTGAGCAGGCATCTGCAAGTTCTGTGCCCCATTTGTGAACTGGCCTACTTCATCCTCCTATAGAGATGGGCCACACCCTTTGAAAGCAAGGTTTGACATACTGTCCAAAATGGTATGAAACAGGCAGTGCGTACCAGTCCACAAGCTGACCAGTACGCGGACCAGCCCATTACGGATGGTATGCAGAAATATGAAATGTATGTACAGAGCATGTATCGTATCTAGCCAATGTGGTCAAAACGTATCCTTTCTCGGTCGATATACAGGTATGTATTGTAGGTACTGATCAGAATTTAAATGATACAAATCCAAAACGGGTCTAGTATGACCCCAATGGTCAAATTGATGATTGGGACCTCTTTTGGGGCTTTAGATCCCCTCCTTCCCTCTTTCACTCACTATAACTCTCTCACCCCAATGTTTCTCAACAGATCTGAAAAGATAAATTCAATTTTTCCTCCTCATAACCTAAAATTTCTATTCATTATAGCTTGATACTCTTTGTTCTTATCTAAACATAATTTATATACTAATTTACCTATAAAAAACTTTTATTTTCCGACCTTTTTTTTTCTGAAAACCAATGTGTACACACCATTACATGATATGCTATTACCAACCGGAACACACTGATTTGCCAAGGAACCAATTCCACTGGTTGGCACGGCATGGTGCGACGGTCCTTGTTTGAAAATAATATATAAAAATCCGATTACAAGAGAGGAAATACTTGTTACTAACAAATAGACTACTATTCTTGAAAACAACAAAAGGTCAATTTGAATTTCAATATTTATTTTCTGTTGTTTCTTTCATACTCGTAATTTTCTACTTAAAAGTTTGGGCTGATTATTTTGTATGTTGCCAGAAATTTAGCTTCTGCATCAAGCCACAGTATCAGCTATAAAGATTCAAATGTCATACTTACAAATGAAAAAAAATGAATGCTCAAAAGCGATCATCAACAGAATATACAAAAAAAGGCTTAATGAACGAAAGAAAACAGCTATCCAGATCGATAACACCAGGTAATTAATAAAGTATCAAAAGTACAATTTTGCATATTTGGCTACAAACCTCTTACTAAAGAACTTGAAGATGCACTCAACATCACGATCGAAGTACCTAGAAAAAAAATTGATTTAGGAACGGTCACAAGCATCAACCATTAAGAATAGTATCCAGTGGTTAAAAATGATAAATTGCTGATTATCTATGTCGAGTATTAAATACCATGTCCAATACTGGTTTCAGTAACCTACCAGACTAGTACACTACTGGTATACCGGATAGCATACCAATCCGTACCATACAGTATCATTGCATTAAATAATAAAATATTTGTAAATTGTATCAATATCGAACTATATGGTTCACAGCCAATACTTGGTCAGACCGACCGATGCGTAAAACCTTGACTAATGCCACAATAGTACTTATAATCGAGAAATGAACAAAAAAAAGAGACGCATACATCTTTGCATTGCGATGAGATACTGACACCATCTGAGGGAAATCAATCATGGTGACCTGTTCATTATCATCTATCTAGAAAGGCAACCACAGAACAAAATTAGAACAGACATAAAATGCAAGTGAAGAAAAAAGAACACAAATTTGTAAAGGCAAAAGTTATTATTGCTTAGAAAAAAAAAAGAAAATCTACTACAAGAGATACTAAGATTTGAAAGATGAGACAAGTAGAAATTGAACAACATATGGATATAGGAAAGCCAACTAACTGTGAGGCCAACCACGTTGTATAGATTAGATTGTTGAGAAGTTAGAAGATGACATATACAAAAAGTAGTGTTTGCAAAAGTAAAATTGTTGAGATGGAAGGGTGGGAGAAGATAAAGTAAAGAATTCTTATACACATGAACAATCAAATATAGCACTAAAAAAGTATAAATTGAAAACAAAAACTATTTAGGACACTACATTCATGTTTGAAAAAGGCCTACATATTCCCCCAATTAAATAAAGTGAGCATGATTAGAATTAATGGTGTGAGAAGAAGCAAAGGGAAACCTAATAGAAAGTGAACTGGCTTGCTCTTACTTCACCAAGTGATATTATCTTAAATAAAGCTCAGTGACAAGAAAAGATCTATGTAGCCATCCCAAATAATTGCTACATTATGGATTATTGTTGTTTTATTTTTTCATATAAGAAGACCAGAGATATGCAAAAAAATATATTGCCAAAAAACATCATAGTCTCTTTTTCCAATCTGATATCCAATTTGCCAAAAAACCATCATAGTCTCTTTTTCAGTCTTGTTTCAAAAAAATAAACATCACTCTAAAATATATTCACTTTACAGTTAAGTCATAGACCAAAAAAAAGGGAACAATTATCTGGCTTTACAAAAGGTTCTTAAATATTTGACAAAAGAAAGTGTAGGTCCTTGTCTGGTAATTCATGGGAATGACGATTCCTTTGTTAAAGGGCACCAAACTATCGGAAAACACTGCATACTTGCAAATCGAAATTCACCAATGTAATTCCATCTAACACTCATTAGTACAGAAGATCACCCACAAATATCCAGATGAACACAGGTCAGTTGCCAGAACTTCAATTAGACAGTTGACATATTTGACACCCTGTAACCATTTGCATTTTAAAGTTATAATCAAGTCGTGCATCTAAAAAGCAAGGACAATTTGGAAGTGCCAAAATTATGCCCGAACCATCATGATCTACAATCCTTCCATGCTCACATATCAAAGCTCAAAAAAAATTTAATTGAGCTAAAATTACAAGGAAGGCCAGACAGGTCGATGTGACACACAAATATTTGAAAATATTGCATGCCCAGATATGATTTGAAATGCACTAACTAGCATGTTTATCCTTGACGAAATGGAATAATCCAACACAAACTAACTAGCTTTACTTTAAGGAAAAAAATACAGTCTACCCAACCTGTGGTAGTGTCTGACTTCACATTTCCTAACTATGATTTAAAAAGTGATAATCAACCGAGTTTTGTTTAGGTGGTCTTTGTTTTTCATATCTACAGACATTAAGGTCTTGCTTCCCCATTTCAGCCTTAAACTAGTCAGCAGCCCCTACTTAATTAAAAGATATAAATACAGTTTCATCAATTTGAAGCACTGTCAACTCTTTTACTGATAATATTGGTGAGGAAGAGCTGATAACACAACAGATGTATCATTCACGTTTTGAATTTGATGTCATGTGTATACTAGAAAACCCAAGGAACAAGGATCAGATCTCATGTGGGCTAAGTATTCCTCCTCTAATCACAGGTAAGCACTGGTAACTAGTGTCACACTGTAGGTGGGTAAATTGTGTTCCCCACCCCCTCAAAAAGAAAATACCTATACCTGTACAATTTAAGTAGGGACAAAATATTAAAAAACAAATATCAACTGTGAAAATGGATGTCCAAGTCATTTTGAAGTCAAAAGTGTTGACAAAGAAATTTGACATAATTTGGATCAGATATTTTGAAAAAAATAAGTACAGAGAAGCTAGTGCTTTCCTCCACATCATTCAAGAGACTATCAAGAAACATCCGTACCATGATATTAAATTCATTAAAATCGCAATGTATAAGACCATGTTCTGCTAGACGAACAACAAGACCAACAATTGTTTCCAATACTTCGTCTGGGTTCTGCAACTGTTTCACTTGGACACTGCAGACAAAAATTCCAAGCGAATAAAAGCCTCCCTAAACTACAATGATAATTATAGAAGTCAGTGTCATGTAGAGAAAAGCAAACACTCATGCCTCCCCGGAAGATCCTTACAGTGGATAGCCTTGGACAAGGGACATGACTACACAATGCCGATTACAGTCAACAGCATCTGGCACAGGAAATCCATGCTCTCCTAGTGCCTTCATCCACAGAAGTGAACAATGTCATAAAGACAAAACAAAAATTCTAAGAGGAAAACAGTGTAGAAAGAACTAGACCTTCATGAAAGCATATTCCTTGAGAGCAGCAAGCCGTGACAAGTAGAGCCAGTTGTAACTGCTCCGATGCTTCAAATAGTCACGCTTAGACTTCACAGCCCTGAATGATACTCTCCCCAGCCTATGCAGTTTCATCACCATAATTGTCCCATCTTCTGCGGCTACCTCAAAAATGTCTTTTGACATAGATCATAACGTTTTGATCACAATTATCGCAAAGAGAAAAAGCAAAGAAGAACGTGAAAACAAATGAACGCATTGCTAATCTAACAAGAAATAGAATACCAGACTCCTTCCCTACGCCAATTTGACGGCCTACGGCAGCGACCACACCACGATTGACAAGTGCTTTGATAGCGAGGAAATCGTACCCAAGATATGTGAGGCGGAAACCATCATCTGCACGGAGAAAGGCAACAAAACAAGTAAATTCCACGTATTCGAAACAAATTCGAAATTGAAATCCCTGACTTCTGGTGTACTCACACTTGGATGAATCGTGGTGCACGAGTTTATGCTTCAACAGATTCTTCAACACCTTGTACGTCCCCCCGTGCCTGAATCGCAAGCATCAAATCTCAATATTCGTCAATACCATAAAAATCGATGTTTTGGAGGCTCACTTGAGGCCGGCTATACGATCGACGAGCTCGGCTGGTACGATTTCGTGCTGAAAACACAGGAACAATTCGTGAAAGTAAAAAATAAAGTTCTTTTTCGCTCTTTATGGATTCAATGGAATGGAAGAGATTAACATACGTTTCTCATGCCCATCTCGACGGCCGTTAGAACCCTAAAATCGTCCTTGGAAAGGTACCGCAGAGCGTCCACGTCGAGCTTCATCGCAGCAGGCGGCGGTGATGGTGGCGGTCGTGACGGTTCTGACAAAGAAGGCAGCGGCCGAGAGGTGGCGACTCTGTTTTGGTTCTCTCGCTTAGGCCGAGAGTTGCCGGGTCTAATGGGATGGGCAGCAACAATTAGGGCGTGCGGTAGAGTTGCGAATTAGGCCGGTTGAGCCTCGGGCCGGGCTCAAAGAGAATTGTGTGTTGGGCTCAGACGATCAAGTAAACATCGATAAAATTGACCGGCTTGGGCTAAGATTAGCGGGTCGAATAACCCAAGCAACCTGATCCGAGTTAGCCTGCCATGCATTATAAATTATTCTTTTAAATATTTCTGTTTCTTTTATTCTCACATAGTATCATTTATTTTTTAAAAGACGAAATTACCCTCCTCTGTCGTTGCCCCGTCGCGCCACCGTCCCTCGAGGCCCTGCCCTATCGTCCCCCTCCCCTGTCATCGCCCCGCGACGCTGTCGTCCCACGAGACCCTGCCCACCACCCGCGAGGCCCTGTCATCCCCTTCTCCCGTTGTGGCCACCTTCTGCCCCGACGTGGTTGCCTCCACCCTTGCGAGGCCCCAACCCTGTCTCGTGAGGCCCTGTCGTCCCCCTAATCGGGCAAATTCTTTCTACGAGAATAAAGGGTGCCGTCAGACTTGAAGTGGTCGCAGTTGTGCTCGGAGGACGGCCCGGCCTTTTGGTTCTCGTTGAAGAGGGCGAAGATGTAGGCCCAAAACGACGTCCCCTTCTGCATTACCACCGGTTGAATCAGCTTGCCATTGTATCGTGCTGCGTTCTCCGGGCCCCGTCTCTGACTCCTGCACCCCGGTCCTGTCGCCCTTCAAAGAAGGCGACGCTACGACCGCAATGGCGCGGTTGGCGTAGCTGAGGTCGGCGGCCGGGTCGGTGAAGGCGACAGACACCAGGTCGAGGAGAGTGTCTTCAAGTGTGACGTCGAATGGATCCTTCGCGTACACGAAGTAGGGGTAGGCGTTGACGAAGAAAGGGGAGCCAGTGTCGGCATGGAATGCGAGGAGGGGTAGATGTAAAGGGGGAGGTCCGGGCGGAAGACTCGTTGGAGGGTTGGTAGGACGGTGTGGCGAGGACAGTACGACGATGTCGCGGTTGAGGCCAAGAGACGTGAGGGTGTCATGGAGGTCGTCCATGGCCGGGACAAGGAAGTGGGTGAGGGCAGAGCCATTGGCACCAGTGCGGACGTCGTTATCGACTATTGACCGCCACGATCTTGACGGCAGGGACGAAGGCCTGGATGCTGCGCAGGGTAATATTGTCTTTTAGATGGTGAACTCAGGGTGTTTTTGGGAATTTTCTCTCTATATATAATAGATACACATATCCCTAATAAAATCATTATTTTCATATTTTTCACTATAAATTTCTTTTCATATTCTTATGGGGATTATAATGTATTTTCATTCATTTTTGTTTAAATTTGGTGGTGCTACACATGTTATAATTATGAATGTTGATCCAAATTTGAGCTTGATGACCCAATCATGAAATAATTTTGCTTGATGAGACAAAAGAACATGAGATAGACATTAGTGTGGTTGAATAAATGGACTGCAATCACAATTATTTCTTTGTTTTAGAACCTGCTTCATCAAGAATAATGACCTTTTGGCCCTATTATTTACAGGCTATTACCCTCTTTTGTTGAATGTAAATTTTGAAGGAAATGTTATTGCCAATTGATTGCAAGTGAAATGTTTGTGTTTAGCAATCCATCACAAAAATAATAATAATGATAATAACAAGACTACTTAGATTTATATCATGGCCAACTCCAAGGAGATTGGTTAGATTGGATGAACAGTAGAAATTTGATGATGCAGACAAGACTTCTTCTGAAACAATGACCACATTGTGCCACTTTACTCTGCAATTGAACATTATTAAGAATAGATTTGAAACAAATTACAAAATCTGCGCAGTTGGCCAATTTCATGTGCATGAGAAAGTTTCAGCACATTCCAAGTAGGGGGAGGTGACATCCTGGGCTTGTGAGGGCATGTAAGCCATGAACAGTAGCACAAAAAGCAGACCTATTGGGATGAACAGCAACAAGAAAGGGGGTGGAGGCAATGGTGGCAATATAAGAGGAAGAATTAGCAGTGAGACTGTGAGGCAGAGAAGGATAAAGAAGGATTCCACTGTGTAATAGCTTGAATGAAATCTTCTTGGGGCATTGGCTTGTGATTGGGACCTCATGAACTCCACTCTTGGTCTTTCAGTCAAAGTTCTCCTTTCTCTTCTTTCCATTCTACCACTGTAATAAGGTTGCAGACCGCAGAAAACCTCGACTCAGAGTGCAAGTGAAATGCTCCTTCAGTTTCAGACTTTTGATACAGCTTTCAGGTTCTTCACAAGTCACAGAATCTCAATCACCAAAAAGTTTGCCTGAAGATTGGGAATGCAGATCACAATATATCTTTAGAATTTGAAGCTCACAAAGCATTCAAGCAAATAAGATTCGAAATAAAGCCTTGCCACTGAACTCTGACTTTAACCTGTCAATATGTTATACAATGAATTCATGACTCAAAGAAGTAGAGTTCTTCATGAACACATGATGTGACAAAAATAGGCAGCAAGTTTATCATCTATTAAGAAAAAGATTATCTTCATGAACATTGTAAAGAAGTTACCCAGGAGTTCCAATAATTCTTCACAGTTTAACATCAAATGCTTTGATCACAGGCAAGAACACTGTGAACATTTACATCACAATTATTTTTTCACTCCAATCATTCCCAAAATACTAAAAGAAACAAGATCAAAAAACCATTACCTGTCTGATTTTGCAGCACCTTCCTAAATGTGCTTCAGTAATTTGGAGCCCTTTGGCAACTCAAAATCTCAACTCTCAAAGATCAAGGAACATATGTGAGCCCTGGGTGTCTTCTCTTTCTCTAAAGGAAGCAACGGAGAGATGAGAGAGGGAGGCAGTGAGAATGGCAAGAGGGGTTCTGATCATGATATGGATGAGGTTGTCTTGTTCATGGGCAAGGGCAGCTGTGTTTAGGAGACTTTTGGGGTGGATACACTGCATGTCATCATACCAGAAGTAAGCAAGTTTGGACTTCCTGCTTCAAGTGGAAGGAGATGAGGTGTTGTGACATGTAACACATTTTTTATCAGCAAGTTTGCCTCCAATGGAGCAAGGTTCCTCCCCCCTGGCCTGCTTCAACTGGAATGCAGATTATGATCTGCATTTCTTTTCATGATATGTTTCCAAGAAGATTAATTGGACTTCCACATTACCTTAATCATCTCTGTAGATTCTGTTGTTTCTATGTCATCAAAGCCTGCAGCATCATGAACTGCTACATTGAGGTGGTACTGATCTTTCATATATAATAATATCTCTATTATATATAATAAGGAAGCATTCGTAAGCCGCGAATGAACTCTCCTCATCGAAATCCTTGGTTTATCATGTGTTAGTACATCGGTAAAGATCAGATCTGTATCAATCCAGTCTATAAATCCGATATTCGAGACATCGAACCTGGCCAAAACAACAGGATTAGTTTCCTACATAAAGATATCGAGTTAATGCATGTAAAACAAGTGAAGATTGCCAAATGAGTGCGTGCGGTCATGAATTGCTGCTGAGGTTGAGGACAGATCAGTTCTAGGCCTCGAGAAGTGTCAAAGATGCCATGACTGAGAATGAAACACGATGACCGGCACTGAGCCACAGGGCTTCAGTCCCAAGGGGAGCTCCCCCTTTCTCCATGAAGTGAACATGGACAAGGCCAGTTCACCAATCCTTGAGATGCAGACCCAGAAGACTACAAAGGCCGCCTTTTGGAATCCCAAGAGATATCCATCTGTCTGCAATCCATTAAAATACTGCAGCTGAGACAAGGACTCGGATTTGCCATGGCAAACGCATCTTTGTTGAGTATTTCCATGATTTGAACAGAGCAAAATCTCAGATGAGAGAGAAAAGGAGAACATGGAAATAAGATGCCTTGGTTCTTCCTGCTCTGTGGAGAGCTTTCTCAGATGCAAACTGAGTGAATTACTCTTAGCAGCCACTATTAATGTGATATGTTTTGTAGTGAACTTTATCGTGTTGTTGGAGAACTTCTGTCATTCGATTTGTAACAAAGAGAAAATATTACATGATTTATAGAGGCAGAGTTTGATTTGTCTTTTCATGTTATCAGGATTTATCTTAAATTAGGCTGAAGCTTGAAGCCCCACCATTGGTTGTAGTTACTTTCTTTCTTACTAAACAAATCAATGTCATAATATTAATCTTTAGTACATCAAATCTTGTTTGTATCATTTCATGTGCCAAAGCCAAGTTGAGATCAATCCTCCAATAAAGAATCAATGCCTTGTTTTATTCATTGTTTATTAGCTTTTGTGTTGTAAGTTTGAAGGTTTTGAGATCCACATTCTCTTTGAAGCCGAAAACATCGAGTCATTGTTGAAGTTTTGTAAAAATGGATTGCTTGTAATGGTAGGACAATAATAATAATAATAATAGGAGTATTATATCAAGACAATCTTAAGTTATCTGTGATCAATGATGATGGATTTTAAAGATTAATGTTCAAACCTGAAGACTTGAGTGATGTCTAAGCCGAAAAATTTTACAGACTGCCAAGCAAATAAATAAATAAACACTTTATTTAGTAATTAATTTGTAGCATACATTTATAATACCTTTGATCAAGCAAAAACAAATCCCTGAAATATTGCAAGAAATTTGCACTAATTGCTTATTAAGAATAGAAGTGAATTGTATGACTCTTTATTGAACTAAAATTTTTTTGTGTTCCCTCATATGAGGAAAATACATGGATCAAAACAGTGACTTTGGCTCCTAAATTTTTTGTATGCCAATATTTCTCTATAAATTTCTATTCCTTGTTTGGCCAAAATTTAATTAAATTCGACAACAAATCTGAGCTAAACTATGTGGAGGAATTATAGGATGCTATCATCTGGTATGACTGCATTCTTGAGGACAACAACAATGCCTCCAGATATGATGTATCCAGATGCCTCTCTGTCACACTCTTGGACACCATCTTTGTTTACAATCTGCAATCATCAAAATAGAGCCAATCAAACTCAGATTACAAATATATCTGTTTATGATGCTCTGAATGTAATACTGCAATTGCTTGAGAATAAGTTTCTGATTTCTGGATTTACTTGTTATAGTCTGTTTCAGTATGTAGATGAAACATCTTATGAAAGCAAAATATTTGCAATTCATTCGCAAGAAGAATTTGCGAACTTGATAAGCTCGAACCGAATAAAAAGTCTGAATTTTTTTTCACCTTGACATTCTTTCCTATCCTTGCGTTCTTATCAATTATCGCATTCTGAACATGAGCCTTTTCACCAATTCCAACTGGGATTTCTGAGCGTTGCATCTTTGTCGTGTTCCAACTCACATCTGCCTGTTCAGCAATTGAAAAAGCGTTGATTGGTAGCAACAAAATATGAACTTGTGAATTTGTGTGAGAAGAATAATCTTTTTCATAAGGTCAAGAAAACATGGAATTATATGAAATAAGTTCTCGATCTGATGTATCCATACAAATAAGCACAACTATACTGTTTAATTTGTATCTTTTGAATCTTACAGAGGGCGCACCTCGTAGATGTCACTGCCCATAACCACAGATTTCTTGATCACTGCATCATCACCGACATATGTTCGCGTGCCAATCACAGAGTTACTGATCTTGCACCTCTACTCTTAACATAATCAAACATAGAAGGTTATAGCCTGGTTATTCGATCATAAACAACTATCTTACAAGTCTGTAACATGTGCATACAGATGTAACTCAATCATAAAACAAGCACAGATAATTATGATGATCTTGTCTTCATAATGGATCGCTGCAACTATACGAAACGAACACATGAATCAATCATACAGTTGTAGTGCTATAATTTGCTTTGAAGTCCTTGATGATGATAGAAGCTAGTCACCTACATTTAGGAGGCAACCATCACCAATAATGCTGTCCTTTATGACAGCATTGGATATTGTAGTTGGTGGCAGATAATTTGGCAATGTGTAGATTGCAGGATGCCTGCCATGGAAGCTGCAACCAAGACAAGCTTGTCAGCAGAACAAAAGAGAGAGATGAAACTAAAGCTGTTCTCTTGTTCTGTGAGCAGAAGAACTAACTTGGTGCTCATCGATCTAGTTATGCTCTCTATATTGACCTGGTAAAATGCTTCGATATTTCTGAGATCATTCCAATGTCCATCAAACATATAAGCATGAACCTGATCCATGAATAAGAGAATTATGTTACAGCAATGGAACAAATCAGTGAGCTGAAACAAGAAGGTACCAACCTTCATTCCCAAGGCAATTGCACCCTGTAATACTTCTGTTCCAAAATCATTTGCCTTTGGTAGCTGCTCCTGCAGAAGTTCGATCAAAATATCCCTTCTGATGACATATATCCCCATGTTCTCAGCATTCGAAACCGGGTATTTTGTAGAGGTTGTGACCTTAATCCGAAAAAACAATGATCACTTAGTTCGGCACATAGAAAGCCATTGACATATCTTGGTTTCTCTTATTCATAGAGCAATGAGCAGTCTCTTGCTCTGATGAAGGATGACAACTTACTGCTGCAGATGGACTGTGAACTGAAGCTGGTGCTAACATCAGACCATGAAACTGGTTTTTGCTGGTGTGCAGAAGGAAATCATGACTTGCATCGTAGTTTCGATCGTTGTTAGCCATCGCAATAGTTATATCTGCTCTGTTATCTCTGTGAGCCTCGATCAGTTTCCTGTAATCCATCTCGTAGAGATGGTGACCAGGGAGAACCAAGAAATCCTTCACCTGATGCTCTTCCAGCAGCCACAACCATCTCCTGACCGCATCAGCATTTCCCTACGATCACAAAAGGCAAACTCTGTGCATCAGTCTCGTTGCTCTCAACAACATCAAGAAGATGAAGTAGAAGATGAGGATGGTGCATGTTACAACAGACCTTAAACCAACTGAGGTCCTCAGCGCTCTGGTATGTAGTCAACACCTCCACAAAACCATCCTTCCCCAGCTTAACATCAGAATAAGCTCTCGATATGTGAGAATTTAGAGAGGTAGAGTTAAACTGAGTTAGAGCATACATCTTCGTGATGTCACTGTTGATGCAGTTGCTCACCACAAAGTCAATGATCCTGTAATGTGCAGACACGGGGATGGCAGACTTGGATCTTCTCTTGGTCAATGGGTACAGCTTTGTCCCTGGCTCATCATCACATATGATTGCCAACACACTCTGCCACAAACCTCCCTCATCGTGAGATCAACAGCAACACGAGGACGAAGAAGAGAGAAGAACTTGCCTGATTCAGAGGGGGGAACAGGGGCGAGTCCTTGTGGGATTGGCACAAGGTGGTGTCCATCGTATCCAAGAACACATGAGGCTGCCTCCATCGTTTTCTCTGGGTGTTCAGATCGGAGTGCTGCATGGAGACGGTGGTAGGCCTGCGAACCAGGGAGAACGAAGGGGCCAAACGCAGGATCACCATGGCAGAAGAGCTTGCCGTTTGCCTGCCTCTCTGCCATGGCGATCGATTTCGCCATATTATATCTTCAGCAGTTGGAGTAAAAAGAAGCCAGGGAATAAGTAGCTTTCCTTCTTCTTCATGCACACTGCTTGCTGTGGATTCTATCGGCTTTATTTCCTTTGTGGGGACATTTACGTGCAGGTGCTGTGCGTTTCTTTTTGTTCTTCTTGTGTGCATATTTCTTTTATCTGCTTCAAGAAAGATTGAGAAAACTCGAGTGGCTCGATCTACCTTTTACTGTGGTTCTCAACTTCTTCTTTTTGTTTTAGTTCTTTCAATCTATTTCCAGAACCATCTTTTCTTACTGTGAGAGCTGATGCTGCCATGAACAGATGGAATAATAGTTCAAAGCTGTGGAGACTCTGTTACTTTTGCTACATCATATGATGAGTGATTTCTCTACAAAAGAGCAAAAGAGCAAGTTTTTTTTAGAAAGATTTACCATAGATTTTTTTTTATTTTTGAAAATAGAGATGTGATTGATGAGTATAACTTAGTTCAAAAATTGGTCTAACAATAACAAAAAAAAGATCTTTTTTACATATTATTATCTTTACTGAAGTAAATCTTTCAAATACCAAAGTAAACATATAACATAATATACTTTTCTTTGTTAATATTTGTATTCTTTCACACCTAAAAAAAAGTGATTTATTATTTTCACCTCACAGACTGATTGAATCGGCCTGCGATGAGTGAATCAGTTTCATCAAAATATACTAAAATGCTAATAATAAAAAAATTTCCCAATATGTTGAAGTAAATATATTAATATCAAGATAAATACATAATTTTAATATTTTTATTTAACAAAATTTATATTTTTCAACATTAGATATTAGATTATCTTACTATCAATATGAAAACGCCGAACTAAATTAGCTAGTTAAGATTAAATCCCGTCTTCGTCGTTTATCTTTATCATTTATGCTCTACATTAATTCGTCTAAGATAAAATATTATAAGATAACACCTTAAAATATAAGAATGAATTACGATAATATGAATCAATAAATCAAGATAAAAAAACCAGCAGTTGCCTGAATCATTCTAAGGAGGTGAAAGGGAAGGGAAGAGATGGGCACCCTGAAAAGGCAGCATCAACCCAACACAGAGCACCCTCCCAAGAAGCAATCCTCTCACACTTTATGATGATTGTGATGACATGATGAAGGGTGGATTGGAGAGTTCAAGAAAGAGAAGAAAAAAAACCTCATCAACAAAGCTTGTGACTTCAGTTTGCAACAAAGCTTCCTCCCCCCACAGCAGTTCTGCACAGATGGAATGGAGTGGTTAACAAGATAAGCATGTCCTCACATGCACCCATATGTTTTAAGCTTTTGCCAACTTGTAAAAGTTGATTAATCTGAATCTTTTCTTGTTGTTGATAGGACAATGATACCTAAGCTCCTACAATCTTTTGAGATGGCTAAATCCAGTTCTTGGACCAGTCTGAGAATGCCCTCTGAGCCACTCATGTCACCAATCAAAGAGTACTAAAGAACAAAGAAAAACACAGCAAGCCATAATATCTCAATTATTTACAATATATCACATGCATATTTATCACTATTAAGTTCTCAAATCAAGAGTATTTAAATTTTTTATTTATAATATTCACTAAAATATGTTTAGGTTTCTCTTTGTTTCTCACTGCATCACTAATATTAGTTGTCCCAACTTATCACTTCTTAAGAGAACACATATATTTCTCCTTCATTTTATTTTGTAGTGGAGTTACACCTAGTTATTAATAAATTTTTTTATTCTTCTTAGGAATTTCATATATCCATCTCAACATTTGGTTTTTGTATATACATGAAAGGTAATATTTTCCTTTAAATATAGGGATATTATTCCTTTTTATTTGATGAAAAATAAGAAATCAAGTGATTGAATCACAAGGTGGGTTATATCTACATCAAGTTTAGTTGTTTTCTTTATATTTTGATTGAACTATATATATTCAACTCAAGTTATAATGAACTAAATTCTTAGAGTGATTTATATGTTTTCTTAAAATTATTTTTTTATTTTTTTTTATCGAAAAACTTATAGCAATGCTAGTAGACTTTTTTTTTATTGTGAAAGTAAATTTATTAGTTGGTAGATTATTTCATATATAAATTTTGTATATTTGAAAAAGGAATTTAGAGAATGGGGCTCATATGTTGGAATTGTGAGGGAATCACATAATAACATGAGAAATTTCTTCTAATGATATTGGATAAATAAACATTGTGTCTAAGAAAATAGAATAGCTAAATATTTTGTGGACAAACAACACTAAAAAATAGACTATGAAGGGAAAAAACTTATATAAACCCATATATAAATTTTAATGAAAATGAAAAACCTAGTGCAAATAAGTAATCATGTTTCTTTGATGATGTAGGGTGAGTAATACACCATCATTTTTATCATTAATTAAACCATAAATAAATATCAATGAAAATCTTTGAAGAAACTAGTGCAAATAAGTAATCATGGTTTTTTTTTTTAATGATGTAGGGTGAGTAATACACAAACATTTTTATCATTAAAGATGTAAGAATATTCATTCTAACATACACATGATAGCATAGTCAACACAAAAGAGATAACATAGACATCAGCCCAATATAAATCATTGATAGAATATTTCACTCACATCATAAAATATTATTTTTCTATTGAACTCATTATAAAAAAATCATTATGACACAATAATTGAGGTTAGGTTAGTTACTATTTTATTTAAATTTAAATTTTTGTTTTGTAACTAATTAGAGTGTCATATAGACAAAAATTCATCCAATCTCAATTTTTTTTTGTGTTAGTTGGTGTTTTATTGAGCATTTGAAGCATTTTGACTGTACCTAAAATTCTTGTGTATTTGAGCTCGAACTAAGTCAAGTTGATGCTAGATCATTGATATTTTTTACATTATTTTGATCATAAAATGATGACTTATATCGTAAAAATATCATCCTATTGACTTGCTAAATGAGCGTTCTGGTGAGAACGTTTTACTTTTCACCGATTGCGTCTTCACCACAACGAACAACAATTCATACTTGCTCGAGACATACTCTCTTATCGTACAGACAGATCCCCACTCGTATGATGATTCTTATAGAGATTTTCTTGAATTTCACTTAACAAATTTAAATATTAATCAAGATGATATATAGTCAATCTCCCAAATTACTCAACTAGTCCAATTAATGATAGCTCCAACTCCCAACAACCGATAGCCCCTCTAACACTTAGGATGAGATGTCTCGAATAGTGATGCTCGTTAGTCTGCAAGAAAAACTAAAATTTTGATTCAATTAACAGTAATTCTAAAGCTAGTTGGACATTATATACCAATAAGAACCCAATCATTAATCAAAGAGGACATTATATGCCAATTAAACTCCAAATGTTGCAATAGATAGGTTCTAATATAAAATTCGAAATTACAATTCGGTGAAATATTGGGTGTAAACAATCTCAAAGACAGTTCTACACTATGCTATTCCCTCTCACATGTAAGTTAAATTAGGCTTATATATTTTGGATTGTTTAAAAAAGAACTTTTTTATTTTTGACTTTTTTTATTTATTTTTTTATTTTTTTTCCACTAATTTTCTTAGTTTTCTTGTATCCCAAAATATCATTGACATGACAGATCCTTTGTATTTGACAGTTCATTAATCCCTCCCATAGACTTGTGGACCGATCGGTTCCATGCAAAAGAGTGAAAGTATTAAAGATAATTTTGGTTTTACGAGATACTTTCTTAAATTAATGTAAAATCAACAATAATAACATATCATTAAGGTTTTACGAGATACTTTCTTCAATTAATGGGCAGAGCCGGTCGACGAATGAACGGCTGAGATGTTATATTGGATAATGGAGGGCCCGATTTGTTCCGTATCATCCGCAAAATTCCTCGCCCCGAGTTTTGTCCCGATCCAAAATCTTGACCAGCTTTAAAACGAGTCACGGCGGAGTCGTGGGGGGTTGGCTTCGCTCGTCTTTGCTTGCTCTCTACTGCGCGATTTCGAGCGTCGACATGGAGAAGAGGGAGGATCTCAACTCCATCCTCCCATTCCTCCCCTTGTTCCTCCGATCTTCCACCCTCTTCTGGCCCTCTAAGGCCCTCGAAGCCCTCAAAGCCCTCGCCCTGGGCCCCGCTGTCAGCCGCGTCCGCTCCGGCGGGGTCCTCTTCGACGCCATCCTCGACCTCAGGGACTCCCTCGGCCTCTCCTCCTGGGAATTGACCCCACGTACCGCTTCTGGATACGCCCTCTTTTTTGATGAGGTCTTCTTCTTCCAAAGCCCCCTTTTTCTTCTCCTCCTCTGTCTTTGAGGGGCTCGGGTTTGACCAGTTTTAAGTAAAGAAGATCATAGGGGGCAGTTAGTATGCAGTTTACCTGCGAGAATAACCGAATTTTAGTATGTGAATTGACTTTCTTTTCTTTCCTTTCGTTTTGGCAGATGATGTCTGGGATGGATTCGAGGGTGTGGTTCGAAGAGGTCGTTCCGGGGATGGCTAGACTGTTGCTACGTTTACCTTCTCTCTTAGAAGCACATTATCTGAAGTCCGACGAAATGTTTGGTGAAGGAAAGGCTGGGCTTCGCTTCATGGGACCTCAAGAACCAGGCTTAGTGTTTCTTAATCAGGTGAAATTTTTTAAATGGTCAACCCAACGATTGAGTGTTCCATTTGGTTTTTACTCAGTCTTTCTTCTCCATTGTGTGTTTTTCCGTGCTGTTGAGCTAAATGGGATTGTTTGTTGTATATCTTACTCTCATTTTTGTATCTTGATACATATGGTATCCTGATTGATTTGGCGTTTCATGCCTCATCAGGAATTGATAGCCGCTCTGCTCTCTTGTGCAATGTTTTGCTTGTTTCCCACTAGTGATAGGGATGCGAGATGTCCTCCAATCATCAATTTCGATGTATTGTTTGCGTAAGTACTTTGTGCTGGCTCTCAGACTCATTCTTTATCCCTGGAGGTTTATGGTATTATATGATTATGCTATATTCTACTTGATTGGATGGCAAAATTTAGTTCTGCATATGTACGCATCTCTTCTTTAATGATCACTGAATGGATTCTGAAAGTCACGCACAGAAAACTATGTACATTTAGATTCTGACAGTTATTTTGAAATTTTGTAGTGACTTAGTCCCTACACTATATTTGTAAGTGCACTTAGACATTCATGGACCGTATTGTCCTGACTTTGTCATTTCAGTTTTATTCAAGCAAATGAAGTAAAGTCGCACTTGACATAATATCTCTTAGATAACAACTGGTGCAGGACAGATTTAATTTCAGTTAAACTTTCTTTCAAGCATTATGCTTTATGTGTATCTTTAGGTTTGCTCTGAAAAGAAAAGGTCTCATTAGCTAGTGGCCTATGAAGTTTCATTTCCTTGGCATAAGGCAAGCAACTTTTAGTTTTTAGTCATGTATGTATATGCTGACTCTCAATACTTGCTTTAATTAATAATTATAATTGTTAATCTGAAAATATCTTGCCACAAATGTATATTTACATTGTTATATGATCATTAGTAGCAACAATTATCTACCTACTAAATTTCTATTTATAATACAGATGAAAAACTTTGAAGACCAAAGTTGTAACTCTTATGTTTTGCCTTAGATTTTGTGATGCAGCATATGATGAAGCTGGACCCATCTGATAACAGCCTACAGTTTTAAGAATCCTGCACTACCTATATAACCAGCTTTATCACCGCAAAATTCATCAGTTGAAAGCCTATTCTCAATTGCATGGAAATTATTGTATCTCTGCTCATATGGCCATATAGCACCCATGGAACCATGAACCCATCATGTCCCGGTTCATGTGACTTTCTTGTCCTAGGTCATGATTGTATGTGACTCATATCTCTAGTAAAATCAATAAAAAGCTAAATATACAAGAAAATTCCTCAGTTTTAACATGAGGAGGAGGAGAAGAGGGAGCAAGAGGAGAGGGAAGAAAAACTAACCAAGTGCCACCCACCATTCTTTCTTGTTGTTGTTTGCATATCCACCATCAATGTTATGAGCCTCTGCTACAGGTGAGGGTATGGTGGGGAAGGAGAGACTCTCTCTCTCTCTCTCTCTCTCATATCTTTGGGATTTCAACGATGGCTTGGCTTTTCAAACCCAGCAGCTTAATTTTTTGAATTAGAGCTGTGACTAACACCTGCCTAATTAGATGTGGCCTGGCCCCATTTAAGGAGGCCACACTGATGCACAACAGGTACATGAATAAGTAACCCATAAATGGGTTATTAAAATATTTTAAATAAATCCTTAATAATTGTTTTCCTTTTACTTTTTATATGTAGTTTCATATAAAAATTATATGCTACATTTGCTCTTTGTTTGTCAATTATTTCTTACATAAGGCATATGAGTTGATTATCCTGAGTAAAGGAGTGGCGTATGATATATTATATCCATATATAATAAACAATCCCAAACAACTTAAAGTAGCATACCAACTAGGGTTACTCTTTTTACTATGTATCAAATAAATTATCGTACTGCATTTCCATACCCACAATCATGGCCTGACATGGCTAACAATTTTTAATCATCTCACTGTCGAAATTTACAGCGTGAGTCAACCTCACTGATGTTGAAATGCGATTTAGCATCATTCAGAGGTATAGATAAATAGGATGAAGGCACAGTTGACCTCTGAAACTTGCAGTTTTCTACCAGTAGCTAGGCAGTTTAATTGGCTTCAATCATTTGTCCATATTCCTAAGTATATTACAAGGAGATGATCCTCAAAACTGCTGATCTTCCATTCGCTCACCTTATAGTAAGCCTGACCTTGATGCTTATTTTAAGCGTGTTTGCAGCATATCTCATAGATGATTGCCTTTATAATACCTTACAATTGACAGTAACCATCATCTTATAGTGTTTATATTTGTTCTGTTGGTGAGTTATCCAATAACTTCGTGCTCCTGATTATGCGAAGTCCTCTTTTCCCCATCCTACTCTCTTGTGCAATCCCCATTGTTTGTATCTCCTTTTTTGATTTGATGATTTGACGTGTCCTTATCATATTGGATGTGATGTGAACTGTTTCACTTTTTTAGTTATTTAATTGCATATTTCTGCCATGTTGATATTGAAATGACTGAATATGTCAATTTTTTTAGTTCACTTAATCGTAATGGAAAACACTGTCAAGAACAGAAAGTAAGATGCCTTGTTCACTTCTTTGAGAGGATATGCTTAAGAATGCCCACTGGATATGTTTCCTTTGAGCGAAAAGTTCTTCCTCGGGAAAGCAGTGATCACGGCGTTACATATCCTACATCTGCTAACTGGAGTACATCTACTGTTCCTCTGTGCTCTTTTGAGGTAAAATTGTGCTGTGCATCTGAATTCTTGCATCAACAAAGCATGCTAATTTATAATGTGCATCTGAAATTCTCATCATATCTTTTTCTTTATAGGTCTTTTCCTCAGGCTTGATCGAAGATCAGCCACATGAAGCTATTGAAGTAGATTTTGCAAATGAGTATCTTGGAGGAGGTGCCCTTGAATGGGGCTGTGTGCAGGTTTTCCTTCTTGAACTTTTTGCATAAGTCATATTATCTGCCAAAGTCAGTCTAGTTGCTTCTTTTGATTCTGCTTGGTGGCAGTTACTATTTGCAATTTTATAGTCTGGTTGTTGGATAATCTAGTAATGCAATTAAAGCATGGATTTATGGCTATAAATAGGTGATAGCAGGTTTAAAGCTTATATAGATGCCTTACAATTATCATTAGTCTGATGTTGCTCAGAGAGATATATCCAAAACCAATTAGCATTTCCTTTATATATCTTTTAAATGACAATATGATGAGCCACATTGTATCATACAATTCAAGACTAGACACAATTTCGTGAGCTGCATCCTTTTGTTGTCAATGCTTTGAATTTTAGCCATTGATGAAATTTACTGTCAGCATATATCTTATACTTCAGAATGCAAAAGACTGTCCTTGAGGGATATCATTAAAATGAGCCTAAATGATGGAAATGCAAACAAGGCTAGCTTAGGTTCTCATTTTTAGCTAGGACCACAACTAGTTTATTTTTGTGGATAGAAGGCATGCCATTGGCAAGGTCCGAGCAAATCCTCCATCAGAGGAAAGTTGTTTATGGCATGGTGAAGATGATAACTGCAAAATGCATAGGAACATGGGCTTGTTGGTACGTGAAGTAGCTGATGTCGAAGTAATTAATAGACATATGGCTGATGTAGTTGGGGAAATTTTTTAAGGTTGAGTATGTTACTTCTTTAGTAAAGACGCTTTTGATTGTGTCTTTCTGTGCTTATAGAGGAAACTCTACCTTTAACCTTTCACAAATTTAGTGTTTATACTTTAAAACAAGGTTCGCTGTACCATATCATACCGACATTTTGACCCGGGCTTGGTACGGTATGGTACCGGTGTACTGGGCGGTACATCAGGGCGTACTGAGCGGTACACCCTGGTGTACCGAATAATTTTATACATTTTCATACTGTAGCAATGCTACAGTATAATACTATAGCACTGTAGCGGTACTGGACGGTCCGCGTACCGGTAATCTGTCGGACCAGTACGTACCGCCCGGTACGGGCGGTATGCTTCGGTATGGCAGACCTTACTTTAAAGTACATAGAGGTGCTACTATGTGAGACTTGTGATCTGCATTAAGTGGCTTGAATTATTCAAGTTTTAGGCTTCTGGCTATAGTTTTCACCAGGATAATGTTCAAATTTGAGCCAAACCCAAATTCATTGTGAGATTGTTGACCTTAGCTCATAAGGTAGGTTTGTTTATGTTACACCTCTATGGCCTGGGTGATTAGGACTTTAGTCATGGAAACAATATCCAAGCAAGGATGCATATAGTGACCCTCTATAGATGCCACATTGGCAGTAGCCTAATGCACTAAGTCATTCTTCTTTGTTTAATTTTTTGGGCATTTAATGATTTATAGCTTGCGTATAGTCCAATAAAAACCATCAAAAACTTATGAAATGCAAGATATTCCATATTCAGCTTTATCAGAATCCATGGAATACATTTTTGGTGTTGGTCTTCATATGTTTGTTAAGTCTATGTAGTTTTGATTTGGGTCATGCCAGATCTAGAGTTCTTCTTGTGAGTATAGCAATGTGTTGGAAAATTATCATTGAAATACAATTTTAGCCATTCTCTTGGGCCTTAGGCCATACTCTAGGCAGTAAATGAGGATCAATGTGCTTGACTATGCTCAACCACTCTTTATATGTGTCACACCCCAAGTGCATTTCTCACATAGAAATACTCAGAATGTGGCAACAAGCATGTATCCCAAGTGCATCTCTCATTTAGTATTTTATAGACCTTTATATTGTTTACAATTGTCTATTTTGATTTATCAGGGAAGGTCTCTTGCGTGCTTAACACGAAGGTTTGTGCAATATCAGAGTTAAATATGCTAACAGAGCAAGAGCAAGGCTCAGTTTTGTATAAGAAAATGTTGCAATTTGTATTGCCTCTCTAGATGATAGATTTTCATTAATCTATAACTTATTTTTCAAAAGAAACTGTATAATTTGATTGTATATAACTAGAAAAGGGGAGAAATTAGGTTTAAATAGTTTTTCTAAAATTTTCTAACATCATTTTATCATGTACCGAAATTCAGTGCATACTGGTGTATCAACACTCGGTACACCAATCTGGACTGGTGCTACACTGGTCCCCGCAATTACTGGTACAGCACCAGTACCTGAAATGACGGACCTTGGTATGAAAAGCCAAAAAACAAAGGTGAAAGGTGGTTCTTGAGTGTTGTAGCTTTTCTATTTTTGTAGCTATTGGTCTGAAATAAGTGCTTTATGGTAATAAATTTTTTCTTACTGTGGGTGCTTAAATAAATGATATATATGTTCATCTTGCCACTGGGCCATCCATCTGTGTAAACTGCAAAATATCTTTAAGAATCTAACGGCTGTCTCACTGCTTTGTCAAACAGGAAGAGATCCGATTCATGATAAATCCAGAACTAATTGTTGGCATGCTTTTCATGGCATGTATGGAAGATAATGAGGCTATTGAAATTATTGGTATTGAGAGGTTTTCCTGTTACATGGGGTAGGTACATTTGTGAAATGTATAGATTATCATGTTTGTGAGTTGCTTATGTACACTTAAACAAGAATAAAATTTACTATATACATACTTATTTACTTTGCTGAGTCCGAAATATTTTGTAGGAATGTTGCTATTTTGCATTTCTAGTGAAAACCATGCAATAGCTTACTTGGTTCTTTTTTTTTTTTTGCTTTTACAAATGTGATCTGATTAAAATCGATGAGTCAAGCTAAGTCAAGATGGTTACCTGAAGTGAAAGAAAGGCCATGCCATCAAGGCTACCTGAAGTAAGAGAAAGGCCATTTGATCGATGTGGAGGCATTATTGGTGAGAAATCCTGTAGCTTGAACAGACCTGTCATCAATCAGGGCAACAGCAGCTACGTGACTAGAAGCTGTAGGAAGCACTTAAGAAAGCAATATGCTCACCATGATCTATCCCGAATTTGATTGGCGAGAGTGTTGCACAAATAATAATAATAATAATAATAATAACGTGATTCAGCAATAACTTTGCAGCTACTTTTACCAATGCACCTGAATTTGACCAACATGTGTCATCTTGGACAATAATATACTATGTTCACCATTGAAGAAGTACTTGCTACATGTTAATTTCAGTATGCTAATGATTGATAAACCCACTTAATTTTCACAAGATTGATATCATAGATATTATTCAATTTATGATCAAAATTTGAGTTGTATTAATATTTTTTAGCCCTATTTTTGTTGTAGGCTGGATTAGGAGTGTCCTTAAGCCATTAGGAGTTGTGTCAAATGGTTCTAGATGTATCTTGAAATAGGATTATTGGGTTTCTGATATTTTCATAAAAAAACCTCTTCTCCCATTACTTATCTTAGTTCTTTTACATGTATATGACACATTTTAAGCCCTAAGGTTTAAATCTTCGTATTGGCTATTTTATAATTGTAATAATTTTGTTATAGTTCAGTAAATTCTGTCATTCTTTTTCTAATCCATTGTTGATTGGCCCATATTCTTCAGATTTGATAATATCTTTATGGGCGGTTTGTAGCCTATCATATTTGTTGATTTGTGCTTCTTTGTGTCTTGTAGTTTTTCCCAAAAGTTGGGTTGCCACATGCATATGTTGGTGATTGTTCATTGCCAGCTATGTTTGATGGAAATCTGATAGTTTTTAATGCATTGCAATCACTGTCAAAGAGGACGAAATTTAACCTGTGGTTGCATATGTACCTATTTGTTTATAATTTGGATATTCCAAAACGTATTGTTTTATTGTAACCTCTTAACCCTGCAAATTGTAGAGCCATAAATGCCAGACTAACTTTACAATATATATCTATGCTAGTGTCATGGTGTTCGTGCATTCTATATATTTATTATCTCATTTTCTTTGTTACTTGCATGAAACATATCACAGCTCTCCTGGGGATCTCCCTAATTCTTTGTCACTTGTCGTCTCTTTGCTTGATAGATATGGTTCCTCATTCCGATTTGTTGGTGACTACCCGGATAACAAACCATATGATTCAATAGGCAGACGGAAAACACGGATTGCTGCCATAGATGCTTTATGCAGTCCGAGAATGTGGCAATATGAAGTTGAAGGCCTTGTACGGTATGCTAACTTTTTCGTGGAATATATTCTTATGAATTATTTTTTCTCTATTTCAGAGATAAATCTCATTATCAATTTAGTAGTCTCCATGCTTTATTCTATTGCTGTTATCTTTTAGAACTTTCCTACCATCATAAACATATAGTTTTCAGAATCAACATTTGTTGCTTTGAGGTTACATCTCATATTTATTCATCTCCATAAGAAGATTTTTGCTATACCAACGGAAGAATAATGACGAGGAGTTAGTCAACTTGTTGCATCTCATAGCAATACAATTCCTCACTGGAAAGTGCTAGGCATAAGTGGCAGTTGTGTGTCGCTTAGTCCTGTAAGTGCCTAGGATCTTTCGTGTCAACATACAGTGAATGGTTAACAACTTAACATACATATGTTAGATCCTGATATACTCTGCTATACAAATTCTGGTGGTCTAGCAAATATGGTCTGGTAATCACAAGAAACCCATGATTGACTCCATCTAGATCTTGTACTCTGATGTCACTAAATTACAGACATATTGGGATCAATTCACTCGTATGACTTCTGTAACGACCAAGGTCTCACCTAAATTGCTTGTGGGAGTTACTATTTTGGGCACCTGGTCCTACAAATACTCAGCATCTTTACAAAGTGTATCAAATGTGCCACCAAACACACACCACTAGGTTCCTGGAAAATTTATACCTAGGTAACCAAGAACACCACTAAGACCTCTAGGTAACCAAGCCATGTCTGCTTAGGCTGGATTTCATGACGGCATCATCATAATATCTGCCTAGAATAACAAAAAGAAACAACAAACAATTATTTACTATTCAAATATCATAGTAATGACATCAACTTGAGTCTGTGTGAAGTTGTCATAGTAGATAATACCTACTGTATAATGCACTCTGAGATCTTATTAACTAGTACATCATAAGTATGAAGGAAAGTGAAGACGGATGCAGATTCCAATAAAAATCTTATTAACTAGTACATCATAACCAGGGTCCAGAGAAAAGCCTGAAATTGTTGTCCTTGCATTTGTTATTATTATTATGAATTCTATCCAGCAAACTAATTTAAATAGGAAAATATTGTGTGAAAAAACATAAGATTAGATCCTTAACCATGGTTTCCCTTGTTTTGTTCATTTCTTCTTTTCCTTCTTTATAATGCATGCGAAGGTTCAAACAGAATCTCTTACTCAAGAATCAAGTTTCTTGAATTTAGAGTGTCTGTATCTCAGACTAATTAATGTTATTTGTGATTCATTTCTGAGAAATCTGCATTAAGTATCAGGAAACATTAAGTTGCAGTGTTTTTGTTTTTCTGTAGAGTAACAAATGAAGGTGAAAGAAGTATGTCTCTTATAGTACATCCTGTTTAGTCCTTCCTGATAAATTTATTAAAGATGAGTTTATGATAATATTTGTTCGTCACTTATATTGGTTTATTATACCTTTTCTTATGCAATTATTTCTGTTGATTAGGGAGACAAACAAGGCATTCTGTGGATTCTTGGACCAGTCAGTGTACAAGCGTCGCCTAAAGGTTATTTCGAGACATTAGTTTATGCAAAAATGATATTCGTCTATCATTTACAGCAATGATGAATTTCCTAATGCAACCTGCTATATTTATCCCGCCAGAAATTTTAGCAAACAAAGATCCGGAGAAAACGCACATACTGTTTAATGTTCTCAACATAATTTATCTTTGCTGAAAGCCTGAAATGACATTGAATCAACCATACTGGGTTTCACAAAATCTGCATAATCTCAGTATCTTTGGGGCCAAAAACGTTTGTTGTTTTCCTGTACCTTCTATGTTTTTCCTTGTTGAAGTTTTTCTCTGAAGTTGAGTTCTGACTCCTTAAAGTGTTTTAATGTTCTTACATTGAAATTTCATTTTTTTTCCTTCTGTACATGCTGGAACCCTTTGCTATTCTTCATTATTGCTTTTGCATATTTGTCAGTGGTATGCAAATAGTTCTAACCAAGAGAACAGCACTGGGATTTCTGAAAATGAAAATAGAAGTGAGGTTGAAGGAAATAGTGACAGTGAAAGCTCCCAAGTGATGGACTTACAGGATAATGTTGGGATTGCAACTGGAAACTGGGGATGTGGAGTTTTTGGCGGTGATCCTGAAATAAAGAGTATAATCCAGTGGCTTGCTGCATCACAGGTACTTTCCACTAGTGGTTGGAGTTTTTCCCCTTTGAAATTACATAGCTTGGGAAACTTGATAAATGTGTATATCTCAATTCTGTAACAGCTTATAAAATGTGACCTAGTGTAAACATGGAGCTGCTTGCACTGCATTTTGCCACATAGAACTGCAAATTTGTGATATGCTGACTTTAACTTGACATCCTTGGCCATCTTTTTTTGTGCTGTCTTGACTAGAGAAATCTCAGAATGTATTAAAATGTTTTGTAGAAACATTCTAATGTTTATTAGATAAATCCAGGGATTACCATAGTCATGGTTTTATCTGTAGATCTATCTGGTCATATTGTATCGGATGTACATTTTGTGAATGCTATAATATTTTCTTCATATCACTTTATTTTAACCTTTTAAATTTTAATTCATTTCCCTGATGCAGGCATTAAGACCCTTCATTCATTATTACACATTTGGTGAAGCAGCTTTGCAAAGATTAGAAGAGGTAATTTAAGTCTAAAGGCAACTCTTGATGTCTGAATGGACAAAAAGAGAGCCACTATATTTCATACTGCCTCTTTTTGTCAGAATTCTAATCTTCGAGGGTGACTATGTGTCGACCACTGGAACAGGTGAGACAATGGATCTTGTTGCATGGATGGACGGTTGGTGACTTGTGGAACATGCTAGTTGAATACTCTGACCAAAGGTTGAACCGCAAAACTCATGTTGGATTCTTTGCCTGGCTCCTACCTTGTAATAAACCCAGTGATGTGCCACACACGTCTGAAGAGTGAGTTCTTCAAGATGCTATTCAAAAATGGTTTTTTTCTTTCTCCAAATTAGTATTTTTTTTTCAAAGATAACCTCTGCAATGGTTTCATTTGATTTATTGCAGTTTCACTTTGTCCCATTTAATTAAGACTGGTTTCATCTAGGTTGAGTTGAGCACCCAATGATATTGGTTTGGCTCAGTCTTTTGGCAATGATCAAGCCAGATGAATGAGCCAGATTTACAAACCTTCCATATTTAGTAACTTGGTGTCACAGAGAGCATTAGTTGTAGATTGTCTCCATGCCTCTGGTTAAATGCCTTGCTGCATCAGATTAAACTGCGCCTATTAGACAAATTCTTGATGTCATTTTGCTTGAAACGAACCACTTGTGCCATGTATACTTCACTTACCTACCCCTGAGGGAATCAGTTTCATTCATGCTTAACAATGTCATGCATTTTTCACATTGGTATCTTGAATGATCACTTTCCGTGCATCGTTCTTGTCTTTGATCTTTTGAGAGCTTGCTCAGTGGGATCAATAATAGTAGTAGTCCGAGATTAACTTCATATACTTTGATTTGGTATATTGAGTGGCTTCAACTTCATTGTAGTTCCCATCCTGTTGATATGATGGAGGTTGTTATAAAAAAGATGAATCTGATCACTTTGGTCGCAAAAGAGCAACTTTATCGTTACACTAATTTGGTTGAGAATGTTCATCAACAATGTATTGCTGCTGTGAGTTTGCCACAATACATCCACACACCTCACATCCTTACATGGGTTGCTTATTCAAATTTCTTCATTCATTGCAGCTCCTCCTCCATATGACAAAAAGAGAAGTCAACTTCATCTTCTGATTTCTGCTGCTTGTGTCTCCAATTGCTGTTTTGGTTGAAACAAGTCATGGTGGGATTCAGCTATGCGCAGCAAAATGACACCAGAATATGTAGGCAAGTACAAGCCAATTTAACTATAAATGCAATAGTATTCTTTAAGATGATGACAGCATATTTGTATCTTCTCTTAATAATGGGGACTTGATGAGAACATCAACATACAACAACAACATTATGGCAGACAATTCGCATCAACATTGTTGGAAATCTGCCACCTAACTTGGCTTTCTGCCTCTTAATTGCTCTAAGGGTTACTTGAAAGAGTCCAGCCAACAAGGAACTTGAGAAGTTTTAACTCAATTGCTCTAAGGGTTACTTTCTTATCACTCTCACAAGAGGTGTAATCATACCAGCACTAACTTAGCACTAAGTTAAACATGCAAGCTCAATTGGCAAACACTTTAACAGTATATATATATATATATATATATATATATATATATATATATATATATATATATATATATATATATATATATATATATATATATATATATATATATATATATATATATATATATAATCTTAGCATTAATATCAACATGAATACTGTTTGGGGAGTATTTCATATTTGATGAGATATCATTTTTTCTTTTACTAAGAGATCTTGACTTTGTTCTAGTTCTACGTTTACAATTCTTTTTTATTTCAAACAACATAAGAGGATATATACATCTTTTATAAGTATCTTCTAAGATCAATCATACTTCTCTTCTAGTCTTAGCTTTAGAGATCCATGAAATAATGCTTTTATCTAGCAATAATTGAGTGATAAGCTTCATTGCTCTTTTATCTTATTCTATATTAAAAATGAACTATTCTTTCGGTTCTTTGGAGAGTACTATAAGATCTCTGTCATCTATCATATCTTTAAAATCATCAAAGATAATTTTTTTTAAGCCTTCCGATCTGAGAAAAGTTCTCATCATGGTTTTCCATCTTCATTAATCTTTTTCATCAAATCTTGATAATAACGGAATCCAAAATAACTTATAATAGTATATTTCTATACTTTTAATCTTTTTTAATCTTTTATTTTTAAATGATCAAACTTTCAATCTACCTATCTTTGTCTATCAATTAATTGGTGTCCTAGTGATCTATTCCATCGATCATCTTTCTCCTACTGCAATCTAATATATTGATTGCCTTCTTGATCATTGTAGCTCCTCTTATTTGATAGTTGTCACAATCAAATATGCTCTTCATCAATGTTGTGAATAAGTCTTCACAATATCATTTTAAGATATCTTCTTTTCGTTCCTCTTCTTAATAGTTTATTTCTCCCAAGTTTTCTCTCTCTAATTTTTTTTCTTC
This sequence comes from Musa acuminata AAA Group, assembly GCF_036884655.1. Lineage (NCBI taxonomy): Eukaryota > Viridiplantae > Streptophyta > Magnoliopsida > Zingiberales > Musaceae > Musa > Musa acuminata. The sequence continues at coordinate 37,164,351 of NC_088340.1, forward strand.
TTTTTATAGTTTCTCTCTTCTTGGATTTTTTTTCTGTAGTTTTGCTCTCTTTGGTTTTCTCTCTCTATAGTTTTCCGCTCTTTGGATTTACTCTCTCTATAGTTCCTTTATGCTTGGATTTTCTTTCTCTATTATTTCTTTCTTTGATTTTCTCTCTCTAAAAAGACTCTTTAAGGAATTCCTTAATGGGATAAGTTTCACCTTTTACAAATTTTTTTTTTTTTTCACAATGATTGTTCTCTCTCTTGATCTATTTCTTCAAGATCTAATTTGATATTTAAGATCAAATATGTTTTGATACTCTCACATTGGTTGTAGAGTATGAGAACCAATGACTCATAAATTTGTCGGATCTCTTTTACTCTCAAATATATTTTTTAAAGTTTATGAGCTTTGAAAGGGTAAAATTATACGGGTACACTCATCATTGAAAGCGAATAATTTCTTACGAATCTACGAGTCGTACCAATGATCAATCGATCGAATGGTCTCTTATCAGATACCATATTAGAAAATCTCTTGAAGAGATAAAACTTATAGAGAGTCTCTTTAGTGATACCTCATCTCTCTTTCCAATTATGTATACAAAATTTACATGAATCTCTAATTATAGAAGAGTAAACTGAAGATTTTGACTCTAATAACCATAGAAAAATTATCTTTACTAAAACTTTTAAATTAAAATCATATTTAATTATAAAATTTAATTTAATATTGATGTTCTTCCCACCCGCGAGTGTGCCCGTAAATGATGCCAATGCTATGCTTCACCCTACCAAGAATTCAGGTTACATGGGTTAGATGTGTTGCAGTAGCAGAAACCCACAGCCCAAATCCCATAGGAAATGTCGAGAACAATTCCCGGATTAGGGTTTCGAGGTGAAGAAAATGGGGTGTTCGATGGAATGCCAACCTTGCAGCATACCGCCGTGACGTCCTCGTCTTTGGACGCACATTCTCGTACTCGAGTCGCGTTTATATCTGCTGCTGGTAGATTAATTCCAGAGAATTACCATGAAATATCAAGTCGAAAGATCTTGTGTTCGAGGTATGAACAGTCATCTACGATGATACTCGGAAGCGTCTCTTGGGATCCGTCGACAGGAGGAAGCATGTCAAACTCACATTGATCGATGCACATGCTTGGCCAAAACTTGCCATCAAAGAACGACGAGTAGAACGTTAGCAAAATGTGCACATGGCCATGCACCAATCCCCAAGGAGGAGGAGGAAGATGGAGCATGGAAGGAGGAGGGGGTCTGAAGAGATCACACACACTTCCCAAAGGTCGCTATGTGTGACGTTGACATGTCTTGCAATGAAGTCAAAGCACTTGAGTCAGCAGGGTCAGGGTAAGGATCGGTCACCTCGGTAGTATACTCTTCGTGTGCGTCAACTTAGCTCTCCCCTCCTTCTCTCTCTATAAGTAATAATAATAATAATATACCCATATACCTTTGCATGTCGCAGCTGAACATTTATATTGAAAGGTCATGTCGTACTTCTAAGCTGAGTTCAAGTTACAATTTGACTTGACTATCTGCAAACTAATCATTTATATCATATACCATTATATCTCTACATATATATTGCAAGTGAACTTTTGGATTAAGATGTCATATGTGGTACTCATATGAGGTTGCATGTTAAAATTGGATTTGATTATTTGCAAGCATATCATTTACTCTCTCTCTCTCTCTCTCTCTCTCTATATATATATATATATATATATATATATGCACACACACATGTAATATTATCTTTCAATATTGTAAGTGAACTCTGGTTATACATTGTTAATGGAATATAATTTTGAAAAAGAAAATGATTAAAAAATATGTACATGCAATTATATTTTGTATGTGTTGCAAATTAAATTGTGTATTAAAATATCAGGTTTGATGGTAGTGCACCGGATCTACTTAAGTTAAGGTCAAAAATACTAAGGGTTTAGGGTTTCGCCACTAATCACCTTTGCTAGAAAAAAAATCACATCTCTCTTCGTATGCGTTATCCACCGTAGCATGTGTTATTTTCTTTTTTTGGGTACTTTTTTATAATTGTTACTTGTAGGTATTTTATAGCAATTATTGGTCTTTAAATAAAAATTGTTGGAGAAGAAAAAAAAGAATAAATTGATGATTTTATATGATGTGAATCCATTCATGGCAGGAAGAGATCATGGCAAAATGGTGGACTACCCCAATTGGTTCCTACCAGTCCATGGAACAGTTGACACTTCAATAGAATGATAATGTTGCATGAAACAGTTGTATTTAGAAAAATAGGAAAATATTCTTAATAACATTTATTGTTTTAACTATTTAGTCCATCTCAATCGGATTCTCGGGTTTGAATGAATATTCATGAGAGTTATTTTGATTTTTATCTCTAAACATATATTTAGAATACTCATTAATTCTGCTTAATCTACTTTAAACTTGTTTTGGAATTGTGCTACATACATCATGCATTCAATTTAGATGATGACTGAGACCATAAGATGTACTCAAGGATTTATCATCTTACGGAACACCAATCTCTCTATATTCCTGTAGAGAGATTGACAACTATAATTGACGCATTCGGAAATTATTAGTCATATTAATATGAAGAATTCTCTTTGCCACATGAATTGCACTAAGTAACTTGCACTCCACTAGAGGTAAGGCATGCCCTCAAGAAAATTAGGCACCTAATTCAGTGTTATGCATCAAGAACTTCACTTAGCAAGAATGTTATGGTAATACGATCAATCACACACATAAGCAAATCTAGTTCAACAAAGTCAAACAATATCCTCATAGATTGTGGTCTCACAAGTAGGCCTCAAGCTCTCAAATTATAGGACTAGCGTTTTGTCGTATGATCTGACCCGAAGGAATGATCGGTTAAAAATGTCAGTACATCTTTCAAATCCTTATACCTTAAATCAAATCTTCTTTTACTTCCGATGTGAGACCAAACATAGGATTCTACTTCGAGTCTGTACAAAATGACTATCTATATGCCCTACTCTACCGACTTCAGAGTACAATTTATTAGACAGCTTGAAATTAAATTACGCAAATTTGCAACATTATGATACGTAGCACATATGTGTCCACCATTCTGGATTCATGTAACATGAATTTATAGCTGAATTGTACCATGCTCACCTAATTTTTAGAGCTGAAAGTGATGCTTTCTCCACATGGAGCCCCACAATTTTTGTTCCTCTTCATTGCATGTGTCTCATAATTATTATTCTTATTGTTGTTGTGGACCATTCCTACATATTGTTGAAGTGAGTAGGAGGGTGGGATGAGTTGTGGTTATCATGACATGTCATTCTTCAATGTGTACATTCATAGGGGTGGATATATTGAGACAGAAAAGTGGTTTGTTATCACATGTTGTTCCTCATGCATTTATTGGTATACATGCATTTGGACATCTCAATTAAATCTAAGAGTGAGAGAGAAGAGAGGAGGATGGTGAGATTGGAAAGAACTATCCCCAATTTGGATTAAGAAGTATAATAAAATTCTTGATTGTGATAAAAAGCAGTTTCTTTTTGTTTTTTTGTCTCAACTTAATGATACATATAATATAATTAAAAATTAATTTTATAATTTTATCATGGGTGATAATCGACTTTGATGGAGCGAGTCAAATTTGGGTTTGAAATAAATGACTTTAACATCATCGCCTAATTGAAATTTATCAAATCCTAACTCGACTCGAAATTGGATTTAGAACAACTGATAGTTTTTTTGTTTCGACTATAATTAATTTAGCTACACCATATTTGAATCTTTTAAGATTCTCTGACTAAATTTGATCAAACCTGATTCCGTTCGAACTTGGATTCCCGAACAAGTGATGCATTCTTCAATTTTGATTTTTTCTTATTCTCTATTAAAAATTGATGAAAATACATCAAACTAGTCTATCAAACTATACTATTAATAACAAAATTCTAGGAATCTTATTTTCATCACTTAATATTATAAGAAAATAAAACAGATTTGATAATTTAGTGGGATAAGGATAAAAATGAAAAAAAAAGACTCCTTTGTTCTTACCATCCCCTTTCTATTAATCGCATCAATTTGATAATTTAGTAGGACGAGAACAAAAACGAATTCTTTGTTCTTACTATCATCTTTCTATCAATCACATCAATTTTCTTCTTTCCTTAATAACAATCATGAGAAGACAACTACATCAGCAACTTTTCATCCTTTCGATCTCATATACATCCCACATCAATCACATCAACTTTCTCTCTCTCTCACTCTCTCTCTCTCTCTCTCACAAAATTTTCCACCGCCCCATCTCCCCCACCATCTTTAGCTGCTTCCTTTCTGCAGCTCTCTTTCTATCTCTCTCCACCATCTTTTGGTGCATCCTCTCTCTCTCTCTCTCTCTCTCTCTCTCTCTCAACACCCCGTTTTATCTGTTCTTCCAACTCGCTTTTGCACACCCTCCATCTGCTGTTGCCTCTTAATCCCACGACTTCGACAGGGAGGCAAAAAAGGAGGAACAGCCGCGAGCGGAGGGCGGGGCCGAGCATTTGCGGGGATCAAAAGGTATATGATCCTATGCCTTCCACTGCATCGCTTCGCTTCTCTCTTCCTCCTCCTATTTATTGCCGAATTTTGCCTCAAAGTATATGTAAACTTGAACTGTAGATCAGATACCACACTGAACTCTACTTTCTTTGAAGTAGGAGAAAGCTTTGGTTACACACAGTTGGCTTATAGGTTTCTTTGTTGCTATTATGGAGTCCACAGACTGGACATATTTTCTACCTTTTTTCTTCTTTTCTTTCCTTTCTCTTGAGGTGTTTGAGGCCAAATCAGAATCCAAATCCATCTTGTTTTGGATTTATTGCTTGCCTACTCCCCTTGATGGAAATGGTATCGATTATAATTTCCTTACCAGTTCATATTTCCATGTTCGTGCGATTACTCTTTCCTTAGAATGTTATCTCTTCTCGTCATGTAATATCACGATCTCTCCCCCTCCCCTCCCCCTCCTCTCTCTCTCTCTCTCTCTTGTGTTCTCCTCAGATCAAGAGTTCTGCTTGCGGACGATGGCGTCTTCGTCGGCCCAGGTCCCGCTCTCGTCCTCCTCGGCGTCCGCATCGCCGTCGGCGACGAGCTCGCCGTGCGCCGCCTGCAAGTTCCTCCGCCGCAAGTGCCAGCCCGACTGCGTGTTCGCGCCCTACTTCCCGCCGGACCAGCCGCAGAAGTTCGTGCACGTGCACCGTGTCTTCGGCGCCAGCAACGTCACCAAGCTCCTCAACGAGCTGCACCCTTACCAGCGCGAGGACGCCGTCAACTCGCTCGCGTACGAGGCCGACATGCGGCTCCGAGACCCCGTCTACGGGTGCGTCGGCGTCATCTCCATCCTCCAGCACCAGCTGCGGCAGCTCCAGATGGACCTCTCCTTCGCCAAGTCCGAGCTCTCCAAGTACCAGTCCGCCGCAGCCGTGGCCGCGGCCGCCGCGGCTTCCACCACCGGCCTCGGTGCAACGACCCCAGCGGCCGCCGCCGCCAGGGGGCATGGGTACATCGTACCCGGGTTCGGGTTGGGGCGGGATCAGTGCTTCCCGGCTGCTGCGAGGGATCCAAGCCACAGCCAGCAGATGATGATGAGGAACTACGACGCAGATCTGGCGGCGAGGCTGGGTGCCAACGGCGCATACGATGCAGGGCTGGCGGCTGCGGCCATGAACGCGACGACGGCGGCCACGATTGGGCTGTTCGGTGGGCAGTTCCCCAGACCCAGCGCGGCCGGCGGGGATGAGCGATCAGGCATCGGTCCTTTGTAGAGACCTCAAGCAGGTTTGCACGGACTCTTCTTCTCTTGTATGCTTATTTTTGGAGGTTAGTGCTGAGGTTGCTGTGGCGTCCAAAGTAATAGAGAAGACAGCATGTTATTTGTTATCTACACATAACAAGGAACATCGATTAGTATCTATTGAACCATAGAAGTAATTTCTACAGCATAAAGAGAAGCCAAAGATAAAGACAAACATATGATTGTAATTTTCAGAATTATAGTACAAATCAAGGTTGAAAACCTATGTTCTTTTTTCTGCTATGAAATAAAATATAAGAATGTAAAAGAGATGATGTAACTTCAGAAGTATTTCTGAAACTACATCTAATTAATTGCTTTTTTTTTCCCCTTCATGAAGAACAGCAAAGATCATTCATTTTATTTACCTTTTTTTAATGTTTATGTTCTCTCTCCCTTCCATGAATAATTCCTTCTTAAACAAAGTTTTGTGGGAGCAATCTTACTTTCATTCAGATGTTAAGCATCAAACGGTGAATTGATTAAACTGCAATGACTATGGTATTGACAGAGTCATTTGCTCACCAAAACTTACTGTATTAGCCAAGGGAAGCATTCAATTCATGATGATGTTCTTCAAAGGATTCTGAGTTCAACATAGTGCTTCTGAGAAGTGCACATTTTGATATCAGCTACAGATTTTTTATATACCCCAAATCCATAAATGGACTATTGATTGTGCTATGAGTATAAACCTTAAAGATGCTGATTGGATATCTAAAACCATATTTGCTACTTGCATGAATATTTATGAGATGATCAACCTTCTTTACGTAAAAAAGAAGATATATTTCCATAAAGGCAGCATAGTGTAGATTATATTTCATGATTGTTTACATTCTAAATTATCATTGTCAGATTTTTATTAACTGGTGAACGATTAAATGGAGATTGTTGATACCCTGAAATTTTCACCTGGCACTTTAAATTGTTGTCAGATCACAGAATGCTTTTGCAGCTACTGAGAGACATTGTTTTGTAGATTAATGATTCTATGTTTTATCTTTTCTGCCATATCTTTTCAGATTCTTGCCTTATTTTGCCATTATAAAGTTCAAAAACACCTTAGAATAAATTAGCAGATTCACTGCATAAGATGATCCAATTTTTGTACTTGCTCATATGGGTATGTTTGATCATAGCAGGTTCACTGCATTAATTCATGTCCCAGATTTATGTTTAGATTGATCATATGACAAAGAAGGATTTCTACTGCGTACTTGTTTTCCTGCTGCACATATTGCTCACAGGATCAACTTGCGCAAGTTGCAGGTCAAAGAACTGGAGAACAATGAAACTGAGGTAGAAGCATATCCTGGGAGTCTTAGCTTTTGACAACCAGTCAAAACTACAAAGAAAAGTTGTGGCTTCCTTCCTTCAACGCAAAGTCGGACCATTTCTATCGCTTGATCCTGATATGTAACAATGCTAGTCTTTCTATGATCTCCTGTTGCAGTTTCCTGACTTTTGGATACTGATACATCAATTTTTATTGCACTGTTCTTAATTAGATAACCATATTGTTATATGATCCTCATAGCAGCTTTTATATTCTCTATCCTTTTGTTCTGAGTAGATTACAAACGGTTCATGCATGCAATGTATCTACGAGTTGGCAATACAACTATCCATTAGATTGCATGAGAAAAAAAAGCTTGGATTTTATTTAAGGATTTATGTAAGGAATCGATCCTAATAAACAGAAAGTGTATATATCTTTTCTTCATTCACTCATATCATTTTATTGTGGATCTGACACTCTTGTTGAGAAGATCCAAGCTAGAGTAAGATGTAGGCGAAGGCATGCAAAAGATGCCTCAGATCAAATTAAGACTGACTTTTTTGATCCCATGCATTACTACAATCTCTCTCTCTCTCTCTCTCTGTTTATGTGGGTAAAAATGCAGATTACGAGGGAGGGAGGTGTAGAAGGCAGAAAGCATATTGCAGAGGATGGCAGGAGAGACAAGAAAGGCGAGGCTCTCTGAAACAGAAAGGGTGGGAGGCATTAATGAAAGGAGCCATGAAGGCCTCCCCAAAATGCCATTCTGCACAGGGTGGGGTGTTAAATGTATTGGCACCGTTTGCACGTACCGTCATCACCAATCCCCACCTACCCAACAAGACCAGATGAAGCAGCAGGCGATTTGAAGGGACGAAGAAATCCATGAGCTTGTACGTGGAAGAACGATACATGTCTCGGCTTTCTCTTTCTCGCCCTCACCTCTGCAGCCTTCGAAAGACGCAGTAAAGAGAACACGCTTACATGCGGTGACAATGGTGACGTGCCTCAACAATGATGACCCCTCCGCGTCCTTCAATGTGATCCGCCTCTGCTCACGTCTCGTCCCTTGCCCTGCTGCATGCGCCACCCCGGCTTCTGACTCCGGTGAACCCACGGATGTGACCCGTGCATGCCTCGTCCCTCCCATCCATCCTCATTATGCTTCGTCTCTCTTCTTCTTCTTCTTCTTCTTCTTCTTCTTCTTCTTCTTCTTCCGTTTATCCCCTTGTTTCCTTCAAATGAACACCCTGTACTCTGACTCTCTCTCTCTCTCTCTCTCTCTCTTTCTACGGTGTTCGACTCTTCAGGAAACGGTAGTGAACGCAACAGAAGTCAGTGGCGTAGGATTTAAGGCGTATTTACAGAGCATCATTGAAGTATCGGAGTTCAAACTCTCTCATGGCTGGTTATGAGAATCTTTGAGCTCGTATATTGGTAGGAGATATGATGAAGGATCGATCTCCGTGACTGCCAGTGATTAAACGACAAAAATACTGATCAAAGCCTTTGACCCCTCCTCACGCGGACGAGAGATACGGATAGGCAGTGCAAACGAATAAGAAAAGGGTTTCTACCCACGACGCGTCCAATCAAATAACACAGACGTACGTCCCTGATTCGACGGCCACGATCGACGCCCACGTGCATGGGAACGGTCGCCCTGGTAGGATCAACTGTACGTGAATCCCTCAGCCTTTTCGGAAGCAGCAATGGCCATGTTTTCTTATCATCAGTGGAAGAAAGAGAGTTAGGGGGGGATAAAGATATTCCTGCATCCTTCCATCATGCTCTCAGGGGTGTGTAGCTGTCACAGAGACGAGGAGGGAAGACGAACTTGGGCACTGATCCCTACAAAGAGAATAATGTGACACATGGATGAGAAACAAAAGGGAGTCACTTGGATCCATTCGAGGAGAATAGAGGTTTACATCTCTTTTCCCACGAGTAAAAAGGCAAGGCAGTAGTTAAAAGGGAGAGGAGGAGGAGGAGGAGGAGGACGGGGGGCCGAGCAATTAATGATGGGGGGATGGAAGCATTAATGGGACAGCGCCAAGACCATGGGCTCTTTATTTTGACCATTCCTTCTTCTTGGAATTTGGCGAAGCTGCACGCTTTCCTACACTGTAAGAGAAAAAGGAGAGGGGTAGGAAAAGTTGAAAGCGGAGGGAACAGGAAGCAGATCATTAAGAGGAGAAGACACAAACCTTCACACCCCGTATCGTCCTCCTTAAATACATGCTTTCTGTCTCCCTGCCACTTGCTGCCATTGAAAGCAGAGAGAGAGAGAGAGAGACTCTTAACTCGCACATGGTATTCAGCCAGAAAAAGAGAAGGATTAAGGAGGATAGCAATAGCAGTTTCCAATGGCTGGTAGTCATCTGAGAAGATGACAATGATGTGGTTGCTAGATTGCATGAACACATGGATTGTTCAGCCTGTGAGAGGACTTCAAGATGGAGTATGATCAGATCTCCTATGTCTTCTTTAAAGAACATATACATAGGTTTCAAAGAAGACCAGCAGACTTGAAAAGTCAGTGAGGTCGTCTCTGATGAACAGTGAAAGCCTAGCAGGCAAGATCTAGTGTTGGAGTTTGCAGTTTCATTGACATCGAGCTCCTACGTGCATCGATTAATCCAACACATCCCCATGAGGCTCGTTTGGAGTAAAAAAGAACAAAATAGCCAATACCATGTCTAGAATCTCAAACTTGTTTCACTTTAGTTAGACTACAATGACATGTAATATCATGGATAAAATGCATGTGTGTAGTATGCGGTAGGAAATGTACTTTTAACATGAGAGTTTCCAAAACAATAAAAGAATTCTTTTCCCATTTTTATATAATACATGGAATCACCATCAAATATTTGACCTTCACTCATTTCTCTGTTACTCCTTTTTTTTTGCATGACTTGCAGTCAAAGTAAAGCACGAAAATGAAGAGGCTTCTGAGGCAAAGAAATGGCCACCAAGGCAAGAAGTCAACATGCTCCCCCTTGATCCGATGATGATAGGTTGATTCAGTACTATATATAGCTCTTCTGCTACTTTTGCATCAGCATACCCAACAACTATATAAACCTAAAATGCAGCTTCTATGTGGCCATAGATATGAAGTTTCCAAGTCCTTTTGTCATCTGAAGTCTCCTCAACCTGGCCAAGGTATCTGCATGTCAACAGGTTTAGAACCAACATTATTCTCATAGATTCCAAGATAACTAACATATGTCCGGGGAAGCAATGAGAAGACTGATGTGATAGTGCAGTAGAGGAGCAAAGATGGTTGCAGTCAATGTTTTGGATTAATTATTCAGATGAAAGAGAAGAATCCTCCACTTCAACAAAGTTGCATTTCAGAAAAATGAATGGAGATTGAGTTCCAAAAATGAAGCATGTCCTGGACTTTGGATAAGATGTAAAGCAGTAGAACAGATACTGAATCATCTCAAACTTGTAATCTCTTACCCAGTGTCATGATTTTATAGCTCATGGATGATGTTCATGATCTAACATCCAACTGAGTCATGCACTCCACCCCTTTCAATGTGACAACATCCTGAAGACCTATAGCATTAATGCACATAGTCAATCATGTAGCAGTTCTTCTGCATCAAACTAAATTACAAATGCATGAATTAGTGCTGGTAATATATCTTAAATATATGATGCTAACTCTACTAACAACAAAAGATCATGGGGTGTAATTTCCTGCAAATCATAGGTGTCTAATGCAGACCAGCAGTACAATAACATCAGCATAAAGTAGCAGAAATCATATCAAGTTTAATGATATCATAGTTATATTTGTTATGGTAACTGATCCATTAAATTGATAGGTCTAATTTAATAATAATATAAACTGTGGTGTCATAAGATGTATCTCTCCTTTAATGACAAGGTCTAAGTTGTGGCTGCAACTAATTAAGAAATTAACAAGGATTCTCATACTATTTTGAGATTGAAAGTTCTTTCAAATATCACATATTTCTTCTTTCATGGATCTTAAAAGTTGACATATATGAAATATGACAGAGAAATTACATCTAAAATCATGGTCTTAAAAGTTAAAACATTATAAAACTAGAATGCCTGGTTTTACACCTTATGTTGACTTCTATGACATCTGTTCTCTAAAGCAAGGTGATGCATCTGTAGCAGTTGACCAACTTGTAGGTCAACAAGTGTTGGAGAAGCTCAAAAAACTAGGGCCTAAGCAAACAGTCAACTAAATATATATGAAAAAAACAGGAATTAAAAAAGCACAGAGTATAAAAATTATTTACTCTGTTATTATCATATTCATCTCTTGGAAAATAAATGCTTACCCTTTAATAGCTGAGCAAATTGGTTGAGGCCTTGGCAACACAAGTAAATTATAAACATCAAGCTAATCATCAGTCAAGTCTTTCTTCCTGGAAAGGTGAATAAACTCCTGAAACCATTATGCATATTATGGTTCAGATTTAATTATTTGTCCTTAATAGTTCATAATTAAAACGAGGGTGGATCTTGATACAGTAATAAGGTTGGTTCTTAACTTGATTGATTAAGGTTCTTTTAACAGATGTCAAATGATACTAGGTATATGATTACACTCTATCAAGTATACGTAAACATAAGTAACTTGAATCTATATTATAAATTTTATTTCGTCTAAATCAATCAATATTACTGATCCGAGCATGAACCAAACTAATATGCAAACTCAATCCATTTTGGATGATTTAAACTAATTTAATCAAAAATAATATTTTAATTTAAATATGATAAACCGTCGATTCTTTAGGGCTCGTCATAAGCTTTTCCAATTTCTTTGTGACTCCATTATTTGATTATCGTCTTCTACCATCATCCACTTATTGTTTATTGTTTATCTTTTTTTATTTATTTTTACTTTTATTTCTCTTTCTTTTTCTTCTTCTATCTTCCTATCGATCAAAATATTATTACTATAGTATATGTGTAGTATGTATGAATAATTAATTTTTTATCAAAATGGTTTGATTATTGATGAATAATTAATTTTTTTTATCAACCATGACTATGACATAATTTTAAAGAGGGGAAATGAAAAAATAAAATGGCCAATATTACCTTTTTAAAATTGTTTTATATTCCCTTTTTGAAACGTGAAGGGGGTGTTCAAAATTAGGCGCCAACGCCACACTATACCGTTATTCCCCGCGCCTTCCCCACCCGCGCTCGAATAAATAGCTGCTTGCTTTGTCCCCTGTTATCAGAAAAATTAGGGCCTGCAACCTCCTTTCCACCCCCCAAAGTCCCCCCTCCATTTCCTTCCCTCATCTCCTCCTTCATCACCTACATCCAATTTCCTCTCCTCCATCCCCAATCTCATCCCCGGTTATCGATTGAAGCCGGGGCCTGCCTCCCTGCCAATCCAATCGCAACCCTCGATTTCTTCCGAATACTCTTCGAAAGACGTGATTCTTCCCTTCTAGGGTGATTGGTGAGAGATGGGGGCTTTGATTCGAGGTGCTGAGACCGACCGAGATGGAGGTGGCGGCCCAGCTCAAGCGCGGCAGCTTTCGGTGGGTTCTTTGACGAGAAGCGGGAGATTTAGTTTCCGGCGCAACTTCTCCTTCGACCCGCAGGTCGCCAACGTGATGAGGTTTATCTTCGGGTAGCAATCCTCGCTCGATCCGAACCACGGGAGCAGGAACCTCCCCAGGGAGGAGATCACGGTGCCGGAGAACCTTGACTCCGCCATACAGCTCACGTTCTTGGCTTGCCATGGGGATGAAAAGAGGGTGGAGGTGCTGCTGAAGGACGGCGTCGACGTGAGCAGCACTGATCTGGACGGTAGGACGGTTCTACATATAGCGGCATGTGAGGGACACGTTGATGTCTTGAACCTTTGCTTTGCTGGAAAGCCAATGTTGATGCCAGAAATCGGTGGGGTAGCAAGGTAAAAATCTCATATTTCTGCTGCATGTAGTTTCCTTTTTACTTCCACATGTTCATTAAATGTCAAGTTAAAGAACAAGAATCAACTGATACAAATTAGATTGTTCACAGCCTGTTCACTGCTTGGTAGGCTGCTGCAGATGCCAAGTGCTAAGGCAACGTGGAAGTATACAACATTTACTGCCTTATGATATATAAGTAATGCGTCTTTCTTGCTTTTCTATTGAAAACTTTCATGGCCATCTTATCTTTAGCCTTACGATATTCATCTCAGTTCCTTACATATTATGTTTTGATTTTCTTCGCTGTTAAAACTCAGGGACTTCTGCAGCCTTATTAAGTTCTTAGATTGCTCTTGAAATTGCCAGGCATGTAACTACCTACTTTCAAAAGATTGTCCAAAGCAAATAGGAGCTCCCTATAATTATTTTCTGTAAGGATGGTTAGGAAACCATTAACTCTGTACTGAAATTTGAATTTGAAAAATGTAAGAATGTGCCAAAGCTAGTGATGCCATTTATAGGGCCTTGAGGAATTCTTATCTAACATAACAACACTCCACCAATCAAACTTCATGTTTTGGCTGATACCTACTATGAATTGAGTATAATGTTCATTCAAACTGTGATGTTCTACACTAGCCACTGAATTTGATGATGGAATCAATCATTATAAAATGTTTCTCCATGTCTTTGTCATTTTCAGTGGTTAAACAGACATTCACCAAATCATTTGCTTCTGATGACAAACAAATCGTGTCTAGAGTATGTTTTTTTTTTTTTTTTGCATATTGATTGAAGAATGTAGGAATCCTGAGCCTATAGTGAGACCAACCTTTTCAGAAATAATTGTTCGATTTGATAAAGTTACAAGTACGGATGGAAGACACCTTCAAACTCCTTTGGTATGCACTTGTATTCTTGAATATGAGTGTTCATGTGCCAAAACCTAAGCAAGTAATTCTATCATATGCCATAAGCCCATTAATAATGTTTTGTACAAGAAAGTTCAGCTTTTATATGGACTTTTGACAAAATAATGCAATTTGTTCCCTTTTTTTGTGGATACACGCACATCTCTTGTGTCTGAAGGTTATCTAGTTTTAGTCCAAAGATGCCTGATAATATATACAAAGACATATCAGTAAGAAATATCCTTCAAGAAAAGTCTTGCTCCTGTAAGAAAGTTCTTGCATTATGCATAACAATATATGTTCCCTGTTATGTGAATTATAATCTTTAGTTCCAAGGCAATGATTTTTTTATACCCTTGCTAAGGTGACTTTTTCAGTTGTTTGTCACCTTGAAATGCTTATTTATATGATCAATCGCATTTTTGCAACTCTAAGTTGTTCTTATCTTAAGACTTTGTTCGATCACTTCTTGCAGAGTAATCTTTATCCCAGCTTTGTGGTATCATTCTCAGGAAAACCTGAAAATTGTGAACGAGCCATCTAAGCTTTTCTTATGTTGCTCCCAGTAATCAGTCTTCCACATGTAGATGTAAAACCAATTATTTAGTTATTAAATTCATATTTTCCTAATTTTTTCTAGATATCAAGTTCATATTTTCCTGATGTTTTGCTAGTTTAGTTATTAAATTCATCAAATTTATGAAACCAAAAGTCCCTGCTAGCTGATTGAAAGTTTCTTAAATATCATTACAGTTAGATCCACAGTCCACAGAAGTCATTTATTCTTTTTTTTTTTTTTTCGACTTAATGCTACTTCAATTGGTCATTCTCATTTATTTCATGTAACAGGAAATTATCACTAATTTGCAGGAAGCACACTTTGTCAAGGAACTACAACATATTTTCTTGTTTATAGGCAGAATACACAATTGAAAAGCATAATCTTCTGTGTGCTTTTGTACTCTCCAGATTAGTAGTTTCTTCTATGGAACATACTGGCATTCAGGACCTTCATACAAACTCTGTGATCTGTGAGAAATTTATGATTTTTCTATAACGCTATCCATAGATCAAATTATTTCACGAAGAAAAAGAATAATATTGGTAAATTTTACAGATTTGTTGGATGAAGATCTAGGATTAACATGATTATTTATTGTATTCCTAAAAAAATCTGGATATGTATTACTATATCTAAGTAATTGCTGATGGATGTGCTATTCGTATCATCTCAATATAACTCAAACTATTAAATTTGACCATATTAAATTGAGACAATTTGTTATCTGATTTGTTTTCCTTCATTAAGGCAATATTGTTGGAGAACACAGTATTCACGTATTTTAATTCACCCATTATTGGATGTGGGTTTTCCCTTTCTTTTGATGTCGGATCTGCCTCCGTTTCCATTTGACTCGGGTAAGAGTACTGTTCTTATTCATTTATGGATTCACACTCGTTTCATAGGACGCTGCTCCCCATGCTTGCTCAGCAATTCACTTTGTTTGATAATCCTGTTTATATTAATTTTGATCATTTCGATTTTCGCCTTTCTGCCAAGAAGATCACCTCATTTCAACAATCCTTTAGACTATCTAGTAGAATTTGGAAAACCGTCATGTTAATATCATAACAAGGAATTTACCAGATAAATTAAGGCCTGTTGATCTGCTCTCACTTCTGTCCCCAATCAATTTTACTACTTCTGGATTGAATTCCCCTACAAGCTGATTTTGGATTTTTGCAACTTTTTAGCATCACTGTCCATATAAAAACTTCTTCCTGATTCAATCTTATGCAGGTAGAAGGTTTACAAGAGGCAATGGTCGCAGGATAGAAGATGGTTCTCTAATCACTGTTGTGGATAAGCATGGTAGCAATGAGAAGTTCACCCGGAGTGTTACTTTTGCTACACCAAGAGCATTTGTAAGACTTCTTGGATAGACTAAAAAAGCAAAACCTGATCAAGATAATAAAAAGCCAAAATCAAATGATGAATTCAGAGATATGTTTTTAAAGAAGTGAAGACCATTTCAAGTGATTGGTGACTTGTTCATTGGCTCCTGAAAATTCAATAGCAGTGGCAATCGATAATCTCGGTTGTGTATGTCTGGATTAAAAACACTCTTATTAAAAAAAATGATTATATGCCTCTAACATCTTATGTTGAATGTCTATTTTCTAAGTAAAGTTTTTTGTCTTGCAATTCAAGCGATAACCACTTTACACTTCTGCAATTAGGTATTTTCAGTACCAAAGGAAGTATTTAAGTTGTTCCTAGAGATTACTTCATCATCAAGCAGAAAAAAAGAATATATATGCATAAATAATTATATTACCTTCATTGGAAGCAGCTTAAATTCAAAGATTTCTGTCTGATATTGAACTTGAGTTTCTTATTTGTCATAAATCTTAAAATGGTTCACTGTATGAGTCTGACATGATAAGTCCCAGCTAATCTGGATTGGGCCAAGGCTGTAAACATTGGTTTCAACTGAGGCATATCCTTCATAAGAAGAACACAAGATGATGAGGAATAGGAGATGATGGCAACGATAGCAGCCAACTAATTATAGCTTCTGCCTGCAGCAGCCACTGGAAAGTCGGGGAGGTAAACTAAAAAAAAAAAGAGAACCTTAAGACTTCTTGTTGCTTGCTTTTGGGGTGTTTGGTATATTTTTTTTGTCGATTTTGTGGGTATGTATGCATGTCGACATAAATTTATTTAGGATAGTTTCTTATTTAGAATGGTCTATGGGAATGTTTTATAGTTGCTTTACTAGCAATTGAGATTAGTCCAGACTTGAATAAGAAATGGAATTGCTTTCGAGTGTTATTAATTTGCGTTGTTGTTGTATGAACAGTAACTCTTATGGTTTTTTTCATTATTTGATGTTTTAGTTAGTTCTTCTGTATTTAAGTGGTAGTCTTGGGATAAGTAGTGATTGGAAATACAGCCATGTCCTTGTTTACTTAAGTAGTTGTTTGAAATGAAGTGAATGTATGATCTCTTTATGAATCAAAATAAAGTTGTCATCAGACATGTTTGCTTTCACTAGATTGTTCACATTGTTTCTCACCAGTTCTGTATTTCAGTGGTAGTCAGTCTTTGGATAAGTAGTGATTAGAAATACAACCAAGTCCTTGTCTACTTATTGTTTGAAATGAAGTGAATGTATGATCTCTTAATGAATGAAAATTAAGTTGTCATCAGCCATTAATGTAATCTTTCACTACATTCTGTCAATTATTTCCAATGAGTGTTGCAGATATAAAGTACTGGAAAAACTCACTTTAATGGCATCACAAGCAAAAATATTCTCTTACATGATTCGGAGAAAGAGAAGATTCTTCTCCATGGATCTACAATAGAGAAGGTACTTCTATGCAAATCACAGAAAGAAAAAGAGACTTGTCATAAGAATGAGATCAATTACTCTGCGATCCATATTCATTTCAGATTTGTGTTTGGTCTATGACAGCATTATGAAAATTCATTGTGGTGAGCATCAGACTCCATCTTTATGCCAAAGGTTATCTAGGTGGTTGCACAAGACAAAGAGGTGCTTCCTTGTGGCTACTTGGGACCAGCCATTGAGGTAGTACAAAATTCTCAAGTTTTCAATCTTTTTTTTTTCTAATTAATGATTTAAAAACTATCATGTATGATATTAAAGCTACTACTGTATGGCTTTCACACTTATTTCTTGTTTTATATTTATTTTGAGATATTTTATTGGTTTATTTGAACTTACCCACAGATTCCACCAAATTATTCCTGATCACTACTGATTAAGATTGTGATTCTTATCCAAATATTCTAAATTTTGTCATAAACAGCAATCTGAAAGAAATAACTGTAGGCCTATCCTTTTGTTCAGATAATATGATGGATAAAAATGCTGTTATCATTGAGTTGTATCTGATTGATGTAAGAGTTTCTGTTGTTCAATCGATTGGGGCAGATAGGGACATTTTTATGGTACAACTAACAGGTGCAGTTTGTTATTCCTCACTGTTAAATGTTTTTAACTGTTTATTGGTGTTAGATATGTAGAAGTATAAAATGATTTCATATGTTAAACTAACTAGTTTACATTTCACAATATTGAAGATTCATGTGGTGCAGGGCAATAAACTATCAGGATCTTATGTGCATTATTGTTTCAGTCAAATGATAGAATCATATTTTCTCATAAAGGGTTACAGCATTATAAACTTATAAGCAAATGTTCATTATAAACTTGTGTAATATTTGATACAAGACATGGCAACTTGTAAACTTTTTTTCCTTTCTGTATTGACTTGTAGTGTTTTATTAAACTTCTACTTGCAAATGGCATATGCTTAATTACCATATCCTGTGTACAAATGGGGTTGGAAGCAAAATTGATGTCTTTTTTGGACTGGTAGTTTGACAGTGGTGGATATGTAATTATCTAGTGATGCATACACTGCCCTTCTTTTCCGCTTTTTTCTTTGGGGTATTTATGCTTTCTGTGGTATTATCTGCTCATATACCGAAGCGAGGGGCCAGAAAAAAGTGCTGAAAATAATGAACTGTTTTACAGGGTGAACACATGCAGATATGATGATGCCAACCTTGTCGACAGAGTTCTTACCTCGAGGCAGACCTCCTGGATGTCTGTTTTGGACTGGTAGTTTTGACAGTGGTGGATACGTAATCATCTAATGATTCATACACCCCTTCTTTTCTGCTTCTTTCTTTTGGGGTATTTATGCTTTCTGTGGTCTTATCTGCTCATATACTGAAGCGAGGGGCAAAAGTGCTGAAAATAATGAACTGTTTTACAGGGTGAACACATGCAGATATGATGATGCCAACCTTGTCGACAGAGTTCTTACCTGGAGACAGACCTCCTGGAAATGCTCACTTTTGACTACATTCGGTAATGATACTGTAAACTTTGCTACCACCATCCCAGTTTTGTCACAAATACTTGCTGCTATAAGAGTGCCCATTTGCCAATCTTTCTATTTCTCTATCAATCTTGTTATTGCTAGTTTCGCTTTGCTACTGCATTAGTATTTTACAAATGTCAAGGATTAGTTTGCCTATGCTTAAGTGGCCATTAAACGTTCTCGTAAGTTAGCCTACCATGTTTTACATGAATGAATGATTTGTCCCAAAGCATCTCATTTTGATGTGTAGAGCCCTAAAAGGCTTGGAAAGGGAAACACGTTGAGTGTTGGTGATTAAGCCATTAAAAGCCTGATGTAGGATAAGGGGTGGGTCACTGTTCCTAAACAATGGCTAATGTAGGCACATCATATTAAATAGCATAAACAAAACGAGGAATTATGTTTTGATAACATAAGGGGTCACGGTTTTGATAAAATACAAGATAAATACATGGATACCATTAGGAATAATTTTTATTGAGACAAGATGAAGTTTCTCGGTTCATAAATAATCAAGAAAAGCGCATGAGATAAGCAAGCATATGGGACATGGATAACTCATTTCGCCTTGGCAACCAATTCCATTGCCATCGATGCAGTTGGAAGAGCCGGAATTGCTCCCTTCTTTGTCGTGCAAATTGCTCCGCAAGCATTCGCAAACGTAAGTGCCTGCTTCAGCTTCTCTTCATACTAAAAGCATGAATGATGTGTTTAAGCAGATCAGAATTAAGAAAAGAGGACAACGAATAGGGAGTGCTAAAGAAGAAAAGAAGAAGAACCTTGACGAGGGAGTTGTCCTTGGCAATTGAAACCAGAAGGGCACCAACAAATGCATCTCCGGCTCCAGTGGTATCAATAGTTTTCACTGCATATCCTGGTATCTGTCCTTTAAAATCCTAGAAATTGCATGCCAAATCCGAAAAAAACACAGCAAATGAATATGATTAGATGCCTTTCTTCTAGCAAAGAAGTGTATCCGACGCTTGCACAAGGTTACAATATTAAAAAGAAGGCACCTTTGTGAAGTATCTGCAACCCTTTTCACCGTCTGTGACCACCAACAGCTTCAATCCATCGTACCACAGCGTCTTCACAGTTTCCTCTTTGCATGGATCTCCTTGCGTCAGGAAAGCAACCTCATCATCGCTAACCTGCGGAAACTCAAACCCGATTAAGTTTGGCGCATTGCCCGCAGAGATGGGATAAAAATGCCACCTTGATGAAGTCTGCCTCCTTCCAAATGCTCTTGATGCCGGTTCGAGCAGCTTCCTCGGACGGCCATAAAGGAAGCCTCACGTTGGGGTCGTAGGAGAGGAGTATACCAGCTTGCTTGGCAGCGCGCATGGCGGCGAGGTGGGCGGTCCGGCAGGGCTCGGAGATGAGGCTGATGGAGCCGTAGTGGAATATCTTGGCGCGTTTGATGAGGGAAAGGTTGAGCTCTGACTCGGTGAGGAGCATGTCCGCGCTGGGGTTACGGTAGAACATGAACTCTCGCTCGCCATTGCTCTTCAAGGTGACGAAGGCGAGGGCCGTTCGCGCATTGGGGTCGAACCGAACCCCTTCGGCCTCGACCCCGTTCTTCTTCAGTATGTCCGCCAGCATGTGACCAAACTCGTCATCTCCAAACTGCACCAGAATTACAAGATTGAATATCTCGTGGAACGAGAACGGGAGGAGGAGACCGAGATCCATCGATCGATCCTCTCCCAATGGCAAAATGGATGGGGGCGAGCAGAGACCTTGCCGACGAACGCGGAGCGGCCACCGAGCTTGGTGATGGCTACGGCGACATTAGCGGGGGCCCCTCCGGGCGCCTTGATGAACCCCCCCGACTCCGCAAGGGACACGCCTGCCACGTCCGGCACGAAGTCGATCAGCATTTCCCCGAACGACACCACCAACTCCGCCGTCGCACCTCCACTCGACATGCTTCCTCGCTCTCTCTCTAACCCAATCTATGAAAGGGGAATTGAAGAGAATAATGACTGGAAAATGGCGTTGCAGTGGGTTTAAATACGAGAGTTTGAATGGGGGGATCTGATTAAAATAGGAGAGTTAGGATTAGGTGTTTACCAGGTTGAGATGAATTATTCTCTATTATCCTTCCTAATTCCGGATCATGTTTGCTTTCTCTGTCTTGCTTCCATTCCGTTGGTGATTCTTGTTTTCCGTAACGGTCTACACGTAAGAACTCTATTCCGTTCGGATTCTGTTGGATTTGGCGCGAATCCCGCCAAAATTGGGTCTAACGTGCCAAGTCTCCACCAATTTTCTCTCCTCGTATGTTTATTTTGATTATTTATGCGTTGCGTTGCAAATAATCCAAGTTTTATGGGTTAATTGCTTACTTACTATGATTTGGATTTATTTCGTTCGTTGAAATCGGATTCGGATTTATTTCGTTCGTTCAAATCGGATTCGGATTAGATGAAATTTGAATTGGATCGGATCGTTTGAGGATACCCGCGTCTCTTCGATTCGCACCCATCAGCTGTCTCGCCGGAGGCAGGGAACGCGATTTCTAGTGGCACGATTTTGTGACGGTGGATCCCACCGTGGCTTTTTTACCCCAACTCAGCAAGAGATATTTTTGGTAGCCGCGGGTAGATATCGGGAGTGAGCGGCGTCGGGACGGATAGAGAGAGCGGGCTGTTTGGAGCGCCATGGATTGGAACGGCGGCGGCGGCGGCGGGGAAGAGAAGGGATTGCTGTGGCGGCTCCCGGTGCTGAAGGCGAAGGATCTGGGGAAGGTTGGGCCCGGCATCGGTTTCGGTGCCGGTTGCGGCGTCGGCTTCGGCGTCGGTCTCGTCGGAGGTGGTGGCCACTATATCCATCTCCTCGTACTCGTACATGTATCCTTTTCTCTACTAATTCTCCCTTCCTCTCTGCCCTTGTTTTGGTTGATCCTAGAAAGCTCTGGGAGTTTCGGTTCCTCTGAGTCTCCAAAACCCTTAGTGTTTGGACAGGCTTGACTCTTGATAGGTTCGGTTGCTATATCTTTGAACTTTGCTTCGAGGATGTATTGCACATCAAGTGACACGATTTACCAGTTCAGAGGAGGTTGAGCTAGAAATAGCCTTTTCCCCCATCTCATGGCGGGATTTAGAACATAAGCGGTATGCCTAGCCTTGGTCGAATGTTCTTTTATATTGAAGGAAAACTTCTCGTGCCTATCCACCGTTAGTTGGCAAGCACGGATCTTTGACACAAAATTCATCAATAGATGTTTGTGAAGTAGATATGGACTCGATTGGGAGAACTAAAATAAGCATTTTGATTTGTAATGAGCGCCTGCTATCTTTATGTTCTTTGAATCATGATATGCAACCAAGAATATGTTATGCAAATTAGCAATTGCCGCCACAGGTTGCTGCTGTCTCCGACGAATAAGAGAAGGCCAATATATATAGATTTGATTTCTTGTCGTGCATAATATTATGTGAATCATCTATGTGCATAATAATGATTTTATTGTCATCCAATGATAAATCATATTTTGAAACTTTAAAGTGGTAAAGGTTTTTCTTTAGGCAGTACATACGCCATATGAACTATAAGCCTACCTAAGATTGTGCCTCTACATATGGCTTGTGAATTGACTGATGTATATGAATGTCTGTACTTTCCATCTCATTAAACAGGTGTAGGAATAGGGGCTGGATTCCCTGGTTTGCAGCTTGGATTTGGATTTGGAGCTGGATGTGGAATAGGGTTAGGTTTTGGTTACGGTGTTGGGAGAGGAGTTGCATATGATGAGAACCGAAGATATACAAATGTGGGAAAGTTGTTCCATAAAGTGCGAAATGGTTCATCTGAGTAAGTAATCCTTCTTTTTGTTTTTGAACCAAGTCTAACATGACTAAGTATCATGAATGACATCCTGTTTCTTAAGCATTAACTTTGTGTCCGATTTTGGTACTCATCTGAACATTGAGAGGAACATGTATTTGATTTTCTAAAACCAACACAATCAAATTGATGATAAGTATTGAATACAATTTAGCTGACAAAATAAGCACGAAGTCATCATAATGGTGTTGCTTACACAGATCATTGATATTTGCTAAGACTAATAAAGGCAGTCGAAGACACTAAATCATGTTAATAGCTATTAGTTTTTATCTTGAGCAATTATCATGTTTTGTTCTACGGATGTCCAAAGACCATTGTGCTTCAGTGAATTTGTTTTAGCTCAACTTCCTGGTTGATGAGCTTACAGACAATTTCCATGTCTTAGTGCTCCATTATCCAGATTCATTCTTTTGGATCTTCCACCTTTTCCACCCAGTGAAGGTTAACCAAGGTCTAAAACTCTTGATATTGACTACATTACCAAGCATATTAGTTTTAGCCATTAAATTGTAGTTCTTGGCTAATCATTAAGTTCGCTCTTGATGTCGTCCTCACGATGAAAAGTTATATTTGCTGCCGCCATCTGTTAATTGTTGGCTTTTAACTTTAATGCCAAGCATAAATCTTTAATGTTTATCATTCCTTGTTTTTTTTTTTTTCTTCAGGAATCAGATTGAAATCCTGTTTGATGAACTTATGGAGAGTACAAGAAAGCTGATAAAAGCAACCTCAAAAGAGATCGAGAAATGGAGATAAACTGCACCCTAGCCTACCTTCAAATAATTCTGTGTAAATGCATGTAAAACTATCCAAAACTTTGCAATCTTGACTCACATCACTTGCTAAGCATTATCCTTGGGCACTAATGTTTGCAACTTAATATCTGTTATCTGTCACATGTCATTCCATGGATGAAATGCTTCTAGGGCGATCGAGAAACATAACACCAAAAATGGTTTGTCTTTATTATGATGAATGGGCAGGATGTGTTTTCACTCATTGTTAAATTGTCATGATGTTGGGCTCAGCTGATACAAATGTGAAATTTTCATCGTGGCATTCAGAAGCTCCTTCTGAGTAAGTTCATCTGGTCGCTTTCGGTTTCTCTTCCAATCCTTGAGGTACTTAACAGGCTGTTATAAAGTCTTCTTCTGTGTGATGCCGAATCAAGTGAGTCTGATTCGGTGGAGTTTAGGAAACGATCTTGACAACTTTTTAATATCTGTTCTTTTTATTATCTACATTATGTTATGAAGATTGTTAAATCACTAGAACGGGAGAGTGTATTTTTCTCAGCTGACATATGCCAGATTGTAAGCAGATAGTTTCCTTTGTTTGGTAACAACACTCTTAAGATCATCTTGACCTATCACAGTTCAAAGTTCACCATGATGCATCAACCAAGCAAATGATTTGTGGTGCTCTATCTTCCACATTGAATTTTAGTATCATCAGCCAAATCACTGTCAATGTGTTAAAAACCCACTCTCTTTGCAGAGAAGCATTTCAATCCTGAGTAGTCTTGTTAAATCCAGAAGTGGACTGTTGTTCCAGAGACAGCCCGATCTGATGATTCCAAGCCCAAGACTAGTCGTTGTCAATCTGAATTATGCCGATAACCGACTTAGGTTTTGAGTCCATGGCTACCGCAAAGACATCAATCGCCCTTGGCATAAATCTCGAAGGGTGATTGAGGAAGGAAGTTGAATTACGCATTCGAAAGCCTTCATGCATTCATCTGATGATTAAATTAGAAGTAGAAAGGAGAGAACAATTGGTGTTGACGTGATGAATTCATCATGTCTACATGTGAAGTCTCTACATGATAGACAATTTTGCACTTATCAAGTCTTCATGGAGGTTGACTTTCACATCATTTTTTCTGTGACAAAATTATGTTTGACACACAATACACTGAACAAAAAACAAAATATTATAAACAAAAATAGAGTATATATCCAAAATGCTTCAAGTAGATGCATTTTCGATGTCATGTGGAATAACCAAAGAGTGTGAGCAGATGCTCAGATTATGGTCACAGTTGGGTCCAACGGAAATGTAAACCAGAAGAATGCATCATAACAAATAGATGTTGCAGGGTAAGAAGGCACCATTACAGTGATGTTGATGAATTCATGAAGATAATTTCGGAGTAAAGAAAGATATGTAGCACATAGGCAAACCAAAGATACAAAGATCTATTATAATCATATGTCATTGAATCCATTCTGATTTGAACTTATTACAATAGCAAACATACAATAAAGAATAAGTAATTAAACAAATTCAAGAGCTGCGTTCACGCGCAGAAGTTAAAGGCAATTATCATGCAGAAAATTTTTGTATCGCAGGATATGACCAATCCAAAGAACTGCCTAGAAATCAACTTATTGGTGTCCAAAGCTCTGCTACTGATCCCAGCACCATTACTGATCTCAGCACCATCAATTAGCAGCCATGTGTATCAGAAAAATTCTCTGATAAGGTAACAAAACCTGGATTTGGTAATCGAGATTGGGTTGATCTACTAGAAACTCAGATCATCGCCTGTTCCATTCCTGTGCTGTTGAAGGGAGATGCGCTGGGGCTCATATGAGGGTTTTCTCTCTCAAAGTACCATTCAGTATAGCCAACTCCCTCAGTTGTTGATTCTTGTAGTAATCCATGGACTCAACCTGAAAGATGAAGAGTTGAGCAGTCTCAATCAATTGTGCTTGCATGCGAAATTTGGCATCAGAAGTGCACGGTACAAGAAAGCATGAGCATGAACACCGATGAAGACAGATTCCGAGAGAGATTATATGTACCATGGGCTTCAAAAGATCTTCCAATATGGTCACAGCTTGATTTAAACAAAGGTCAACTATGTCTGCTGTAAACTCTGCCTCCACAAGTACATGCAGTGGCTCATTTAGGTGCTAGTTTCACGGTTATCCCTTAGCTTTTCTTCCTGGTCACATACACAAATTGAGTAGTTAATAGACAAGTAGTTATATTGCTTCTGTAAAACTCGATGGTTTGTTAGAGAACAAAAATAAATTTTAGATTAAACATCCTAGAAATATATTCAAGAAGGAAATGGTCATATGACAAATATTACTTAAAAGCATTGTTTAGAGTTCATTATTTAGGTAGAGAGAAGAGACATCACAAAGAATCAAAGTTAGAAAATTTCCGCATGCGTTAAGATACTTGTCAACGGAATATCTAACCTGATGACTTTCTTTGTGATAGGGCTCGTATTAACTCCAGCAGTTCCATTCCAACCTGGAGCTGATGCTTGAAGGATCCCTGTTCTGTGAAAGTATTCATTTTCCTGAATGGAAAAGTAACCATTGGTGATAATACTTCAAACACAAAACAAATTCTCACATTGCAGATAACCCCAGGTAACAAGAATATTGAAAAAAATACTATATTGAGCAAAATATCTTATATTAGCTCTTCTAAATTTGAATGACATCAAAGTAGAAGTTATCAGAAATCTAATAGACTAGTTGGACCTCGTGGCACCTAAATCGGCATTAATAACATTTTGATCTTTTAGTTTATTGATTCTCAACCAAATATTTTCAAACAGGAAGCATGGCAATGGATTCCATGATCAACATTGCCGATGTTACCACCCCAACCCAAGCACATTCATAAATATTTACATGCAAGGAAATGAAGGATAATGAAAATTCAATTTTTAATCAATTCAACAATGATCCTGCAAGATTTGGTCATTTATTGACTGTGTTTGTGGGTGTCGGCATGAATTTTCGAATGGAAATTCTGACACCTACCAAGTGTTCCTCGACCTCCTTCCTTTTTTCGAGCCTCTTTCAGGATAATCATTGGGTACTTAAGGAAAAGTTAGGTTTAAGTTGGTGAAAACAAGAGGACACAATGGCAGTCTTATAACAAGAAGTTGGTAATGAAATGAGAGAGGGAGGGAATTCCATGATTTACCACAAACAGTGGTAGATTGCAGTTGCACACCCCTCTTGGTGAAGCTACAGGCAGATGCATATTTGAAATGTACGAGTTTCATCGACTTGGACACAATCTCCTCTTCCCGATCACTGAGCCTAACAATAGCAAGAATTGTCCACAATTATGAGACTGATAACCATCATGATTTTAAAAAAAAAATATTATATTACATTTGGAGCTTCACCTATTCATACTTCCTACTATATCAAACCTTCAAAGTTAAATCACATGAGTGATAAAAACTATCCTCCTAATGCAAACCCAGACAAGACTGAATCTGACTGCTGCCATTCAACAATGAACAAAAGTAACTTTTAGACCCTGCTGAAAGTTTCAACACCACATCTAATCGATATCAGCTTCAAAACCAAGAGCAATTCTATATTTATTAAAAAGATGAAGGACAATTAATATGACATAAATGCAAGTTACTAATTTCTTCCAAAGTAAGCGGTAGTAGATTTTTAATTAGAGCGCTCCATGGTTGACCATTAACATCAGGATGCAAACCTAATCTTGGGTGGAAGTGTCTGCCTTAGGAGTCAAGCACAAGTTGATTGGGTGGGTCAATCAGAAGTAAACAGACACTCAAAAAGAAAAGGAAAAAAAAGGTCAAACTGAAGTGATTTTCTCGGCATCAAGTACAAAAATCTTGATTATGGATGATATCTGCTCCAAGGTAAAAACTACAACTACCTCATTGTCTTCCTATTGTTTCCAGGCTGAGCTGATATCAAATATTTCATAGTGTTGGAAAAACTAAAAGTGACTCACGGCCATATTTGCAACTCAAACATTTCAGCAGCATGTAATTTTATGAAATGAAACAATATAACTGAAAACTCAATCACCCAAAGTGCATCTTAAGAATTTCTTCTAGATTAGAAAATTATCTTATATAAGTCGGCAGATCTCTGAAAACATTTCATGTAATTTTCTCCATGACTGCAACTCCATTTTAGGAACATGATATAGCTCTAAATTCAACCTGTTTAGGCTTAGAAAACTTTTAGCATTTGTTTTATCAATCGACTTACAGTATCAGGCTTCTTTTTCCCAATATTTAGAAGTAGCTCAAGTTCTAGCATTCTACACTTGGATAGTAAAGAAATCAATGATTCCTAGAGGAAGACAAAAGGGGCTCGCAATTGCATATGCACATGCACAAACATACACAGATTGGTACGTACATACATATAAATATATGCATACATGTATATGATATATATAGAGAGAGGGTCGAACATATAATTATATACATAAATATGGTTCTCAACAAACAGTATAACAGCATTACCTCTGTGTGCATTTCCCGACCGCCCCTCCAGATCCATCAGTCCACCATTGGATGGGTGCCCAATTAATCATAATGGAGTGACATGCTCAATTCTCTCATGTTCCACAAAAGTTTGGTTAGGTGCTAAACCGGAAGCCCGCACAATTT
The DNA here is from genome assembly GCF_036884655.1 of Musa acuminata AAA Group. Classification (NCBI taxonomy): domain Eukaryota; kingdom Viridiplantae; phylum Streptophyta; class Magnoliopsida; order Zingiberales; family Musaceae; genus Musa; species Musa acuminata. The sequence continues at coordinate 37,192,524 of NC_088340.1, forward strand.
CTGCAGCAACATTGATATCTCAATACCGAAGATGGAGTTGATTAGAAGGAAAAAGAAGTTCTTGTGGCAGAAGCCTCATGCGAGCAGAATTTCGTTTCAAATTTATGAATGAAGCAGATGATATGGAAGAATCTGATATAATTTTCCTGCACTTGAGCTAAGTTTACTTAATTATACAATGAGCATAGTTTATCAGATCAAGATAGGGGTGTATAAATAATGAAAAACTATGTGCAGGAAATTATTAACTCACAGAAAATAGTGATAGTAAACCAGAAGACCATCCAAGAACATAGCTGGAAACCAAGAAGGCCATATGTATCTCTGAATATCAAAAGCTAAAAAATTATTTGTGTACCTGAACTGGAAAATAAAGCAAAGAGTGCAAGCTAACACGATTGGCCCTTTTGAAAAGAAAAGAAAGAAAAGAAATCCAACTTTTTAAACAGATGAGGGGTGGTCCAGCGCACAAAGCTTCTGGCAATGCAGGATTCAGGGGGGAAAAAATGTAGATGTCAGTGTGATCTATAAATATTCAACTTGGTAAGAGATAGTATAGTGCAATTCTAGTGTCACTATGAATAATTCAATTGGCAGATTGCTAAAATCAAAGAACTCCTAATTCCAAAATAAACACAATTCATTCAACAAGTAAATTCACCAAAATGAATTTTCCAACATTGCCTGATCGTGGAAAATGAGAAAATGCATATCAGAAGCCAAGACATCAACCAAATTGGAAAATTGGATGTTACAACAGCCAGTCCAGCAACATAGGAAAGCATACCTTGGTTTAGAAGCCTACAGAAAAATGGAAATACTTGCGGAAATGGTCCCAACTTTTGCCTCTCAGCCAACAGTCCAGCCAAATACCTGCGAAAATAGCTCCACAGCTTTCAAAATGGCAAGTACCGAGCAATGCAAAAAAAACATTAGGCCTCTAAGTACTCTATAATGACAACAAGAATTTTGCTTCTCAATGCTAATACAGTTTTGACCAAACTATTAAACCACTGCTCATTAATGGAGAGAGTCTATATTGGGGCATACATCACAATGACAGCACAAATCATAATTATTCTGGAATCCACAATGGCTTATGTATTTGGTAAACATCCAATGCAAGACCAAACCAATTTAGCAATAGTCACCAACTCAAAGTGATGCAAAAGGTGCCCTGTAACCATTAGCTAATTACTATTATAAGTAGATTCAGAAGTCACACAATCTGCACCAAAATAGGTTCCTTTTCCTCAGTATATGATGCAGCATAGTAATTAAGACAAAACCAGCACAAACAGGTGCATCCAATTGTGAGCCTCCACAAGATATCACCATGACAAGCAACAATTTTTGTGACTGAACATATTTAAGTAGCTAAAAATTCAACATTTAACATGAACAGGTCGACTGGATACTGAACCCCCAAGAAATTCTAGCAATCATAAACAAACCAAGATCAAACGAAATCAGAAACCAATCCAGAACAGATAATGAACCAATTAATCGCATTCTCAACCACAAAGAAGATCAAGAATCACAAACCCCACATCACATCACACGAGAAAAAGAGGCAAGGAGGAGGCAGATATTTTTCTGTCTGAGGTGGCTGGAGACCTCATGGAGTGGTGAGGGGAGGGAGATGAGTGAACACCAGAAGGGGAATACTGGAAGTAAACAGCAGGTGGGGATCCTTTCATCCATGGGGCTTTTTGGCTACGGATTGAGACCAAGAAAGGGAGGCAAAAGGAGAGAGAAAGCCACTGACTGGCAAGAACCAGTGAAGAGAGATAGCAGTGTAGAAAGAAGATCTATTTCTACTCGCTCTCCTCGTCACTGCTGCTGGTGGTGCAACCAGAGAGAGAGAGAGAGACAGAGAGAGAGAGGGAGATTTGGATTCTCTTTTGGTGGCAGTATGTATAGAGCTCAGATTGCCATACGCACTGTGCACATACATATGGGAATCCATGGCAATAGATTCTGTGTCTGGTGGTCTTCTCTTGACTCACAGAAGACTTGGGTGAGACTGCGCATCTCAACCCTTCCTTTTACGAGATGATGTGATTGCGTGCCTTTCGGTGATCAGAGTTAGTATGTATTTAGTTGTGTATATTTGATATGTTTAAATCAAATTTGAATGGATTGTGAAGAGTATTCAGAAACATATACATATACAAACCTCTTAAATCCCTTAATTAGATTCTGATGGATCTGATGTGAATTTTTTTGAATATTTCAATTATATTTTATCATATTCATCGATTATCTATCTATCTCGTTTTCTAAACTTAAGTAGAAAGAAATAATTTTAAGGCTATTAATTAAGATGATATATTTATTTATTTATGAAAATATTTATATTGATTAAAGTGATGTCCACAGTGCATCTTTCGTGCCCGGTAAGGATCCGAATCCGATAACCCGATTTGATGACCTAGGGTTTTTAGTACGCGGCCGGCTTCCCCTCGTTGCTCCTGTTTTCTTTCGTCTCGTCTCCACACCCGCGCCTTCTCCTCTCCTCTCCCTGTGAAGAGTAATGGCGGCGGGGGCGGCGGCACCTGTCAATAGTGGCTCGTCTCGCATCAACCGCGAGGCGGTAACGAAAGCAGCGGACGCGCTCTTCCAGTGGCTCCGCTCCCGCGACAGCAAGGCGCAGCTCTTCGAGGACGATGAGTTCCTCTACCTTCAGCTTTCCCTCCACCGATTCCCCTCTAACACTAAATCCGCCCGCGTCAACCCTCAGCTCCTCCCCCTCCCCCACCCACTCTTCTCCGACCACTCCTCCTCCCTCTGCCTCTTCTTCGACGACCGCTCCCCCTCCGCCTCCGCCTCTGCCCTCCTCGACCGAGCCCGCGAACTCTCCCTCTCCGTGGACGCTGCCATCGGCCTCTCATCGCTCCGCTCCGACTACCGCCCCTACGAGGCCCGCCGCCGCCTCTGCGACTCGCACAACCTCTTTTTCGCCGACCGCCGCATCATCCCCCTTCTCCCTCGCCTCATCGGCAAGGAGTTCTTCCGCAAGAGGAAGGCCCCGCTCCCGCTCGACCTCTCCCGCCCCGGCTGGCCCCTCCAGCTTCGCCGCTGCCTCAACTCCGCCTTCTTCTATCCACCATCGAAAGGCACCTGCACCGTCGTCAAGGTTGGGCGGGCCTCGATGACTCCGGAGGAGGTCGCAGACAACGTGAACGCGATCGTTGAAGGGGCTGTGGAGCACGTGCCTAAGGGGTGGGGAAACGTGCGCTCCGTCCTCATCAAGGCCGCTGGCTCAGTCGCCCTACCGGTCTACCAGGCCGTCCCACAGATGGGCCTCAAGATCAACGTGCCAGCATCTATGGATGTGGATAAGGAGAAAGATCTGGAGCATGATGGTGAGGGCGAGGTTGTCGATGTTGGAGAAGTGGATGAGCAGCTCTCTGGCCAGAAGAAGGACAAACAGAGGAAGAATAAGAAGGGACGTATCCACGAAGTGATTACAAGATACATGGAAATGGATGAAGGAGAAGAGGATAATGATAATGGTGTGCAGGAAAATGAGAATGGTGAAGAAGGCAATGATAAGGAAGTTGAGAAGAGTGCTACGAAGAAAAAGAGGAAGAAGCAAGGGACGGAAAAAAGGAAAGAGAGTATCAAGAAGAAAGGCGAGAAGGATAACAAAGAGCTTTGTGATGATGGAGAACAGGATGACCATGGTGATGGTATCGAAGGAGAAGGTGATAAATCGAGTGCAGGTGTATCGTTAGATAACAAGATGAAGAGGAAGAAGAAGGGGAAAGTGGATAAGCAAGTGGAGGAGGAAAATGATGGAGAGAAACTTGAAGAAACTGCCAAAGCTGATGGAACAAAAAAGAAGATCAAGAAGACAAAGAATTTGGAGAAGGTGAAGAAAATTAAGAAGAGTAAGGTGAGGCAATCATGATTGCGGTGAACAAAGCAGCTGGAGATTGTTTGAATGAGTTAAAAAGTTGATTCCATTCTCCTGATTTTGATGGTTTAGGCAATGATAACGCCCAGATGTTACAAAAACAAGTCCTACATGGTTTTGGTCTGTCATATCTTAAGATAATTCTATTTCCATAGATGTGCTCTATCTGTTTTGTTACTGATGAGATTAATGTTAGCATATTTTCTTATGCAAGTTAATTGTTTTGTCAAAGTATGCATATGTCATATGTTGCGACTGCCAGTACCATGTTTACTCTATCTTAATGTGGCATTCACATTTTAGTATTTTCAATTGCAATGCAAACGATTGATTGACAGTTTTGATTTGCCAAATCATAGGTTAACATGTGTCAATTTTTTGTTTTAGGACTCAAAAAACTTTGTGATAGTTGCTTTGGATTGGATATCCATTAGTTTGTAGTTAGTGACACAAGTTCATACAATCTTTAAGTTGTAATAGAAACACTCAGATGGTGATTAATTTCAGTCATTTGTGATGGAACTGCTGTGCTGTGCTGGTAGAATTACTAATGCAGATAGTAACCTCTAATGGTCTGCTTGTTCATTTTGTTTCTTGTTAATACATTTGTTTTATGTCTTATTATAGACTCTAAAGGAATCAGAATTTTGAGGAAAAAATCCATATTGAATTTACTAATTGCTTTTGGTGTATGTTTATTATCATGGATTTATTATTTGGGCACTCGAACTTTTCAGACTGATGTTCACTCATGGATTCAACAGTTTTTGCACATGAATTTTTCAGACAAAGTTTGTATTCACATAGCAATTTACTGATGCTATAATTCATCACATAGCAATCATGATATATCATGCCTTGTTAATTTACTGATGTTTTAATTCATCTGTTGCCATCCTTTTGGCACTCGTGCTTCTCTTTGTTTATGCTTCTTTTTTTATTTTTTTGTCACCTTAGTTGATAGAAGCGGCAGCAGAATGAAATGTAATGGTCGCCTTATCAATGAGAATACTTCAAAGTAGTTTGCTCTTTACCAAGCATGCCTCTTGTGATTTCTCATTCAGAGAAATATATATAATATTGAATTTCTGTAGAATTTACTTGTCGAAAGTATTCTTTACCGCAAGTATTCCCCAAGTGTATTCTCATTTGGAGAATTCACTTGGCGACCACAGTTTTTTGCTTCTTATTCGAAGCTGTTGAAGTATAGGTTATTGAATTGGATCTGTTGCCATGAGGAGAAGCAAAAAAATATTGTTGTCTAAAGAATACATGGATTCATGGAGATAGGTAGTATTTCATTCAAGTCTTGAGTAGTAGAAGCTGATCTGTTCCAAGTTATAATATGGAATATTACCTTCTTGGCATTTTACCATGTTTTTTGGTTTTCTGCTTGGCAAGTCTTCTTACTTCTGACCAAAAAAAAGGGGGTTAACTATTTCCACTTAAAATTGTTTTCCAGCTGCTTTTAGTAACTTCTGAATGTTAATTGTTCATGTTGTTTATTTATTATATGCTGATTGTTGAAGTTTTGGTTAAATCCTTAGCAGGAGGTATGAGAATATGAAGTTGCATGAATGGCACTCTTTAAGGTTTTTTTGATCTTCTATCACTGTTGGTGTGCTTTTAAGAGAATAGATGTTATCATAATTGATCATTGGACATCTAATCTGTCCTCCATACCTTCTTTGTATCAGCAATCTGTTTTCAATATATTCTTTTGTACCAAATGAGATTCAATGTTATATATACTCTTCAATGCATCCATGTGGAATATCCAACATTAGACTCAACTCTACTGATGTATAAAGTCAACAACTAAATCTCCTTTGTACAAGAAGTAATGATTACCAAGGCACATAATACTTTCAGATGTTCTTCCTAAACCACAACAAGAACCAGGGGCTGACAACATTGTACTGCCCAGTTCAATACTAGTGACTCCTTGTAAACATATTGAATGATCAGAACGTGTTGTTGCTTCTATGTTTGTATCGCACATAAAATTGTAACCCTTCTTGCGTATACTGAAACTTCCATTGCACTGTGCCAAGAAAATACCCAAAAGGTTTAAAGAGACAGCAGAAGGGACAGATGAAGAAAAGATATTACCCTTATTTGCGGAGTGGGGTCAACTTCATGCATGTCCTCCTCTCCCCTTTATTGATGGGATCTAATTGTCGTCTGAAGTAGTCTTCATTGACTGTTTGAGCTTTTTAGTTGGCAGTTCATTTAGCTTTCGGCTTTGGCAGGACCACAGACAAGGCAGTGGCATTATGAGATGAGGGAGAAACTTGCAGTCTCTCGTCAAACAGCTGGTCTTCTTCTTCTTGTTGTATCCCAAAAGAAAGAAAACGAAAAAGAGCTGGTCTTCCTATTAACTTCTGGATTAACATCCGAAGGCAATAATAAGTCTTTATGACTTGGTAATGCAGTCCATTGTTTCTTGTCAAACGGGACATCATCATTGAAGATGTTCAATGAAGTTATATTTAGCCCACTATTTTGACCTTTTAGGATCATAATTATAGTTTATTTTGTCAAAGAGAACAAATATGTATCACATGTTGTCACAATAATCTAATGTCTTAATCTAATGTCTAGAGTTTTCTGTCGACTGAACTGGATGTCTAGGTAGGTCAGGATATTATAGTTATTTTTTTTTTTAAATGATGGAAAAACCTATACACTCATTCTAAGATCAATTTTCACTCATGCAGAAAATGATTAGATGTGTATAGGGTGGAAAAACCTATACACTCATGCAGAAAAATCAATTTTCAGTGTGTAACAAGAAAGTGATTAGATGTGTATTATAAATAATGTATATGATACACCTTATCAGATTAATCCACAGCTTATTATATATAATGTATTATACACCTTAACTATAGTTGATTCACATATAATTATACTAAATTGGTACGTTAGTTCTCCATAGAATCTGTTGGCAATATATATAACAATCCAATTAGTGTTGATAACATTAGGATGATTCGAAGAAGCCAAACTGAAATGTAGTATTTTTGATCCATTAAGTATAGATGGCTTGATTTGATTTGTGTAAGTATTAATTGATATTTGACTTATATCGATCCAAATCAAGTCAAGTTTGACCACTATAATCAAATTAATTATTAGGGCCTGTTTCGAGCTTTAAATTCCTTCATTCCCTTCTATCACTCACTCTCAATTTCATTCATTATCCTTCACACTCTTTTTTGTTATTAAAATTCTTAACTAGTGATTAGTGGTAATCAAGCTATTGGTTTAGGATTGGAACTCGAGATATAGTGAAATTTCCCAGAAATTTAAAGTTATTTAACTAACTTTTTTCTAAGTTTTATTTATTATGTTATATGACCAGAAGGCATATTAATGTATATTTACGAAGATTAATCTTAATTAAAATTATTCTTTTGTGTTAGTCCCAATTTGATCGATTATCTTATATTTATGTCCAAATTAACAGTAATTAAGGTTGATCTATTCTATTATTAATTAAACATATATATTCTATTATTATATATAAGGTTATTGTGTTAATATTATTAAACATATATATTAATATTATTGTGTTAATATTAGTAATTAAGGTTATATATTCTATTATTAAACATATATATATATATATAATGTTAATCTATTCTATGATTAATTAAGATTAATCATATATACATATATATATTATTAATTAAACATAATAAACTATCATTAAATCTGGATAAAAAAATTTAAAAATTTTAAAAAAATTTAATTATTTTTTAAAATTGATAAATACTAACATATCAAGATATAATATATATAAGCATGTCATAGTCCATCCATACCAACGATGATAATATAACGATCCTTGATTTTAAATGAGTTTCGACATGAATACGATCAACAAAAAGATTATATGGATGTTATTTACGAGTGTATATTAACTAGTATTAAACATGTAATTTATTCTTTCTAGTATTTACTAGAGTTTCTCATCATATCATATCATATCATATAATAAACATAATGACAAAGAAGAGGTGATTAATGCACCATAAAAACATCCCTAGATTTTCTCATCCCAGTTAATTTACCACCACAGGTTAAATTCTTCTGGTTGGGACCCACATGTCATCCATCAGCCGGAGGTGCCGACATGGTTTACTATTGCCCAAGTCAATTCCGCATGTGTGGAACAATCCTTTGGTTTGGTTCCTCGGTCATAGTCAATACCTTTGAAATATTACTAGATCAGTGATGTGACAATTGGAGGGATGTATGTAACTTTTTTTTTCCCTTTAATTTTCCCTAATGCTGATTAATTTCTGCCTATGTTTCATAATCTCATAAATATAATAAGCCTTTGGGGATTTCCAACAAATAGATAATTCCATAGTAATCACATTACGTCACGAAGATTAAATCATCAATCATCGGTCAAACATATGGAACATTTTTTCGCATTAGTATGCAATGTTTTCCTCCAACTGCATCAACGGCGACCGTACGAAAGTGTTTGACCTTGAAAATGTTGACTGTCCTTTTCCAACGGCCAACCCTTGTGGTTAATCTGTGTTCCAGATTTACGCCCGTCAACCTCTCCAGGCTTCCAAAAAGTCCACGTTGACCACGGCTCACGTCAACTCGATCGACTTCACCTCTATAAACCCCCCGTGCTTCGACGAACACCGCAGCTTGCCGTCTCCGATCGACCCGTCCCATGAGTCACGGCCAGGAAGGAGGCGAGACGAAGTACAAGGGCGTGCGCCGCCGGAGATGGGGCAAGTGGGTGTCGGAGATCCGCGTGCCGGGGACGGGCGACCGCCTGTGGCTCGGCTCCTACGCCACCCCGGAGGCCGCGGCGGTGGCCCACGACACCGCCGTCTTCTTCCTCAGAGGCCCGAGCCATGCCGGCCGCCTCAACTTCCCCGACCGCGCCATGGTGCTGACGTGGGCCTGCTTGTCGCCGCCGTCGGTGCAACGCGCCGCGTCCGAGTCGGGGATGGCGGTCGACGCGAGGATGCAGGAAGCCGCCTGGCGCGAGGAGCGGCGGCATCCGCCATCGTCGGATGTCAGCTGTGAGAGGGTCAGCCGGAGAGAGGCGGGAGACAGTGACGTGTCCATGGGGAGTGAGTTGTACGGAGATATAAGCGTGGATGATATGGAGATATGGGTGTAATATTCATGCATTAGCTGAAGGAAGAGACCGATCATGTCAATGAGTGTCCTCCTTCACGAATCGAGCAAATCATTGACTGATTCATCCCTGTTTACTTCTTTCATGCCTTACTGTTCTCTCTCTTCTTTCTGTCCACTGGAGAAGGGATGACGATTGGTGGTCTGATGGCAAGAAGACTTGAGAAGTAGGAGGTCCAGTTTGAGGGCAGTAGTTATTGCGTGTTATCTGAATCATGAAAAGTAAACGGAATAGAAAGGTGATAGAGGAAGGAAGGTTTAGTACTGACTGGGTTGAGGTCATCTCCCAGTTTGGTCCAGCCGTCAGTTCATTCATGTTGGATACTTGCAAACCTTTTCCAAGTCAACTCGTTTCTCTGCAACGCGGTCGGTGAGTTCTTGTTGCTTTAGAGAGAGAGAGGATGGGGAAGACTAACTTGTTTTGGTCAAACGATCAAAAAGGAATCCTAGGGTTTTTTTCTTGACCTGTTCAAAATGCAATTCTAAGCATCTATGCAAACCATTAGTCCAATTCACTTGGAACAGTCAATCTGTCACATTCTCAACCCATGAAAGGTCTTCTCTCGATCACCATTCTTCACATCGTATATTTATGACTATCAACACTGGATTTACGGCTATCACAGACTCAAACCTATTTATGAAAGATATCAGACCGAATTATTTTAAAGATGATACAGTTAGATTGGTTTAATATGATTTTGAAGTATTGACGTGATATGATTAACCAAATAATGACACGATTTGACCCAACTCGAGTCTTATTCTCAACACACACAAGTCAAATAGGTAACGTAAGAGATTCAAACCTATTTATCAAAGATATCATACTGAATTCTTTTAAAGATGATACAGTTGGATTGGATTAATCGAATAATGACATAATTTGGCCCATTTATGAGAAATAATCAACATTCTTCAATCATATATTTTTATCTACAAAAAAAGAGAGTATATTACACTATATTGAGTTAACCCTATTTCTGAGTTTTCCTTAGCTAATATTAGCTTAAATTTAGGTTAAATCAGTATAACATTTGAAAATTAGAATCAAATCACTCTCATATGGATAACAAAGCATATACAAACCAGCACAGATGCATTACCAAACACATCATGTCAAAATTATCTAAACATGCATTTTGATGGAGTAAATAATAATACTTGAGATGCACATAAAAAAAAATGATATGTCAAAGCTTTGCCAAATAATTTGAATATTAATTATAATGATTAGTTCAAGATAAATCCAAATATTGCATATATGAAGAAGAATACTTTTCTTTAAAACATTAAAGTAATAAATTGATCACAAATATGTTCCCTTCTTCCTACTCCATCCTCTCCTGACTATCTCCCCACCACTCTCATAAGTTTCTTCCTCCTAATTTGTAGTACAGTTTGAGTGTCTTAATTAACTTGGTTAGTAAAAATTTTGATAGTTTATCGTAAAGTCTCATGCTCAAATCTTACATCTATCATTTATCTTTTATAAATAAATTAATTTAGCTAGTAAAGACTTTAATAGTTTATCGTAATGTCTTGAGCTCGAATATTGTCTTCGTCATTTATTCGTTAAAAAATATAAATTATAAACTTAATAGATAAAGTTTATTAAAGACAAATCTATAATAGCAATATTAACTAGCTTCTAGTATATTTAAGAAAGATATCAATTGACTTAATTAGTAAAAATTTTGACGGATGATCATAAACTTTTGTACTTAAATCACACTTCCTCTAGAAATATTATATAGAAAACTATAGGGCGATTTTTTGGTATTTTGGATATTTCCGAAATGATGCCGTCTATTCAGATATTTCTGTAATATTTATCCAAATTATCAGCCGATTCGATAAGATGTTTGTAAAGTGATAGTACATTTTTGTCATATTGAGAGGTAAAGACCCCATTGCTCAAGTCTCCAAAGTCAAAATTACAAGCAGTATAGTATTTTAAGACGAATATTACCATAGAAAACCAAAAGTGGTTGTGGCGTTTATCTTATTTGGAAATTACCAATTCAGTTCAAATCCATTGTATATACATATTTCGCTAAATATAAAAATAATTATTATATTAACCGACAATAAAAACATATATTAATCATAATTAGCTATACATAATATTAAAACATAGAAAAAACCACCGATATGTAATATTAATCACATGAATATTCATGTTATTATATAAGTGTAGATTAACAATCTAATCAACATGTGGTCGTGCCGGAGTGGTTATCGGGCATGACTAGAAATCATGTGGGCTCTGCCCGCGCAGGTTCGAATCCTGCCGACCACGAGTGTTTTTAACGCGACCTCAGTACTCCCATCTTGTCCGCCCATTTTCCATCGGACGGCCAGCTGGGACATCATTTATTTACTCGAGTTGGACCCGATTAAAGATAACCAAACCCGGTTCAAAGTTTAAACCCTCCTCCTCCACCCAATCGCCCACACACTTTTTCCCCACCGACCTCATCGCTCTCCCCATCTCGACCGCCGATTATCCATCGGACGGGCCTGCTTCACTGCTCGCCTCGTGGGTGACACTCTCATCCTGAGGACATAAGAGTCATTTGAGAAATGCGATTCTCCATTAACACATTACAGAAAGAATACAGGGAAAAAGATGAGGTTCGTGCAAGAGCCTCGAGACTGCCCCCTCTCGTTCGGTGGATTCTCCGCGTGGGGTTCTCGCCTTCGCCCAACCCGCCCTAAAGGTTTCGGTGAGCTCTTCCCTGATCTCGGGAGTCCGATTGGATCGTGGACTCAATTTGGATTTTGTTTTGACTTTGGCGAGGAATGATGGATTTCTGCGTCTCCGATCGATTGTTTCATGCAATACGAGAGTGGGGGAAATAGTCCTGGTTTTGTGGAGGTCTTTGGGGTTCTTAGAGCAGAGGAGTCAAGGAGATATAGAGTTTTTCTTTAGTCGGTATCTGGATAAAGGAGGGTGAATGATGAAGAAGAATAAGTTGAACAAGGAGGAGATAGCGGAGGACTACTGCTTCACATGCAAGGATGGAGGGCACCTGCGGGTCTGCGATTTCAAGTGAGCTCGATCTCGTTTCTCTTCTTTTTCCTACTTTCACACTCATCAATGGTGGCTTATTTTATTGCTGTATGTCAACTTGTTGTGGGGATTTCATTCTTATTTTTCCCTTTTTGACTCTCGTTGTGGTATTTCAGGTGTCAACGTTTCATTGATAGCATAATTATCTCTTCTCCATATATTCTCCTATGTGATCCATATATTTGCTTGATCGAGTATTATACTAAACTCGGCAGCCTGTTCGTTATTTATTAGCCCTTGTTCGATAGGTCCCGTCCATATGGTGCTAAATTGATGACTTGCACCAATGCACAGTGAAATTTTAAACAGATCTTTACCATTATCAAATTGGTTTCTATAAGGGCTTGTGCTGCTTTATCCTTGTTGTTCACGAGAGATCAACTGCTAATGAAATATCTGAAGCTTTTTCTATTCAATTTTTAATTTTTTTAATAATAAATTCTGGATAAATACTCATCTGTAAGTATCACAGAAATTTATATGTTACGAACTATGGACGGTCATTTTCAACATGATCCCTTTAATAAAAGAGTTGCTTGGTGCAGGAGGCTACCACCAATAAGGTGTTTGGGAGGGTCTCCTGTAACTATTTCCATGACTCACCTTAGTTACCTTGGTTACAAAGGTGCAACTTAATTATGACATTGAGTTGTACCCTTAAAAATTAACCTATTGAATACTTGTCTATAATTGAATGGGCATTAAAATTGAAGGTAATTCTTCAGCTTGGTCAATTGCTAAAGTTTTATTACTACTCTGTTTATAGCTTTTTCTTGGTTGCTTCACAGTCTTGTTTCAATTTGTTGTGTGACATATATCTAGCATGTTGATGTTTCCATTGAGTCAAAATGTTGTTAATTTGGAGCTTAGATTTTATATTATCCAAATTTAAATTGATCAGTGGAAGAGAAAGGACTTTAGTTCAGCAGGAGGGCACTGTGAGTATTGCAGGGCTAACCCCATTATGTTCTCATTGTTGCATAATCACATGAAGATGGTATTTTGATTATAATATCCTTCCATATATGTACAAAAAGTGCATGGTAGTACTCTCATTTACTAATACATCTTTAATCTAAAACCGACATCGTAAAAAATGGCTAACACAAAGAATAACACACCAAATACATGCTCAAGTCTAGTAAGTGAACCAGTTGTTGGGCATGTGGTAGTAAATAATGTCTCTATCTGTTGGTTCTACAAGTACAAACTGTTAATTAGTCATCTCTCGACAGAGGGATTAATTGTCACGACCTAGATTTATTTTCTTTTCAGTCATAAATAAGCAAAATTCAAGGTTCTAATTAGTCTATGTTGTGTAGCTGCATGTGTGTCACTCCGCGTAGTTTAGACATTTGACATATACTAGTTGTCTGACTTGGCAACCATGAAGATTGGAAGCAGGTGATGACAATTCTGTTTTGGGTCATTCATATACTAAACAAATTCTATACTAAAGAATTTAGCTTTGAAGGATGAAGATCATCAATTCAGCAAGGTTTACTTGCAACAGTTAGCTAAGTTTTGGATTGTTCATAGATACATGTTAAAAGAAAAATCTGTATATCGGGGATGGTTAATATCACATTAAGCAAGTCTAATTACTACATTAAAATAAATATGCATTAGATAAGTCACTTTCTTCTAAACACATAATTGAATGACAGATTGTATTTGCGATTTTATAAAAAATCTTGGAGAAGACATACGGAAAAAGTCTAAAAGCAATACTTTCTTAGGCTCACTGGAATTTTTTTTTCTTTTGAGACCATACTGAAGAGATGGTAGGACAATCCAAAACCTGCAATGTGGAAACAGGTAATCTGAAATCCATGTAAACTAAGACCATTCAATACCATACTTCTTTTGTAGAGTGCATGAGTCTGACTCCCGACAGTATAATCTTAGTGGCCACATTTTTTACATTGGCCATTTGTTTATATCCTAATACATAAATCTCATGCTGCTTCAATATTGTGGTTTATTTAGTTGATAGCTTTCTTATCAAACTTCTTTGGTTGGTCATTGGTACTTATTGATAAAATCATGCAGTTACATTATTTCTTCATCTTGAAAAACTTTGTTAACAGTAGATATTGCATTTTTATGATAATTAATGTCAGTATTGGCATTCAGTCATCAAATAGATTTATCTTACTGTATTTCCTTTTTGTAGAACATACGAATGTTAATAGTTGAAGTTTATGATAAAAGATACTTGTTGAAAATGTTGTTGGTTTGGTGCATATAAATTGAAGCACGGAACCTTGAAGCTCCATAATCAGGGTCAGTTATTTGACCATTGCCATCCTCTTGAAGTGGACTGGTTATGTTACATTGATTGGATGCTTGCATCATGTGAGCAAATGCTTATTCATCAGATTGTTCATGCCCTTGATAGCTTGATACTGTTGTCAGATTAGGGGAGTTCAAACCTGAAACCTATATTAAGGGATGTTTTATTGATATTTCTTTGTCACCAAGCCATATTGATCATCTGCTGTCCACTCAAACATAACATTATCTGCTTTAAATACCATGTTTGATGCACTCAATTATTATAACAAGTCTTATACTGCCTCTTTAGATCTTTTCAGGTAGATTTGTTTAGGATTGTCTAAATGTTTTTCACAAATGCTTTGTCCCATGGAACCTATATGTCTCGTATATATTTGATGTCTGTATGTGTTAGTGCTTAGTGGTACCTATATTTGTCTCCTATAACTTATATGATTTACTTCAGCTGTCATGTCAGCATCAATTACTAATGCTTTTTGTTTGGTGTATTCTTCCATTTCTTTATGTAGATTCACTGTCCAAAATTAACAACCCCCAACAAGTTACTCCGAGTATGCTCTTTTGTCTAATTATGTATCTGAATGATATCTTTTTCAATTATGGACTGATTAATTGGCATTGGTTGGTCCTAGTGACACTATTTAAGATCCTCTTGAGTCATACATTTTGCTGTTGAGGCTTGTTATCGAGATAACTGGTACTGGAACCTAACCAATAAAGTGTATTATGTCAGATCAGCATCCTCTATCTATCTGTATAATTGTATATCAATGTTTCTCTGGCACTACAGGCACCTGCATGATCTACCTTTTTTGTTGAACTTTGGTTGATGTTTGGACCATTGTAATATTCATTTGATCTAGTGGTTGTGTTCTCGAAAATGTGAAAGGAGTAGGTTCAGGAGATTTATGCTGGAATACACAATGCTAAATCATGCAATTTTCCTTCTAGGAATTGTCTTAAAGCTTACCATCCTCAATGTGTGGGTAAGGATCCCTCATTCATGGAGAGTGATGAACGTTGGACCTGTGGTAAATGCCTTGAACTCAGTTCTTTCCTACATCTTTTGGTTAAATTGCAGTATCATTGTTTTTTCTGCTGTTTGGTGTAACATGTTTACTCCATTTAATTTCTGGTTGTGGCAAACAGCATATGGTATAATTCTTCAGCAGTTGTTACATTGTGAAAGTATTCCAGAATATAATTTAGCAGTGAATAAGCCTATGAAACCTTCTAGCTGATGAGTAGTCCCCAGTCTCCATATTGTGTGACTGATTGTGTAGAATAGGGAAAACTGTAGGTTTCATGTTAAGTTTGATAGAAAGAAAATTTTCCTTGATAGATCATTTAATGCTGTATTCTGGACTCTCTCTAACCAAGCTTTGGTAGCAAGCCTTTGATAAACCAGCAATAAGATCTGTTTTTCGGAGTTACTCTGAATGAAGATTGTGATATGGTGATTCCATGCCATTCTTTCTCTTTGGTTTGACATGATTTGTTGACCTGATGTACCTGACAGGTTGGCATTCTTGCTTTATCTGCCAAAAGGCATCAGCTCTCCAATGTTACTGCTGCCCGAACTCTGTGTGCTACTCATGCATAAAGGAAGCTGAGTTTGTGCAAGTCAAGAAAAGAACAAAGGGCTTCTGCAACAATTGCTTAAAGCTAGCAATTTTAATAGAAGAGAATATAGATGTTGATTCAGATGGGGTATCCTCTGCATAAATCTTCATTAATTATTACAGATTCCTTTGGCATTAAACTTTATGCTTCTGCACCCTTAATTGATTTCTGGGATGATCTTCAATGTTAGCAACTTTTAAAATTTGTATAGCTTTCAGCATTAGTTGTGAACATTTTATTGCAGCACTCAAGTGAAATCTTTCATGTTATGTAAAGGAACTCTGGACAGTTTGATTGATTTGTAGTATATGTCTCTTTTCATTTGACAGATTTTCCTATGTTCCTATCCAATTGAAGTCGAATTTTTCTTATTTCCAGGGAAAGGTGGACTTCAGAGATACTGAGACATATGAGTTTTTGTTCAAGGATTATTGGGAAATAATAAAGGATCAGGAAGGACTGACATTGATTGATCTTCAGGCAGCGAATGCTCTTCTTAAAAGAGGTGAAAATTACAAGGGTGGATCAGATTCTGACAAACTTGAGGAAGAGGATGTCGAATCTGAAGGTGATGATTTGGAAATAAATTCTGACGATGGGTTGTCATTTCTTGAGGATTTGAAAGGGCGATGTGGTAGAATGAAGAAACCAATTAAGAGGTCCAGGTCAAAGAAAAAAGTGTTTATTAGTTGGGGTTCAGTGGAGCTGATAAACTTCCTTATATCTGTTGGTAGAGACACAAATGAACCACTTACACTGTTGGATGCATGTGAAATAATAAAGGACTACATTGATAGAAACAACCTTCATGATCCAGATAGTAAAAAGAAAAAAAATGTAATATGTGATGAGAGACTGTATGCTTTATTCAGAAAAAGGAAAGTAAAGTTTCATAAGATAGAGAGTTTGTTGGAGAGTCACTTTGCCACAAATGATGATTCAGATGAAGAAATTTCTTTTAGCTCAGAAGATGGTGACACATTTGGAAGACGAAAGAAGCAAAACACAGGATATGATGAACATAAATTACAGCCAAAGGAATATAAGGAAGATATTTCTGCAGCACCTAAAAGTTGTTATGCCTCCATAGTTAGGAAAAACATAAATTCGGTGTACTTGAAGAGATCTTTAATTATGGAATTTCTTAAAAGTCCTGATACTTTTGAAGAAAAAGTTACTGGCTGCTTTGTGAGGGTGAAGGTAGATCCTGAAGATTTCTACTTTGTTCCAGAAAAGAGGTACAAGCTAGGGCAGGTCACAGGTTTGATAGTGCTCTTGCATGTGTTCACAAAATTTTTAATCAAATTTACATCCAGTTTGAGAAAGGGTCACTTCTCATGACCTTGAAAATGGCATGTTGCAGCAATCAAGATGTGATTTGCTTCCTTAAAAAGAATAGATGATTGTTTCGTCTGTGGTGTTTGGACCTAAAAAAGGCATATATATCAATAGTATTGCCACTAGGCCATCTTGGCTTTAGTTTCCAAACCTAATAAAGGACAGTATTGATGTTTCTCTGGAAAACTTATCATTCAATTACTTTTTAACAGGTGTTAAGAAGGCTTTACAGACATACAAGGTAGGCACAATGTCCACAGATGTGGTTCTACATGTTTCCAATTATCATGCGGATGTTCAATTATTTTTTCTATCCGATGATGACTTTGATGAGGTATGCTCTGTGGTCGTTGAACACGTATTGTGCAAGAAATGTTGTTTCACTTTTTGGTTTTTGTAACCTGGATATTTATTTGTTAAAAGAAGAATGACATTTGCCTATAGATAGAATGTTTTATTTTTATAAAGTTTGCTAGGATGCTAGTTTCAAAATTCATATTCTTATATTAAACTACACTTATGGGTATCTATGCAAGTCCAGTGAAACTTTCCATATCTACGATTGTAGGATGAGTGTGAAGATCTTCTCCAGTTGGCCAATAAAGGCCTTTTCAAAAGACCCACTGTTGTAAGTTTTCTTTCCTAAATTATTTTTGTTGTGATAGAAAACCTTTGAGCCTAGATTTTTCTATTTTGTTCCTATCTTTCTGATAATTATTGTTTGTTACAATAAATAGGTGCCGTCAACTCCAACTATGGGTCGTTTTTTTGAAGAATTTCATAATTTCATTTCCTTGAATAATTTCAAATGTTTTATTGTAAATTTCGTAAGCTGTTGATGGAAATTTGGAGATATGAAGGTCACATTTTTTGTGGCGAACGAAACTTACATGTGTATGAAAAGCTTGTGAACAATAGGGCAAGAGATTGGCTAACATATGGGTTGACCATTGTCGGTTATATTGTCGCAAAAGTGAACATGGCGGGAGAATAGGAGATGCCATTTCTCTTGTTCACAAAATAAAATGAAGGATTGCCTTTGCAAATACCATTTCTGTGCTAGTCACTGGTTTGACTGGTATTGTGTCAGCACAAAAGGGAAAAAAAAAAGATTTCTTAGTTCCCCTTCCCATCTGGTGTCAGAGCCTTGAGGAACACTCTTTGTTGAGCACTTGAAAGTTGAAACACTGGCCGAATTGGACAAAATTTTGGGTGTAGAAGGTGAGCTGAAGAGGGGATATGGAGAGATAGTCAGGTAGAGGAAAATTTGTTCAATTTGGTATGTCAAGGGCCTTTTTGGGATGTTTCAACTGGTTTTAGTCGAGACTGATTGGTTTGTAATCAAACTGGTTGAAACTGTGAAATTTTGACCATGCATGGAACTGGGCGGTTTGCATGCAGATCAGAGTATAGAGAGTTCATGGCACTTGATATGGATATAGTTTCATGTCATGTTCTTCCTTGTTTAAGATATTAAGAAAAGAATGAAACCAAAGTTGCATTCTTTTATAAGAAAACATCTTGTGTTTTGCATTCTCATGTACGAGTCAGGAAAGGACAATATTTGAATGGAATATGGATTAGTTGAGCAAGGTGTAGAATAATTTGCTTGACCCACATTTCTTGTGCATGTATATAGCCTTCATGAATCGAAATGCATTCTGATTCAGTGGTTCCTGACAAAATATCTCTGAGGTTTTCATAGATCTTAAGTTTAATACAAGTGATTCTTCCTTTTTTCACAGAGCAACAGTGTGTTGAAAATTTATATTTGTTATTCCCATATATCATTATTTTCTTTTCCTTGAAAATTTATATTTGTTTTGCTCATAAAGTAGTTTTTATCTTATTCCTGTCTGTCTTCAGAGAGCTCAAAAGTGTATATTGTTGTAATTATGTTGTTATATGCTAAAATTTGTTGTTTTCGCAGGCAGAGCTTGAAAAGAAGATCAGAAGTGTTCATGCTGACATAATGAATCATGTATGTATATCTGTATTGTGTAAAATACAATAGTCAAATTTGTAATTTTTGGTTCCTATTATTTCTTGTTGAATAAATAAGTGATGCTGGCAATAGATAAAATGGGATTGGCTCTTGGCCCATTGCATGTTACTATTTGATACCACCATAGTTCTTTTATGCAAGGGAACAGATGTAGGAAATATTTACATATCACAAGATCTCTAGTTCATTTCTTGCCTAATCTGCTAATTATCTTTTATTTTATTCTTATGAGGCTGATTAAATATTTCATTTTACAGTGGATTGATAAGGAAGTTTTGAAGTTACAAAAACTGATAGATCGAGCTAATGAGAAAGGATGGCGCAGAGAATATCCTTAGATTTAGGATAAAAAACATGGATGCATGCTTACCATGTATAACATAACATGCATTCAATTATTTTCTTTTTAATAACTAGAAAACTTCATTTGACATTATTTAACCCTTGACCTTTTCTGGCTTCTACACTTTTTGCTTATATTGATGAAAGAGAAAAACTTCGTACATCTGAAGAGCGAAAGCGGCTTCTTCAAGAGATTCCAACAGTGGTTGCTGATATATCTCAAACTAAGGTGAAGAATACCAATGGTCCACCTATTTCTTCAGGTTGGCTGCTTTCACATGGGCTTAAGTTACACATTATTTAAGCAAAGTATATGCATCTTCTTCTGGTTAAATTATGCATATTATCAGGGTCTGTCGTACCGAGCCGTACCGCCTGGTATGGGCGGTATGTACCGGTCCAACAGGGTTTCGATACGCAGACCGACTGTAGCACTGTAGCAGTTTACTGTAGCACTACAGCAGTACTACAGTACTCGATACACCCAGGTGTACCGAGCGGTACACTTGGGTGTACTGCTCGGTATACCGTACCGTACCGGTACCGAGCCCAGGTCGAAATACCGGTACGGTACGGTATTGCGAACCTTGCATGTTATTATTGTAAATTGGTGGTACAATTTACAATATCTGTTGAGAGTTATAATAGTTATAATACGTATAATACCCATATAGTATGGGTGGCAGTTTGGTGGTGGCATATCTGTTGAGAGTTATAATAGTTGCCTTTTGCTTCTAAAAACTTTCGTCTGTATTATACTTTATCTTGAGCAACCATTACAGTCCTATAACCTTTTTTGTTTAGGCAGGTTTATTAACTCCTAGGTTTCATTTCTTTTGATTCATCATTTTCAAGTGTTTCTTCAAAGTTTGTTGGATCTGAAATGAACAAAGTAAATGTTAATCATAAATTTTTACTAAAGATCTATTTTATTTTTTTGATGGAGTTTCATCTACGGAATTATCAGAGGCTGATGGTGAATTTGTTGGCAGATGATGAATTTGTTGGATCTGGAATTTGAATGTGTTTTCACCTTCACTATTCTCCTAATTCCAACTTGAAATTTTTGTTAATAATAAATTTATCATTAAGGGTATTATATAACCGATATGTTTTAGATTACAAAGAATAACCAATTATTTTGTATTTTTCAGGTTTTTTATCGAGTTTATAACGATTTTGTGAATCTACCAAAGCATAAATAATACATTAAAAAAATTTTAAATGGTTTACCCTTGACTTCATATCATACAAAGCTTCACAAGGAGTTTAATTTAGAATAGCCCATATGGGTAAAATGTTGAATGTACAACAAGTAAACAACTTGTAAGCCCAAAATTGATTTGGAAGTTACATGCTGTTAAGCAAGTTTCTTGTCATTTCAACAGCCATTTGATTCTTGTATTTGGCGACACCATTTTGCTTCTATGTATATGTTTCTATCAATTCCTTAAAATGTCATTTTCTTCTCAGAAAGCATTAAATTCATTAGATAAAAATTCATCATCTTTGGCTATTTGAAATGTCTTTCTGCAACTACCACTTTGACATTTCACAAATTCCTTGAATTTTCTTAAATTATCAAAGGTTTCAAATTTGTATTTTAGAAAATATACCAACTCATGTGATTATAATAATAATTAAATAATAGAAAATATCAACTTTTGCCAAAAGATTTTATGTTCATAGGTCCACATAGCTCAACATGAACTAATTCGAGACAATGAGTTGTGCTTTTTCAATAGGAAATGATTTCTTTGTTTATTTGTCATACATCATGTACATTAATTTTAGGCAATCTAAAAAGGCAAAAATAATTTTTTTTTGACCTGAAAACTTTTAGCCCAAGTCTATATCTTAAATGACATAAATTAGACTCATTTTTTTTGACTTGCACATGCTATTTTCAACATTTGAAACATCAAGCAAAAAATCTTGTTTTGAGTCATACAAACATTTATTATAATTAAACCAAATATTTTTTTTTTTTTGTTTGATAGTGTATGAATCGTTGTCAAATGTAACTGCATATCCATCATTCCTTAATTGTCGCACACTTGGCATAGCCACAAGTTACGTGACAAGTTAGAAACAAAGAAAACATTGCCAAGATGCTTTACCTTACCTTGACTAGTTTTCACCTCAACTATTTTTTTCTCTTTGACTTGGATTTGCTCATTATCACAAAGTCTAACTCTCTACTCTAAACAATGCCTAACAAATGATTAGAATATCCATTATTCAAAAATCAAATATTATTTGTGACATTATTAACTTGCAAGTGAGTCATGAACAACTTGCTATATTCTTTATTTTCTTTCACGTATGTTTTATCTTTTCCAATAATATGCCTTTATGTGACTAAACTTTGTGCAATAGTAACGTTGAATTTCACTCTTATAATTTCCTAATAATCCTTGAACAAAAACTCATACGTTTCAGTATCTCTGAAGTCCATCTTTCCTTGGAAATAAGAAAACTTTGACTTAAATTGGATAGGAACATATGAATATCTGTCAAATGAAAAGAGACATCATAAGCAACAAACCAATCAAACTGTCCAGAGTTCCTTTACATAACATGAAGAACATTTCACATGACTGCTGCAACAAAATGTTCACAACTAATGCTGAAAGCTATGCAAACTTTGACTACTTTTGATTACTTTTGTTCATCATATCCGTCAAAGTAACCTCTTCCTCTTCCATTTCCTGTGCACAAAATCCTGATCTTTTGAAGTGGAAGCCTGCCCTTGACCTGAAATGTCTTTTCCTCATTTTTTTTCAAGTAACCTTGCAACAAACCCATTAGTTCAAATGAAGAAGTGGTTTTTTTTTTGGCAACAATATGATCAAATTTCAGAGTCAAGTTTCTCAAAACTTTTGCAACAACAAGATGATCATGATGATGTTCATTGTAAGATTTCATTTTTCTAACAATTGAAGTCACTCGTGATGGAAAATCTTGAACCAATTTATTATTTTTCATGAACAAATTTAAATATCACGATGAAGGGTTTGAAATTTTACTGTAATAACCTTCGATGAATCTTGAATTTCATTTTGAAGTATCAACTAAACTTGCCTTGAGTAGTAGGTGAACAAACTATTAAATGAAGAAAAATAGCTTATTAGATTTTTTACATGGAACAACGTTTCTGTTCTCTACTAACTCCCAACGATTTTGAGACTTGAAATTTAAGAGTTGAATAGAGTTTTTATCTTAATACACCAAAACTCATAGCATTTTCCCAAGGTGTGGATAAGAGCTTGAGAAATGCTTATAGGTTTTCTATTAGATGTCATGATAATTTCCTAATTGTCCTGTTCAGCTTGAACTTGACTCTCATACCATAAATAATAGGGTTAGAAGAACAAGGAAACACAAAACAAAATATTGCAAGTGTTTGAAAGAGATGCTACTAAACAAGAACACTAGTATTACTGAAGCAATAAATAAAACTTAGAACAAATCCTCAATGCTTGTTTCATGTTTCCAGTGCTAGATACTATTTATAGTACCTAATACTTATTTATCTTGCCCATGAACTTAGACTCTATTAGTTATAGGAACTGACTCATCATTGTTACACTACAAGGATCATGAGGTCTTAACTAAACCACTACATCATGTCAAGAGGAAAACTACCTAAGGTAGTGGTAGTTACCTTAGTATGTTAGCAGTAATTTCCCTCTTGACATGAAGAGGTAGTGTTGTCAAAGGCACTAAAAAGTGCCTAGGTTTGAAAAACACCCAAGGTGCTCGGTGGAGCAAAGCAAGGCGCTCACCAATATAACAATTATAAAAAAATACAATTAAGGATAAAAGCAATCGTTAAATAGAAATTACGTAATATATGAGTTTCATATAATTTTTTATTCAAAAGATTGCCACCAAAACAACAAATTACATAAGATTAACCATCTATAAAAGTATTAAAGAACTCGTGTTTTGTGTAACCATTGTTAAAGAACACAACCATTAACCATTATTAACAAGAGTTAACGAATAGTTAATATCATTGTTATTAACAATAAGTAACTATTAACAATAAGAGTTAACAACGAGACAAAAGATAAATAACAAGGCTATACTGACAGAGTGTCTTTGCTGCGACACACTTATCTGCATCGCGTTTTGTTGTCTTGTTGGCTTCTTTTGTTGTCTTGTCGGCTTGGGATTGGATCCGACACATCATATCCTTCATCTTTTGCATGAGCTATGTGACTTGGGCAACAAGATTTGGCGATGCTGTTGGAGTACTTTATTGCATCGCATTGTCATCTCTTTTCGTCGACGATTGGTGTTGAATCTCCAAATCCTGAAGTTCACTTGAATTTTATATTCGTGGTAACCATGCACAATTGAGGATCGACTCTCTGATACCACTTATTCTGTTTAGGGGAAGGATTTGGGGATCTTGATCCTTCCTCCGAGCGGATTTACACTTTGTGAGAGGATTGATAGAGATGGTGGAAGAAGAGAAAACTAAAAGGGAAAAATGATCTTGATTGCTTCTTGAAAAAAGAATATCTGATCATGTAATTACAAAAAGACTTCCTAAGTAACAAGCTTCGACTTCTTGAGCAATATCTCGGACTTCTAAATGGTTCTCTCTTGCTGTCACCTCTCTCTCAATTCGATGCTCCTATGGGGCTGCCAAACCATTTTATTTATAATTGTAGAGGGGGACGACTCTTACTAGAGAAGGATTCTCAATTGGAGTCCAACTCTTAGTCCCATGCAGGGGACTCTAGACTCATAATCAGTGAAGCCTTTTCAATTCGAGTGCAACTCCTAGTGATCCAGGAGGGATTGAATTGGATCTGATGCTGCTTGACCGAACTTGAGCCAGGGCCTGAATCTTTGGGCTGTGGCCGAACTTGGACTTCAGCTGGGTCGATCATCTTTGGTCGAAAACCATCTTCACCTGCTGCCTTTTATGAACATTTTGAACTTTCTGATTTCTCACCTCTTATTCTGATTTCTCAAATTATGTTTTTCCTGCCATATGCTGTCCTTATAACACAGCTCTACAATAAAAGCACTCTGGTTCATTTATATGTTGCACAATGAAGCTGTTACTCATTGTTTTCCACTCTTTACATGAGAATATAATCTTTCTTCTATTGACCTGGTCTTTGTTGCAGAGTGCCAACTGCCAAAAGCTGCTGATGTCAATAATTCTGGCAGTGGTCATGTAATTGAAATCAAAGAAGACCATGGAGTTCAAGATTCTAAGATAACTGGCAATATGCGAATAGGCGACCACGTCGATGATGAAGACAAGACGTGGCATTATGTTGACCCTTCTGGCAATGAACAAGGACCATTTGACATGGTATCTCTAAGGTATTGGATGAGAGAAGGCTTTTTCGATGAAGATTTTAAGGTCTGGAAAACAGGCCAGTCAAGAGAAGATGCCATTTTGTTGACAGATGCACTCCGTCTATATCAATAGTATCTCCAAATTTCTCTATGTGCAATTTATTAAAGGAAGATGGAGACTCTGCTTGGCCCAATTGTTTTATAGATTTCTACATCTATACCCAACTACATTTGTGAAAGGCAGGTGGAGATAGAAAGCTGCACATGTGTTTAGACCAATTTATTAAAGGCACTTGTGTTTACTGAAAGAAGTAGATTTTGCAGCTTGCAGCTGCTGTTGCTTTTGAGTCACTGCAGTATGCATAGGTCATCCTTTTAGATTGCAGTTCTTTCCAAGTCATGAGTTAATGGATTAGCAGTCAGAATTTGAACTTAAAGATTAATCAGGTGAGATTCAACTTTATCGAATGATTCATTGCATCCTAATATTGGTTTTGTAGATGAGTGCTTCATTGCAGTCTAAGCAACTGTTTGCAGAAAAGCTCCAGTAAAATGTGGAAGGCCATCTGGTAGCAGAGGTGATGATGTTTACAAGAATCTCACACGTGGAGTTAAGATTTCTAACACAAAATTTTCTTCATTTCAAGTGTTTTCACTAGAATAATTTCCCAAGCGTTTCAGCATGAAAATGAAGATTGTCATAATTTTGACAGAAGATGGAACGGTGTTTACTTTCTCATCATCATTCTCTTGTTGATTTGACTTGTGTCAAGTAAGAGCCTGTTCATGTGATTTTATTACTCAAATCATTTATCTTGATGCATTTGGATTTATTTCTTCAGGCTACTGGTCAAAGAAAACATGATACCGCCATAGTTTTCTTTTGGTATTGTGCAGTAGTAAATTTTTCTTAGTAACAGTTGAGAGACTTGAGTTCCATCCCTGATGTGCCAAACACCTATGTAGATAAATTGTTACCTAGGATGATGTATCAGGAAATCTTTGTTGCTACCTAAACTTGTGCCAGATTATGAATTTGATTTGGTTAATCATTAGAGGGGGTTGCTTCCAACTTCATGCATAGTAAGTAGTAGGAGAAGAATGGTGTATTCAGGAATTAGCAAGTCGAGCATTATTTGTTTCCAAGATGAATCATTTTCTTCATAGAAAGAGATGGAATCCACCATGGCAAACATCATCTCCATAACCAACCTTTTTCTTCTTACAAAAGGAAAATGATGGAGACTAGTTTTGATCCCAGAGCTTTGTGATGATATGAAGTTTTTACCCATCAGGCTAGTTAGCACTTTATGATGAGTCTAGTATATCACTATTATATTAGTGTCCTGGTATAATTTTGATGAGTAGGTCGTGCCACTTGCAAGTCATACAAATGAGACTAGTTTTGATCCTAAAACTTTGTGGTGATATGACTAGTTAGCACCTTCTTTTGGAACTTTGTGATAAGTGGGTTTAGTATATCACCATCGTATTGTCCAGGGAAAATTTTGATGAGTAATTTGTGACAACACTTTGGAACTCATAAAAATGTTGGCGGTTGTATAACAAAAAGATACGTCAGGCTTTCAACCGTGATAAGTGGGTCTCGTATATCATCATTTGATTAATATTCAAGTAAAATTTTATTATGATAAGAAGATTAATCTAAAAATAAAAAAAATATGGAGTTTGGAAATTCATGGAGAGACCAGTAGATAATATTTTCTTGGAAGGAAAAAATCGATTATTTCTCATATGATGGCATGCAAAGATCCAAAACAAACTTTGATCGTCTTAGCCAGGTGATGAAGTTTAAGATGGATTGGTTTGGGGAAAGGATTTTGGCCTCTTGTGAGTACGTATATGTTTTGGTCTTTAGCGTTCTTAGACGCCACTCCAATGCATCCAAAACTCCAGTCTGTTGCCAACCCTTTTGTCTCTCTCTCTCTCTCTCCCGTCTTCCATGAAACCACGCTTCTTCTTCCTTCTCTTGAAATCAATTCCTCCTTCCTCCGGCATCAAAACCCCTTTCCTTTGAAGCCCAAACTCTCATCTACTCCTTGTTCTCCGATTTCTCTACAAGAATTCCAGTCTTTAGCCGTCGCCAAATCCCACCTGTCGGCAATGCCGGTCCTTCAAATTCGATCTTGTCTCTTCCTCCTCCTGATCTCCGCGCTCGCCCTCGAGGCTTCGGTTTCCGAGACTCCCTCCGCCTACGAGATGCTGGAGAAGTTCGATTTCCCCAAGGGAATCCTCCCCGAGGGCGTGAAGAGCTACATATTGAACGGGGATGGGGGCTTCGAGGTGTACCTCAGCGGGAATTGCGAGTTCAAGGTGGAGGGAGGGTACATACTCAAGTACGACCGGAAGATCACCGGGAAGGTAAAGTCGGGATCGCTGACGGACTTGAAGGGGGTGAGCGTCAAGGTCTTGTTCGCCTGGTTCGGCATCAACGAGGTGGTGAGGAACGACTCCGATATCAGCTTCTACGTCGGTCCCCTCTCCGCCTCCTTCCCCGTCTCCAACTTCGATGAGTGCCCGCGATGCAGCTGCGGCTTCGACTGCGCCACCGCCCTGCCCATGGTGTCGTAAGCCTGCTGCTTCTTCTTGGGTAGTTATCTTCTCCTCTTATGGATGTTAGTTCAAGATCTTTTGGGGTGAGTGTGTTGAAGGGAATAAGTTTCTGTAAGATTATGAATTAGACCAAAATCTTTTTGATCCCAAAATTCATTGGCATCGATACGTTTTTAGTGTTGCAAACTTTTGCGATTCCTCAATAACAAACCCTAATTTCTCAACAGTTTAGATCTAATAAGTAAAGTTTGCTCTCCTTTGACTCTTCTTGATAACTTGGCTTCTATTTCATATTCCTAATTGGGTCAGTGAGAACAAATCTCCATCAACATTCTTTTAGTGTTCTTCAGGGAAAGGGTTGTGCTTTAATTTGCTGCTTATGTCATTGATGGTGGGTGGTCAGCAAAAGCTTTTCTCAATGATTTTAGTCTTTGTGAATTGGTTCTATTATTTCCATCTTGTTAAGCAGTTGATGTCCAAGGCTTTGTGGCAACAGCATTTTCTTGGGTGGGGTACTTGTGATGTGTTTTGATGACTCTTAACTCTACTTCTGATAGTTCTTATTAATGTTGAAGTGCATAGATTATTGAAGATGCATGCACATGAATTTCACCCATTTAGATCTCAAAATTGTTTGGTCTTTTACTGTAAAATTGGTGCTGCAAATCATGAAGTTACACATATCAAATCTTGTATTATGCATCACTTCTTTGTTCTTGTATCTCCTTTTCCTCTTTGCTTGTAGATGGTTGCATTGCTTTGATATATCAATTCCATATTAATCCAAATGGTTACTGAACTTGTATTGAGATTTAAATCCTTATTATATCTCATGATGTTAGGTCACCCCTAACCCCAGAATAATGTTGGTTAAGAAAAAGTTCCTAGTCCCAAGTAATATGGTTAATGTGTTTATCAGGAAAATACTGTTCTAGCTTAAATCTTGATTCTTTAATTCTTCTATATTCCAATGAGTGTTACAGAAGATGACCCACTTCTACTGGTTTCTTCATGCTGCTCAACAAACTTAATTATTGAGCTTGTCTGTATCTATCAGCACCACTCTTCTTCATCATTTGTCTTCCAAAATCATGTGGCTTTGTCCAACAAATTATAAACCAATCAAAAGAGAATGATGGCCAGTTGTGTTCAATCTGTCAAAACTGTGCTGGTCCTTCAACAAATGAATTAGGATGACTGGTCATTGTGGTTTAGGTTTGACACATCCTACTCGATCCAACTCTTGGTAAACATATGAAGCTAAACATAAACCAGTGTGGGTTTTTCATGAAAACCTTCGCTTTGATTTCTCAAGATTAGAATATCTGATGTTCTATGAAAGGGTCTTCTCTCACATTGAGAGAAAATAACGTAGAGCAAATCATGTTCTATCCCACCAAACCAACGCTATGAGTTGGTTCGGGATGCAGTTCACAACATTTATAGTAGAAGGGATAATAATTGTTTCAGTCACTGATAACATTATTAATTGGGGTGTTCAGGTTGAATTGAAAAATCTACCAAATCAAAACTAAACCTGAATTGAATTGGTGTAAAACCGATTTGATTGTTCTATTTTAAAGACTATAAATGATTCTATTTTGATGTACCTTGGGCTCAATTTTATATTAACATATATATAATTATAAAAGTAAAATATTTAATCTTATTTATCCTAACATTATCGATTTTATTAACAAAAGATATAGATCGAGTCAAAACTATCTTTTAGCTTATTGTTTATAAGGTCGACCATATTATCGTTTCCGTTGACCACCATTATAATAGTGATTTATGACATCACCCTCTATCACCATCGATAAAATTATCTTTTTTTTTATTATTTTTATATCATTTATGTATTTGTTGTTACATGCTATATTTTTTTTATGATTATAGAAATTTTAATGTAAAATTTTTTAAGCCTAAGGACTAGGATGCTAAAAATGTTTAACTATAAGAGTTTTAATGTATATTTTTGAAGTCTAACGATTGGAATGTTAAAGAGGTTTAACTATAAGAGGTTTAACTATAAGGAGTAAAATGTAATCAACTCCCAAAAGACCTATCCGAAAGAAGCCTCCCTATATAAACTTAAAATTTAACGAACTCACTTGGTGTCCATTTTTCTTTGGAAACTATAAGGAGGAGAAAATGAAATAAGAGAAATTAATTGTTACCAAACCTATGCATTTTAGTTTCAGGGGTTTAATTAATTAATTATAATTCAAATATTTAGGCACAATACATCATAACCATTAAGATTGATTCAGCATGGAATTTTGAGCATAAATAATTCATACTATGAAGGCACATGATACTTAGAAAATTATTGATGTTTTTATATTGACATGACCGCAAAGCATTGTTGCTTAATCAATCAAAGAGTAGAAGATATAAAGAGAGAAAAATGAGGCAGTTCTTTTGGAACAATCGCTACATGTTGTCATTGTCGAATGAGGTGGTTAACTATATGCTTTGCTAGTTGATATCCACATGTACCTTTGTATTTTGGCGAGGGGTGAATACAGGGTTTGAATTAAAACCTTTAAATAATTTATCGGATAACATTCGAGTTTTCAATCAAAGAGTAAGGATAAAGGATGAAATTTCGAACCCTTGGTATTATCATTTGGTAAATGATTGACTAATATTCGTTTTACCATATTAGTCATTATACCTTAGCATTAGTCAAATTAATCGAGATATATGTTTCAATTTTTAGTATGATAATATTCTAATCATAACACACATCTTGAGTCACAAATTAACCAAGTCCAATCTCTAAGCTGGTCGCAAATTTGGTGCCAAGTTGACAGTGCATCTTCTAAACACTACGTTAGGGGTAAGCTTGGTAAAAGCACTCCAATCTAAGAGGATTTGAGAAGATAAAGTATTGTATACATAAGTTGTCTGATATAGTCTTAGGAATACACATGAGCCTTGTTATAGGGCTTCATGTAACATACTACTTCAAATTCTACATATATCATACATTCATGATTGAGATAAGATGATATTTTTTAGTTTACTACAACTCTCAAAGAGAGTGTAGCACGAAAAAAAAATATTTTATTGCTAAACAAAATGCAAGACCTCACCTATGGACCGTGATGCTTTATAGTTATACATATGTTATAAACTTATAATCTCAAACCACATATGTATATTTGATCCAAAAAACTATGTACATAAAAATATGTTCAGAGGTTGTTATCTATATCTATTTTGAGAAAGGCCCATAACTACTCACCTCTTTGCATATCATATGGATGGATTAATAATATTCTTTTATATAAAATAGGATCTATAATAAGTGATGACTTAGTAAATATAAGCTTTTTTGTGTTTTATTTAAGTGAGCTTGTATTATGTTACGTACAACTTAATTCATTTGCATGAAACTTTTCATGGTAATCTCACATTTTTATGGCTTGTTTAGCAACTTGCAACCCTATAAAATAATAGCTGTAGAGTAAACAGGTGAAGCTCTAAGTCAAAATAAATCATAATACATATGTGCATGGATAGATCCTAATTTAAGTAATAGAAACATAATATATTTATGAATTATGAAATCACATTTCACGATATCTACATACAATTTCATACTCACATATCTATGATTGCAAAAGATATTTCATTGTAAATTTATTTAAGTATGGCCTCTTTAGCAACGTACCATCTCGTAACATGATAGATGCATAATAAGAAGATATAACTCTTATTTAAAGTAAATCATAATTCATGTGTGCAGGTCATGGTATGTACAATGAAAAATCATAGTATACTTATGAACTCCTAATCATACATCATGGCACTACATGCACTTCCACATCATATATATCTATAAATGCATAAAACATGTCATGACAAATGGTATGACAACTACCTAATAAAGACATAAAAATTTTACTTTAAAGTAAATCAAAATACAATTATGCAATGATAATCATAATACATCTATGAACTTTTGCATCATATTTTATAATATATATGTGTATTCTCATACTACATGTCCTAGCATACACATTCACTCCTAGACCATACATCGTAACATATATGTTGACCCTCACATTATAAATCATATTGTAATCATCGATAATTTCACCCTTACCATAAATTAATTACTAGAAATAATATATTATTTAATATATATTATTTTCCTACTTGTTTGTGTGGTATGGTTAAGGAAATGATTAAAATTAATTTCCTTAATCATGTGGATAAGTGAATTTGTTTAGCAAAATTAAATTATTAATTAATTTATTTCCTAATGAGTGATATGATTTTTAGGATGTAAATAGTCCATATTCTATTTTTGTGTGTGAACCATAAGAAATGAATATTATATTTTTATCTTTGTGCAGAAGAGTAAAATATAAATAAATTTAAAATAAAATAAAATTATTATTTATCTTTGGAAGAGATCGCATTTTCACTGTTATAAAGGGGCTCCTCGTTC
Source organism: Musa acuminata AAA Group (assembly GCF_036884655.1). Lineage (NCBI taxonomy): Eukaryota > Viridiplantae > Streptophyta > Magnoliopsida > Zingiberales > Musaceae > Musa > Musa acuminata. The sequence continues at coordinate 37,224,676 of NC_088340.1, forward strand.
CTTATTTCGTATCGAGCCTAACAATGAGAGAATTGAAAAGATGATTTCCGGAGGAGATGATCCTAAGGAGAGGAAAGTCGAGAAGAGGTAAAGTCTTCTCTAATTAATCTTGATTCATATTTTAAAAATTTGATATTAAGATTGTTATACTTTCATGATGCATAATAATAATTTAATTTAAAATTTTTATAAGGATAATTGATTTTAATGTTAGAATGATTATTTGACTTATAAGTAGGAGATAGTCAAACTGATAGTACAAAGGTAACTTTTCATATTTAGAATAGATTATTACCATAACCAATAGTTATTGTCTTCTTTCTTTTGAATTTAAACATCTTCATGAACTTAAATTGCAAAAATTTGAACAGAACAAAGGAAAAATATAAGAAACTTTTTTTATTTGTTATCGTGATAACTCTATACTTATAATTATAACAATTATGGACATGGTAGGCTTTCAAATCGATAAGGAGTGCTGCATGCACGGTGGAAAGGATGACAACGATAGTGAACTTGGAGGGAGCAGACCTGCTCGATCTAACATTCTTCAAAGGGCTTTACATGGGCATAATGGTGATGCAAGTGAAAGGACAACTACTGGCAACCATCCATCTCGTGTATAACAATCAAAATAGGCTCGATTTCTAGAATAATAATGAAATATTTATCTCATGAGGCAGAAGTTTCAATAGATAAGGAGCTTCTTTATGGTCTTATACCCAATGCGAAAAGACATACAATTATAGGCCCCTACCCAAAGTGTGGTAGCTATGTCTTCCTAGCCATAACCATGTAGAAATTAACACCACATCATTCTCACTTTGAATTGCACTAAAATTCACTGCAACACTACTATGTAGAACTTGGTGTTTAGTTTCGCCTTGAACGCAACCATTAGTAACATTTCTTTTGTTGACAGTAAGTTTTTTCACATTCATAACTTTGAATCGAGAAACACTACGTTTGATTCCATCAGGATCAATGCTATTTTAAGAAATGAAATTATTTTAAGTTTATAGTATTATTTGTTTTAGTAGTTATTTTAACCTTGTATTCGTTCAAATATATTAAAAAAATATAATATTAGTTTTAATAGTTATATGATTTCATAAAATTTAATACAATAATAAATAATTCTTCAAGTCTTGTGTTCTCTAGAATTGGAGCTTCTAAGATATAATATAAAACATATCACATTGGACATCAATTCAATCCACCATTATCTTTGTCCGAAAGGGTTTAAATTTTAAACTCATGGGATAGTTCGTCTATATCTAACTATTACTGTTATTCATCTTAATCCAATCAAATCCATAAACTTATTAACTCAAACCTCCTTTTTTATATTTTAAACATATTTAGATCACATTTCATCCTCCGATCTCTACATGTATATCATACAAAAACTTATTAGCTCTTCTTTTAATTCATCCTTTCATTTCACATACATAAATATTTTGAATACAATGACATTATACATGATTCTTTTTCACTTTCTACATAGCATAAAAGTTATAGATTTTGGATATTCATCACACCAATATTGCTCACAAAGTTTACAAATTATGGAGATAGTACCTTACGAAGAAAGAGGTTATTGCTCACAAAGTTTACAAATTATGGAGACAACACCGTACAAAGGAAGAGGTTGTTTCTGGTTGAAAATAGGCCAAGAATAGAGTAGTGAAATGGCAAACTAGTAATCATACATATCTTTCTCAACCGCAAGCATATATATAAATAGTAAGTAATCGTTAACTTAGTGGTCAAAAATTACTTAAAATATATTTACAAGTTGATTACACGAGAAGAAGCCTTTTGCATGCCCTCAATATAAATGATTACTTCATTCAGATTATTGATACGCAAACAAAAGTGCTAATTTGGAGTATACATCGATCGCGGAGAAGACTTTTGATAATGAGTGTAGAATTAAGTATTATTGTGATTGGCTTGTTATCCCTCATCTTAAGTGGGGTGAGGGTAGACATAGCTATCGGTGTTTACAATGTGAAAGATTACGGAGCAACAGGAGATGGCCAAACTGATAACACAAAGGTAGCTCTTCATGTTTATTATAAGTTATTACTATAAACAATAGTTTTTGTCTTCTTTCTCATGAATTTAAACATCTTCATGAACTTAAATTATAGCAAGATTGAGTGGAATAGAGGACAAACATAAGAAACATTTTGTATTGGTTATCACGACAACTTCATACTCACTGTTGTAACAATTATGGACATGGTAGGCTTTTGAAGCAGCATGGAGTGCGGCATGCACGGTGGAAGGGAGAACAACGATAGTGATCCCAGAGGGTGCATACCTGCTTGGTCCAACAATCTTCAGAGGGCCTTGCAAAGGCATAATGGTGATGCAAGTGAAAGGGCAGCTACTAGCATCCACCCATCTCGAAGCTTACAAAGAAAATTGGCTCGATTTTCAGTACATTAATGGACTAGTTATCTCAGGAGGTGGAAGATTCGATGGACAAGGAGCTTCTGCATGGCCTTATAACCAATGCAAAAAGATACTCAATTGCAAACCCCTACCGAAGGTATGCTAGCCTTGTCTTCCTTGTTCTAACCATGCAGAAATTAACACTACTTCGTTCTCACTTTGAAATGCACTAACAATTGTTGCAACACTACTGTATAGACCTTGGTGTTTAGTTTCGTCACGAACGCAACCATCAGCAGCATCAATTTTATCGACAGCAAGTTCTTCCACGTTCATGTCCTTAAATCAAGAAATATTACATTTGATTCCATTAGGATCAGTGCTCCGGGAGATAGCCCCAACACTGATGGCATCCACATCGCCGACTCGACCAATATCCAGGTTGCTAACTCGGTCATCGGCACTGGTGATGATTGCATCTCCATCGGCTCGGGCTGCACCAATTTGACCATCTTTAATGTGTTATGCGGTCCTGGCCATGGCATCAGCGTCGGTAGTCTCGGCAAAAATGCTGGTGAGAAAGATGTCATCGGGCTGAAAGTGATGCAATGCAATCTTACCGGTACAACAAATGGATTGAGGATCAAGACATGGCAATCTTCTTCATCTAGTTTGAAGGCCACTGATTTCCTCTTTGAACACATCATCATGAACAATGTCTATAACCCTATCATCATAGATCAGAACTATTGCCCAAATGCTAATTGTCCCGGAAAGGTATACCTTATTGCTCCTACTACTACTAAATATATCATTAGAGTTCTTAAATGGACTCAATCTTGACATTTGTGCATCATTCCTTTCTCTATGTAGGATCCTTCTTTGGTTAAGATCACGGATATCAAGTATAGAAATATCACGGGGACATTTGCCTCACCAGTAGCTTATAAACTAGTGTGCAGTGTGGCCGCACCATGTGAGGGAGTGGACCTCAGTGACATTAGCTTGGAGTACAACGGAAAAGACAAGCAAGCCCAAAATGCAACGTCTATTTGTGTTAATGTTTATGGCAGCTCCAATGGGAATGTGAAACCTGACCCTTGCATCTAAATTCTTGGGTTGTGGCAAAAGGGATGAACTGAACTTTTGCACACAAGAGTTCCTTTCCCTTCTTATGCATCCTCTTTGTTACTTTGAGTGTATACCTTATATTAGAAAAAAATAAATAAAGAAATCAGAGTACATGCAAATTGGCATCCAATGCATAGAAAAAAGATGTCTAAAGTTAGTTTCATATTTTTATGAAAAATATAAAGTAATTTTTTATGACATTATAATAATAAAGTATAGTTATCAATATTATCAAGTTGTTATTCGACTATGCCCTCGGTCACTAGTTGAAATGTTGTGCCAACAATTCAGACTATATGTTACTTATGAAAATACTTTAAAACATATAAATAATTTAAAATTTTATATAATAAAAATCTAAAATATCATAATTAACAAAAATAAAATGATAATAAAAATTTAAACAAAACTTCAATCACATAAAATAGGATAAAAATAATATCGTTAACTTATACTATAAATATAAACTTTTATGCACATTATGTGACACATGATAATATATAAAATATCAAAAGGTGAATATAAAATTTAATTGCTTAAGCACGAATATCGATATAAATATAACTTACCTATACGACGATAGTTAAAAAAATACTTACTTTAATAATACAGGTACAATAATTAGAAGATATGATAACAAGAAAATGATCTAAGAAAAGACATGACCATACATTTATGATGTTAGTCATAATAATACTTAGTATCGAGAAGATTTTATTGGAGAATCATTTTTATAAAAAAAATTAAATAAAATCTAAAACAACACTTGACTTGGTATATTTTTGAAAATTTTGGGTTCTTTTACTTAAATGAATTCTATATTGTACTAGATATTGATTAATTTTGATATTTAATCATGCTGATATAGTTACCTAATTTTCAAATTACCATTAAAGGAACAAAAAAATATTCATAAAAGAACAAAAAAGTTGTCATGATAAAGAGATTGAAGGATTAAAGAAAAACAAAAATATAGATGAATTATTCGGAAAAGTAGATTAGACAAAGCATTTAAGATATTTGATCAATTAATTTTTGCTTTCCATATTTAATAAATGTTACATGATATTAGATAATCAATTTAATTACAGATTAAAAAAAATATGGACTTACATCGAAGGTTATGTAGGAAAAGATAAAGAATAGAAAAAGAGAAATCATAGAAAATATGAAGGATAGTTGGTTATGTGTTTAATTATCATTAGAATTTTAAATTTTCACATAGGTTTATTCTATCTTATTGTTCTATGAAAAAGAGGTTTGAGAGTTACAAACTTTTATCGAATATTTATAATAAAAAATAAATAAATGATATTTTTTGTCATGTCAGCTTATAAAGTAGCATGGTATATGTTTTCAATCAATGTATTTGTGTGCAAATTATAAATGTATATATCATACATAATTATTTAATAGACTAAAAAAATATTTTATTATTTAAAAAATATAAACATTTTATGTAAGTTTGTAACCAAAAATAAATAATGATTCATATAACAAATGAAATTATTTTAACTTTACAATGTTATTTGATTTTAGTTTTTATTTTAATATTGTATTCATTCAAATACATTGAAAAATCTATATTATTAGTCGTCATGCCTTAGCATTAGTCAAATTAATCGAGATATATGTTTCAATTTTTAGTATGATAATATTCTAATCATAACACACATCTTGAGTCACAAATTAACCAAGTCTAAGAACTAAGCAGGTCGCAAATTTGGTGCCAAGTTGTCAATGCATCTTCTAAACACTACATTAGGGGTATGCCTGGTAAAAGGACTCCAATCTTAGAGGATTTGAGAAGATAAAGTATTGTATACTTAAGTTGTCTGATATAGTCTTAGAAACACACCTGAGCCTTGTTATAGGATTTCATGTAACGTACTACTTCAAATTCTACATATATCATACATTTATGATTGAGATAAGATGATATTTTTTAGTTTACTACAACTATCAAACATAGGGTAGCAGAAAAAAAAAATATTTTATTGCTAAACTAAATGCAAGACCTCACCTATAGACCGTGATGCTTGATAGTTGTACATATGTTATAAACCTATAATCTCAAACCACATATGTATATTTGATCCAAAAAAATATGTACATAAAAATATGTTCAGAGGTTGTTATCTATATCTATTTTGACAAAGGCCCATAACTACTCACCTCTTTGCATATCATATGGATGGGTTAATAATATTCTTTTATATAAAATAGGATCTATAATAAGTGATGACTTAGTAAATATAAGCTTTTTTGTGTTTTATTTAAGTGAGCTTGTATTATGTTACGTACAACTTAATTCATTTGCATGAAACTTTTCATGGTAATGTCACATTTTTATGGCTTGTTTACCAACTTGCAACCCTATAAAATAATAGCTGTAGAGTAAACAGGTGAAGCTCTAAGTCAAAATAAATCATAATACATATGTGCATGGATATATCCTAATTTAAGTAATAGAAACATAATATATTTATGAATTATGAAATAACATTTCACGATATCTACATACAATTTCATACTCACATATCTATGATTGCAAAAGATATTTCATTGTAAATTTATTTAAGTATGGCCTCTTTAGCAACGTACCATCTCGTAACATGATAGATGCATAATAAGAAGATATAACTCTTATTTAAAGTAAATCATAATTCATGTGTGCAGGTCATGGTATGTACAATGAAAAATCATAGTATACTTATGAACTCCTAATCATACATCATGACATCTACATGCACTTCCACATCATATATATCTATAAATGCATAAAACATGTCATGACAAATGGTATGACAACTACCTAATAAAGACATAAAATTTTTACTTTAAAGTAAATCAAAATACAATTATGCAATGATAATCATAGTACTTACAGTTGAAATCATAATACATCTATGAACTTTTGCATCATATTTTATAATATATATGTGTATTCTCATACTACATGTCCTAGCATACACATTCACTCCTAGACCATACATCGTAACATATATGTTGACCCTCACATTATAAATCATATTGTAATCATCGATAATTTCACCCTTACCATAAATTAATTACTAGAAATAATATATTATTTAATATATATTATTTTCCTACTTGTTTGTGTGGTATGGTTAAGGAAATGATTAAAATTAATTTCCTTAATCATGTGGATAAGTGAATTTGTTTAGCAAAATTAAATTATTAATTAATTTATTTCCTAATGAGTGATATGATTTTTAGGATGTAAATAGTCCATATTCTATTTTTGTGTGTGAACCATAAGAAATGAATATTATATTTTTATCTTTGTGCAGAAGAGTAAAATATAAATAAATTTAAAATAAAATAAAATTATTATTTATCTTTGGAAGAGATCGCATTTTCACTGTTATAAAGGGGCTCCTCGTTCCTTATTTCGTATCGAGCCTAACAATGAGAGAATTGAAAAGATGATTTCCGGAGGAGATGATCCTAAGGAGAGGAAAGTCGAGAAGAGGTAAAGTCTTCTCTAATTAATCTTGATTCATATTTTAAAAATTTGATATTAAGATTGTTATACTTTCATGATGCATAATAATAATTTAATTTAAAATTTTTATAAGGATAATTGATTTTAATGTTAGAATGATTATTTGACTTATAAGTAGGAGATAGTCAAACTGATAGTACAAAGGTAACTTTTCATATTTAGAATAGATTATTACCATAACCAATAGTTATTGTCTTCTTTCTTTTGAATTTAAACATCTTCATGAACTTAAATTGCAAAAATTTGAACAGAACAAAGGAAAAATATAAGAAACTTTTTTTATTTGTTATCGTGATAACTCTATACTTATAATTATAACAATTATGGACATGGTAGGCTTTCAAATCGATAAGGAGTGCTGCATGCACGGTGGAAAGGATGACAACGATAGTGAACTTGGAGGGAGCAGACCTGCTCGATCTAACATTCTTCAAAGGGCTTTACATGGGCATAATGGTGATGCAAGTGAAAGGACAACTACTGGCAACCATCCATCTCGTGTATAACAATCAAAATAGGCTCGATTTCTAGAATAATAATGAAATATTTATCTCATGAGGCAGAAGTTTCAATAGATAAGGAGCTTCTTTATGGTCTTATACCCAATGCGAAAAGACATACAATTATAGGCCCCTACCCAAAGTGTGGTAGCTATGTCTTCCTAGCCATAACCATGTAGAAATTAACACCACATCATTCTCACTTTGAATTGCACTAAAATTCACTGCAACACTACTATGTAGAACTTGGTGTTTAGTTTCGCCTTGAACGCAACCATTAGTAACATTTCTTTTGTTGACAGTAAGTTTTTTCACATTCATAACTTTGAATCGAGAAACACTACGTTTGATTCCATCAGGATCAATGCTATTTTAAGAAATGAAATTATTTTAAGTTTATAGTATTATTTGTTTTAGTAGTTATTTTAACCTTGTATTCGTTCAAATATATTAAAAAAATATAATATTAGTTTTAATAGTTATATGATTTCATAAAATTTAATACAATAATAAATAATTCTTCAAGTCTTGTGTTCTCTAGAATTGGAGCTTCTAAGATATAATATAAAACATATCACATTGGACATCAATTCAATCCACCATTATCTTTGTCCGAAAGGGTTTAAATTTTAAACTCATGGGATAGTTCGTCTATATCTAACTATTACTGTTATTCATCTTAATCCAATCAAATCCATAAACTTATTAACTCAAACCTCCTTTTTTATATTTTAAACATATTTAGATCACATTTCATCCTCCGATCTCTACATGTATATCATACAAAAACTTATTAGCTCTTCTTTTAATTCATCCTTTCATTTCACATACATAAATATTTTGAATACAATGACATTATACATGATTCTTTTTCACTTTCTACATAGCATAAAAGTTATAGATTTTGGATATTCATCACACCAATATTGCTCACAAAGTTTACAAATTATGGAGATAGTACCTTACGAAGAAAGAGGTTATTGCTCACAAAGTTTACAAATTATGGAGACAACACCGTACAAAGGAAGAGGTTGTTTCTGGTTGAAAATAGGCCAAGAATAGAGTAGTGAAATGGCAAACTAGTAATCATACATATCTTTCTCAACCGCAAGCATATATATAAATAGTAAGTAATCGTTAACTTAGTGGTCAAAAATTACTTAAAATATATTTACAAGTTGATTACACGAGAAGAAGCCTTTTGCATGCCCTCAATATAAATGATTACTTCATTCAGATTATTGATACGCAAACAAAAGTGCTAATTTGGAGTATACATCGATCGCGGAGAAGACTTTTGATAATGAGTGTAGAATTAAGTATTATTGTGATTGGCTTGTTATCCCTCGTCTTAAGCGGGGTGAGGGTAGACATGGCTATCGGTGTTTACAATGTGAAAGATTACGGAGCAACAGGAGATGGCCAAACTGATAACACAAAGGTAGCTCTTCATGTTTATTATAAGTTATTACTATAAACAATAGTTTTTGTCTTCTTTCTCATGAATTTAAACATCTTCATGAACTTAAATTATAGCAAGATTGAGTGGAATAGAGGACAAACATAAGAAACATTTTGTATTGGTTATCACGACAACTTCATACTCACTGTTGTAACAATTATGGACATGGTAGGCTTTTGAAGCAGCATGGAGTGCGGCATGCACGGTGGAAGGGAGAACAACGATAGTGATCCCAGAGGGTGCATACCTGCTTGGTCCAACAATCTTCAGAGGGCCTTGCAAAGGCATAATGGTGATGCAAGTGAAAGGGCAGCTACTAGCATCCACCCATCTCGAAGCTTACAAAGAAAATTGGCTCGATTTTCAGTACATTAATGGACTAGTTATCTCAGGAGGTGGAAGATTCGATGGACAAGGAGCTTCTGCATGGCCTTATAACCAATGCAAAAAGATACTCAATTGCAAACCCCTACCGAAGGTATGCTAGCCTTGTCTTCCTTGTTCTAACCATGCAGAAATTAACACTACTTCGTTCTCACTTTGAAATGCACTAACAATTGTTGCAACACTACTGTATAGACCTTGGTGTTTAGTTTCGTCACGAACGCAACCATCAGCAGCATCAATTTTATCGACAGCAAGTTCTTCCACGTTCATGTCCTTAAATCAAGAAATATTACATTTGATTCCATTAGGATCAGTGCTCCGGGAGATAGCCCCAACACTGATGGCATCCACATCGCCGACTCGACCAATATCCAGGTTGCTAACTCGGTCATCGGCACTGGTGATGATTGCATCTCCATCGGCTCGGGCTGCACCAATTTGACCATCTTTAATGTGTTATGCGGTCCTGGCCATGGCATCAGCGTCGGTAGTCTCGGCAAAAATGCTGGTGAGAAAGATGTCATCGGGCTGAAAGTGATGCAATGCAATCTTACCGGTACAACAAATGGATTGAGGATCAAGACATGGCAATCTTCTTCATCTAGTTTGAAGGCCACTGATTTCCTCTTTGAACACATCATCATGAACAATGTCTATAACCCTATCATCATAGATCAGAACTATTGCCCAAATGCTAATTGTCCCGGAAAGGTATACCTTATTGCTCCTACTACTACTAAATATATCATTAGAGTTCTTAAATGGACTCAATCTTGACATTTGTGCATCATTCCTTTCTCTATGTAGGATCCTTCTTTGGTTAAGATCACGGATATCAAGTATAGAAATATCACGGGGACATTTGCCTCACCAGTAGCTTATAAACTAGTGTGCAGTGTGGCCGCACCATGTGAGGGAGTGGACCTCAGTGACATTAGCTTGGAGTACAACGGAAAAGACAAGCAAGCCCAAAATGCAACGTCTATTTGTGTTAATGTTTATGGCAGCTCCAATGGGAATGTGAAACCTGACCCTTGCATCTAAATTCTTGGGTTGTGGCAAAAGGGATGAACTGAACTTTTGCACACAAGAGTTCCTTTCCCTTCTTCTGCATCCTCTTTGTTACTTTGAGTGTATACCTTATATTAGAAAAAAATAAATAAAGAAATCAGAGTACATGCAAATTGGCATCCAATGCATAGAAAAAAGATGTCTAAAGTTAGTTTCATATTTTTATGAAAAATATAAAGTAATTTTTTATGACATTATAATAATAAAGTATAGGTATCAATATTATCAAGTTGTTATTCGACTATGCCCTCGGTCACTAGTTGAAATGTTGTGCCAACAATTCAGACTATATGTTACTTATGAAAATACTTTAAAACATATAAATAATTTAAAATTTTATATAATAAAAATCTAAAATATCATAATTAACAAAAATAAAATGATAATAAAAATTTAAACAAAACTTCAATCACATAAAATAGGATAAAAATAATATCGTTAACTTATACTATAAATATAAACTTTTATGCACATTATGTGACACATGATAATATATAAAATATCAAAAGGTGAATATAAAATTTAATTGCTTAAGCACGAATATCGATATAAATATAACTTACCTATACGACGATAGTTAAAAAAATACTTACTTTAATAATACAGGTACAATAATTAGAAGATATGATAACAAGAAAATGATCTAAGAAAAGACATGACCATACATTTATGATGTTAGTCATAATAATACTTAGTATCGAGAAGATTTTATTGGAGAATCATTTTTATAAAAAAAATTAAATAAAATCTAAAACAACACTTGACTTGGTATATTTTTGAAAATTTTGGGTTCTTTTACTTAAATGAATTCTATATTGTACTAGATATTGATTAATTTTGATATTTAATCATGCTGATATAGTTACCTAATTTTCAAATTACCATTAAAGGAACAAAAAAATATTCATAAAAGAACAAAAAAGTTGTCATGATAAAGAGATTGAAGGATTAAAGAAAAACAAAAATATAGATGAATTATTCGGAAAAGTAGATTAGACAAAGCATTTAAGATATTTGATCAATTAATTTTTGCTTTCCATATTTAATAAATGTTACATGATATTAGATAATCAATTTAATTACAGATTAAAAAAAATATGGACTTACATCGAAGGTAATGTAGGAAAAGATAAAGAATAGAAAAAGAGAAATCATAGAAAATATGAAGGATAGTTGGTTATGTGTTTAATTATCATTAGAATTTTAAATTTTCACATAGGTTTATTCTATCTTATTGTTCTATGAAAAAGAGGTTTGAGAGTTACAAACTTTTATCGAATATTTATAATAAAAAATAAATAAATGATATTTTTTGTCATGTCAGCTTATAAAGTAGCATGGTATATGTTTTCAATCAATGTATTTGTGTGCAAATTATAAATGTATATATCATACATAATTATTTAATAGACTAAAAAAATATTTTATTATTTAAAAAATATAAACATTTTATGTAAGTTTGTAACCAAAAATAAATAATGATTCATATAACAAATGAAATTATTTTAACTTTACAATGTTATTTGATTTTAGTTTTTATTTTAATATTGTATTCATTCAAATACATTGAAAAATCTATATTATTAGTCGTCATGCCTTAGCATTAGTCAAATTAATCGAGATATATGTTTCAATTTTTAGTATGATAATATTCTAATCATAACACACATCTTGAGTCACAAATTAACCAAGTCTAAGAACTAAGCAGGTCGCAAATTTGGTGCCAAGTTGTCAATGCATCTTCTAAACACTACATTAGGGGTATGCCTGGTAAAAGGACTCCAATCTTAGAGGATTTGAGAAGATAAAGTATTGTATACTTAAGTTGTCTGATATAGTCTTAGAAACACACCTGAGCCTTGTTATAGGATTTCATGTAACGTACTACTTCAAATTCTACATATATCATACATTTATGATTGAGATAAGATGATATTTTTTAGTTTACTACAACTATCAAACATAGGGTAGCAGAAAAAAAAAATATTTTATTGCTAAACTAAATGCAAGACCTCACCTATAGACCGTGATGCTTGATAGTTGTACATATGTTATAAACCTATAATCTCAAACCACATATGTATATTTGATCCAAAAAAATATGTACATAAAAATATGTTCAGAGGTTGTTATCTATATCTATTTTGACAAAGGCCCATAACTACTCACCTCTTTGCATATCATATGGATGGGTTAATAATATTCTTTTATATAAAATAGGATCTATAATAAGTGATGACTTAGTAAATATAAGCTTTTTTGTGTTTTATTTAAGTGAGCTTGTATTATGTTACGTACAACTTAATTCATTTGCATGAAACTTTTCATGGTAATGTCACATTTTTATGGCTTGTTTACCAACTTGCAACCCTATAAAATAATAGCTGTAGAGTAAACAGGTGAAGCTCTAAGTCAAAATAAATCATAATACATATGTGCATGGATATATCCTAATTTAAGTAATAGAAACATAATATATTTATGAATTATGAAATAACATTTCACGATATCTACATACAATTTCATACTCACATATCTATGATTGCAAAAGATATTTCATTGTAAATTTATTTAAGTATGGCCTCTTTAGCAACGTACCATCTCGTAACATGATAGATGCATAATAAGAAGATATAACTCTTATTTAAAGTAAATCATAATTCATGTGTGCAGGTCATGGTATGTACAATGAAAAATCATAGTATACTTATGAACTCCTAATCATACATCATGACATCTACATGCACTTCCACATCATATATATCTATAAATGCATAAAACATGTCATGACAAATGGTATGACAACTACCTAATAAAGACATAAAATTTTTACTTTAAAGTAAATCAAAATACAATTATGCAATGATAATCATAGTACTTACAGTTGAAATCATAATACATCTATGAACTTTTGCATCATATTTTATAATATATATGTGTATTCTCATACTACATGTCCTAGCATACACATTCACTCCTAGACCATACATCGTAACATATATGTTGACCCTCACATTATAAATCATATTGTAATCATCGATAATTTCACCCTTACCATAAATTAATTACTAGAAATAATATATTATTTAATATATATTATTTTCCTACTTGTTTGTGTGGTATGGTTAAGGAAATGATTAAAATTAATTTCCTTAATCATGTGGATAAGTGAATTTGTTTAGCAAAATTAAATTATTAATTAATTTATTTCCTAATGAGTGATATGATTTTTAGGATGTAAATAGTCCATATTCTATTTTTGTGTGTGAACCATAAGAAATGAATATTATATTTTTATCTTTGTGCAGAAGAGTAAAATATAAATAAATTTAAAATAAAATAAAATTATTATTTATCTTTGGAAGAGATCGCATTTTCACTGTTATAAAGGGGCTCCTCGTTCCTTATTTCGTATCGAGCCTAACAATGAGAGAATTGAAAAGATGATTTCCGGAGGAGATGATCCTAAGGAGAGGAAAGTCGAGAAGAGGTAAAGTCTTCTCTAATTAATCTTGATTCATATTTTAAAAATTTGATATTAAGATTGTTATACTTTCATGATGCATAATAATAATTTAATTTAAAATTTTTATAAGGATAATTGATTTTAATGTTAGAATGATTATTTGACTTATAAGTAGGAGATAGTCAAACTGATAGTACAAAGGTAACTTTTCATATTTAGAATAGATTATTACCATAACCAATAGTTATTGTCTTCTTTCTTTTGAATTTAAACATCTTCATGAACTTAAATTGCAAAAATTTGAACAGAACAAAGGAAAAATATAAGAAACTTTTTTTATTTGTTATCGTGATAACTCTATACTTATAATTATAACAATTATGGACATGGTAGGCTTTCAAATCGATAAGGAGTGCTGCATGCACGGTGGAAAGGATGACAACGATAGTGAACTTGGAGGGAGCAGACCTGCTCGATCTAACATTCTTCAAAGGGCTTTACATGGGCATAATGGTGATGCAAGTGAAAGGACAACTACTGGCAACCATCCATCTCGTGTATAACAATCAAAATAGGCTCGATTTCTAGAATAATAATGAAATATTTATCTCATGAGGCAGAAGTTTCAATAGATAAGGAGCTTCTTTATGGTCTTATACCCAATGCGAAAAGACATACAATTATAGGCCCCTACCCAAAGTGTGGTAGCTATGTCTTCCTAGCCATAACCATGTAGAAATTAACACCACATCATTCTCACTTTGAATTGCACTAAAATTCACTGCAACACTACTATGTAGAACTTGGTGTTTAGTTTCGCCTTGAACGCAACCATTAGTAACATTTCTTTTGTTGACAGTAAGTTTTTTCACATTCATAACTTTGAATCGAGAAACACTACGTTTGATTCCATCAGGATCAATGCTATTTTAAGAAATGAAATTATTTTAAGTTTATAGTATTATTTGTTTTAGTAGTTATTTTAACCTTGTATTCGTTCAAATATATTAAAAAAATATAATATTAGTTTTAATAGTTATATGATTTCATAAAATTTAATACAATAATAAATAATTCTTCAAGTCTTGTGTTCTCTAGAATTGGAGCTTCTAAGATATAATATAAAACATATCACATTGGACATCAATTCAATCCACCATTATCTTTGTCCGAAAGGGTTTAAATTTTAAACTCATGGGATAGTTCGTCTATATCTAACTATTACTGTTATTCATCTTAATCCAATCAAATCCATAAACTTATTAACTCAAACCTCCTTTTTTATATTTTAAACATATTTAGATCACATTTCATCCTCCGATCTCTACATGTATATCATACAAAAACTTATTAGCTCTTCTTTTAATTCATCCTTTCATTTCACATACATAAATATTTTGAATACAATGACATTATACATGATTCTTTTTCACTTTCTACATAGCATAAAAGTTATAGATTTTGGATATTCATCACACCAATATTGCTCACAAAGTTTACAAATTATGGAGATAGTACCTTACGAAGAAAGAGGTTATTGCTCACAAAGTTTACAAATTATGGAGACAACACCGTACAAAGGAAGAGGTTGTTTCTGGTTGAAAATAGGCCAAGAATAGAGTAGTGAAATGGCAAACTAGTAATCATACATATCTTTCTCAACCGCAAGCATATATATAAATAGTAAGTAATCGTTAACTTAGTGGTCAAAAATTACTTAAAATATATTTACAAGTTGATTACACGAGAAGAAGCCTTTTGCATGCCCTCAATATAAATGATTACTTCATTCAGATTATTGATACGCAAACAAAAGTGCTAATTTGGAGTATACATCGATCGCGGAGAAGACTTTTGATAATGAGTGTAGAATTAAGTATTATTGTGATTGGCTTGTTATCCCTCGTCTTAAGCGGGGTGAGGGTAGACATGGCTATCGGTGTTTACAATGTGAAAGATTACGGAGCAACAGGAGATGGCCAAACTGATAACACAAAGGTAGCTCTTCATGTTTATTATAAGTTATTACTATAAACAATAGTTTTTGTCTTCTTTCTCATGAATTTAAACATCTTCATGAACTTAAATTATAGCAAGATTGAGTGGAATAGAGGACAAACATAAGAAACATTTCGTATTGGTTATCACGACAACTTCATACTCACTGTTGTAACAATTATGGACATGGTAGGCTTTTGAAGCAGCATGGAGTGCGGCATGCACGGTGGAAGGGAGAACAACGATAGTGATCCCAGAGGGTGCATACCTGCTTGGTCCAACAATCTTCAGAGGGCCTTGCAAAGGCATAATGGTGATGCAAGTGAAAGGGCAGCTACTAGCATCCACCCATCTCGAAGCTTACAAAGAAAATTGGCTCGATTTTCAGTACATTAATGGACTAGTTATCTCAGGAGGTGGAAGATTCGATGGACAAGGAGCTTCTGCATGGCCTTATAACCAATGCAAAAAGATACTCAATTGCAAACCCCTACCGAAGGTATGCTAGCCTTGTCTTCCTTGTTCTAACCATGCAGAAATTAACACTACTTCGTTCTCACTTTGAAATGCACTAACAATTGTTGCAACACTACTGTATAGACCTTGGTGTTTAGTTTCGTCACGAACGCAACCATCAGCAGCATCAATTTTATCGACAGCAAGTTCTTCCACGTTCATGTCCTTAAATCAAGAAATATTACATTTGATTCCATTAGGATCAGTGCTCCGGGAGATAGCCCCAACACTGATGGCATCCACATCGCCGACTCGACCAATATCCAGGTTGCTAACTCGGTCATCGGCACTGGTGATGATTGCATCTCCATCGGCTCGGGCTGCACCAATTTGACCATCTTTAATGTGTTATGCGGTCCTGGCCATGGCATCAGCGTCGGTAGTCTCGGCAAAAATGCTGGTGAGAAAGATGTCATCGGGCTGAAAGTGATGCAATGCAATCTTACCGGTACAACAAATGGATTGAGGATCAAGACATGGCAATCTTCTTCATCTAGTTTGAAGGCCACTGATTTCCTCTTTGAACACATCATCATGAACAATGTCTATAACCCTATCATCATAGATCAGAACTATTGCCCAAATGCTAATTGTCCCGGAAAGGTATACCTTATTGCTCCTACTACTACTAAATATATCATTAGAGTTCTTAAATGGACTCAATCTTGAAATTTGTGCATCATTCCTTTCTCTATGTAGGATCCTTCTTTGGTTAAGATCACGGATATCAAGTATAGAAATATCACGGGGACATTTGCCTCACCAGTAGCTTATAAACTAGTGTGCAGTGTGGCCGCACCATGTGAGGGAGTGGAGCTCAGTGACATTAGCTTGGAGTACAACGGAAAAGACAAGCAAGCCCAAAATGCAACGTCTATTTGTGTTAATGTTTATGGCAGCTCCAATGGGAATGTGAAACCTGACCCTTGCATCTAAATTCTTGGGTTGAGGCAAAAGGGATGAACTGAACTTTTGCACACAAGAGTTCCTTTCCCTTCTTATGCATCCTCTTTGTTACTTTGAGTGTATACCTTATATTAGAAAAAAATAAATAAAGAAATTGGAGTACATGCAAATTGGCATCCAATGCATAGAAAAATGATATCTAAAGTTAGTTTCATATTTTTCTGAAAAATATAAAGTAAATTTTTATGACATTATAATAATAAAGTAAATTTTTATGACATTATAACAATAAAGTATAGTTATCCTACACAAGCAATCAACATCAAAAAAATCTGACCTAATCTCCGATGGTATTGTATAACTGCGAGTGCGAATAGTAGGGGTATGAACAATAGAAGTCTTGACTCTGATTCCCTTCTTCGGGCCTTGGGGATTGACTTTTATGCCTAGGTAGTCGATAGAAGGAGACTGATAACTGACAAGTATGGGCCTATTCACTATGTCGTCAACGAAGGACAATTACAAGAGTATCATTTGTTAATGCTAACGCATGAGATAAATGCGTGATGATGGCCTACGCACTAGGCTACCAAAGAAGGGAGCAAATATGATTTGTCGCTATGGGTTAGTGCTTCCAACAATCGACTTATACCATTTTTTCGAAAACTACAATTATTCAAGGGTGGAAGATCGCTACCCTGTCGTTCGCCACTATGAAAGGGGAGACATATGGGTTCTTCTGCCCACGTTATCATTTAGGTGGCAGCAAGTTGTCAGTTGAGTGAATGGGTCCATGCTGATATCATCAAACTCACTATCACCTATTAATCTATATCAATTAAAGAGTTAGAAGACATGACGTGACTTGTCCATTACGTATCAAAATCTTATTCTAAATCCCGATTGATCTGTATCGTTAGAAGATCCTAATTAGTTCAAAAGGATCCAATACCCACTTTATAGTTCAAAACACAAGTTATCCAATCATATATCAACACGTGGAATCCAACATGAATCACAACCACAATTGGCCCATCTATAGCCCAAAACGATTCGTGCCAAATGAGCTGGTCGGTCCGCAAGCATTCTCCCACACGATGTCATGCGAGCATACAGTGATGACAACCAAGCGTCGCTTTATCATCGAGACCGTTCGATCGTGATCAGACGTCCACGGTTGGTAATTCCAGATCTCAACAGTTAAGTTCCTATTTCATGTAATAATTATTTTCTTACCCCACAAAAACCGAGACCGAAACCGTAAGGCGGCTATATAAAGTGGGGGAAGACCGCTCCTCGTTTACCGCGTCTCTTCCTCGCCAACTCCCAAATCTGTCTCCGCTCTCCGTCGCTTTCCTTCCCACGAACACGACCCGGCTCCGCTTCTTCCGTCCTCGCGGAAAAGGAGCCCCAAAAACGGGTTTGATTGGATTCCGTTCTTCTTCCTTCCTCCTCCTCCTTTTGGGTGCTCGTCGATCGATGCGGAGAGCCGGAAATCTCTCCTGATCGCTTTTGATTCCCCTCGAGGTAATCCCTTCATCGCTCCTCTGCTTTATCGATTCCAACCTACATCATCGGCATCCAAGACCGATCGGCTCAAAAGGTTTCGATTCTTCTCCTCCTTTTCTTTCCAAGCAATTTTTTACCCCTTTCCAAGAATAGTGACTGGGAGCAGGCCAAGCAACGGGACTGGACTTGTCTCGTTCCCCGTCTCATTCGGCATTGATGCGTACGAGAACATCCCTATTAGGGATGTTAACAGACGGACCTAATCGTACAAGGTCTTCGTACGGTATACATGGCTGTGACGATCACACACGCCATGGCATTGGAATCGGTGTCGGTTGCGCATCCCATTCTCGCTTGGAGTTCAATCGATGTATTCGAAGGCCTATGCATTCGGGCTTCAATGCATAACCATGAAAGGTCGTGCTTGTCGCATGTTGACAGGAAAGATTAGCTTCGAATGTTAGTTAAGTAGAACGTCCAATGAAGTCTGCAAGCTGTTGCGGTGGTGGGCATTGGAAACTATATCTGTGCCTTGAAACCTCTTCCAACAATTGAATTGTCCTTTCCTTAGCTTTATCATTGCACGTGGCCACCTAAAATAAAATAAACCATAGACTGTATCTGTTCTCAATCACATGTAATTATAGGGTGATAAGCATCACGATTGTTCCAATTGCGCCTCAGGTGATACTCTGATGCAGGAAAAATATTTACTGGGGAGGTCTCTTCATGGATTAAATGAGGTTTATCCACCTGTCGTTACTTATTGGCTAATTACAGGAGGTTAAAGGAATGATTAATAGTTACGTGGCTGCTCGCTATCCTCGTTCATACCAGCCTTCTCATTGGAGAGAGAGCAGCCGACGTGGGACCACCGGTGCGCTTCCTGGGAAGGTCAGAGATGCGGGTAATTTTGTTCCTCGAACTCCTGGGCCGTTGTCGACGCGTGCACCAACGTAACGCCTTGGCAGCTAACGAAACGGAGCAACGTCGCCGTCCATCTTTTCAATTGGACGGCCCTGATTTCTCGACGATCACTAAAAGCTTTCGCGCTTCCGTGGGCTCATCCACACTGCAAGCAACACCGTCGAACACAAGTGCAGTCGGTTCTTATCGTTAAAGATTGCACGCATTAAGAAGATATCCTTGTAATTAATTAGATCTCGCAGATGAAACGACGATAAGCTATTTATTGGACGGTGTTTTCAGATGGTTTCCTTCTCTGATCTGTTGTTACGAAGCAGGTCATGTAAAGTTGACGAAGCTAAGCAGAGATGGATCACAGCGAGGGCGGTGAGGACATCGAGAGTACCGTGGACGAGGCGGCAGCGCCGAGGGAGATGAAGAGGAATGGGTCAAACTTCTTCGATGACAAGGAGGCGGGCATGAGGGAGCCCCTCCTCAGGCGGCGCACCATGAATACCACGTCGCAGCTTGCCGTCGTTGGCGCCAACGTCTGCCCCATCGAGAGTTTGGACTATGAGTAAGGGCATCCCCTGTGGTAACTTCTCGCATTTTATTTCTTTAAGCTGCATGCAATTCTGAGGCTGAGAATTAAACCATCAGATAAACAGAGTTGGTCTAATGTTTTATTTTTCCTGTTAATACCAAATCTATGCAGATTTATCTATGTTGTTTCTCTATCCGCTTGGAATTATGGATTTATGACCAATACCAAATCTATGCAGATGTATCTATATCGTTTCTCTATCCGCTTGGAATTATGCATTTATGACCTTGCTTACTTGATCTTCTGGTTGCCTGGGGAACACCCCGGCAACCTATCCTTGAACGACATGATAGGAAAATGCTATATAACACTGTAAAATTTCAGTCTTTCCCTATCTCTGTATATAGATGCTTAGTATGATATATTTTCTAGCTTTAAATTCTTTGTAAGCATAAATTGACTTTCTGGAGGAAATTCTTTGTCTGCAACTAAGTTAGAAAGGAAAATTTACTATGGATCAGACCTTCACTTGTTTGAGACGTAACAACCTTTACTGACATGAGGAAATGATAGATGTTAAACAAAGATGGCATTTGTTGTGTTATTAAAAAATGTGTTGCTACAGATTGTATTTCACAGTGTGTTAAAATCTTTCAGAGTTTAACTAAAGCTTCTTCACCAAATATAGGCTTCTAGTTGCACACTGATCTGAATTCATCTCAGGTCTATCTTAGAATGTTGCACAATTGTTCAAAAAGATGTTAGAATTTTGTTTATTTTGGTTTATTGTACAAATTATAATTAGGGTATATGAGTATTTTATCAATGATACTTGAACTCTCTACTTTCTGCAGGATTGTGGAGAATGACCTATATAAAGAAGATTGGAGATCAAGGAAAAAAGCTCAGATATTTCAGTATGTAGTTCTTAAGTGGACCCTTGCACTTCTTATAGGCTTGGTCACTGGGCTAGTTGGATTTTTCAACAACCTTGCTGTGGAGAATATAGCTGGATTTAAGTTGTTGCTGACAAGTAATCTTATGCTGAAGCATAGGTAACGTTTACACCATCTATTGAAACCACTTCAACAGATTGTTATAATGCATCCAAAGATGAGGAAATGTAAGAAACCTGAGTTCCTGATTAGTAAACTTTTTTTGAAAGATCAGCCTGAGGTTTCATATAGCATAGGAAAGCTATGTTTCAGTAGACAGTTTGACCATCTTGCATATGCAAAGTTTGAAAGGATGATGAGGGATAAATTGTGAAGCATAATCACATAAGAAGGAATTAATGTGACCCTGGGTGATTGGTTGGTTCCCCTCTTCACTTTAGTGGGTTCTAGGTTTGGATGCTTGTAAAGATGACTGCCCAAGTATTTTAGCCAAGTAATTCTCCTGGTCATGAAACACCTCGTCTTTTATTCTTAATATCAAAAGGATTTCAAATTCTTGACCTGGAAAAAATCAGAACAAGTAATGACATGCAAGACCCCAAAATTGGTGGCAGCATTTTTTTTTTTAATCATGTTGCTTTGTAAATCAAGAAATGAAGACTTGAATTAAGTATGTTTAGTTATTGCATCTTTTTTACTACTCTAACCATTATGTATTGATAAGAGAAATATATATAGTTTCAAACTAGGATCCCGGACACCTCTGCTAGTCACCTTAGTAATATTTTGGCAACAATTTTGCTTGTGATATTGTGCTTTTTCATAAGTGGAATGCAGCAATGCTTTTCAGTTACATGGCCAGTATATGTGAAGATTGAGAAACTAGCAAGGATATATAGATATTGTCTATGTACATCATGTATCAACCCTGGTTTTAAAATAGACATGGTTTTATTGAATGTAGCTAGGCTGTGCATTACAAACATTTACAAATAGGCAGTCATTTTAATTTTTCTATTATGGAAACTGCTGATGATGGACAGCTCTAGTAATTAGTATGAACATGAGATAATTTGATAGAAATATGCATCACTCCAGTGCTTGAACCAATTGTTCGGCTACTATCATTGTTAGAATCTGGGAAGATCTAGTGGACCTACAAGTGAAAGCAATTAACAATGATGGAGGCTTCTACCTTTCCCTTGTATCGAGTTAGCGTTTGTTAATGGCTTTGCCTTACTCTAATAATTACCAAAAAGGATTTTATGGAAGAAGAGATCAGCTAATTTTTTACAAATCACTGAAGAAAGAGTTGTCTAAAGCATATCATTCCAGAACATACAAAGATGCGCTCCATGTTTATGTTGAGTGATCATTATGGGAAAAGGCCTAGAATAGCTTATTAGAAAGTTGGTTTTAAGTGTTCACTATATTTAACAATTAAATTATGTAATGTTCCACAAATTCAAGTTTATATATTGTGGAGGCAATTGCTTTCATTAAGCATATCTTTCTCTGATTAAAACTGAATTTGGAATTTGTGTTAGTAGACCATTTTCTGATGAATCAGACTGCAGTTGGATTATTGCATTTAGGAGAAGTTCATACTGAAAATACTGCAGGAAAAAGGCTCCAAGCTATTATGTTAATGTAAACCGAATACTTCTATGATGTTTTCTGCTACTCACTTTTCTAGAATAAGTTTAAGTGATCATTATCTGGTTCGGTGCAGTTATCACAAAGCATTTGTTGTATATGCTGGCTGCAACTTAGTTCTGGCAGCAGCAGCTGCTGCCTTATGTGCTTATGTTGCGCCTGCGGCAGCTGGATCTGGCATTCCTGAAGTTAAAGCTTATCTAAATGGTGTTGATGCTTATTCAATATTGGCTCCTAGTACACTCTTTGTGAAGGTAGGACCTAACCTGATATTGTTGGCCTGTTTCTTGTTTTTCTTGTTCTACATTCAACTGTAATTATGGAACTGGATAGCAACAAGAAGCAACTTGATATCCAGGTTTTCTAATGTGTATCACTTCCATCAATCTTCCTGATTTATTGAAGAAAATCACAGTAGGGCTTGAGGTTCAGTAAATTATTTTCACATTATTGTGATCACCAATCAAGTCTGGTCTCACCATCTCCAGGGAAATTAATACAATAACTTCTATGCTCAAATTTTTTTCACTTTGAGGCCGAATTTACTGAGCTAAAAATTTGGTCACTATAGATCTGAGTTTTAATTCAGTCTTTTAGATGTTTTGACTGGATTAAGAGCAACCAAGATCCTAAGCATAGTTAGAGAGCTGCATGGACTATAAAATAAATTCCAATAACCAAGATCTTAAGAATGAGGGCTGCATGGACCATAAAAGAATATTAATATCATTAACTAACCCAGCATGAAAAATCATATAGAGAAGTTTGAGGAGTAATGGGTAGCTGGTCATTGGTATTTCTTAAGCATGTTATATTAGGAATTTCCTGCAGTTACATAGATGTGTATCCTTCTCAATCTTTTGCAATCAAGGCTATGTAAAAACCTCAGCAAGCTCTCTATATGTCTTGCATTTTAAATCAAAATCCAATCAAGGTGCTTGTCAGGAATGCTAGCTGCAGTCATTTCTCAGAAATTTTCATATGCTTAAGCACAAATAACCATCTCTGTTGTATTGGAAAGTTTTAAAACAACTTATTACAGAAAGAATAAATGAACAGCTGATAGTACCCCACTATTTCACCGAGAATGGCTGATTAATTTTGATTTGTTAATCTGTAGATATTTGGCTCCATAGGGGGAGTTTCTGCTGGATTTGTCTTGGGTAAGGAGGGGCCTATGGTACACACTGGAGCATGCATAGCTTCCCTGCTTGGTCAGGGTGGATCACGCAAGTACCGTCTAACATGGACATGGCTCAGATACTTCAAGAATGATCGAGATCGTCGAGATCTGATAACCTGTGGGGCAGCTGCAGGTGTGGCAGCTGCCTTTAGAGCCCCAGTAGGTGGGGTCCTCTTTGCCCTTGAAGAAGCAGCATCTTGGTATCATTCTTTCTCTAAGCACATATAAAGATTTTTTACTAAAATTTGTTGAAGGCTAAGTGGTAGTTGTTCAGATATTCATATTTGAGATTGTTTTTATTTAATAATCGCAGAAGTTCATGATATATCAGCGGCATAGTAAAAAGTAATAAAACAATGTCATAAGTCTCTCGATGGTTTGCCCATGTCTTGATTGGTAACTTAATACAATGTAGAACTTATGAGCACATCCTAACAGAAAAGTCATACCAAAAAATAGTAGCTTGGCATCAGTTATATATATGTGTTATGTGTAGCAGGAAGATTGCCACTAACTGTTGGAGAAAATTCTACTTTGGAAAAGGGCATAATGTATTGCAATTCTACAGTATGATTAATATATCCCTTAAATTATAATGATATTATAAAAATGTCATTGTTCTTGTGTTTTCAGGTGGCGAAGTGCCCTTCTTTGGAGAACATTTTTCACAACAGCAGTAGTTGCTGTGGTATTGAGAACTTTTATAGACTTCTGCCGCAGTGGAAACTGTGGTCTCTTTGGGCAGGGAGGATTGATAATGTTTGACCTCAGCTCCAGTGTTCCTGCATATGGAACACCTGATCTGATCGCAGTGATAGTTCTTGGTATTGTTGGTGGTATTTTTGGAAGTCTGTACAACTTTCTCATTGACAAGACACTTCGCACATATAGCATCTTCAATGAGTATGCTCTGATTTCTTCGTTTTTGGTTCATCTTTTCTATAGTTTCTAGTTTGGATGCTATATCAAATTCTATTTCGTTATAGTTTCTGACATGTATAGTCACAATGCTATAATATCCGAATCTTTAGTTTTCATTTATTATGGTGCTTTAACCTATTGCAGGAGAGGAGCTCCATTCAAGATCCTTCTCACAGTTGCTGTCTCCCTGTTGACTTCTTGCTGCTCATATGGACTTCCATGGCTGGCCAAATGCACCCCATGCCCTCCAGATGCACATGATCAATGCCCAACTATTGGTCGCTCTGGTAACTATAAGAATTTCCAATGTCCTCCAAACCAGTACAATGACCTTGCCTCCCTCTTTCTCAACACCAATGATGATGCTATTCGTAATCTTTTTAGTGGTGGCACTGACAATGAGTTCTGTCTTTCTACACTTTTCATCTTTTTCATTGGAGTTTATTGCCTTGGCATTGTTACTTATGGCATTGCCGTCCCTTCTGGCCTCTTCATCCCTGTCATATTGGCTGGAGCCTCATATGGTCGTCTAGTGGGCACCTTTCTTGGTTCTTTATCTAAACTAGATAAAGGATTGTTTGCCCTCCTTGGCGCAGCTTCCTTTCTTGGAGGAACTATGAGAATGACAGTCTCAGTTTGTGTCATACTACTTGAGCTCACCAATGATCTTCTGATGCTCCCCTTGGTAATGCTTGTTCTCCTTGTGTCCAAAACTGTTGCTGATTGCTTCAACAAAGGAGTTTATGATCAAATGGTGAAGATGAAGGGTTTCCCTTTCATGGAGGCTCATGCTGAGCCTTACATGAGAAACTTGGTGGCCAGTGATGTGGTCTCAGGCCCACTCATTACCCTCTCTGGGGTCGAAAGTGTGGGAAATATAGTTCATGCCATACGATTGACAGGTCATAATGGATTTCCGGTAGTTGATGAGCCACCTTTCTCAGTTGTACCAGAACTGTGTGGACTTGTACTAAGGACACATCTGCTTGTGTTGCTCAAGGGAAAGAGATTTACAAAGGAGAGAGTGTCAACCGGGGCAGCAGATGTTTTGCAGAGATTTGGTGCATATGATTTTGCGAAAGCAGGATCTGGTAAGGGTGTGAAATTGGAGGAAATAGATATCAATGAAGAGGAAATGGAAATGTATGTTGATCTCCACCCAATTACTAATAGATCACCATACACAGTGGCGGAGACCATGTCTCTGGCAAAGGCTGCAATTCTTTTCAGAGAGCTCGGACTGAGGCATCTATGTGTTGTGCCAAAGACTCCAGGGGTGAGTAGTCCTTCCACTTGTGCACTTTTAGGTATATTATTATCAGTAGTTAGATAATTGAATGCAATAATTAAGCACCTCAAATTGCCACAAGCTTATATCTCTGGTAAGAGTTTCTTGTAGTATTTTATTTTGCTGATATTTTTCAATGAGTTAACTGAGCTACTTTTAACCAGAACTAGAATATCCTCTCTGGTAATTTTCTTTCTTGAACATTAAAGTGAAGTTTCTTACACACTTATATCACTTGCATATTGATCAACTAATCATATCTTTTAAATTTAGCATGTTCATTCTAGATGCATAATTCAGTATTTTACTATGTTGATATTCTCCAACCAGAATTAGAATATCCTCTCTGGTATTTTTCTTTCTTTAACATTAAAATGAAGTTTCTTACGCACTCACATTACTTGCATATTGATGAACCAATCATTTCTTTTAAATTTAGCAAGTTCACTCTAGATGCATAATTCAGCACTACTATGCTGATTTCATGGAAGTCAATGGAATTCAAAGCCTCTGAAGTGAATTACAGCTATACCATGCCCTTGTTTTTCCTCTAAAAATGAGGCAATAAAAGGTGCACCTTTTTTTATTTGTATGAGCATCCTGTTGAATTTACATAGGCATTGGTAATCACAGACAGAGATTTTAGAACAGAATGGCTCAGATAGAAACTTTTCTTCTGTTATGCAACTATGCTGCTAGTTTGTAGTTTCCAACTTCCACTAATGGTTAACTCTGACTGGTTCTGAATGATCCAGCTTAAGAAGTTCATATGGCGATGATTAGTTGTCAATTTATTTGGTTATTAATATGTTCATGTAACTTCATGTATCATGGGTTCTCTGTTGTAAGATGTGGCACTCTTGGAGCACCTCAAAACCTAGTTTAGTTGGTGCTACATGCGTCTATTCATATGGCTTGTTAACTGAGAATCCTACATTGGTTTCTGTTTCTTGTATGTTTGCTTTCTCCAACAATTTGTAACAAGCTTCAGCTATCTCACATGAGAGATTGTTTTTTGCTTGCAGAGGCCTCCTATTGTCGGGATTCTTACACGACACGATTTCATGCCAGAGCACATTCTAGGGCTTTTTCCTCGTATCAAGCACCATGGGTAGCACGAGGCACTATCAATGTGCCACAACCTTCTGTTAATTATTGGGATATGTAAGATGCACTATAGATTCATCAACATCTTAGTTGCATTATTTCGTTGGAGATAGGTGACGAGCTACTGGAGAAAGTAGTTTACATTGCTTTCTGTTCATACTTCAATGTAAAACTTATTGTCGTTGTGTTCCGCATTCTGCATCTTGAGAATATGTTCAAGAAGTAAATGCATTCAAAATACGCTTCAAGCTGCTGTAGTACATTGAAATGCGGCATTTATCTGGTCTTCTCTTTATTTTTCCTTGGTTGACTCCAGCATCTACATGTCGCATGTGATCTCGTGCCCACACTGGTGTCTTCCTCCAATTTGACACCGGATTCTGTCTTTTGATGGTTCCTTCTTTCCATTGTGATTGATGAGCTGCTGGTAGCCTTGCAATCTTATCTGGATTCCTCTCGAGTACCAATTGTTCTCTGTGATGTTCATTCAATTTAGGAAAGATATTTTTTTATTGTTGTACTCACTCTAAACCACTGCTTTAGGCTTTAATGTGTCTTTTGTCGGACCAGGGGATAAATTTTGTGTAACTTTACGTGCAGCAGTGAAAAAGTATGGACATGCCTTCTTCATAAATAATTTGTCGAATGCATAGCTTTAATGGAAATCATCAAAGCAAATTACAAGTATCTGTGAGAGATGAACTGACACATTACTGCATTCTCTTCTTTCAGCTTTTACTGGATGTCTACTGCCTTCAATGAGCCAAGCAATGCGACATGTGCCCCGAGAAAGGGAACAGCCAAATCTGCACCAAGTAAACTCCCTCCTTCTCCTTCCTGAACTCGCAAACCACCTCGGCTTCCTTCTTCTCCAGGTCATACGACACGAGCCTCCCCGGCGCCCGCAGGTACACCACCTCCCTCTCCGGGTGGAGCGCCAACAGTTGCAGCTGCTGACGCGTGTTCACCGGAACTTGTCTCAAGATCGTCGCAACCTCGATGCTGTGCTTCAGCACCCATTCACCACCGTCGGCGTCCTCGAGCATCCAAACCTTGAGCCGGCCGCCGTCGCTGCAGGTGTAGTGGAGAAAACCGCCGGACTTGTCGATGCTCCCTTCGGGCTTGATGGGCTCCGGCAACTCGATCCGACGGCACCTCATACCGTCGAGGTCGATCGCCACAATGTAGTTGGGGAAGGCAACAACGTAGAGGATTCCAGCGAAGTACCGTAGCGTGGCCGTCATGGTGTCGGAGTCGACCCCCCAGTGCAGGCTGTGCTGTGCCCAGTCCCCGGTCGCCGACGAGAAGACCTCGAGCTCGGAACCCTGCGCGATCCAGCCGGTGAAGGAGATCACCCTGTACTCCGAGGAGTGGCAGGGATCGAAGGCCAGCACGGCGAGATGGGTGCTCTTAAGTGTCTGCGGCAGCGCCACCCACCGCTTGGTGATGGGGCTGACGACGTAGAACGTGGCGCGGAGTCTGGAGTAGGAGAGCAGAAGGCCGCTGCAGCAGTCGACGATGTCGGAGTCCCGGTGGAAGGGGAAGAACTCCAGGCCGCACTCCTGGAGATCGCCACCGCCGGAGGTGCACGCGAATCTCGCCTCCTTGGCGTCGGCGTTGCAGTGGTAGAACACGGCGGAGGTGAGCAGCGGCAGCCGCCGCAGGAAGTAGTCGTCGGAGATGAGGCGGCGCCAGGCTCTGGAGACGCACTTGAACCTGAACAAGGGCTTCAAAGGGAGCCTGGCGAGGATCTCCATGTACACATCGTCGCTCATGGTGGGTGGCTTCACAGAGAAAGAGAGAGAGAGAGAGAGAGAAAGAGAGGAAGGTGAAGAGCATATATAGGGCATGAAAGGAACAGAAGACGCGGAGTGCTGGTTTGGGGAAGAAGCTGAGTGGCGTGGGTGGAGAGGGAACAGTGTGGCTTCGGCTTGTACGCAAACCAAGACCCACATTGAGGCGTTCACTCTTAGTGAACTCTCGAATCGAACGGAAGCAAGGGGAATGTACGGGCACAGGTGGGCAACACACGGCGGGGGAGGTGGCACACACGAATCACCTGTGCTGATACGTGTTGTCACGGCGACGATCGCGGCCCCGTCGGTACTACTATATAATATATTTATAAAATAATCATTTGATTTTTTTAATGATAATATAACGTTGATGTTCTTTTAACGTTATATATATATATATATATATAAAGGATGGAAAACGTATGGTCATGGATTTTCCTCTAAAGATAATGATGAACAACTGCACTTTGTCACATTCACACACTGTATTCCTTCGCATCACTTGGATATGTCTCCACCACCGTCCTTGTGGCCAAGCAATCCGACATGTGCCGCGAGAAAGGAAATAACCACATGTTTACCACATAGCATGCCGTCTCCCTCTCCTCCTCCATCTCCAACACCTCCTCGACCTTGTTCTTCCTCAGATCATACGATACGAGCTTCCAGTCCGCCCTCAGGTACGCCACCTCCCTCTCCGGATGCAGCGCCACTACTGCTCCATTAACGTTGACGCTGTGCTTCAGCACCCACCCACCACCGCTCGACTCGTTGTGCATCCACACCCTGAGCCGACCGCCGTCGTTGCAGGCGTATTGCAGACCGCCGGCGGACATGTCGAGACGCGCCCCATGCTTCATGGCCTCCGGCAGCTCGATCAGACGGCACACGCTGTCGTCGCCGAGGTCGACCGCCACGGCGTAGTTCGGGTGGGCCAGGATATAGAGGGTCCCCGCGAAGTACCGCAACGTGGTGGTCATGGCGTCGGGGTCGAGCCCCCACTGCACGCTGCGCTCGGCCCACCTCCCGGTTTCCGACGCGAAGACCATGAGCTCGGCGCCCCGCGGGAGCCAGCCGGTGAAGGCGACCACCTTGTACTCCGAGGAGTGCCGGGGGTCGAAGGCGAGCACCGAGAGTTGCGCTCTCTTGGGGGGCCGCGGCAGCTCAACCCATCTCATGGTGATGGGGCTGACGACGTAGAACATGGAGTGGAAGCTCGAGTAGGAGAGCAGCAGGCCGTGGCAGCAGTCGACGATGGCGGAGCTCCGATGGAAGGGGAAGAACTCGAGGCTGCATTCACGGAGGCTGCCGCGGGACGTGCACGCGAACCGGGGCTTCTCGCTCTCGCCGTCGCCGCAGCGGTAGAAGACAGCGGAGGCGAGAAGGGGAAGCCGCCACCGGAGGTAGTCGTCGGAGATAAGGCGGTGCCATTCCCTGGAGACGCAGCTAAATCGGAACAGGGCCTCGACGGGGAGCCTGGCGAGGATCTCAAAGCACACGTCGTCGCTCATGGTGGCTTCACTGCTGTAATTGGCATCATCAAATGGAGACTCAAATATTGAAGTCTTACGAATCAGATCAATAATAGTTTAAAAAAGAATTAAAGAAAAATCTTATTAGATACAAAAAGAAAAAAGAAGAAAAAACCTGAAGAGTCCTATGGCTCCTCCACTCTGCTCTCGATCTCCATCTAACTTATACATCGGAGAGGAGGCTATACCTTTCGGATTCAATCTCATAAGCCTCCTCCTAAAGAAACCCAATGTCGACTCTCAAAAGAAATGGGTTTGAAGGAATGATAAAAAGGGAGGAGGAGAGAAGGCAATGAGTTGTTTGTTGTGGGTGGGAGGAAGGTATTCATAGCTATTTATAGCTTTCTGAGACGAAAATTGCCGTGGCGAGAATTAAGGGAAAGCTACTTCGGACCTTCTTGTCACGGCGTGTATCAATAATAGCCTCTCGGTAGAGAGGGGTGTCGGATTTGAATTGCACGCTATGTTGCCGACTAGGCTTGATTGAGTTGAGTGGCTTGTGTGAGATTAACCTACCGAGTTGGCATTGGATGACAACAATGATTCGTTAAAATACTTTTGACGTGGCGTCCGTCGTTTGATGCGTGTTTCAAGTTTACGTGATTGATGCTATGGTTTCTATTGATCTAACCGAGATGAGCTTTGTTGGCGCGGTGGCGAGAGAATAGTTAAGGAACTATTCGTGACTATGGTTTGGAGATACGTTTCGATCCATAGAATGTAATAAAATAATCAATGGCCAATAGATTATAAACCCACGAATAATACACACAAAATTTACATGATTTGACCTCTAAAAATAAATATCATGTCAACATGCAATAATAATAATAATAATAATAATAATAATAATAATAATAAGTTGAATTGAATCACGCAGCAGATGTTAGCAATAATGTGGAATCTCAGCAGTGATGTAATCCACCCATCTAACATTATTCTAATCGATACAGTCAAGAAAAAAAAAGGAACATAAAATTCCACAGCACTTGACATCATTTTCTAATGCAGCAACAGGAAATCTTTGCTTGCACTCGACGAGCACTTGTCAACCACTTGGCGTGGCGCGGTGGCATTATTTTGCGTCTCGGATTCGACAAAGGAGGTTTTTATGTTGCTTGCGTCACTGTGAAATGAACCTAATTCTTCTTTTTTCGGCAAAAAAAACAACTCTTTTTCTAAAGATGATAGATAGATAGATAGATAGATAGATAGATAGATACATTTTATTCCTTGAAATAAGAGAGAGAGAGAGAGAAACGTGAACGTAATTTGCATGTGAAGTAGGTTTTGCGATCGGACCAGAACTCGAATGTTTATATATATATATATAATTCATCCTTTTTTAAGCAAAAAAGAACAATTCTATTTTTAAAGACGATAGATACAGCAGAGAGAAACGTGAGAGAACTCGATTGGATCCGATCGAGAGAACTCTATTATTATTATCATTATTATTTATTTTTTTTACAAAGAGTAAATGATGAAGATATAATTTTAGTTCAAAATTTTATGATATATTCTATCTGTCAAAGTCTTTACTAATTAAACGATCCCTACCATCAAAATTTGAACCATTAGCAACTCAAATCAGATTTTGATCCATCAAATATTTCTTTATCATGTATCTATCATCCTTCCAATTGAACCAAAGGTCTCTTCCAATGAGTAGATGCACTTATGATTGGATCCTACAAACACAAGTTATAATGAATGCTCTCTTAGGTGAAAAACGCATCCAAAATGGTAAATTTAGAGAGCACAAGAAGAGAAATTTAGCCCTGGTTAGGTCCCCCTTTTTTCAAGTGCTAAGTCCTAAGTCCTCAACAACGAACGCATTATTACTAGAGGAGAAGAAATATATAGACATTTATAGGCTTTGATCTTTGGATCCTCAAACCCACCCGTATCTCTTCTCTCTTTAAAAATATTAAATACATTATATTATCGATTTTATTTAATTATAAAATTATAACGACTTAATTTAATACTCTCTCATTTAATTATAAAGTTTAATTTTAATTTAATATACCAACACTAACGACTTAATCGTTGTCGGATAATTACTCTCTTTTTTTTTGCTTTGTGAAAGGTTAACAGAGGATGTCCTCCACGAACTCGTGACTTCAGGTGGGAACTAAGGTGTGACTCGGAAGTCATGAAGGTGGGATCCGTGTGCCCACCACATGAATTGCTGTTACCAACTAACGTTATCATTAGGTATGCCTGCATTCCAAGAAAGCTATTCCTCACACCACCACGTGAATTGCTGGTACCAACTAACGATATCTGCATTCCAAGAAAGCTATTCCTCACACCACCAACATGGTAGAGATTGCGTAAGAGACTGCGATATTAGAGGGCACATGAATGTCGACGCACTAGTAATTACATTATTATATTATGATTAATATTTCTAAATATGATTTATTAAGAAGAAATATTAAAGATCCACTTTAACACAACAGCAAGATTTAAATTATTATTTCGGTATCAGCAACAAAGATCTAATAGCACAGAACGGAACATTGAGAACATTGAGAATAAGACTCTATATTTGGCAAACAATGGATTTCCACATCTGTAAGGAAATGAGTGCCAACAACATGGCTAGTAACTATTGAAATGCTTCATATCTATGAATAAAATATTCTAAATATCTATAATAAAGAATGCTTAGACTAAATTGTCAATCCTTGGCATGAAGAGTGTTGTTGTTACCTTTAGGTGGAAAACAGCACATTTCTTTTCAGAACAGACCAAATGAACCTACAAACAGGACCACTAGTATTTCTCTGATACCAATACTACACATCTTGTGGACCTCCTCATGCCCCCAAACATCATTTCTTTGTATTTTATGAGTGAAATATATCACAATAGAGAGAAACAAATTAATGAGTTCAAGCAAAGATGAACTGCTTAACACAATCCAAGATTGATATGCTTCAGAAGTAAAAACATCACAACATACAATAAGCAAACTATATGTTGAAGGCAAACATGAACTTTTGTATCATTTACACGCAAAAGCATCACAACATGCCATTAGAGAGGCTTTGCTTTATGCCTAACACAATCCAACTTTAGCTTTCCAGGTTGCAAGACTAGTATATATTAGGAGCAGTGACTCATCTATTTGTAAGTAAAACATCACAACATACAATAAGCAAACTATATGTTGAAGGCAAACATGAACTCCCGTTAGAGGCTTTGACAAGTGTTTTAACACACACACACACACACATAATACACAACTTGAGCTCTCCCAATTGCAAGATTTCCTTGCACTTGGAAACATTGCTACATGCTTAACACGATCCATCTTTAGTTTGTTCCAGATTGCAAGATTTCCATGTGCTAAAGCAGTGGCTCATCTATTTCCATGTCATTTGCGAGTAAAACATAAGAACATAATAAGCAAAATCAATATGTTCAAAGCAAGGATGAACTCTCATTATAGACTTTGGCTTATGGTCAATCTAACATTAGCTTTCCAGATTGCAAGACTTTGATATACTTCATCAGTCAGTGACTCGTATATTTCCATGTCATTTGCAAGCAAAACACCACACCATACAGAAACAAACCAATGTGTGTTCAAGACGAAGAGAAACAACCACTAGAGGCTATGCTTGGTGCTTAACTTGATCCAACTTTAGCTTTCCAGATTGCAAGACTTCCATATATTAAAGCAGTGGTTCATCTATTTCCATGTCACTTGCCAGCAAAACATCACAATATACAGAAACAATCCATTAGAGGATTAGGTTAAGCTTGACACACACAGTTCAACTTTCGCTTTCTGATTGTAAGAATTATCTTATACTTCAGCATTGGCTCATCCGTTTCCATGTCATTTGCAAGCAACATCACAACATACAGAAGCAAAAAAACCGATGAGTCCAAGGAAAAATGAACTACCATCAGAGGCCTAGTCACATGCTTAACACATGCCAACTTTAACTTTCAAGAATTGCATGACTACCATGCTATTAGTTGGCCATAATAAAGATGTACATTATGTAAACTTGTGCAGACTGTGAAACCATTTAAAATAATAAGTGCATCATAAATTGTTAAAGTCATCACAATAACTTAGTCAATTTTGAGTTTTGATCTATCTATGGTACTCATTGTTGCTTCTTTATTGGGTCTGCAGGCTGTCATAGGTTGTCTAGTGGTGAGATCTGATAGGGTTTGAAGCATGTCAGTTAATGAATTATGATAACAGAAGCTTTCATTTTTTATCTATTTAGTCCTGCTATTTCTCCCTTTTTTCTTATAAAATCAAGATATTTATTTAGTTTCGAGACCTTCATATCCTTTCCTTTAATATCTTTTAATCTGAACGCCAACACTGATTGTACAATCATGAGCCCTATCAGATTTTCCAGCTAACTTTTGTCTCTTGAACAGATTCATTCATTATTTCATTTGCAGAAAAACGTAGGCATGTCAGTTTGTCAGTGCCACGATAGTAATCTGAACCAAAATATGTTTCCAGCTGAAACTCTGAATCAAAATCGCATTGCAGAAGT
The DNA here is from genome assembly GCF_036884655.1 of Musa acuminata AAA Group. Taxonomy (NCBI): domain Eukaryota; kingdom Viridiplantae; phylum Streptophyta; class Magnoliopsida; order Zingiberales; family Musaceae; genus Musa; species Musa acuminata. The sequence goes on from NC_088340.1 coordinate 37,259,924, forward strand.
TTTTTGCCTCAACTACAGAAACATAATACATGTAACTACACTACAAAACCATAATAGATGCTATAATGCTACTGCTCAGCAGCAACAAAAACCAACCAGAGCTTGTCTGACATAACTTTTGAGCTGTTTGAAATCTACAGATGATCAAAAGCATATTTATAAGCAACTTGGAAGCTGCTACACATCCCAATACAAAACTTACAAATATCACTGCTAGAGCCTTGTTCTCCATGTCAATTTGATGCTCCTGTATCCCTTTGATCTCTGATCTGTATACAACATCAAAACAGAAGAATTGAGTGACTCAAATGTCAACCGCTCACTCTTTTCTTAATATGTTGCAAATTAAATATTTAAATGAAATACACTGATAAACTGAAAAGCACAAGGAAGCACATTCTCGGAAGATGTGAGAAATAATAAAGCTAAACCTTTAGATGAGATGAGGAAAGAAAATTATAAGGATTTCTGATTTATTATAGATTAACTGAAGATTATGATTTTGCATAGGTGCATGAAAATTAATCATTTTTCATAAAAATTGGCAAAGCAGAAAAGATAGGCAAGAATATGATGAGCATCTTGATGATTAGAATCTGAGAATCATCAGAGAACCAAAGAATCAAAGAGATCTTGAAGTATCTCAGCATCCTAAAGCCAATTATCTAACAGTAATACAGTTTGAGTAGCATAATATCAAGTAGAATGTATATAGTAAAGATCAAGCTACATACCAGGATGATGATCTAACTAATAAGCAGGGATTACCATTTTATTCTTCATGAAGACAAAACATTAAGTAGAATGCTGAACCAATGAAATGCAATGACCAATGAACAAGCTTTAGAATCTGATAAAATTTTGCTCAAGAACATTAAACAAAAAGGTTGTTTATCTTCTTAGCCAACAACAAGAACATTATAAATGAGTCAGTTGACTAAAATGCAACCAACCTATAACAATTTCCAAAATTACAACGTAGGTACTATTTGCCAAAATTAGTATATATTCCCTGACCGATGAAGCATGGGGCATATTTGATTGTCTTGTATATATGCCCTGGCCATAATTAAACTGGTAAAAATTAGAGAGGATGATTTCATAACTAGCAAACTAGGTCTTCAATGAGCTACCTCCAAACCTTCTTAAAAAAGAAGTGCATGCGAACAGCTTGACAGGGTTAATCACACACAATTTAGAAAAAAACAAGATAAAAACACTTCCTCATCAATTGATTAACCATGAAGATGCATCAGTGGAAATTATTTTAATTATGGCTCAATAATCATACATAACAGGAAAAAGGATCCTTAAGAAAATTCTCTGACATATCAGGGAAGCAACTGAATGTGCCACGAATGGTCGTAATATGCTGACAAACATTTGTATTCTGCATTCAAGAAGTGATATGTTCTATCATGAAGCTCTAGTGTCGACATGTAATCATATTCATCTCTCTTGTGCAAAACAAGATCTGTGACCTTTTTGTCTGATGCAGTGTCGGAAAGCTTAGTATTTGGAAGAGCCAAATGCAAAGAGGACACCAATCACAAGAGATTAGACAACAAACATCAAATAAAACAACTTTGTTTCATACCTGAGTCTTGCATTCTCTCTGATTAGCTGTTCCAGCTGTGAGGAAACAACTGATTTCCATAAAAGAAGCTCTCCAATGTCATTGGCCTGAAGTCAAGGAATTCAAATATAAGCTTAAGAAAACAGATATGTGTTGGAAACAAATCACAACAAAAGCACAAAATTTCAGAGTACGACATACAAAAACTTCTTTGCTGTTCTGAAGATTCTTAATCTCAAATCTGATCTGTTCCAAGAGCAGATCTTTGTTGGTGATATCATCATCAAAGTCCTTGAAGATGTGTCCATATCTGCTATTCAGTTCCTCCAGATAACGTTCCAACACAGAAAAGTTCAAATCAAGAGTTTGAACCTTCTGCATTAGAACCTTAAGAACAGTGTCTCCAGGCATCCTTCCAACTTGGGTTGGCTTTGTATCTAGTAACGGATTAGTCAGAGTATTCTTAGGAGCATCTCGTTTTGATTTCAAATTATCATGAGGTGATTGGTTATCGAGATCTGTAAGAATTTCCTCAAATGTGTCTTCTTTATCATTGTGCTCATTCAACTGTTCAGCAATCTGTTCTTCAGGTTCTAACCGACTGTTTTCAACTGAAATCAAATCCTCTAGCATCCTCTCAACTGCATCAACTCCATAAACTTCCACCACGCTAAGAGTACAGAAGAATTCAGAACCATAATGGCTAAGCAAATTAATCTTCAAGTACCTTGCCCACTTTGGCTCTGATAGGGAAAAACGCTGTGCATGTTTGACATTTGCAGCAGTAAAATTCCCTAATTTAACCCAACTGTCTGTTGGATAAACTAAACTGCTAAACAGATCAAAATACTTAAAGTTGGAGGAGTAGTGTTCAAAATTTGCAATCTCAATCGTGTCCACCAATGTTTCTTCTGAGAGCTCTAAAACAACATATTTCTCCTCAGCTGAGCATGGATTACGTAAATACTTGTCCTTATCCTTATCTAAGATGTTGGAAGCACCCTTAGCTTCCTTGTTATAAGCTAGCACCTTTGCCCCTTTATTAGCGGAAGCATAATTGTACTCTTTACCATTAGGCTCTACTCGGTGAATGACAGTTCCTGTTTCCCTGGAGACAACCTTTTCTTTTGAAGAGATGGCCTTGCTTTTGAATTCATCAAGACCAGGAGGTGTAATACGAGACAATCTATCACTTCTTGGAGGAGTCTCTTTTTCCAAGTTATTGCCCATATAAAAGACATCATCTCTCTGATCTGGAGATGTGTCCAACTTGCTGCTTTCACTGACCAAAACCTCTTCATCGCTCCTAACATCTACACCTTTCAAAACTATGGTCTTTTGCTGATTGTCAGTTGAACTGGTAGCTGACGACTGCAAAGGATCTTGAGAATCCATCATTACCTTATCAGGATAAGATGGAACTTCATGCAAGCTGAACTCACTAAGTGCAGCATCCTGTTCATCTGCATCTAATATAATAAGGAGACATATAGGGAATCGTTATCAGTATTAATCTCTGCTCACTTTTAAAAGTCAATGATTTTTTTGCAATTTTGTTATGTTTATTATAAATGTGCATTGACATTGACAGTTATCAAAATCTTCATGCTATCAGCTTGTTTCTATGGACTTTTGAAAGATCATAGTTATCCATTGCAAAAAAATTTAATTTTAATGAATACAGAATAGAAACTAATGAAACAGATAAGCAATAGTGGTCGGTTCTAATCAGTGAAGAAATTATAAGAATAATGAATTAAATCCACATAAGTTATCAAATCAGGAAAATCTGAACAAGGTAAGAAACCACAATGCAGTGGTGAACCATCAAGACAAGAAGAATGGCAGAATTTTGTAAACGCAATTTACCAAAATACAATCATTACAAGCATTTCCTTTGGGTCCAATAGATCATTGCAACAGTGTTAAATATCAGTAGAATAATCAACAGACATCCAGATATCAGAGAAATTTTTTTATTAACAAACAAAGAAAAGAAATGGGCAAGAAAGAGAGAAAAGAATACAAGTGAGGAAAATTCTGAATAACAACATCAGAATAAGGATCCACGAAAGCAACAAAGCAAGCAAATAGATCAACCAAGCTTCTCGACAGTCTTGATAGTATCATCAAAGCAGGAAAGAACGAAAGAAATTTACCTCTAAAACCATTGCCCTTGCTAATTAACAAATTGAGGAGGAAGACGACAAGCCATAAGACAAAAACCAGAGATGCAGAGACCTTGTAAAAGCGCTTTTTCCTGTAGTAAAGGTTCTTCTCTGATGCAGCTCTTCTATGTAGAAGAGCTCTTCGTGATCTCTGCATTTGCTCATTAATCCAACGTACATCTGCAAATCCAGAAAGCACAGGATTAAGTAAGTCAAAAAGAGAATGAGAAATCCCCTGGTTCCAAGACTAAATAAACAAAAAGAATCAATAGAACAAATACAAATTTGTTACTAGTAACGAATGATCCCATCTAAATCCTACATGCTCAGATGCATAGATGGGTATATTTTCTTTGTTGTTGTGGCGCATAATACACTTCTCATACACCGACACAGAAGTTATCAGATCTAAGTAGTAGAAGCATGCAGGACAACATGACACGAAGGAATAAGAAACTGAAAGCTCTGGCAATTCAGAATTAAGGGGAGAAACAGAAAGAAATAGACGTATTGGATTTCTCTCAGAGCCCCTTCTTTTGTTCTCGCCCAAAGTGGAGAGACTCGAGTATCACAGTACTTGTTTCCTTACATTTCTTTTCCCTCCCCTCACCAAGTATCCAAATAGAGTCCTCTAGGTTCTTTGGGTTAACTCGCACAAGGCAAAATAAAAAGAGCGTTTTTGTCCACCCCTTTCACCTGCTTCTTCCAAGTAACCATGTCGCCCACCCACCATACAAACTAATCCAGGATTCCTCATCAATCCGAGAGTGTAGGGAACAGCAGATTGCATGAGAAAAAAAAAACATGTAGACGCCCACTTTACGGCCCTCAAACATGATCCAAATCCGGAACAAAAACACCAGCCACGTCAAAGAAAGAACAGCGATCATCGTTTTACCAGAGCATGCAACTGCCGCTCCTCCGATTTCGATCAGAAAACCCGAGATCCGAGATCCGGAGGTGTTGATGCACCCTCGATTAGCAACCGAAACCAAACAAGCCAGAAAAGGAAGGCATCAGAAACGACGCATTTGAAATGAGGAGATCCTAGATCTACCACAACTCATCCCCCGGGATCGATCGAATCGGAAGAGGAGGTAACCCCAAGACTCACGGCGTCGTCCTCCGCCGGACGAGGTGGAATCCGAAGCCGTGAGTTGGGGAAGCAGAGGAAGGGATTCCCATAAGCCCGAGGAGTACGAAGCGGAAACGTTCCTCACCTCCTCATTCTTCTCGATCCTCTAAACTATTGTTTCCTTCCTCGCTTTTAACGGCTGTGATGTCCTCGCTGGCGTCCAATTGTCCCCATTCCAGCTCACCCCAAGCGCCGCTTTGCTCACCGCGAAGCAACGTAAGCAAGGGGGGAATTCGATTGGGGTGGTGACGGATACCACCGCCCACGTACGGTTACTTTATTGGGTTTAATTAGGTTTAAGATTACAGCTTCTCTTTTGAAGAGGCGTTGACACGGCGACCAGATTGGATCTGAGTGAGTCGATCTGGTTCGAGTCCAATGTGATGACGGAAGGTGATGGCGACCCAATCCGACGATCACGATTTGACACGGTGTGGTTTGATCAGAATCAGAGATTATTAATTTATCTCAAACAAAATTTTATCCTATAAAGGCTCACTTCAGTCAGGTGGAAGGTTCCAATTTCATTCAATAATTTTTCTCAACATAAAACAATAGTATGATGTGATGACATTATAAAAGTATACTATTATGTGAAATATAATTTTGTAGGATTTAATTTTAAATCATTATAGATCTATTGATTAATAGGATTATTGAATTTGATACATCCTGAATTGAAGCCTATGTAGATAAGAATATACACTCACTTTTTTTATTTTTTATAGGACTACTATAATGATAATATTGAAGATTGATATTTAGAACTAAAAATAATCTATCATTATATAGGCAAGAGGAGAATTTATGAAAAAAATAAAATGAGAGAATCCAATAAAATAAGATATTCTTCCTTTATATTAGTTAGTAAATATAATTAGGAAGGTATTGATTAGTTCAACTAATAAAGATTTTGATAAATTATTACTTACCATTTGTATAAAAAAAAAAATCCAACTAAACTTCTAATATATATTTACCCTAAATTATTAGGTCATATATCATATGCTTCCACTTACTTAGTAACTAGTTAAGATATAAAACAAAAAGGTTACTCAAAATCATAATAAAAAGCTAATTTTATTTTGAAAATAATCTTATCAAATTTAATTTCTGAAAATTTTTAAATATATTTTATATAAATACATAAATTTTTAAATAATAAAATCAATAAATATAATAAATACTATATTAAATCTAACTATCAAGTCATAATGATTATATGTCATTAATATTATTTATATACCATAACACTCTTTGTCTTTCTTATCATAAATAAATAATTTTTATTACATAAATAAAAATATTAATTTTTTCAGTGTGTCAATTATAAACAGTAAATATTCTAGTATGTTAATTGTCAATAAATTTAAAATAATTTTTAATAGTCTTTAAATATTCTAGTCCATTAGTTATTTTAAATATTCTAATACATTAGTTATAAATGGTAATAAAATCATAATATTATTAATAATTACTATTCTTATAAATATAAGACTAAGCTTGTTAGATTTTTTCATTTATTTATTTCATAATACTTTTATAAATTAAATATATAGGCTTTTAAGGTCAAGATCTTACACACTAGTGTAATTTTCACATAATAATTTGAGTACAAAGATACATGAGAATGGAAGAAGGGAGTAAACAATGAAATCATAAAATAAAAATATATTAATACTTTGAATTTTTATGATCTTTATAAATAATTGATATTATTTATTTATTTTTAAGTGAAATATTGATATATCTAATGTTCGCTCAAATGCAAAAAAAAATATAAGAAATTATCTAGGATAAATAGTATCCATTATACTTTTAATTAGTGTTGATATTTGATATATATACAAAGATATATAAAATAATATTATTCTACCCATCACAAAATTTATATTTTTAGATTATCTAAATCTCATAAATATTTATATCATGAATGCTATTTTTTAATATAATTTTATAAATTTATTAATCCAAATCACTTTTATAATTACAAGATCAATACAATATTATATAATACTTTTAAATATCATATGAATGACAAATCATTTATTGTGATTCATACCTTATAAGCCTAAAATGATGATAATAATAATAATAATAATAATAATTATTATTATTATTATTAAACAAAAACATTAATCAACATAACGAAACTCATTAAAATTATAAATCATATTTTCATGTGAAGATAAATATTATTTCATAAATTTAATCACGTGATCATGTATTTTAATAATCACATAAGTATCAAAAAATAATAATTAAAAATTTAAATATCACGAGCAATAGACAACCAAAAAATTATATCAATGAAAAATTTGCCCATAAATTGTCAAATGAAAATTATAAAAAATGTAAGTTATAACTTATATTTTTTTTAACACTACATTAGGGGCCTAAATTTGACCCAATTAATTAGGCAGCCCATATTTTTCTACTACTGCATTTGGGGGCCTAAAGTTGCCACCTATTGTAATGCACGCTTCCTCAGTATAAACCACTTCTCAGATGACCACCCACCGGTCCAACGACCAACTCACCAAAATCGATTCTTCCCCCTCGCCACACTCCTCGAGACACTCGAACTAGTCTTCCGTGGCCAGCACTTATGCCCACCATCCACAGTAGACACATGATATGATGCAAGTACCACATGATCGAAGATTAATGAGGAATAATATCAACAATATGAAATATTTAAAACGAATCCAATTCTTATATAATCATAGATAATTATATTTCAGTAACAAGACTACCAATTATTAAATTAAACTAATCCAATTGTTATATAATCAGTGTTTAGAATTTAAAGATCCATGAGATTTTATGATCTAACAAAAAATTGTTAGATTTTATGATCGTTTATAATTAGATAAGATATATAATATAACTAATTAGGTTATGATAACTCTCATAATAACTTATTTAGGGACAGGATAACTGATGCATATCACACATACATCTCTTTTTCAGATATACACATAGTAAAATCAGATCTAATTATATTTTTTTTCAATTCTAGTATAAAAGATTATTTTTGTATTTTATATAACATATTATAGATTTTATATTAACAATTAGTATCACCTAGATTCTTGAGATCAAATATACAAGAACTATTATTTTTATTTATGATACTTGAATTATTCATATTTCATCGATCTGTATTCCTATATATTCTGTTTTATTGTCTACTTGCTAACAATATTAGATTTGTTATAAATATGATCTCTAATGATCGTGAAGTAGTAATGGTCATGTAATATTTTTACTTCTGAGACACGTACAACATATTATAGATTTTATGCTAATAAAAATAATATGAGAAAGTTAAGCTCGTGACCTTACTGTTCATCAATAACTCTAACCTGATTCCAATTAAACATCTAATATATTTTGTCCCATGCTATTGGTGTAAGCATAAAGTCTATAATTATGCTATATCTGAAATGCGAAAATAACTTATATGCTAGGATTGAAATCAAGTGTATAGATCTAATTATTACGATTTAATGTCATCTCCTCAGAGATCTCGTTTGATCTACTAAGCACCGTTTTTGATTCAAGATTAAGGCGTCTACAAGAAGTGCAAGGAGTAGATCCTTTCTCCTCTCTTCCTATCCTTTCACAGGACCCATTAAGATTCCTATCCTTTCACATGACCCACTGAGATTGATGGATTTTGGGGAGATGTTCAAAATCAAAATAAACAAAACAAAATTTGTTTAAAATTTTTTTTTACCTAATTGGATTCCAAGAAATTTTGAAAAGCATTTTATATATGGCCATGTTTTAAAATAAGTCAATAAGTCCAATAAATATAATAATACTATATTAAGTCCAACTATCAATGCGAGTCATAGCGGTTGTATTTCATCAATGTCATACTTCATTCTATGTACCACAACATTTTTAGTCTTTCCTAATATAGTCCATAATGACCCCTGTAATTTATCTTGTCAAGACAATCTCGTTATTACATTCAACTCATAAACATAAATGTAAATATGATAGTAGAAACAGATAACTTTAATTAAGAAAGAAGAATGTCAATAATAGCATCCACATAAATACGCATCATCATATCCTTTACGACTTGCTTACAAGCCTCATTCTAAGAACATGTTCTTTTAATATTTTATACTATAAGGCTTTTATCGATGGATCAGCAATCATCATAGTGATGCTTAAGTTCTCAATTGACACTTGTTGTTTCTGGACTCTTTCTCTAACCACCAAGTAATTTATCTCAATGTGCTTGGAACTACTAGAGTATTTGTCATTCTTAAAGAAGAAAACTGTTGTAGTGTTATCACAAAATATCTTCAGCGGCCTAGCAATTGAGTCGACCACACCAAGTCCCGAGATGAAATTTTGCGGCCTCAAAGCATGCTACAAATTCAGCTTCCATTGCTGATGATGCAATAAGCGATTGCTTTGCACTTTTCCAAAAAATTGCCCCACCAGCTAATATAAATACAAATCCTGAAGTGGACTTCCTACTGTCGAGGCAATTTGCAAAATCAGCATCTAAATATCCTATCACTTCAAGCTGATCTGATCTCCTATATGTGAGCATATAATCTTTCGTCCATTGTAGATATCTCATTACTTACTTTGCAGCTTTCCAATATTCCATTCTTGGGTTGCTTTGGTATCTTTCCAGCATTGCAACTGCAAAACTGATATCTGGTCTTGTACAGGTTTGAGCATATAATAGACTTCCAACTACGCACTCATAAGGAATATTCTTCATTTGAAATGAATAATATTTCCAAGATAATAGGTTGAGCAAAGCTGCATGTTAAATCTTTCCAAGATACGATCAATATATCATTTCTTAGACAATCCTAATAATCATTGAGATGTATCTCTGAATATCTCAATGCTAATAACATAGGTTACCTCATTCATATCAACTATCTTAAAGTTTTTGTTGAAAAATATCTTGGTTTCGTGCAATAAACCAAGATCACTACTAGTAAGTAAAATATAATCCACATATAAGACCAATATAATAAACTTGCTCCCACTTACCTTCAGATATATACACTGATCAATAGTATTTTCCTTAAATCCGAAGGAAGTAATGGTATTATGAAATTTTATATACCATTGTCTGGAAGCATGTTTAAGGCCATAAATGGATTTCTTAAGTTTACAAGCTCAATTTTCTTTTCCCTTTTCAATGAATCCTTCAGGTTGTTCCATATATATTTTCTCATCTAGATCCCTATTCAGAAATACTATTTTCACATCTATCTGATGCAACTCAAGATCATAATGAGCTACCAATATCATGAGAATTCATAATGAGTCCTTTCTTGAAATTGGAGAAAAAGTCTCATTATAGTCGATGCCTTCCTTCTGAGAAAAACATTTGACCATAAGTCTAGCTTTATATCGTTCGATATTGCCCGTTGAGTTGTGTTTTGTCTTAAAAACTCATTTACAATTGACTCTTTCACAATCATTGGACAATTCAACGAGATCCCAGACACCATTCTGGACCATTGATTTTAACTCTTCTTTCATTGCATCATACCATTTTTCAGAATCGTTACTTTCTATGGCTTGTGAAAACGATAAGATTCTCTTTTTATTCCTATATCATAATCCGATTCTTGTAGATATACTACATAATCATCAGAAATGGTATGTTTTCTTTTCCTTTGAGATATTCTCAAATCTACCAATTGTGATTGTTTTACAAGATCATTAGCGGCGACATCAACATCATGTGAGAGTTTTTCGATATTATTTTGTTGTTCACTCTCGTCAATACTCTCATTGATTTGAGGAACAACAATCTCTCAAATAGGAGATGATAAGGGAGAATTAACCTGAATCTCCTCGATATCAAAATTAATCCTTCGAGATTTTTTACTCCCACTGATTTTGCCATTTTCTAGGAATTTTGTATTACCAGATTCTACTATTCTCATACTATGATTAGGGCAATAAAATCTATATCTCTTGGATTTTCCTAGATAATCAATAAAATATCCTGAAATAGTTCTTGGATCTAATTTCTTTTCATGTGGATTAAATACTCTTATCTCTGCAGGACACCCTCAAATATGTAAATGTCTTAGACTAAGCTTCCTACCAGTCCATAACTTAAATGGAGTCGATGAAACTGACTTACTAGGAATCCTGTTCAAGATGTACATAGCTGTCTTAAGAGCTTCACCCCACATCGACTCAAGTACAAAAGAATAATTCATCATGCTCCTAACCATATCCATCAAAGTACGATTTCGCCTTTCAGCAACACTATTCTACTATGGCACACCTGGTAATGCATATTGAGCACAAATACCCCGTTGTTCTAGAAATCCAACAAAAGGGCCAATATTCTGACCAAATCCATCATATCTGCCATAAAATTCACCACCTCTATCAGATCTAACAATTTTAACTTTTCTATCTAATTGTCTCTCAACCTCATTTATGTATACTTCAAGAGTATTAATGACTTGAGACTTTTCATGGATTAGATAAACATAGCCATATTTGGACAGATCATCTATAAATGTGATGAAAAATTTTTCTCTACTAAAACAAGGAATATGGAGTGGTCTGCAAATATCAGTATGAATAATCTCAAGGAGTTCTTTACTTCTTGTGGCATTTTTCTTTATATGTTTAGTTTGCTTTCCCTTAATACAATCTATACAAACATCAAAATCAATGAAGTCTAAATATTCCAAAATATTATCCTTCACTAATATTTTAATTCTTTCCTTGGAGATATACCCTAATTGTTTATGCCACAATATAGAAGATCTTTCATATTGAAACTACGTTTCAATCCAACACTTGATTGCAGGGTCATTAATGTCTTTGCAAACTCAAGATCCAAATTAATTCTGTACAAACCATTACAGAAAATTCCAAAACCAACTTTTATTGAATCATAAAACATATGAGTTTGCCACTACCAAAAGAAAGACAATATCCTAACTTATGTACTTCGTCGAGCCGCTGATTAACAGAGCATAGTTGGGCTTGCAAGGAGTACGTTGAATCTGAAGATAATGCCTCGGGTTCTGGGTGGCTTCGCGGATTTGCCGTCACTCGATCCCCTAGTGGGGCCGATGGGACCCGAGGTGAAGTAGGGAACTTCGGAAGTGGCGTGTGGGCCCGAACAGGCGGCTCCTATTGCCGCAGTGGTTAGATCGTAGGCGGGTGCGCCGGATGAAGTGACCTGTCTCTAAGCATAGACGATAAGTTCTCATTGATATCACTTTCTCTTTAAGATGATTTCCCATAATGATGAATCTTTCATGTTCTTTTGGTTTCCGAATTAAAAGAAATCTATTCATGTTATTTATAACATGAGTTGAAGCACCAGAATCAATCCACCAAGTGTTAGAAGGAACTTTTGTAATGTTTGATTCGAAACATACAAAGGTCAAGTTAATACCTTTCTTTTCGAACTAAGTCTTTCGTTTAATGCAATCATTCTTCACGTGTCATTTCTTGCCACAAAAGAAGCACTTTACAATAGATGCTTTTTTTTCATTAATTCGTTTAACATTTTCAGACCCAACAAGTTTCTTTGATTGATAATGCTTCATCTTTCTTTTTTTATTACCAGCTCCTTGAGTAGTAGTCATAACATTATGTGAACTTTCCTACCTTAATCTCAATTCTTCCTGAACACACATGCTAGTCAACTCATTCAAGTCTCACTTATCCTTATTTGTGTTGTAGTGAATCTTGAATTGGCCAAACTGAGAAGGAAGAGAATTGAGAATAAATTGCACGAGTAAAGATTCATCAATATTCATGCCTAATGTTTTAAGTTTTGTAGCTTTGTCAGTCATATTGAGGATATGATCCTGAATTCCTCGAGTAGCATCATACTGAGCCGTAGTCAGTTCTTTCATTAATGTGTCAGCCAATGACTTATCAGCAGATTTAAATCTGTCTTCAATAATCTTTAAATATTCTTTTGCGCTAGTTGCAGTCGGTAATGAAGTCTTTATGTTATTTACAATTGTCATTCTTATGAACATTAAACTAAGTTTATCAGATCTTTCCCAAGCCTTCATTTCATTTACTTGTTCTACAGTACCTTCATCTGTCAAGTCTGCAGGTTTTTTAATAAGTAATTCTAAATCAAGATCTAATACACCCGGTGTGAATTGCACATGCTTTAACCATTCTAAATAATTTGATCCAGATAGTACAAGGACACTAGATGCATAAGAATGTATATGCGAAAGTACCACTGTAAAAAAAATATAGAATAACATTAATGCTTTGAGTTTATAGAAAATTGATGAACTATTAATATCATCTATATTACACCTTTGGGTAAAATATTGACATATCTAGTGTTCACTCAAGAATATTTATGGAGGGCTGAATAATTATTTGAATTAGATTCTCCTTTGGGTAAACTGTAAGGATATCCAAAAAAATAATATCATCATACACCATCATATAATTATTTGAATTAGATTCTCTTTTGGGATTATCTAAATCTCCTAATTATATGTGTCATTATGAATATTATTTTCTTAATGTCATTTAGGACTAATTTCTTAATATTATTTTATAAATGATTAGTCCAGGTCACTTTGGTGGCTACAAGACTAATGCAATAATATAAAATAAAAAAATTTATAAATGATAAAATTTTTATTGTAATTTATATCACAAAAGTCTATCATCCCAGGTTACTTTGATAGCTACTAGTCAGATAAAACTTAGGGAGATGAATTACAAATAATATTCATCAATTTCTTTAATAATTATTGAATATTAATGCTAAGCAATTCAATAATAAATAATAATAATAATTATTATTAATTAATACTAAGCAATTTAATAATAAATGACAATAATAATTATTAAACATTAATACTAAGCAATTTAATAATAAATAATAATTATTATTATTGAATATTAATGCTAAGCAATTCAATAATAAATAATAATAATTATTATTGAACATTAATGCTAAGTAATTCAATAATAAATAATAATAATTATTATTAAATATTAATCAGTAAGAAAACTCATATGATAATCATGATAACATATAAATCATGCATTCATTTGAAAGGTAAATGTTATTTTATAATTATATTTATATATACATATGAATAAATAAATAAAAGTCCAAAAACAATAATTGGATTTTAATTTTATTTATCACATGTAAAATCAATAATTTATATAAATCATACATTCATGTGAAAAGTATACATTATTTCATAATTTCATATATATACATGTGAATAAGTAAATAAAATTCCAAAAACAATAATTGGATTTTAATTTTATTTATCACATGTATAATCAATAATTTATATAAATCATGCATGTGAAAGGTATATATTATTTCACAATTTCATATATATATATATATATATATATATATATATATACATGTGAATAAGTAAATAAAATTCCAAAAATAATAATTGGATTTTAATTTTATTTACCAAATGTATAATCAATAATTCATATAAGAAAACTATAAAGTAAACCATAATTTATATTTTTTTAAATCAAAAATTAAATCCAATAAAATAATAATAATAAAAAATATAATTATGATTAAAATTAATCATAATTATAATAAATCATATTTATCAATTTATAATTGAGAATATAAACTAAATTTCTTAATTTTGATAAAACCGTAAATATTTGAAATATTATAAATCAGAAATATGCAAATGACATAACTATAATTTTGATATAAATTAAACCCAAGGGTAAAACCATAAATATGTTGACAGCTTAAACTCTTGTGATTAAACCCGTGGGTAAAACCACAAAACAGTAATTTTGGCAAAAACTATTTTAGAGTTGGAGTATAGATTGGGTCCTTTTCGAACAGCTTAAGCTCTTGTGATTAAGATGCACATACCAAATTATATATCCCTACGAAAAATTAGAACCTCAAGTGATCGTGTACAAATTCAGACAAAAATAGATGCATTTAATATAAATGTACCATGCAAATTATTAAAAAATAGGCCGGCTCGGATTAGTTCAACATAATTTGACATGCTTATGTCATCTTAATTTAACATATAAAATCCAATGACCCTAGTAATGGAGATTAAGTTTCATAGGAAGACTTGAAAACAAGTATGGTACAAATCATATCAAACTTGATAAGAACTTGGCCTGCATCAACCTAAATGGTCCAATCGACTTTAGAAGATCTGATCTGGGAGCAATTTTAGAGCCTTTGAGATGCATGTTTGAAGTTTTTAGATAATTTGAATTGTTGATATCCTGATTAGGAAAGGCATAAAGATGGATTCTGCTTCAGGGAGATATAATCAATTGAGAAATATGGTTTCTCTGTTCTATTTCCAGCAGAGACACAGATGAGATCGGAAAGAACTCAGGAGTTTTTAACTTTACCAAAATAAGGGTTAACGGTTCTCGTTCTGAACCTAAACCCACTGTCTATAAAGACGATACAGATAACCTAAATGGACAATCAATATTTTCTATCATAATGAGCTACCAATGCATATGTATGGCGCTAAACTACTGAATGTTGTCTCTGGAAATATGATAAAAGAAAAACTTCATAATCTGGCTTGCATCATCTTTGTGCTCAATCATGCATATTTCTTCTTTTCTAGTCATACATGTTTCCTTTAACTTTTTTCTTTGGGGAACTCACAGTAAACTTGGAGGGAAAATTTCTTCATTGCTGCATTCTATGACTTGGTTCCCCATATCCATTGTTGTACTTCAACTACTCCAGAATCCATTTCACTATAGGAGAGGGTATTTTTTTCACCCAATTTGTTTGCTTTGGAGTGAATAACATGAGTTATATGATCAGTAAGTCCACAGTGAAAAAGCTCAGTTGAAGCAAAGAGTCAGGGCATATTGAAGGACAGAATCTAGAGAAAAGGTGAAGTGCATTCAGAGTGTATTATGACAATAAATATGTGCCTACACTACATATGTATTTTGTTAGATTTTTTTTGTTTCATGCATAAATTAGTCAATTGCTAAGCTGGTAACTATTCTTTATGTGGACACTGATACAACTATAATGGTTGATAAAGTGCTGGACAAAAAATCTTAAATTTTTTTTGCAAAAGACACCAGCTGGAAAGGTGGGCTGAATTATGATGTTGTGTTGGAAATAGTTTGTCTAATTTTGAGCCTTTAAGACAATAGATGATGGTGACAAGAATCTAGGGTTAAGTGAAGAAGAGATAGGGAGAAATTATACTCAGAAACTCCTTTCAACAAGGATGCATATTTGGAGAAAAGGGAGAATTATATCTTTCATTTATTGACTAATTAATACCTAGTGGAACAAGATTGTTTCCACTTAATTTCATGACCCTATCCTGGATTCCCTTGTCCTGTGGAGCTTCCTGTGGTGGCAAGACTCACAACTCTCTTACAACTAAAGGAGTGGCATGTATAATATATTCAAGTGATGTAGTCTCTATCTTGAGAAGATTACCTCCCATTCTTGTCAACTCCTGATTGGAGAATTCTTGACAATGCCTGAAGAAATATAAGTTGTTTCATTTTTTACTAGTGTTCAAATTAGAGTTCACATTTTTAAAATCAGTTTCCTTTTTTACTTGATGGATATCTAACAATTTGTAAACAAAAAAATATCAACTTTTTTTTTTTTCCATCAGGTAGGATACATATGGTTGTTCTTCTGCTGCTATAACACAAATTTTTGGACCATATTGAACTTGTGAACAATGCAAATATCTTTTTGAGTTACATAACTTGGACTTATTATGGCAAATATATTTCCACAGCTTCTACAAGGTAAACTTTGTCACTTATTTGTCTAAGAGAAATACCTGTGAGTTTTGGCACAGAAATTAAGTGGTATTTAAATATTGTCTTGAAATTTAGAGCATTCATGATGAAGTATTTTATTCATGCTACAAATTCTGATTTGACTGAGCAAGCTGTACATGTAACCCCGTCATCACGCAACAGGGAGACTTTGCAGTATGTTCCATAGGTGGATACATCCTACAATGAAACGTCCACTGGTCACAATGATGATATAAATGGAGACTCTTTGCTCTGGCTTTGGTGTTGTGGTTAGAAGTAAGATATAATACGTAGCCACAAACTATATATCCGTCTGTGTTTCTACTACCTTGGTGCTTACTTTTCCAGCAGATCCCAGTATGTATCTTGGATGCCTCAACAACATAATTGTGTGGCTGAGCTGTAGAGGAAAACTGTGTGCAATCGTGGATTGCTTGTCACAGAGTCCTGCCTACATGACTGCATTTTAGTCCAAGAACAACTTGGAGGTTGGCTATTCTGACAATTTTAGCCAGCAAACCCTTTGGGGAATGCTACAAGTTTTGCTTATGCTTAAAATGCCTCTTACTTGGAAGATGCTTTAATCCTTAGACCAATCAGGTACGTACCTAAATTATACTGTCAGTTTCTGCTTGGGATTAGTATTTTGCAACATCATTGTTCAGGATTGTTACACCCTGAATCTGACATTAACAGAAAAAAGTAGGTCATTATAATGCTATCTTGTGTCCCCTTTAGTAGTTGTGAAGAGGGCTCTGGTGCGTCCTTTTTGCAAGTTGTGTGTTTCCATTTGGCAAATAGCTTTTTCTCATTTTCCATGAGAAAAAGGTCTCTTTGGTGCTGCAGACACTCGAATGGAAGCATCAGTTTCCTTTCGGTTGTTTCGCATTGTGGGTTCACTCTCTGAGTAGGTTGTCACAGTAGCTCATACGGTTCACTGACAGAACTCAGAAGCTGACTCATTTGCCTGTTTAGTCTGCTCTAGTGTCTGTGTATTGGCTGTTAAATCATGTAGTTGAGTGCCTATTTTGATCTTTTGTGATGTATCACCCCGTAGTCTTAGACTTCTGTTTGAATCGTATGGTGATCGAGTATGCGTGTTCATGATAACTTTTAATTTAAGGGTGTATGCGTGTTTAATGGGATGTTTAAAGTTGGAATGAAGAACTAAAAAGAACTGCAGGAATGCATGCTGACATGCCATCTAATGGTCGTTTGGAATCAATTTAGCACAAGCACAGGTTGGGCCGTACACATTTGCCCTCGTGCTCGCAGGCATTCTTTAGCAAGGAATCGTGAGGAAGAAGAAGAAGAGCTGATGGACCCCAGCGTGCGATTGGTAAGTCTGAGCCCACGACTCCTCCCCTGCAGCCGCTAGTGCCCTCACTTTCTTCTCTCTGGTCAAAAGAAGCTCGTGTTGCAGGCATCCCAGCTCCCACCAGGTAATCAAACCCCAGGAAAACTCTTACTCGACCTCACAAACAATGTTTATTTTCTTCTAATTATTTATTTATTTATTTATTTTATTTTAAATTAAATACAAAAATATTATACGAATTCGAACAGTTCTTTTGTTGTTAAGTTAGACTAGTAAATAACCTCTCTTTTTTAATCCATGCTTATTCTACCTATTTAAGTTAGAAAAGATCTTCTGATAAATGAAATGTTGGACAACTTATGATTGCTTTTGATAGAACAAATTGGTGGTGAGTATTATTGTTGTGATACTACTTAGGGCGTAGGAGAGGCTGGTCGATCATGCATGGGTGGATAATGCTCTGCTGATGTTGATGATTGTGTTGTCATCCAAGTATAATAAGGCAACAGATAAGTCTTTTTCTTCCTTACAAAGAAATGCTTTTTCAGATGCTTGGAGCTGTCACTCATTTCAGAGAACTAACCACCTCATTGTATTCATATAAATAAAGAAGAATACTGCTAAATAAGCTTCACATATTTTACCATCCAATCATTTTATATAGTTTGGGTTCACTAAAACAAAGAATGTATTAGTACTTGGAACTGATCCCACCGTATCCTAATGATTTGGCATAAATACTGAAAAATACCTTGTAGTATTGTTTATCAAATTGGATAGAAGTGATTAGGGTTTGGCAGTAGATTCTCTAGCTTGAATATTTTTGAAGAACATTTGACTTTATGCTGATTCAATTCCTTACCATCTAAATAAAATAATACAGTACAGAAACAAAGCATGAATGGTTAACAAATGAGTTCGATCGAGTAAAAGCAAAAGAGAAGCTTGTTTGAGTGTCCACTCTTGTCATGGCCATGCCATCCATATTGCTTGCTTGTGGGAACATCCATCATTAAATCTCTCCCCCATGTCTCGCTTTTTCCACCTCCAGGTTGAAGACGAAGGTTCTGACTGCAGAAGCTGCTCAAGATGCAAACACATCAATCTTTAGTCCCAACTAATCATACTAGCTAGTCTCTACTAGGGATTATTAGCTTCAAATGCCCTTTCTAATTGAGTTGGATTGTACTTAATCAACTTAGTTTTGATTCATGAAGCATCATTATATATGTATATATTACATCTTTTGAGAAGCACATAGATTGGGTTCCATTGATTTCCCAGTTTTTTATTTGTAGTAGATTTGGATGAGCACTTTTGTCCAACCAAACCGCCCCCGTGCCCGTTGCGATCTCGCCGTTCCGTTTTGGCGGCCGTCACGACAAGGACAAGCTAACGTCACAGCCCAAGGTATTCTCGTGGTTCACGGCAACGTCAGGGCCATATCGGTCAAGTTAGTTGTTTCAAGCTTGTATTGTTCGTAGCATATTGCATCGATATGGTTGGAAGCAGTGCAATGGTGGCAATACTCATCTAGATTTATGAGCAAGAAGAGTACATGTAATGCTATTTTTTTGCTCCTATGCCCCATTAGGTCTCCCTTTCTCTGCCTCTAGCTTTTCTTCCTTTTCTCTCTCTCTCTCTCTCTCTCTCTCTCTCTCTCTCTCTCTTCTGCTGTCCTCCTCCTTTCATCCCAAACCTTGGCCAATTCACCTGTGCCATCTGGGAGATCTGAACTAGATAGATATCTACATACCTGGGCTTGTTTGTTTAGGTTCAGAAGATCCTGTGCTGCAACTTCTGTCAGAAAGATCTTGGAGGGGTTAAAGAGGAGGAAAAGGGAAGAGGAGAGCTGCTCCGGGAATTAATCACGATGAGTCCAAGCTTGGCTGGGCAATTTGGAGACACCACTTACACAAAGATCTTTGTTGGGGGGTTGGCGTGGGAGACCCAGAGCGACACAGTGAGACAGCACTTTGAGCAGTTTGGGGAGATCCTGGAGGCTGTGGTGATCACCGACAAGAACACTGGAAGATCCAAAGGCTATGGATTCGTGAGTCTTCTCCTTGTGGTTGCATGTCTATGCATGATTTCATGTGTTGTTGATCTACTTGTATTGTTTGATCCCATTCTCTCCCCTTGGTTCCAGGTGACGTTCCGTGAGCCGGCGGCAGCGACGAGAGCCTGCGTCGATCCCTCGCCGGTGATCGATGGGCGGAGGGCTAATTGCAATCTTGCTTCACTGGGTGCTCAGAGATCTCGGCCTACAACACCCCCCTATGGTAGGGTTATCACGACTATAATCTTGTGTTACTCCTTGATCAGTTCTTCCATCTCTTAAACTACAGTTTCTTCTGCTACCACTTTGAGCTAATTGATCATCTAATTGAACAGATTCTTTCGCTAGTCAATATTGATTATATTGCGCCGTAAGTGCAGAATACTATCTAAAAACTCATGGAGGATTAACGATACAGAAGACATGTTCTTCCTTGATTTGATCTAGATATTTTTCTAGAATAATGATGTTTCAAGTGCCTTGGTGAAGCAAGTACAAACCTGAGATGTCAATTATCCTAGGAATTAGTTCATATATATATATATATATGTATACATATATACATATATATATGTATAAATATATATATACATATATATATATATATATACATATATATATATATATATATATATATATATATATATATATGTGTGTGTGTGTGTGTGTGTGTTACAGTAGTGTAGGAGTATTTGTTTCTGCAGAATCGAGTGTGGATTGTATTCTTTGACTGGTCTTCAGTACCCCAAACCTTACAAGGATAACTCTAAGATTCTCAGATCAGATTCCTTAAATTTTGTTGGCATTCATTTGTTTGTATTGTACTCTGTCTCTCTCTCTCTCTCTCAGGAGGAAACAGGAGCTTTAGGGTGGTGAAATCCTTTCATACAGGATACCAAGGTGGGATGGGTGCAGCTTTTCCTTCTCCTGCCTCCTTCCCTCATTATGCCATCCAACATGGTGTCCCATATGGCCTCCTCTATGGGTAAGCTTTAACCTCATTACATCATATCAGCAAAGAGGCACATGCATTGCACACACACACACAGGCACAGCTTCCCTTTGAATGCTGCAGCAACTCACATGGGATATGGCTGGTGATGCATGGTGCAATACTCTACATTCTCTCTCTCTCTCTCTCTCTCTCTCTCTAGTTGATCTTTGATATTTGCACATTAAAAGCTAAAGCTGTCATATGAATGTGCACAGTTGTCCATCATGGGCTTTGAGTGCTTTCTTTCAGCCAGTTCTCTTTCTCTCTCTGGCATGTGCTTGTGTGACGGAGACCATGCATGAATTACCAGAAAGCATGCAGGAAAGAGCAGCTTCTGCATGCATACTCTCCCTTAGCCATCCAAGGAAATGCAGCAAACATAATGCACAGTCCATGCAAAATCGTCAAACCTTCTTTTGCGTTTTGGAGATGCTTCTAATCTTCTTTCTCTCCTTTTGTTTCTTTCTTTCCAACCATTTCAGGTACTCTCCATTCTCCTCGGACTACAGCTACCCAGCGGTTTGTTCTACACCTCCTCTTCTCTACTAGTGATTACAATGCTTTGTCTTCATTTTGATACAATTAAAGTCGAGCACTATGCTATATGCAAGCATTTATGAATCTTCACGAAGCTAAATATATACAGTTTGTTTTGTTTACTTGAAATGTGATTGTCCATTGAACATATGTACCAGTAAAAGGCACAATATCACATAAAATGTAAGACATTTACTTTAGTATGAAATCATAAAAATTCTACTGTATTTTATCATAGAATTATCATTTTCAGTAATCTGGAATATAAGCAAACTAACTGAAACTAATGATGTATTTCTGCCTATGACCACACCAAGGTCAATAACTAGTATAGAACTTAGGGCTTCAAAAACTATGCCATTTTGGATGTAGCTAGGAGGAACTTTTAGTTTATGAATCACCATTTTTTCTATGAACTTATGGTAATACTCTAGTTAAAAATCAGAATAAGATAGTTTTGTAAGTAGAGTAATTACTATAGTGAATATTCAAGAAGTGTTGATTAATTGCACTATTAGAATAGTCAATTTTGAATCATATAACTAAAATATCCTAGTTTGGGGATTTTTATGAGAAGCATTGCTATGAAGGAGAACTTCAAAACACATCCTAGACTAGACAAATTTATCCTATTCAAGAAATAAAAGGAGAATTATAAGCAGGAAAAATCTAATGCAAACAATCACCGAGGACTAGAAGATGGCAGAAGCCTTCTTCTGAACATGATCAAATAGAGATTCTGAGGCAAAATGATGGTGACCATCAGATAATGGTTGGCATAGCCCAATCAATGATGCATCCTAGGATATTAACAATCAGGAAATCTAATCTTCATCAAGACATTATGGAGCCATGCATGCATGTCCCTGCATGAATTAATGGAGAGAGGCTTGATGTAACCCAACCAGCCATTAATTGAAGGACCCACTGTCCAAGCCAAATTATCTGCTAAAACAACAGATCACCTGCACTGGAGCTTTTCTGCTCTCAAAAAAATTAGGTCATCTGGTACTGCTGCACATGAAATGGTCCCGAGTCTGTCATAAGAAACATTTTAACATCCATGTTCTTGTTCTTTTATCATCCACTTAAGTGGCAGAAGCACATGGTCTGGTCCCCTTTTATCCCTAAACAATCTGTAAGTCTGCAGCATCTGCCACTCCAAATAAAACCTGCAGCACCACAGGAAGAAGATGTGGACCCAAGAGTTAAAAACACTTCTGCATGTTTCACTTGACTTATTGTGTGAGTAGGCATCTGTAGATCTCAATGCTTGTGATGTTTAACTGGACCTGATGAGATACACTGTCTTTAGATCTTTCATGTTCATCATTTTGTTTAAGTGCCTCATAGTTATTGTCTTGAGCAAATTGATAAGGTAGACTGAGAAACTTCATCATCTGATAACCATTTTCTTCAGGGACTTGTACATATATTAGTGATGTTAGTTTTACCTTCGTCTTGGCCAGGGTTATTACAGTGTCTATGGAGGTGCTACCGCACAGTATCCAGTTTATGGAGCAGCGGCCGGAATAATGACCGGAAACACTGCCTTCTACCCCTACTTCCAGTTCGGGCAAGGCAGCGGAGGGACGGCCACCGCAATGGCGAGCGGACATGGCTACAGCGTTCCCTATCCACCGGTGCTCCACTACTCAGCAGTGGCCTCGACAACGGGTTTGGCAGGGCTCGTGCAGCATTTTGGAGGGCCATTGTCCATCGCACCAACTCCTCCTGCACACGCAGGTACTACTACTACATCAACCTACTGTTGCATAAACAGAATAATGATAATGATTTTATGGATTATATCAAGTAAAATACATTTATCTATAGCTGAATACAAGATAATTTCTTTTTCTTTCTTATAGAGCCTCAAAAAGTAGATCCATGTTGAACTCGTCATGTAAAGTAATGCTGACAGTAGATGTCTCACACAACTTTGATGTTGAAGCTAACTTTGCCTTTTTATTGTTTTTGGTAACAGTGTGTTTTCCCTTAAAACAGGCATGACTATGGCTATCACAGCTCCGGCGCTGTCATCTCCGGCCACCTATGCTCACCGGCTCATTCCCGCCCCCTTCTCCGCCTCGACCGTGCCCGAGCAACCCTTGGCTTAACCATGGTTCCATTCTATCTCAATTCTGTCGGTCCTTCCCTACTCGTCATCCTTCCTCATCACTTTCTGTCATGCACACAGTCATCTCTTCAAGTTCAGTCCCATGCGGGCTGAACCGAACAGTAAGATCCAGAGTGCTTCCGGTCCATCTAGTAATGTGGGATTCGGAGGACTCTCATCTCGCATTTTGCCCTCGGATGATGGGCTCACAGTGTCTGCTCCCAGAGGTGGGGAGCACTGACTCCATTAGCCAACACTGCGTTCAATGGCTCAAGTGCATGGGCCCTGCTAACCCAAAGTCCAAGGAGGGCTTGAGCTAAAAAGAAGGAAATGGAGAGCAAGGAGGCTCTGGTACAAAGAAGCTTTTCCTTGGAGTTTAGACTTAGCTCGTGGAGCAAAAGAAATCAACAGCTTGGTCAAACATTTACCTGGCATCAGCATCTTCCACATAAGTTGAGCATCTGGCAAAACCCTAGTTTGTCTTCAGGTCTTAGCCTTTATGAATCCTCTCCAACCCAAGAAAACCTGCTTCTCTCTACCATCTTTACCTAACAATCCTGTAATGTGAGATCACATGGTGAAATCTACCACTCAGCTTATCCAGGCAGGGACGAGATGATCCCACTAACCTTCCTATCCTGTCAGTAGTCTGTATACTTCGATGAGGCATGGCTTTGATGCCTTGGCCTCATGTAGGACAGGTTGAAGGAGTGCTAATGTTTGTTTTTGGCACTTAGCCCTACCCTCCTGTCCATGAGTTCAGATGAACTCCACAGGCTTTGGAGTTCTCTACCACCCTATGGTCCCAAGGGTGGATATTTTTGGTCCCTTGGGTTCTGACTCCTCTTGTCACTCCTCCAACACCACCATGGTTAGGTCCACCTCTCTCTCTCTCTCTCTCTCTCTCTCTCTCTCTCTCTCTCTCTCTCATGTTTTGATATCCAGGAAGACTTTGATGGTTTAATATGTACTTTTTGTAAAAACAGGGACTGTCATATTTGACAAGAATTGCTGAAGTTTGAATGTAGTTTAAATATAAACTCTTCATTTTCCTGTACTTTTCTTTGGGAATGTTATACCAGTGAAGTTAGGTTGGGAACCTCCTCACTATTCCATGGATCTAAGGTTCATCCTATTGCTCGTATTTAAAGCAGCTGGTGGACCTCAAAATGACAACAGTAGCTCACATATATGGGTGATTAAAGGCATGTTCTACATGTTATTGTTTGTTGTGTAGGGTATCAACGAAGACTGGTGGAACTCACTGCAAGAACTTGCAGAACAGGGAGGAACTATTTCTCCAGAAATGAAGTGACAAAGGACCCACTCATGCAATCATTGACATGTGTTATCTAAAGCTTCACTCTTACTGGAAAACTGAACTGAGCACAAACTACAGTTAGTTTGACAGCATGCCCACCAAAAGTGCCTCTTTATATTCACACACTGATCATGCAACATAAAGGCATCATGGCCTTTGAGCGAGATGACACCACATCAGAATAGCAGCCAATTACAGTCCACATCCCATGCCATGGCAAAGTTGCGTGATGCAGAATCATGTTGTAGCAAAGGCCATGATGGCCAACCATCAGCTGCTTCTATTGGTCTCAGCACAAGAGTGGACACTGGAGATGAATGAATTGTTTGCTTGCATGAGATGGATGTCTCCCTGAAGACTTTCCAACTCTCGGTGGAAGTTGAAGGTGTGGATGGTGTGAGCTTTTTGGCCATCGTTATATTCCTGGTTCTTTGCTTACTTCGAAAGAACATTTAGTTGCTAACATTTACTTTTCCTTGCTACTTTGATCTACAACTGAAAATGGACTATTACCATCCTCTCCTTATTTGCTCTAGTTATAGGTCTTTAATTTATTCTGTACAGTGGATAGCTCAACGATTATACTGCTCGTCGTTCTCCTCTCCATATCGAATGTTCTGCCTCGATGATCATACTGCTCGTATATATATGATATGCTCGTATTTATTGTATATATGTATATATACATATATATTATATATATACATATATATATACATATATACATATACATATATATATATACATATACATATATATATATACATATATATATATACATATACATATATATATATACATATACATATATATGTATATATATACATATATACATATATATATATATACATATATACATATATACATATATATATATATATACATATATATATATACATACATATATATATATATATATACATATATATATATATATATACAAGTAATATAAAGTGATAAATGTCAAAATATAATAAGCAAAAAAATTGCGCGTCAAGTCACACGTGCCATCACTCACGTGATTGGTTTGCCAGACACATATGACTAATAATCTTTCACTTGAGCTAAAGTCAATCACTTATGTGTCTGATCCCCATCGGACTCCTGTGACGCTCAAAGACAATATGAGACAACGGCTTTGTCAGCAGATCTGCAATGTTATCTTCGGATGGAACTTTTTCCACTACTACATCTCCTCAGGTCATGATCTCTCTAATAAGTTAGAACCTCCTCAGAACACTTTCTTATGAGACCTGAGTTCCCTTATTTGAGCAATCCCTCGTAGTTGTCGTAATATAAGGGAATCGACTCCTTATTGCTTAGCACGGCTCCCAAATTTATGATGAACTTCTTCATCCGGACTCACTCCTTTGCTGCCTCTACTATAGTAATTTACTCTACCTTTATGGTCGAGTCAATAGTAGTATCTTGCTTAGAACTCTTCCAACACACTGCTCCTTCATTCAAAGTGTACATGTATCCTGAATTCGACTTGCTATCATCGATATCGGACTGAAACTTGAGTCCATGTAGCCTTCAACCCTAAGGCTACTACCTCCATATACTAGTAAAAGATCATTAGTCATTCTTAAGTACTTAAGGATACACTTGACTGCTTTACAATACTCTAAGCCTAGACTCGCTTGATACATGCTTATGACACTCAAAGCATGCTCTATATAATGTTTGGTACATAGCATGACATATATGATAGACTCTATCGCTGAGGCATAGGGTATCCTATCCATGTTCGTCCTTTCTTTAGGAGTCTTTAGAGACATACTCCTAGAAAGCGATATCCTATGTCTTATCGGTACGAGACATCTCTTATAATTTTTTATGCCAAAATTTTTGACAATGATTTCTATGTACCTGGACTAGGACAAGCTAGGCATCCTCTTGGATCTATCTCTATAGATCTGAATCCCCAAGATATAGGATGTTTCCCCTAAGTCCTTCATAAAGAAGTGTCTAGATAACCAAGTCTTTACTGTGGATAACATTTACATCAGGCCTGGTGCGTACCATGACATATTTTTAAATCACACCATATTCTTTATCTTCGCACCACCATAACCTCTCCATTCAAGCATACAAAATCCATAAGTATCACTCAAGTTCAAAAATCCCCTCATCCACCGTAGGTCATGCATTAAAAAATTAATAGGATATAATCTTGATACACTTACATTTTGTATCTCGATCATATTAATCATCCCATGATTCAAGCTCAATCATCTTGATTCATAAGGAGGACAATTAAGTTATTCTAAATATGTATAAATATACAACATGTAGAACTTCATTCATCAAGCAATATAAGCGTTCTTGCATATTTTCTTAAGAGACAACCAAATGTCTGTCTGTCTTTTTGATCGCACTATAATTCCTCATGTTAGATATCTCGTAGATGTTCACTGTTGTGGATCTCATCGAGTTCTTCGATCAGTAGTTGCAGTCTACCTAAGCTTCCTCACCTTAAGTGCCTTCATGGGAGGTTGGCTTAGTAACAACAACTCGAACGACACCTTAAGGACTTTGTCAACTATTTGTTAAGTCAAATTAATTAGGATTGTCTAGCACATTAAGAGGTTTGAAAGATAAGAGATTTAGTAGATAATCCTATAAAATTATGTGAGGGATGAATCCGATAACAATCTCTTTGAAGCTTAAATTAACATAAGATTATTATGACGATTTAAAAATTTATAGAAACTAAAGTTTCTCGATCAATTTCATAGATGAACCTTTAGCCTTTCGTAATATACAAGGGTGATCATCGAGCCAAAGAAAAGATTAATATCAGAAACGATCACGTAAGTCATTATGATTATGAAGTAATTAATAGCTCATGTTAATAATATTAGATACCATCAATTATCATTTTAATCAAATAGATTGTCCTATCACGTTGGGTCATGCTGTCGAAGTATCATCCTCGTACGAAAGGAGTCCAAATAATGCTTTAATCGAATCGATGTGACATATTATTTGATTACCTTTTTGTCAAATCAGTTCGGAGCAATGCATATCTAGATTCTGCTCTTATCAACCTGTCCTCAAATCTTACTGAAGCTAAGAACACACCACTATGAAGAGGCATCAGCTGTAATAATCAATTGTCAGACTCTTTTAGCTCAAATCCTCAATAATTGACTGTCCCACAAATCACCTTTGAAGGGCCAACATGTGGTGGATTTGATTCCAATCATCTTTGGGCAGCCACCACAAGAAAAAGTAAAAGAACAGTTTAAAAGGAGCTTGGGGTCTAATCTCATTAGGAATATCCATATAAAACCTTCTTTTTTTCTTTTTTATATAATTATCATAATAGAAGTCCTCATTGTGTCTAATAGGAAGGAAATAAAGTTGGATCATTTAGTTAATTGGATTAGTCGAAAAGCACAAAAAAAAAAAAAGAGTACTGTAATCACTTGAATTCTAAGAAACAAAGAAACATGAGAGGTGGATTAGATGGTTAATCTTTAGTTTTGCTACTTTGTCTTCTTTTAGAAAGAAAGCTTTGTGTTGAAACCTTAGTACAGTTGAGATAATCATCCTCCTCCTCAAAGCACAAAATAGATTAAATCCTTTAAACATGATCCCCAAAAAAATTTGTCATCTAAAGCCAAGCAGTGAATATTTACATTATAAAAGTTCAACAAACATTTAAACTTTTCTCAAACAAAATTATAATAAGTCATAGATGTGGCCTTCCTATTTCAGTTTGGAGACTCCTTCCCATATAATATAATGTTTTCCTTGATTGCTAATGTCTTGATTGCAGTGGCTTTGCAACCTACCAAATATAAGCACCACCACCAGAGCTTAAGCAAAAAAACCTATGCCTTCTTTGTTGCGTGAAGCATTAAAAGCATCATACAAGTTAAATCTGATGCAAGTCTATTCCAATTTGCAAGTAATAAATACCTTACTCATCTCAAACATAGAGTTCATTTGTAGACACTTACAATTATTATTATGTCTTTCTTTTGCTGAGGTGTATCAAACCGAATTGGTGAGAGCTTAGGCAGCAATGATGGTCTCAATCTTCATCTCCATTGAGCATTGATGGTCTTCAAACTTGGCACTTAACCTGTAATTTCATTCTTCATTATCTTTTCTAGTTGTAAACAACTGTAAAAAGGGACTTTTGCTTCAACATCAAGGCAACATAAGACTGTCTACTAAAGCCCAAAATGTCAAAGCCTTGTGTGCTAAGAATTTTCAACAAGAAGATTCAGGATGAAGATCTAAATTTGGAGATACTCTGATTAAGCTAAGATGTTTAGTGTGGAACTAAAAATGATTAAGATAATTATTGGGAAATCTGTAAGGGAGGTGTTATGATGTTCTAAATTCTTGTGCTCTCTCATCATATAATGGATTCATGTAAACAAAGAATCTATTTTTTCATACCAACTTATAATAGGTAATAATGACTTGAAAAAAGAATTGAGATGTAGAATCACATGAAACCATCGTCTTGGGCCTAACACTAAAGTTCCATGTTAATAGTCCATTGTAAGGTCTAAAATATATATAAGAAGTTGAATGTCTATTACCATATGTATGCACATTTTAGATGTTTTCTTCCTTGAAAAATCAATTCTCATGCTTAGAGTTACAATTATGAATGTATTTATATCCCTTGGGATCAATCGATCAAATACTTTTTTATTTATAGTTAACAAACTATCTTAGTTCATATATCAATCATCATGAAGTAATTAGAGTATAATCAAGTGGAATCTCTATAACTTGAAAGGTACTTTCATATATGGTCTTCTGACTCTACAGAATCATTATGATCGAACATCCTAACTTACGTATTTTTTATTAGAGATAACTCAATCCATTGGAGTTCAAATAAATATAAAACTATCACTAGAGGTTGAATAACATATTGTTGCCTCTATAACTGTTGAGATTAATTGGGTGAAAATTTTACTTTGTAAATTTTAGATTTCTCAATCATCTTCTCCAACTATATATTACCATAATATTGGTGATACTAATATTTTTTTTTGTTAATCTTATCTTTCGCTTATAAATGAAATATATAGTCATCGATTTTCATTTTATTTTAGATCAAAATTTTTTTTTATAAGTACTTCGTATTTGGCTATGTTCATGATGGAATACCTATCTTGTGGAACCATATAAGAAAAATAGTAATTCATCATTGTGTTCACGTAGAAGTCACTCCTCTAAAGTCATTAACTTATTGTATTTATATCAAAGTTTGGATTGTGAATACCATAAATCTAAAAGTAAATAACATTATACAATAAAAAAATTTCTCTTCTTGGAAAGTTACTATTCTCTTTCACCCTATTCTAGTGTGTTCATCTTGTCTAATCAAATATCTTATTATACCATATTTATATTTATATTTCAATTTTATGGTAAAAATAATATGTTTGGAATTAACCTTTCAGTCGTTTTGCATCACTCATCTTTTTCCCACATCATATCGATCAAAATATACCCTCTACTACGACAAAGTTGTCAATGTAATAAATACACTTTAATTATTTTCCTAATTTCAAAAACCAAATTTGGTACACACTTCATCAATCATTATTTACTTTCTAATTTTTCATTCACCGAAGACATTCCCATCAATCATTATTTGTTTTCTACTTTTAAATACTACGATAAAGAATATCTTATTTAATATTTAATCATTATTTGGATAGTGACTTCGTCTATCTCTCATCTCGGACGATCAAAGGAACTTTTAATTCTTATCTATTTGTTTGATGAGATGTGAATAGAATATTATTTGTGCAGTTGATCATTCATTAAGATTGTTATCTTTGGTCTTCCCACAACAACTATTCATTTGATGGTGCTTTGCCAATAATGATTCGAAGGTTCAAATCATGAGAACACACAATTGCCGATCTGTAAAGGACACTGATGCGACCTCATAGTGGCAGCAGCCTCATGTAATATGTCATCGCATTTAAGTCTGAGATGCACGACCCAATATCCAACACTAATACTTTAAAGGGGGAGAAAATTTTGTTTTTAGGTTTTTCTAATCCTTCATGTATAAAATATTATTGATTATTGATATTTTTGAATAAGTTTATTTTTTTTTGACACGATAAGTCTATTAAAAATATTATAATATGAATCTTTATTGATTTTAAAGTATTATTAGTGTTGATTTTAAAGAATACATGAGTGTTCAAAGTATTCTAAAATCTTTGAATAAGATTTTAAAGATTTATAAATCTTTAAAATATTGATTTTAAAGAATTAGTGTTGAATATTGATTTTAAAGTATTATTAGTGTTGAATATAAATCTTTATTGATTTTAAAGTATTAGTGTTGAATATTGGGTCGTGCATCTCACACTTTAAAGGATTATTTACGACGCTTGGCATGGGTTGTAATTTCGTGTTTTGAAGAGGGTAGTTTCGTAGTTAGACGGCTGCTCTGCTTCTTGGGCTTCCCTGCCTTTCGATTGTGCCGGCACCCTACACTACAGTAGGACATTAAAGGGTTCTAGATTTGAACTCCGATAACCCGATCCGATAATCGAAGTATTTACTCACTTTAAGGGAATTAAAAAGAAAAAAGAGAATATATAAAGAAAATCAACTGAATATTTGATAAATCTGGTTTGTAAAAATTATTCCCTTTATCTTATGAGTTATTACAAGGATAGTACCAAATATTTACACCTAAATACAGAGACATAATTACCAAACATTTTCTTAATATGAGGAAGTTTGAAATTGATGAATGCGCTGCATTTACAAATACATTATTTGGATCCATTTGAGCTCTTATCAACCTCATCTTGGATCCTATTTCTCACATGGATTTAATTTGATTAAATTTATTTTTATTATTTATTTACTTAAATTTCTATCACCTATTTATCTACAAACTAATTGATTTTAGGAACATTTATTGTATTAATCATACATCATAAAGCATACTAACTCACATTCACAACTCCAATATGGGTTGGGACCCATGATTTATCATATCGGACCATCTTCGTACGGACCCGATCCGATAACAAAAGCAAGGGTATCGAGGAAATTTAGGGAGCTATCTTTCTTTAACGGAGGTCACCGGAACCGAGAGCGGGTCCCCGCACCGCCTTGAATTATTCCCCGTTCTAAATATTATTTATTTATTTAAAAGGGAAGAGAAAAACGACCCCCAAAATTAGGGCGCGATCCTTCCTTTCCCCAATTCTCCCGCCCTCTTTTTGGAAACCCCAATCTTAACCCGACCCCTTAACCCTGGTTACCCGCTCCCCTTCTCCGTCCTCTCCTCTTCCTCCCCATCCCCTATTAGAAGCCTGCGTCCCAAACCCTACCCGATCGATCCGCTCCTCTCGCTTCCCCCTTCTCTTTCTCTCTCTAGCTTCTTCCTCAAGCCCGATCCGGACCCTAACCGGCGTACCAACGAGATCCGGCCACGGCCACGGTCCCGACGCGATCCGGCGGCCCCATGGTAGTGAACGAGCGGCCGCTAAAGCGGGCGAAGCGGCGGGTCACCGCCGACCTCTGCGACTTCCTCACGTTCCCCGACGACGGCGCGGGGCTGGACGGGCCGTTCCGAGCGAACATCCGGGCGTTCCTCGCGCGGCACGGCCGGCCCGCGGCGCCTCCGCCGCCACCGCCTGCGATCCTCCCCCACCCCTCGGCCGCGGACGGTGATGGGCCGCGTCTGCTGACGTGGCGGGTGGCGTTCCGGGTCGGCGGCGGCTGCGCCGGGTACTGCGACGGCCAGGCGGCGGAGGTGGCGCTCGACGTGGTGGAGGAGGACGTGCCGCGATCGAAGTCGATATACTGCGACCAATGCCGAGTCGTCGGTGAGTATTCACCTATTTTTCATTTCATTTTTCCTTCGATTGCTTCTCCTCTAAGTTTTCTATTTTTATATATTATATGCCATATATTTTCTATTTTTAATTATATTTTAAATTATGGATATTTTTCTGTTATTATTTTTCGGTTGACCTGATCAGATCTGGCCATCTGGTTTGGACTGACAGCTGTCACGTTTGGTTCGTGATTGTCACAACTGTCTGATATATATATATATATATATATATATATATATATATATATATATATATATATATATATATATATATATATATATATATATATATATATCTAATTATTATTATTATTACTACTGCTGAGCTTAATTGGTGAATCGGCAGGGTGGAGCGATCACCCGGTTTGTGGGAAGCGCTACCATTTCATAATCCGAAATGATAAGAATTCAATGTCGACGTCTGGTGTCACCTGCACCAGATGTGGGACCTTGCTGTCATTGTCTAATTTAAGGTGGGAACTGCTCTTTGGTTTGCTTGCTACTTGAATATTTGTCTACAGATGATTATATAAATATAACTGGTGGGACTGTATTTGAGTTGACAGGAACTATTTATGTTGGCAAGTTTTGAGTTAAAGCAAATAGTATTGCATCTTTTTATCTGATTAGGATAAACCAATGTTGGTTCAGTTTCATGACTATGTGCTTCATCATCAGTGGCTTAAATGATTGGTACACAAGATGTTTAAACGATTTTTTGTTGATTGCAATAGCTTGCACCTTTGCATTGATGGGTAGTCTGACCACTCTTCTGGTCATGAAAGCAGAAACATTGAAAGGAACAACCAATGAATCAGTTGAAACAAATTGAACACAAGGACGTGTACCTTTTTGAATAGGACAACTTGGGATATATGATTTCATCTTTGGTCTCTGTATTGGATGCCTTATTTCAATATGTTTAATCACCTTTTACTTTTCAGGGTATTAATTTGACATTTGATCTTCAACATGTCATATGATCTAGCTATAGATTGCACACATACTTGGTATGGGTAAAACTGTCGGACAAGTGAGAGGAGCTTGGATGATTAGCAAATTACCAGTTCTTGTGATTGTTGTTTAGTAAGGATTTTCAATCTTGTTTAGAACACTTATTATTCCTTTTCTGTGCAACTTTTGGATATGTATGACATAATATAAGCCAAGTCAGTCTACTTATGTTCAATAAAACTACAGCATTAGTTCTATACATTTGAAAAAAAAACACATTAATTTGCATGAATTCCTTTGTCTGGTTTACGATTGTAATGACATCCTTGTAGTAGTCATTGCATGACCTATGAAGGGTACATTTTTCATTCATTGAATTTGGAGGTGGTCCAATTTTGCACTCTTTCAGTTAACATCTGACTTCAGTGAGTGTTAACATCAGACTTTTACCTTCGTTTCTATGTTCTTCATGAAGACGGTTTTACTGCACACAGCATCATGACATATTTGGATTGATATTCCTTCTGTCTTGCAGAACAAGTTTCTTGCATTTCTATACAAAGACCGATTCTTTTTTCTATTGTTATAGTGGGTTTCTTTGGAAGATTAGTTTCTTTGTACAGTCTTACCTGTCAGTGCACATTCAGTATAATACTTAAAAAGAACCTATTTCTTTGGTAGTGGTGTCAGATAATTGTGAATTTTAAGAAGGTCAAGAATATGGTATTTAATCTCTAATGTGTATATCTAGAGTTCTTTAAAGAAGCTTAGCATATCCAGTCTCCTATATCACGTCATTCATATAAGATGAGCTCACCATTATAAATATTCTTCTCAGAAGATTCAGAAACATTATTTTCCTTGGGAGTGGTCTTTAGTGTTGTAAAGGTTGAATCTCGTGAATATACGAGACTTTCTGTTTATATGAATTGTTGCAAAAAGCTTCCTGATTAACCCTTTCTATCTTAAGCCAAAAGGTCCTCTTTGGTGTATAAGGCTTATCTGTCAAAATTATTGGCTTTAAGATTTAGAAGATTCCTTTGAGGCAATGGCCATCTGGATCTTGTGAGGGTGATGCAATCACCATCTCTTATGGTCGCATTTCATATGCAAATGATTCAATATACAAATGTCACTTATGTTTATATTTTTAGTTGATAAGTAATGCATAAACATTTTGGTTGTTTTCCTATCAGGTGAAGTTGCAGCGAAGCAATTCCTATTGTGTTCCTTGATAACTTTTTTTATGTGGCAGCAAGAGAGTATCTCACTTGCTTTCCAGCAAGTCATTTCTTTGAGCGCTGTGGTCCTTTTGTTTTTTCATTATCTAGAGCTACAATTCCTCCAAGTAAAAGGATTAAAATTGACTGACTAATACATTTGTTAAAGCATGTTAGTGGCTAGGCATGTTAGCCATCAAGTAACAATCTATTCATATAGGTTGATTTGATGAAAATTTTGCTTTGTAAATAGAGTTAATATTTGTAAGGATAGTAATGTTACAGCTTGAGAAATATGATTAATTCTGGATTTAGGAAGCAAGTACATTCCAGTTTGGATTGGCTCTGGTATTTATTGTGGCTACGTTTCATGAGAATTATATCTGGCATCTTTCCTCTGATGAATACTATGCTACTGGTAGACTTTCTATGTACTGAAAAATGCAAAGCTTTTATTATGTACCTATGACTAACATGATCGGGACGCTTTTGTTTTGCAGGTGTTACTCATGCAATTGTGAGATGACGACCGATGACACTTTTGAGGATCGGGCATACCTGCAGTTGGAGGATTCTACTAATTTGCTGCATGGAATTGTGCATGCCAACGGATTCGGCCATCTTCTACGAGTAAACGGCAGAGAGGGTGGTTCTAAATACTTGACAGGATGTGATATTATGAGCTTTTGGGACCGGCTGTGTCAGATGCTCCGCGTCAGGTTCGTCGAGTTGTTTCAGGCATGGTTGGACCTGCGAGTTGTCATTACATTCGAATGCCCGAGAAGTTAATTGCTTGCTGAACATACTTAAAAGCACACTGTTTTACCCGCATGTGGCCTTACCAGGTGGATGTTTCTGTTTATGACAGGAAGGTCAGCGTCATGGACATATCCAAGAAACACGGAATGGACTACCGCCTCCTCCACGCCGTCATTGCAGGCCATCCCTGGTACGGGAATTGGGGGTACAAGTTTGGAGCTGGTAGCTTTGCCCTCACCGCCGAGTCCTACCACAAGGCCGTGGACACCCTGTCCAAGGTGCCGCTCTCCATCTTTTTCTCCCGCGGCGGCTACCCTCGGACTCCCCTCCAGAACACGATCGACTTGTACAGGTCGCTCTCGGATCAGCAACCGGTGACTGTCAGAGACCTTTTCCGCTGTGTGTTGCATCAACTCCACGAAGCCCCGGAGCGGGCTAAGTCTGAAAGTCCTGCAGGGAAGAAACCAGTGGCTGGAGTGCTGTGTGCATTGACAAGGGATGGCTTACAACCGGCGGAAGAGCTCATTGTCAAGGTTCTACGAGCTGTTGGTGGGTCCCGGTGGGTGACCTGGCGCGCTCTTCGAGGGGCCGCATGCTACGCCATCGAGCCGCGGGAGCTGCTCGACTGCTGCCTCAGGGGAGTGGTCGGTAAGACCGTGGGCGATGGAATGGTAGTCACTGCCCGCTACAACGCTGAGACAAAGGCCATAGAGTACCGGTTAGTGAAGTAAATATTTAGCATTTCGTTTTTTATGCAACATTTTTTTTCTTTTTGCCGGAGATCGTCTGTCTTACCATATTTTAAATTTCAGTCTTGAAGCAGCTGATAACCAGCAATCTTCCGCCCAGTGTTTGCCGAGACCATCCGCTGACCATCTCATCCATGACCTTAAATTCCTTTACGATGCCCTGCTCAACCCGGCCTCCATGCAACCCTACAAGCCAAGTGCCTTGAGGGAATCTGCCCTCAGCTCTGCAGTTAAGCTTCTCGACTGTAAGCAATTTATCAGACATTACGATGAGTCTGTATCGTACCTGTCACCTCCAAATCCATCATCTGCGACGGCTCTTTGGTGCCACGTCAAGTTGGTCGACCATCCAGAGGACTACACGGCTCCCCCACCGGAACTCCTGATTCTATCAGCAGGTGCCACCATCGCCGATCTCAAGCTGCAGGTGACGAAAACATTCCAAGAGACCTACTTGGTATTCCAGAGGTTTCAAGCTGAGCAGCTACTCGACCATGAAGAAGCCAGTGACGTGACTCCCGTCAAGTCCTTGTTCGGCTCCTACGGGGTAGCTCGGTTGAGAGGAAGGTTCCTTGGGATCGACCAAAGTCTGGGACTGTTCAGGAAGGAACGGGGAGTCGATAACTGGATCGTCGACTGTGTCTGCGGTGCCAAAGACGATGATGGAGAGAGGATGATGGCCTGCGACGCCTGTGGAGTGTGGCAGCACACGAGGTGTGCAGGGGTTGATGATTTTGAGGAGGTGCCTGCAAAATTTGTCTGTAAAAAATGTGTGGGCATTCGTAAGTACAGAGGTAGAGGAGTTGGGCGGCCAAAAAATGACAGACCCAACGGGAGATGCAAGGATGAAATAGGCCCGTCCTTGACGAGTGTAGGTAGGCTGACAACAGTGGGGTAATGGGGGTAGATTCGTGTTTTGTATAATCTGAGGTATGTGTGTATAGATCTGAGAGCTGATGAGGAATCAGTTCTGGCCTGTTTAATAATCTTTAATCTGCTGTCGAACTTCTTCCTTTTCCGCTCCTGTTTCACCTGCATAGAACCAGTGGAAATGGAACTTTAATGAAGCTTGAGGTGTGATTTGTGCATACCAACAAGTACTGTCTATATCTCGGAATGGTTGGAACTGTTCACATCATACTCCTCAATGTGTTCATGTCTTCGTGTTACTACATTCTTCTTGTTGTCTTCAGAACATGCAGGAGCTGTCATCTGCGAATGTGACTTATCAGCTCATTTTTGTTTCCAATGCTAGGACCTGCACATGCAATTCAAAGGATATCAATAACATGTTTATATGTTGCAAAGAGTGCATGCAAATTTAACCACCATAAACATAGGTCTTGGACACTCAAGAGTTTAATGGACAGTTCCGATGGACAAGAACTCTGTTCCAACAAGTAGAACAGGGCTACAAGGCCAGTGACAACATTTTCTGGTGTGTGAAATATGTGACTTGATTGGCAGCCAAAGTGAATATAGAGCCAAATCAGATCGGGTAAATTGAATACGACTCCCATCAATACAAGAACAGATAAAGTTGTTTGTATACAGCTTAGCTTTACTCTGTATCCACAAAAGTCACACTAACCTTGACCTAGTGATTTAAAAAGCGCTAGGCGCTCGCCCGAATGAAACGAGACGTTAAAATATAAAAATATAAAATATAATTAATAAACATAATTATTTAAAATTTTAAATAAAATATATTATTAAATTAAAAAAATCTAAGATATAAAATCAAAATAATATATTATTAATCTAATAAATATAAATACTATTATTAGTATACTGTTAATAATATAGTATATAGTATACCGTTAACAGTATACTGTATCCTGTTAACAGTATACAAAAGGAGAAGAAGGAAAAGGAGTGTAAGGGGGTGTTGACTGAGAAAAGAGGAAGCGACAGCGGCAGCGGCAAGTAGCGGGAGCAGCAAGCGGCGACAGCAACAGCAGGAGCGACGAGCAGCGATAGCGGGAGTGGCAGCGGTAGCGAGCAGCGACAACAGCGAGTAGCGGGAGCGGGAGCGGCAACGAACAAGGTTAGGGTTGGGTAGCGACAACTGATATCGGTTTTAGTTGGTTCGATTGAACCAACTAAAGCATCGGAGACCGAACCAGACCTAAAATCCTGGTTTGGTCACCTGGTTTAACCTAGGTGCTCGCCCGAAGCACCCAGCGCCTAGGTTGAGCGCTCGCCTCTTTGAAGCGCGCCACTTGGAAGTGAAGCGAGGCGCTCGGGCCTCGCCTCACCTCGCCCGAGCGCCTAGGCGAGCGCCCGAGCGCCTTTTTAAATCACTGCCTTGACCATCCAAGTCATTGATACAAACATTGCTATTACGCCAAGGCTCGATCAAGCTTCAAGACTTACCCAAAAAAAAAAAAAAAAATCAAGCTTCAAGTAATAGAACATACAACAAAACAACCAATCAGCAGTACAAGTTACCTTATTGTAGAACAGTCAAACCCCTATTCCAGCATTCTTGAATGTTTGTCAGATTAGCCATCTGTTGCAAGAGAAACATACATACGCAAAACAGAGGCAATATTTATTTATAATTAGACCATATGACTCCAACTGTTTACCCTGACAAAGCAACACTAGCAAGACACATGTAGACCGGCATAAAATAGTTTTAACATTCTATATAAATTGATCCTTTAACTATATTCTGACAATCCAACAAACCCACAAAGCTTCTGATTTGAATAGCAAAATCCTGAGTGAGTTAAATTCTCATCACAAAAGAGTAAGAGGTCATCTGCAAACCTAGAGTTCTTCAATTATTTGAATTTTGAAAAGAAGTCAAATACCTTCTTAGCAGTGAGTTGTATCTTGATATCTTTAAGAATTGAGTTGTATGCTACCAGCAAATCTAACTTGATAGTTGCTTTTGAAGGAATTTGAGCCCTGTGATAATTTTGAAGCAATTCTTGAGTCTATTGAATATTAGCAAATTTTCAATTCCTTATAGTGCAAACTGAACCAAATTCTTAATCGCCATCTGTATTCTATTTGAATATACCCTAGATATGCATTTACATATTTCAATGCAACAGGCAATAGGTGAGAATCCTGCAAAACGTTTGGAGCTTTAACTATAGAAACTAATGAAAGAGACGAATCATTAATTGCTTTCAGCATATTTCCCACTGATGCAGAATTCTTTCATTGCTGCACTCACCTCAGTACCAATTGAATTCGAGCAATGCTGATAAAATTTTGATACATCCATCTGGTTCAACAGGCTTGATCCCTTTCTATGAGAAAATGGTTGTGTTAAGTTCTTCATTAGATATTCTACTTTCAATAAATAAAAGCTTGTTCATCCTCAGTACAGGACAAAACTTCCAATTTATTTGGATCGACCGACCTTCTACTTACATGACCTTCAGCTTTTATCTGTATCACTAATCCTGTTATCTACTTGAAGTTGTTATGGTCCTTTGGGCATTGATTAAAATTGTAAAAGAGAATTAGGCTGTTATCTAAAGACTGAAACTAATCAACCCTGTGCTTTTGCATTATTCTAATTAGAGAGTCATATTAAGCAGATGGTTTTTTCAGCTCTGTAATTTCTTATCAGTTTAGTTACTTTGCAGCTTCTTTTGTAAAAAGAGAACCTTTATATTTTAATCAATAATTCTGGCAAAAAATCGGTACTTCAGAATTTTTTTTCTTTAGCAGCTTTAACTTTTGAACAACAGAAGAC
Organism: Musa acuminata AAA Group; assembly: GCF_036884655.1. Lineage (NCBI taxonomy): Eukaryota > Viridiplantae > Streptophyta > Magnoliopsida > Zingiberales > Musaceae > Musa > Musa acuminata. Next base: position 37,300,217 of record NC_088340.1, read on the forward strand.
ATCTTGCAACCCTTAATCGAAATCTTCCATGTCATTAATAAGCTGCAAAAGATTCTCAATTTTAGTTCAATGTTAAAGAATCTGAGGTAGTTCTCTTACAATAAGCAGTATGTTCTCTTACAATATGTCCATAGAACATTAAAATAAGCAGTATGTTCTCTTAAACCTTCAAATAATTGTTCTTACCCCAATTTTCAACTTCTCTGTTTTATGGGATCATTTAGAACACTGACATTCCAGCATTGAATGAACATTCTTTTTTTCTACCAAGACAGACCTGACCGCTACCCTTATTTTTGCCTCTTCCCTACTTTTTTTGTATAAATACTATAGCATAGGCAGACTGATTGAGTTCCATGTAAATAACAATCCCTGACTGAGTAGAAGAGCTTCCCTAATTCAATTAACTATTCTGAAGATGATAGAACTACTGGAAATCTAAATATACAAATCATCCCTTTTGTCTAAACTGGATCAGTCCCTTACTTTTAGTACAATTCTTCAGTCCACTGCCAGTCTGAACAGCCAGCAAATTATTTGCTACACCTCTAAATATCATTCCAAGTAGATGTCCCTACTTTATGCTATATCATAATCATATAATCAAATAAACCATCATTCTCAACCATTTTAACATGATTGTTGTCTTCATTTAGATTTCTTCTTAGACACTTTTAATATGCAGAACAGTCTCCTTATTTGACAACATTCCAATATTCTCTACAGAAGAAACAACCTTCTGAAAAGATTAGATGGCATCAATCCAATGTTCTTAAATAAATTAACCAATTTTATCTCATAATATACATCATCAACCCTTGTTCACAGTAAATTTAACCTCCACCCAATTTTCACTGCCTGATTTCTAAAAATAATTGATCTCTATATGATCCATTCCTTGCAATTACAACACCTAACTGCCATCCGTCGATTATAAATCTCTTATTTAAACATGTCACCAGCATTATTAAGAGTTTGCCAAATAGTTTCTTATCATGAACTTTCACCATTGAATCTAATATACAGAAATTGACTTCACCAATTAGACTCCATCTGGCGTTCATAAATTTAATATTTCCTGAACAAATGGACTCTCACCAAGAACATAACCATAGAGGCATTTGCCTATCTAATTTTTCCCAAATTCCTACAATCAGAATTAATCTTAGTATAATACTCAAGTATCATAACAATTTCCTTCATGAACTATCCTCCAAGATCTTTGATATGTTTTAGCATTCAAGTCCTTGAATGGTTCTACAGCAGAATTTGACATTGTTCTAGCATCAACACGTCAGTAGTATTACCTTAATTCCACCATCTATTAACGAAGGTGTTAACTCTGGAGATTGCATTATAGTTTTACTTCCCACCCGCAACTTCTGATGGGTCGTGTTGGGAACTCCAAAGATTCATCAGTCTCAACATACCCAATCTTTGATCAAAGTCCAAACATTTCCACAGATCAAGGCCCAAAATGAACCATTGTTTTGAGATACAAATTTGTTGCTCTCTTCTCATTATTTTGATTCCAAAATTCATGAAAGATTCTTACGGACATGAAAGTGAAGGTTTTGGATAGTTTATCATATATTTCCAATAAAGTTAATATATATATAATCGAACTGTAGCCTTGCTGAAACTACCTAGATAGTTTTTGATGTAATTTATCCATGATTAATTCTCAAAAATATCAAAGGAATAATACAAGTTAATAAATTTAGCATCCAACTGATAGACCATCAGAATGCTACATCATATGAATTAATTGATGCCAGTGAAAGCTGCTGTGTCTCTATACTTTCACATGCAATGTGCTAACTATATCATGTTAAAAGGAAAAATCTAACTAAACAGCTCATATCAATATCAAAATAGTATATGATAACAAAGTACAAGTCATAAAAATCTCCAGAATAGCAATTCAAACCACAAAAGATACCTCAGTTGGACTTGTTATCCCTCCATCTGCATGACGAGGCTACAAGTGATACTCAATTGTGGCCTCCATTCCATAAAAAAGATGTCATGTAGAGGACAGAATGGAACTGCAACAGAAAATTCTATATTATCAGAAAACACTTGTAGACAAAGAGAAATGACTTAATTCAAAAGGAAATGAAGAATACATGAAAGCACCTAAAGTTCACAAGTAAAACAACATCCTATAAGAAGAACATATGAGAAGCAATAGCTAGATAATGGACTGGCTAAATAGTTATCTTGAATAAGTAGGAGCTAAATGAAAAAGAACATTCAATTGTATTCGCAAAGGAAGAGCATAAAAGCTATCAACTTAACAGTTCAAGAAAAGAATAATGGCTCCAAATACATAAATTCACATGACCCTTGCAGTGACAAATAAGGGAGTGGTATTTAAAAGCTACAATAGCCTACATGCTTTAATTTTAGATGCTCTACTATTACAAGTATGATTTGCTACAGGACCGACCACTTATGTTCTTCTTTAGTTCCTTACAACCACAGAGTAATATCTCTCACCAGTCTGAGATGAAATAAGTCCAACTTAATAATTTCTTAAACTAAAATTACAGATCAAGTTTAAACAGGAAGAAATTCACAGAAAGCAGATTAATAATTCTACCAGAAAACTGTTGAGTGATAATGCAACTGCTAATCATGGATAGAAATTCCAAAAGGGCTCAACAGCCACCAGAATATGTTCGTAATAATCAGCTTTGGGCTGAAGATGGTGCAAGATCACCTGAAAGATCGCTCACTTAGAAATGATTAGATTATGATCACACATATTTAGTCTGGTACACTTTAAATAGAATGCAGTCATGATTGAAATTAGGAGCTCACATAGCTTTGACTCTGAGGGTACTAGTTTTACATAGCTCACCAAGTGAAGCAACTCATTTTGGCAGTTGGTAAAGGAAAAACAAGGTACAAAAGGTGTAATAAAATGAGAATATCATTAAAGTAAGGAGAAGAAAAGGAAAAGATATTCAACACCTCTTCTACACTCAAATCTTCCTTCAACAAATTGGCAGCAGGAGGCATTGATTTCATCACTGATTCATAATACCCTGTTGCCTTGTCCTGATATAAGTGGATTTTCCTCACCATATACGCATCTTCTCCTTCTTGAAAAAGAAGAAAAAGAAAGAAAGAAAGAAAGAAAAAGAAGGTGTTACCGGTAAGCTTATCTCAGTCTAATGCTTTGTGTTTCTAAGTTACATCTTATGAAGGCAACAGTATGTTTGCTCAATCTCCTGACTCCTCGCTTTTTAAGCAAGAAACAAAATATTAACATATCAACCAGTTCAGTCTTTTCGATGCTGCAGATCCAATCGTCAAGCTTGGTATACTTATTTCAGTTTTACAAATAAGCTTTAGGTTGAGTGACTATCAATTTATCCCAACCTGCAACAAATCACTCTAGCCCCTACCAAGGAGTGTAAGTCGATGCTAAATATGCTTTTGAAAGGTGAATTTTGAGATTGTGCCCTGTCTAGAAATTTCCTGTTTCGCCTTCAGCATACCTCAGTATAATTATGTGAGATAAGATTAATAACAAATTGCAAGAAAAAAAAAGGAAGCTTGAACACTATGATGCCTATAAAAAGGTATAAATACTAGGGTCACACAGGAGAAGTAATGCAATTCCAATGTGAAAAATCAAATAAACTGTGCCTCCGCTAGTCCTATTATGTGGACACTTAGAATAAATGAGAAAGAAAGGAAATCGAGAAAATAACTTGATTAGTTTAATAGACATATGCCTCTTTTTGCCTTGAAAAAGGAGAAAAAAAGAAGAAGAGATCATACTCTTCGTGGAAGACAAACTAACTTACATGCAGCCAATTGAAACAAGAAAATCAGAACACAACATTTCTAAGAAAAGGAGAAATGAATCACTTACCACAGAAGTGAAAAAACTTGGGTGCAAGTGCTTGATCAAAAATTGAACCGCAGATACTTCACATACATTGATAATGCTTAAATTTACGAATCACAACCATTTTAACATCATCATAATTATGCAGGTCTTTTTATCATCAATTTTCAAATGGTTCTAACAAGTAAGAACACCTAAGCCGCAAGTTGGTCAAGATGTTAGAAACCACAAATTAAAGGCCAAGGAAAGGAAAGTTCCAGTGGCATGAGTAAGAAATAAAGATTACTTTTAACAATGGTCATTGCTGGTTAGTGTCTAAGCTTCAAGCAGAATGTATGTTTGTCCAAGCCAATAGGGTCAAAGAAGTTCTTCAAACAAGAAAAACAAAATGAATAGTATGATTGCAACTTCAAACATGCCAATAGGGTCGTAGTTTGCCACATATCATGAAAAATTACCAAACTATCATATATTAGGTCCTGAAGGAAGTCTAAGCATCAAAGTTTCGCAACTTCTCTACCCGGAATCATCATTAAGTGAGCAGTTAAGATAAGTAATTATTCTAAGACAAATCTTTCAATCAAAAAGAAAAAGTGACTATTGAAAGAACAATTATGAGTTCAGGTACTCACAAGAAAAGATATGCTGATTAATAACCTAGATTCTAGAATCGCATCAAGAAAAATTCTTGTTACGACAGAAGTTGCCCCCATCATATGAGATTCAAATGATACCTAAACAATGAAATCGAATCAATAGCTCAACATCAAAGTTTATCCCAAAATTGTACTCACACGAGGGACAAAATTTCGAACGAATCGATGATCGATTCCGTAGAATTCCCCAAACTCACAAACAATCCATCAAGAAGAAGAAGAAGAAGAAGAAGAAGAAGGAATAAACGGAGGAGAAAACCCTAGAAGACAAGTCAAGAGCAAGAAAAACCAACGGTGCAGCTTCCAATCCATAGCCAAACCAACCGATCACCAAACCATGCAACTTAAACTTGAGCAACGAATCAAGATTCATGAGGAAAGAACAACCCGAGAGCTGCTCAGGAAAGACCTGATGGTGGCGGGAAAGGGATCGGCGGATGCGGGATGATGCACGGGATCGAGAGAACTGTGAGAATTGCCACAGAGAGGGCGCCGAGGGATCCCTTGGAATCCAATTCTTGGGGGATCGGCTGCGGCGGAGATGGTTTCGCTATGGCGGTCGATTTCGTGTGCGCTCTTCAATAGAAAGATAGACAATAGAATGGGGAGGATGAAGAAGAAGAAGAGGAAGAAGAAGAGGGGAAGAAGGCGAGGAGGAAACGGATGCGACTTGGGTCGCTTACCTTTTAACCACCGCGCGGGTGCGATTGAGAGTATAGACGGACTCCTTTTACGTTTTTTTATCTTTTGCTTATATATATATATATATATATATATATATTGTTGTTGTTGTTGTTAATGTTGGTTCCATATATTCAGGTTAATCATTATTAACATGATGGCCATTAAGTTTGAGAATATACTAAATTTTAAATATTTAAAGTACCACTTATCATCTATTGTTTGATTTCTTGTTTCTAAAGTAAAAAAATATTAATTTAAGAGGGATAAAGTTCAAGTTTTTATAGATATTAATATTAAATAGAATTTCAACCTTATTATTTTTATGATAGTCGACTAATCATGTTTTTATGTATACATATACATACATATATGTAATGTAAATATAAAAAATACCAATTCATATGGTACCTAATTTTCCTATTATGCTGTTTGAAATGCTCCCATGTTGCAATATAAAATGCAATCTTATATATTTTATTTATTAGGGTTTTACTTATCTTAAAAAGTTTGGAAATAGAATATCTATTTTTGTAAACTTTAATATAGTATGTATGTATACATATGTATATATATATATATATATATATATATATCTTCAAATGTTAAGATCCTCCACATATGTTCTTCCCATTAACTTAATATAAAAAATAAAATATTTAAATTGTTCTGAGTATTCTCCTTTTTACACTCAACCGGCAGAATAACTTAGTCTCAACAATAACATGTTTACGAGAATATATATATATATATATATATATATATATATATATACTTATACATCTGTTGTTTGCACATTTATGAGTATAGAAGCAGTATGCTGAAACCTAATGGTTGAGTCAATCAACTTGAGGTGCTGTTTGGCAAAAGAATAAGATAGCTTGATACAGATACCTTTTGCTTTCCCTGTACATAAATAACAAGACAGATTTGATCACCCTTTTACACAAGGAACAGCTTATGGTTTCTCAATATCATCTTATTTTAGTAAGATAATTCACTCCTCAAAATTTCTTTGAGATTATATCTTGAAAGAGCACAAGCTTGATCTTAAACTGGCATTGTGCTGTTTTGAGTTTGAATCTGTTGCTACAGTCTCTAACTTACAGACAAGAATGATCTCAAACATCTACATGTTCAGAACATTGTAATAAAATGGCTTGTACTTGCTGACAACAACTGGTTCAAGATTTAAGAGGGCATCACAAGTTGACACTGCTTTGAGGATTTGCTTTTTATACCACTGTAATCTTGGAAAATATCAGAGGTGCAAATTCTTGACATTATGTATTCATATGAAGTCAGTCTTGTAAAAGGGTGATGGCTTGACCATAAGAACACGCTGCTTCTTTCCAATCCAGGTAATCCAGATTGGATCTCTTGACACCACTTTGTAGCCTGCATTCGAGTACAACCTTTGAGCTCCAAAATCATCTTCATGAGCTCTCAATGCCAAGTAGCTGAACCCCCACAAAGCCGATAGCACATCGCAGGCTTTCAGCAGTACAGTTGCTATTTTTTGCCTCCTGCGATGTTGATTGAGATTAACCACACATGTCATTGTATTGAAACAAATAAATCAAAATGACAAGAGAACTTGGGGTTACATGTTGTTTTAAAAGGTACCAAATGGATTACATTAAAGAGTAAAAGTGCCATTGGCTTGCATGTTTTAGATTAAAAACTGTGAGGGTAGGGGTAAAAGAATGTAAGATCATCCAAAATGGGAAAATTCTACTTGTCATTTGTATTTCTATTCATCTTAGCATGGATCGACTCTCAATTTGCCAACTCATTGAGAACTACATAGGATAGAAATAATCTTCCATACTGTAATGTCAAAGTCCTTCCAGTGTACAGGCTCGAAAGTTCATAAAAAATCCCTTGACTAAAAGCTTTTAGTCCCTGCAGCATCTTTTATGCTACAGTTTTGCAGGCAACAAGATGTTCTTGCTTTCGACACCTAAATTTATTGCCAGACATCAAATTTCTTGTATGGCACTACAAGGAAATAAAATGAAGTTTGTATCTGGAAACAGATATTGATGTTGTAATCATCATAATACTCAGGCTGAGATATTTGCTCTTTTAATTACAATGCCAAAAGGATACAACAACTAGTCATAAACCGAAAAATATTGTGCTTTCACAATGCTCTTTAAAGTGAATGTCAGAAGCCATGAACTTCTTAGAAAGGGAAGATAGGAAGAAACAGAATAAAAGAAAAGATGAGCTATGAGCATTTTATAGTGATATATTCATAAAAAACTGTCATAAATGTACATGTCAAACTACTAATGGCAATTAGTGTGATGCTAAATAACTCCCACAAATATATCCTTTGTTATGAATGAATCATTCTTTGGAGCATCATGATGCAGCATGTTAGCATATCTCACAGTTAGTTTTTGGTCCAATAATACTGAACATTGTAGATACAGTATTCAACCTGCTGCAACATGAAAAGAAGGTAGGACCATGAGACTTCCAGTAATATTAATGTTCAATTAAATCGATGGATCTAAAGATTTTATATGTACCTAATATAAGAAATATTAAAGATTTTAAATGAATGCTAAATTATGTTTGTTTTTAAAATTAATATGTCAGTTCAGTTTCTCATGTAGCTTATATTACTATGCATGTTATTCTAAATGCCGTTATGTTTTAGAATGACAAAATTGTAGCATCATATCAGGCAGGCAAAGTAACATTTCAGCTACTACCTTCAAACACCAGGATACATGTCAAGCTATCATAAAAAGAAAAATTCAATTGAGCAATAATAAACTTAGAAGACAATGAGATTTTCATTTACCTAAACTTCGTTAGAACTGCTATTCCTGAAATATAGAGATACTCTTGTTCACCTTGGATATGGCAAAGAACATCTTCATCTCTCTGAACTGTGACATCAACAACCCCCACAATCTCCTTCAGTGGTTCCCAAAGTGAATTATGTGCACTAGCAGACTCTGCGACCAAACAAGCATACCTGCACAGTTCAAGAAAAATTAAAATCTTTATAATACTTCATGATCGATAAACTGAGGCATTTTCCATTGCCATTGCACATTACATACTTGGATGTTTTAGTAAAATGCTTCTGAATTTAATTCCTCAAGAATGAATCCAGATGAAAATGAACATTATGTCAATTTGAATACTAGGAGCCAAAATAATGAGACTAGAGAAGCCTGTAGCTACTTAATTAAAATAATGCTACAGCATAACAAACTGGATAAAAAGAGAAAATAATATATCTGCTCGGACAAGATAATCATAGAATTAGTTAAATGTTAAACTGCAAATGCATTAATTGGATGTCCTACACTTTTCAAAACTAAGAATAAGGAGCTGATTCTTTTTTCCATATGACGAGCGATAATGTATCCTCAATAAGATGTCTCACTGAGCACAAAGAAACTAAACTTATGATACTCAATGTTTGCTTTCTATCTTTACCTAACACATGGTTGTTATTTTAGTACAATCCGGTTTGCCCTGCAGTAATAAATTAATAACAAGAAAATAACTTTTCCTGTAAACTGTGTGTGTTAAGATCAATGCTATCTAGAGTCAAAAATAGCAATAGATCAAGCCATAGCTCATTAAAATAGCATATCTTAAAGAGTGTCTTCTGTAGCTATTTGCCAGATTCCAACTATTGTCTATGACATGACATTCTAATATAGTTTTTTCAATATGCATAAGAATCGACTAATACGTGCACAGGTTATTCTAATAACCTTGGAACCAAGGACTAATGAAATACAGATGCATAATGATCGAATGTGCAGTAGGTTAACACCATTCTGCGACAAATTTGATTTAGTATCCAATTATTTTCATTATTTGAAGATAACTTTTGCATTTAAGCTTTCATCTATGCCTTTCCAGCTTCTTGTAACCTGAAATGAAAGGAAAAAATTGAACTACCCAATTATACAGTGGTACAAGTCAATTATACAATTATCTACTGACAAAATAAAGTCCTTAATAGCATATCAGAGCTGCAAATCATTTCTTAAAAATAAGAATGATATAAAAATGTATTTCAAAGTGGCTTCTTAGCAGAAACTAGTAATGAAGTCGACTTTGACAATAACATATATGTATGAGAGAACATGGACACAGCCAAGTTAATTTAAAAAAAATTACAAAATACAGGTTGCATATGAATCCCTAAATACCAATCAGGTATGATTTGATAAGAACTGACCTTTCAGGTGGTGAACTTCTAACTCTGTACATAAGAGCGGAAAGCACTTCAGCCTGTCTTGTGCAGAACCAAAAAGACAATATTCACACATGAAGTTAGAACGATGAAAATCCAAATTGAACAAAACAGGAAAAAAGTAAACATGTCCAACTACTTCTGGCTATATGAATACGGAAAATCATCTAAGAGATTGAAACTAATATTTAATTTTATGTTTCTCTTGCACAAACAATTTAATGTGTTATTTTTTTCCATTTTACTCTTTTGCATACCATTTTTTTCTACCTAAATTCAACCTAAAATTATGTGCATCTTAAATAAGACAGATGTTGACCTAAATAAGACAAAGAAAAAAGCTTAGCAACCCAGGGAAAACGCAAAGGAATAACAAGTATACAACAGTAAGGAGAAGGTAATTAAATCCCCTTTTTATATTCCCAAAAAAAATTGTGATTAAAGCTTCCATTCTTAAATTGAAAAATCAACTAATAGAGACAAGTGAATTGCCGCGTATTGTAATACTTGCAGATGGTACATAACATTCTATTGGCAGCATAGACAAAGTAATTTCCCAAAGAAAAGTATGAGATCTCATTGCTCATGAATAAGAATTCAGACATAATATCAAAGAGAAATAGGATGTATAAATCAGGACACTAGTAAATCAGATTGAAGCAATATGAGGGTATACTAAATCAGCAGGGGATATCTTACTTTAAACATATGGAAGAAGAGATCATTTAACAGAGCCACAGGAGTGTGGAAAGCTTCGGCCTGGACATGTGCCACCTTGCTCATCTCTTCTCCCACCTTGGCCATCCTCCTCACTCCCCATCCGAACTCCCTCAGCAAGTACTTATCTTGACCATCTCCCACCCCGGCCTTCCCACTCTCATCCTCGCTCACAACTCCAACCTCTCCTGCAGTAGAGGAGCAGCCCACAAACCTCCTTCCCAACAGCCTCTCCCTCGCCCCACTCCTCCCCCCGTGTCCCAATCTGCACTTCTGTGAGGATCTTAAGCACAATCTTCTGCTGGGTGCAGGTGTTCGACAAGTGAACCGAGATTTCTGTACAGGATCGTGAGGGAAGCCTTTCGACAGGATCGAGGTCGCCGGGCTTGCACTCAAGTTCGCCATGCCGCAGGACAATTAGTCGAACACCTCGAGAGCTCTCGTTGGGCATAAGCCACGAACTCTCTCTGGCTCCAGCAAGACGCTCATTTCCTACTGTTTTGTCCACCATGGGAATTCTTCAGCCACACACCGCGCGGTTCGATGATCCGATCAATATTTGCTTCTGTGAACGAGAAAGGAAGGAGACGGCAAATCCACTTATCGCGCACTGTGGACCTCAAATTTTAGTTTAGGGTTTGCTTGCACCGTGGAGTTGTGACCTTGGATCGGCCGATCTGGAACTCGAAGTCTCTTTATAGCTGGGCGACCATTTCGGGTGAACCCGCCGGCCCGCCTAAAATAACCGGATTCGAAAGACGAGACTAAATATTCGGGTCGGGTTTAGCTTTTCATTCAGATTTGACTCCGTGTCTTGCATTTGATGAGAGAAGTTTGCCACGTCAATCCTACACCAACATCTCCGTCACTATATTTGGCATCTTCAAATTGATGTCAATTGCTGTACTTTTGCTTTTTTGCGTTGACTTTGACTCAGGTTGACTTTTCGAAAGAGAGTGAACAGAAATTGTGCAGCTCGCATAGTTCAAATGTGTTCTAATAAAACAGAAACCACAACCGATGGATTGGTTATATGTATTGCGTATAAATGGTGTTGAAAGAAAGATTCAGAGCCGGTCGGTCATTTCTAACCGTCCGATGCTCCAGATCGGTCCAGAACAACGTGGAATCCTTATGCAGCTCCCCCATAAGGCACACAAAACGTTTCTCTGTGATGGTTCAAACGTCACGATTTACGAAACAGAAAACAAAAACACACATCACGATGGACGGTACAGATCTCATGCCCGAAGCACGGAGATCCCCCCCAAAAACAAATGTATCTCTAAAACAGTTTCAACGTTACGAAACAGGAAACGAAAAAAGAATAACACGATGGACGGTAGAGATCGCGCGCCCGCATCGTGGAGCCCTTGGCTGGGAGCTACTCCCAAATGATGGGCTCACGAGGCGGGGCGCGGAATGGTGAGCCGCTCCTCGATTGGCGGCCGGAGGGCGCCTCGTCGGCGTGCCCGAAGCACACGCTTCCGCCGCCGTAGGGGACTCCGCCCCTCGGTGCCGCCGGCGGAACCCAGGATATGCTCCCGAACCCGCCCGCCTCGTGGCGCCGGGCACCACTGTTCCTCCAGACCCCGCCCATGCCGGCCGCTTGCGCCCCGTACGCCGCTGCCGCCGAGGTATATTGCCGGTGAAGGTGGTGGGGGTGGTGATGGTGGTGGTTGTGGTGATGTTGCGGGCCCGTGCCGCTGTTCTGGCCCAGATTAGGCGTGCTGCTTACCCGATGCATCCCACCGCCGCTCAGGTTGGGCGTGCTCTGGACCCGTTGCATGCTGCCGCCGAGAGGGGCGTTGGGACGGAGGGCGAGGAGGGCGGCGGGGCCATCGATGGTGGAGGTGGGGGAGGTGAAGGCGGAGGAAGCGGACGAGACGGTGAACATGGGGCGCCGAGGGCTGGTGGGTGCGGCGGTGTTGATGGCGTCAACGTAGCGCTGGTCGAGGGTGGCGGCGGGACGGTGGCAGCCAGAAGCCGAGGCGGCAGAGGGGGAGGCGAAGAGGAAGAGGCGGAAGCGGGGGGACGAGGCGAAGGAGGGGGAGCAGGGGTGAAGGGCGTCGAGCCGGTCGTACTCCTCGAGCATGTGGACGAGTTCCTCGTCGCAGGTGACGGTGACGAGGGTGTCGAGGTCTTCGGACACCAGCTGGTACTTGATCAGCTCGCAGCGGCGGAACATCCCCTGGATCCGCTCCTTGAGCTCTGCCACCCATGCATGCACGACATTGACGTCCACGAAAGATGGCATTAGTGCATGAGGTGGTGGAGAGTGCAGACCTGAGAAGGAGATTGAGCGGGGGACGCCAAGGACGCGAGTGTCGCCGCCGACGTACTTTAGGAGGCCATCGTAGGGGCGGGGGAGGATCTTGCCGCCGTAGCTGCAGAGGAACTTAAGCCGGTTCCTCGGGGACATCGACGACGGCGAAGAGGAGTCGTCGTCGTCGCCTGCTGCTGCGGCTGTTGCCATGAGGCGTCAACGTTATGGCCTGCTTCGAATTCAACCAGCTGGAGGAACAAAAAAGAAGCAGGTTTGGCACGGTGAGCAAGCTCGACCTAATCCTCACTGTTGTGCAACCTTGACGACGATCGAAAGAATCCTAATTCTCGCCACAATCCACTCTGTTTTGCTCACCGACTACCTATCGTATTAATCCTACAACCTACGTCGCGAACATCCGTCTGCCAAGACCGAACTATCTTGCATCAAATCTATGACCTACATTATAATCATCGCACTAACACTTTGGATGATCGATCTCAAAAGGAGTCCGCTTAGAACACGCGGAGGGATAAGAAATCCACCCCAGGAATTAATGAGAAATAGATGGGAACCTCCGCAACCTTTTCTTAGGGTTCTAATTCGCTCCCAACAAGCAAAATACGATTTTTTTCTTTCCTAGAACATCAAGATAAAAGAAAAAAAAAGGGGGGGGAGGGAACAAAACCCATCATCAGTGATCCCCAAGATTCGAGACGGACACGAGGGAGAGGAGGGACGCCATCGAACCAAGCAGAAAAACTCCGCCAAGTGAAGATTCGAGACGGAAACAGAGGACAGGGCCAGAAATCCCTAAAAGACAGATCAGAGAGGGATAACGGAGGAAAAGAAAGAACTCGCCTTTATCCGAGTGGAATCCTTCCTCTTCCTTCCTGGTAGCCGTCGAATGGGACGGACGATAGTTGGGGAGGGACGGGGCTTAAAAAGGTCCAACGAGCAGCGCCTCCGACCACAGATTTTGGCGACTCTCCTCCGATACGGCCGCTGTCGCTCCAACTCTGCCTTCCGCCTTTTCGAGAATTAGAACGGCAACCAACTCATTTTTAGATTTGAGGAAGGAGGCTACGAATCTGATAAATAGATTTGGTATATCTAACGGTATACGGTTATAGAAATATGTTAAGCACATATACACTTTTGAATCGGCATTTATGTTTTGTATGAAATAATAATTGAATCTCCAGTGAGTCCATCAAACTTAGAAGGATAGGATTGAGATTTTGATTGAAAGAAAGGCATTATGTGATAATAATAATAATAAAGCAAATATTTTTTGTGCTATAAAACATTACAACTTGTACTCATTGTATTTAGTCTTTTGAAATTTTAAATTACTTTAATGCATTTAAATGATATTATAATGATTAAAATATTAGGAATATTTGAAATCTTTTAATCTTTTTTTGGTCAAATTATTTAATATTAACCGTTGAATTACGATTAATTAACTTGAATTTTATATATTGGTGCTGATGAGAGACATGTATGAAGACAAATATGTTATTTCCAAGCATTGAAAATATGAAAAATAATCAAAGACTCATCCAATTTTAAACTTACTTCAATGATAATATATGTTTTTTTTTCTCCTTTCTTTGATTGTTTTTGGTTTAATCATTCAAAAATAAGCGAGTGAAAGAATTTCAAACAAAGAAAAATTCCCAAATTTTGGATTCATAATTGCTTTTGGAATTGCTTTGGTATCATTAATAAAGGGAAATGATGAAAACAAGGCAGGTGTAAGGTTGATGGTCATAATTGCTTTTGGAGTCTTCTCTGCACTTTATCTGTGAGGATGTCTGTGTTTTTTTATTGGGGGATAAAAGAAATTAAAAGATAAGCAGACAACTTTGAAGTTACTAAGAGGGAATTGGATACAAAAAGAAAGAAAAAAAAATACAACAAAAATTAAGGAGTTCATTTCAGAAAGATAAGATGGCAAGAGGTCCTCAATATACTATTTCTCTGAATTCCTCTAATAGCCCAAAAGAGAAATGATAAACTAATGTTTGAAAAAGACAAAATGACTTTTTTTTTATTTTCATTTTTAGAACTGTTAGAGATCATAGTATATCAAACCACTATTTGAGAAGAAGGCAAAGCAAACCAAAATATAGTTCATGTGCTCACCAAGGATGAAACAATAAGAAGAGTTTGAGAGACTTAAAAACCAAGTACTATTTGATAGAAACAGTAATGCTTAAATCATGAGGCCTTAATAACATCAAAAAGCAAGAGAAAAGTTTTTTATTTTCTCTCTCAATCTATATGTGTTTGTTTGTGTGTTGGCAAAAACACAGAAGACAATGTCTAAATTCCAAGGAGCTTTTTGCATGCCCTAAGGAGCTTCCCTTTCTTCTTCTTCCTTGAAGACCTTACCTCCTCCTCCTCCTGCTGCTCCTGCTCTACAAACTCCCCATCTCCATCACCAGTGTCATGCATCCTCCAGTAGCCTCCTGCAGCAGAGGAAGGCTTCCTCATGGAGAAGGCCCTCCTCACCATGTTGTGAAGGCTGGTGGTGCCATTGTCCCGGAACCTCTGAGAGGCAGAGCCGCAGTTCCTGCCAAGTATCGCCCCATTCCTCTGGTGGCCCTCCTCCCCCTCCTGAATCTTCACACCAGCTTCCTCTGGTGTGGGTTCTTTTGGTTCAAGGGAGAAGGTGAGGTCTGACAAGTCTGTGGAACTCAGCTTGGTCGTGATGCCAGTGCTCACTCCCATCTTGGAATACCCATTCATCTTGCTGCCAAACTGAGAAATGGCAGGAAAGGGAAGCTCCTGGCAAGACAAAATGAACAACAAAGAGTGGAGATGTAGGGTTTGGTAGGTGATGATGGTGGCAGCGAGGGTGGTGTATTGGGTAGTGGGAGATGGAGTGGTGGAAGGGGGACAAAGAAGTAGCAGGTGGGTGGTGGAGCTAGAATTGTGGGATGAGCTGGCGCATCATGAAGCAGGAAAGGTCAAAGGTGATGATGTGCAAGTTGCTTACCAGTGTGGCTATAAACCAAAACTGTTCTTGCATGATATGAATTCTTTAAGCTAACTAGGAATGTGATTAAAGGATTTAGGAAACAAAGAGAAATATAGACTTCTTTGAATTCCATCCAGGAAGGAGATTAGCTCAGTAGATAAAAAGTAAAGCTCCTGTGGATCTACAACATATTTTTGTTAGCATATAAACATTTTACAGATATTTTTTTAAAAAATAAAATATATTGTATGAGATTTTAAATCTTCAATCTTTTCCAAATCCATCACTATGGGAGTAATATTTTATGTATACAACAATAATGATGAGAAAACAATAAATCTCAATTATGTATAAATCAATAAAAATACATTGAATAAAATTTCAAATATTCAATCCCTAATAAATAGATCTGGTATATCGCCATCAGATTAATTTTCAAGGTATAGATGACCATAGATTACACTATTGTTAAGCATGTAAATGACCATGGTTTTTACATGATCCAATTTGTAGTCCTTGTTAGTGGTAAGATTTGAGCTTAAAGATGGCATTGATCTCTTGTGGACTAATCATAGAAGCAATACTAAAAAATGATCTTAATAATCAAACAAGCCTTATAATGAAGATGATGATGTCATGTGACCTTATATTGGATACAAAAGAGTATAACCCTTTATGTCATTCATTTATTATTAAAAAAAAAGAAAGGCAAATCTGTACCCCAGCACTAAAAATGTAGCTACTGCCACTTTTAAAGAGAAATGACCTTAACCTGTGTTACAAGAATATGAATATTTATTAAAATGATCTTACCCCATGTGTTACATAAATATGAATATGTCTAAAGAAACTTTGATATCAAACTGTTAACGAACTTCCAATAGAACAATCATTTCGGGCAGTATCTTTTCATTTTTCATGCTACAAAAAACAACTGAAAGAGAACAGAAAACATTCACAATAAACAAGTTAAGATGAATGATGTAGAGAGAGAGAGAGAGAGAGAGAGAGCGAGAGAGAGAGAGAGAGAGAGAGATCCACAATTTAAGGCACTGGATCTCCTTTTCTAGCATATGCATTATTATTGTTCAAGCATTCCAAAAGCAATCTTTAAGTTGGACAAGATGATGACTGAAATTAGAGAAAAGAAATCATTTTGGTATCCTGTTTTGCAATTGCAATAATCTATATAGCAAGATAGAGATGGAACAACCAAATCCAATTTTGAGTTTGAAACAATTGAGCCATCGTTAACTCCAATCTCCCGGAGCTCTGTCTCCAACTAGTTCACAATTTCTACTCCTGTGAGTGGACTTCCAGCATGAAGTTGAAGAGCACAATCACCCACAACCTACAACACAAACCAAGGAGAACAATTGGAACTCTCAACCCAAAGAGCTCATCCAAGTGTCGTAGGAACAAGAATTTCTGTACAATCAGTTCTCAGGCAACTTTGTAAAACTCATGTCTATCAAAAGTAGTACAGTAATTCATCTAGAAAGATTTCCTTTTTGCTTATTCCACAAATGCATTGGTATCGAATTGCATTATCACGTCCAACATTTAGATAACACCACCATGACCTCAAAAATAAATTTAAAATAATTTGCTCAACCTTGTAAAATGCACCCTTCTGCCTAGCACATCGTCACATGCAAAATTATACTAAACTGAGACTAATGGCATCAGTATGCATACCCTACTGTGCACATAGATTCTAATTATTTATTTTGAATGCATTAAATGAAATACAGGCAAGTAATTATGACCACGAGGATACCATTTTTGAGGTTTTCATCCATCTATGCAAATGTTCCCTTCAATTTAGATGTTGCATCAACGTTACATGACGTTAAACAACAGCTGGTTATGTGAAGCTTTTTCATCCATTAAGCTATGTATAAAGGCGCTGTCTCTAGTGTATATCTATTAAAACTAGTTCCATGAAATACAAGCAGACATGAATAGCTAAGCCAACAGTTGGATTATCTGCTGAGTAACCTTAGATATGGTTGATTTATTGATTTCTTGATGCTACGCTATAATTCTCCAACAGTTGAATTTCACCAAAAGCAGGCATGAAAACCTCAAGATGAAAATGCAAAAATGACAAATTAAATTATTTAATACAAGGTGGGAGAAATATAATATATATACCTTAGCCATTGTTCTGTAGGAGTACTCGGTAACACCAGCAACATGAGGTGTGATTAAAACATTGGGAAACTTTAGAATTGGATCTTCAGGATCAAATGGCTCTGTCCAAGCAACATCAATAGCTAAGCCACCCAAATGACCTGATTGAAGGTGCTGATGGACAGCATTGTAATCCAGTAAGCCTCCTCGAGCAATATTTACCAGAAGTGAGCCCTTCAAATGGAATAATATATTAGTAATACCTAACAGTAACATCTCTTCTTCTGTGTCTACATAGCAAACTGTAGCTTAACTCACAATGCACTTCAGATATGACAAAACAAAATTTTATTGTGCGTAAGAGGTCAAAAGAATTGCCAGTTTAAATCTTAGTTTTTGATGTTCCAACCTTTCTCATTGACGAGAGGAATCTTCCATTCACGATACCAGCCTGAAATTTCCATAATTTTTTGATAAGTAAAGAACCAAGAAAGAAATATGATAGGAAAGACAAAAGAAATAAGACAGACTGTTGCAGCATTTAAAGCCAAGCAGGTAACAACTATATCAGCCTCTCCAGCAAATTCATAAAGGTTTTCTGGGCCACCTTTCTTATCAACCAAGTGATCAATTTCGTCATTTGGTGCACCTGAGGCTGGATAAAGGACAGAAAGCAAGAGTCTCAAAACCAAGACAATGCTTATGCTTACAGAACTCAGACAAACATCACACATACCATTTGGTGGCAGTGACACTGAAGTCCAGTTCCTTTTAGTTGCAAGAATTTTAACTCCAAATGGTCGTAGCCTCTTTGCTAGATCAACTCCGATAGCTCCAAATCCCAGAATAAAAACCTGCAGTTTAAACAATCATCAGATGCATGCTATGTGAACTAATAAAACAAAAATTGGACTAAAAGTTCTTAGATATGATAGTATTCTGGGAGGCTAAAAGTAAACTTATACTTGAGGAAAGAGGATGTTGATGTCCCTCTGTCAGACACTTCAAAACACAATTTCTTACCAAATGCAGCCTCATCTCCCAAATTAGGAATAAAAGAAAGCCAAATCTGTGTTAGCCACAATGAGGAATATATTTGTTATCAAGTAATACTCCATGAGATAAAAGTGAACATAGATCGTATGCTGTAATTTGTTATGATTTACAACAAATAAATATACAACTTTTAGTTTCAGGTATATCTCACCAGGTATCATTATTTCTTGCAGCAAGTAACAGAAAAAGCCATCTATGACAAAATGTAGATTGGGTCATGCAGCATTCATAAAATGCATTAGGTCAGTTGCTGAGAAGAAATATGCGCCCAAGGCAAATTATCAGCAAACTTGAAATTTAAAAAAATTGTGACAAATTTCGATGATTGTGATACCAACCACATCAAATAATGCCAGTTGAGTTGGCACTTCGTGCCAATAGTGACATTAGTATTGCCCCATGTAATTCTCATGTCAACCATGTAGAATGCTGCAAGTTCAGTCAGTACTTCATGCCAACACTGATGCTAGAACTAATGCCCCCTTACATTGGTGTAATAATATCACCAGGCTTGACCACGGATGTTACAATAATGGGCCTGATGGCCAATACAGATTAATAGGTGCTTTTCCAGTAGGGTAAAGGGCCTACAGGCAAGCTATACTCCTAATCTCCCGGACACTATACCCTAACATGTCCATTGTTTTCTTATTTCCCCTTTTCATAGATAATTTGTTGATGAACCATGCCAAGCGAATTATAAGTTGAACTGAACCAAAATTCCCTTATCCAAACCCTTATATTGATATATTCATTGTATCTTCTCGCTCGACATTGAGGTTCCTTCTTCATATGCAGACTACTGCAAAGAAGTCAAAGTTCAGCCGAGTGCACCATACCATGCAAAGAAGCACAACCCTAATTCATTCACAAAAATGCAAAAGTCAGCCATGATCTGTCCACCGCTGCAGATACTGGAGAAAACCTAGAAACAAGGTATGAGCTTTTGCTTGTTTTCTTCCTCTTTTTCCTTTTCTTTCTTTTTCCAGTCCTTTCATGCTGCTGAGGCATCTACATTAGCAACACAGAACCTTACTGTCATAGTTAAGATTCCGTTAGTTCTTCTCATTTGTTCTCTTCTTTTTTCTTGTAATCTATGCCATTGGCACACTTTAGTAGCATGCCAGGCGACAAGTGATATCCACAACTTTAAAAGTGTTAAATAGGCTATGAATACAGAACATAACAATGTTAAGCTAATAAATTAATCAAGAAAAGTTAAACATACTGTTTTCCCAAGTAGGGTTTCTCCCACTGGCACTCCTAAATTTTTCAGTTTTACAGCATTGTCCATCTCTTTCTGCAAGAAAACAAAGGCAGCTTACACGAGCAAATCATCTATTGATATCACAAACAAAAGAAACTTCAGATGATGAAAAAGAAAAAGCAAGAATAGGTTTTGCAAGCCAGTGATGGTAAGACACATAGTTTGTATTGTTTCTGCAATTCCTTTTGCAAATTTTGTTTACATTTAAAAGAGCACCTTATATTCTGAATCTAACATATTTAGCAAATTGTTGCAACACGTCAGGTTAGTAGTTTGGTAAAAATAGCACTTTCTTGGTTTGCTGGTTATCAAAAAATGGCACAGAAGAAAGTGAACATGCAAGCTGAAGACTGAAAAGTAACTCAGCAACTTATATTGACTTAACAGAATATGCACGTCCTACCTATTTATTTAATACCATCAACATAGGCAAATAGATAATCATTGATTACATGAAAAGTGTAGTCAACAGTATGATGCATTGTTCAATATATATATATCAGATTTTCCAACATCATAATTAGTTAATTGCAATAATTGGATTTAGCCACACATCAGAAGTGAGGGGTTTATGATGGTACAATGGTTAGGTGGACTCAGTAACATCAGCCAAAACAATGTCTGCTTACCATTCCACAACCAAAGCCTAGTTCAAGTTCTGTTTGATGAAATCCTCTCTATCATCATATTTGATTCCAATTTCATAGCACAAATTCCTCCCCCACCTCGACAAATAATGTGGGCTAGAGGCTCATAATACCAACTTACAGGATTAGCAGGCCTATAAGCTTCTATTTTGACAACTACAGGTATTAGATCAGATCTATTGCTGTAATGTGCAATAAATAAGTCAGACTAGGAAAGGGATATCCATGTACAGCCCATGAGATATGTCATGATGTGAAGCTACCATTAGACCGTAGGTCTCATATGCCACCAAATAGAAACAATGATTCTGGATTATGTATTGAACCTTGAAGAGAATATCAAACCTTCGAAGGGGGAGTTGTGACTGCCCAATTTATTTATATTAGAAATGGGAAGAACAGTATGATTATATATAAGGCTATGTGGGCTCACCAATGGTAATCCAGATTTACATATTTTGGTCATGTGGCTAAAGGCCCATTAGATTGGCCAATGGACCTATCAGGTTAGGTTGAGACACCATCACAGGTTGCAGAGTAGGAATATTGGGAGTTTAAGATATTCAAAAAAATTTAATATATGCTATAACTAGCTTCTGAAATTTTACCTATGAGACTATGACATCTCATTTTGTCAGTTTTCATTTTCATTTTGATATCAAAAACAAAACTTTATCTAGTCATCTATGTCCATGCAGAGCTTACATGTCTCGTGATCCTCATTAGATTTTGGGTTTTAATTCAATATGACATCAGACAAAGAACTAGACATCATGTAGCAAAACAATATCAAGTAGCAACAGCATTTAGCACTTGACTGCATAAATTGGAACTTATAGCAAAAAAAGGAACAGAAAGAAAGACAACACAAATAGAATAAACTAATAAAAGTTTACAAAATCAAAAACCTACTTGCTTCCTTAGAAGACCCAAAATTAAATATATCGCCATTTCTGCACATGATGCAGCATTTCCAGTACTGCTTCCAGGGATTCTTGCAACTTTAATATTACATCTAGTAGCTGCCTCAATGTCCACTCCTAAAGTGTTGTTGGACTATGTTATAATGTATGCTTCGTTGGATTAGAGATAACAAGTTCACAGTCAAGTAAACTAGTCATAAAAATATCAATGATGGCCAATTGATTAATTAAAAATCATTGATTAATAACTTTCAGGCACCTTCAAGCCCAACACCAAACTGCATTAAAAGCTTCATCTGAACTGCTTTGTCAATAACCGTTGCATCAAAGCGCCGATTTTTTACCACACATATGTGGTATCTGTGAATAACATTAGGCACCTCATCAAGAGGTACTTCATCAACCTGCAAGGAGATACTGAAATGATGACCAACGGAAACAGTACTGGATAAATCTATTCTTAATCTAACCAAATCAAGATCTAAGTCAAATTGGCTATATCTAAAAAATAGACTAAATTATCATTACATGGAAGTGAAAAAGAAAAAAGAATGCTTGCACTGTGTGGTTGGCAAAGGCATGATTTTCACCATTGGTAAATTGCAGCAAAGATAAACTTTTTTTTTTGGGCCCGTTTTACTATATTGTAGGAATGTATTGTGATCATTACTCATTTATGAATGAAAAATGCATCTATGAATGAATCTAAGCACAAATCAAGCCATTTGAAAGCAAAAGCAAATAAACTAAAGAAAAAGATCAAAATTTAACTTGAACCACAGAATAATGCAAAGCTTTCATTAAATCGAAACTCGATTTAATGTTTAACTAAAAAAATGTAAAAGTAAGGAGAGGGAGGATTTCAGTTTGAAAAGAAAAAAGAGATACAAAAGGAGGAGGTTACTGGATGAAGAAAAGGGACCTAGGAGATATCAGAGCATGGCCAGTAGCCATATATGCAATGGTCAAAATCTGGACAGACCGCCCAGTATGCTTACCTGGTATGAGTTGGTATTTCACTGGTCCATATACCAACCTCCAATCGCACTGGTAAAACCTGATTTACAATCAGATTGGTAAAAACCAATTAATACTTACCACCAGTTCCACATTTTGCCTGAACCGGTACCATATGTACTGGTCCGATGGCCATATTCCTAAACCCTAAACTAAGGATATAGGTATTGCCTGCAATCGAAATTGTTCAGATCACTCCATCTAATGGAGAGATCTTGATTCAACCATGCATTCTTAAGTTTCCTAGGATCTTAAACTACCTAACCAAACCCCCATTCCATCACATAGCCAAGCCAAATGGTTGTACATTTTCATCAAGTGTATCAAATTCCTTCTTGTAGCTAGTTTGCATTCTGCAGTCACGATCACTACTCATTGTATTTGTTAACCAGCCACTTCTGTGTGAACTTTAATTTGATCTCTTTTTAAATACTAACTACTGCAAATTTTAACCATACTCACATAACTGTAGTTGTTTATCTGTTGAACTTTACGAGGGCATTCTGACATGACCCAGTCAAACATTCTCACTACAATCACTTGTGTATTTTAACAAAGAGAACTAGCCAACATGAGTGCCTATTTCTTTAATCAGATCCAACATGCCTCATAAAAAATTTTGATCTGATAGTCACAGCTGCCTCTAACCACTTATTTTCCGAGTAACCTATGGCTGCAATATTCCACTATTTCTTTAACCAGACCCAAATGCCAACCACAAAAAAACGAAAATTTGATCTGATAGTGCACAGCTGCTTCTAACCACTGGTTTTCCAAGTTTACTGAGCTACTTGAATAACCTATGGTTGCAATATTCCAGTTTTTTTTTTTCAGTTGATTCAAAGACTGGTTTTCTGCTCTGTAATTGGCATGTTCATAGAGTCAAAGTAATTCTAAGAACCAAATAAAACCTGACTGTGCATGAAGACAATGTCAATTGTGCTGATGGCTTGCATGTAAACAGTGACACACATATGGGGGGGGGAGAGAGAGAGAGAGAAACCTTAATGAATGGATAGCCCTTCAAATATTCCCGTGTGTAATTCTGTGAAGCAGGGAAATGGAACCCACAGAATAGCACATTGGTTATGTCATTATGACTCTTCTCCACTCCATCACCCATTCTCAAAAAGTCTGCACTAGAAGTTACAAAAGAAATTAAATTATGCAGCATAATCATTGCTATAAGTCATAATTGTTATAAACTTTTAAGAAGCCAAAGAATAATAGTTGCATCCACAAAAGGAAAAGAAAATAAATTTTATCGACAAACAGGTAAGGTTTCATGCATGCCCCCTGAAAATATAGAAAAGGCATCTAATAATTCAAATGTCCCATATGTTCTCCTAAATTCAAGATTCTTATATAGATGTCCTCATCACCTACATTTGTTTATGAATGTTTGTATAACCCATATTAAAAATCAATTTAACTGAAATTAAATTACCAAATAACAAACTTTCCCTATTGCTGAGCGCACATAAGTCCAAATCTAATGCTGTCCTGAACTGAGTCATAATGTGCCTCAGTCATGTCACACTAGGGTTCTAGAGTCTAAGTAGTGGATTAACAAATTAAATATGAACTTAGTACAATTGGAGAAAAAAACATCCTCATCCTTCTTCTCATAAAGCTAGGAAACACATAACTCCAAATTAAAGTCAGCCCTAAATCTATGCATATTTTACCCCAGTCAAGTTACAATGAAATTCTAGATTCCAGTTAGTAGATTACCAGATTAAAAATGAACATAGTCCAGATAGAAAAATGCATCCTCATCCTTGTTCAATTCAGACAACCACGAATTTAATTAGGAGGGTTAAGAATGCTACAAAAATTTCTTCAGATAACAGCCAGATTCTGATGCTAACCTTTAAAAAAATGTGCTCTAGTTTACATGGTTTAGAATTTAGAATGGCCTATCAATAGTTGCAACTTTCAGAGGTATTCTGCAATGATACAAGACACTAAAATGCATGTATATGATTCACTCATTCGACTCTTCCACTCCACTATTTACGTTCATGTGCATGAACCCTCTCCTTAATATTCTAAATTGATAAACTATGTGATTCTAATATAATCTATAGGGCTTAGCTAAATATTATGGTTTCATTCCAACTCCCTTGTCTTCTCTCTCCCACAACCTCTCTTACCAGATAAAATCAGGAATGCACCCTTAATAACCTGCAGATTAATAATCCAAAAACCAAGATGGTTCTGTAATCAGGCTAGGTGATGATGCATCAGCCTTTAAGTATTATAAGAGGTGTGGCCTATAGAAGGTAAAGTTGAAACTGGCTTAATTATAAGCTGGCACAAGGCTTTAATCTAGTTGTCTCCAGAACCTAAATATGAAGATGTAAAGTCCCTACGTCGTCAATTATAAGCTGGCACAAGGCTTTACAACACTACGTCGTCAAAGAGAAGGCCTTGGCGCTCTAGCCTTGAGATTTACCAATGGTCAATCCATTACCTAAACCAGTACCACAAACTGGCTGTCCAAAGATCAGCGTTTAAAGCACCTGGTATGTCAACCAACATTTAAATCACCCGCTACGTCTTACAACCTTGTGAGTGGTAATTAAGCATACAACAACTTAACAAATCGAATGAAGCAGCTACCCAACTCCCAGTCAATAGCCATCATGCCTTGTCAACTGTTGACCGACAAAAGTCAGCTTGGATTACTGAATTTGATGATCCAGCAACAGTTCTTGAAAAGTAGCATTAATACAACGCTACTTTTCTTTTATGAGTTAAAAGAGTGAATACAATCTAGGTTCATACTAATCAGGTTGGCAAGGACCTCAGGAGAAGAAATCGGGCATTAACCTTCTGAAATCCAAAACCCCTCAATCATCAACCAATCAACTACGATAAAACTTTAGGCCCCTTCTTTAACTCCCCAGGACCTACAGCGAAGTGGGACTGCAGGCAAATCAAGCAATCGAGAGACTCAAGACACCAAAACAAATCGACACGATACGAAAATGATTCACCTACGGAGTAATCGAGGAGGGAGATCTGGGAAACCTCGGAGTCGGCGAGCAGAGACCCGAACTGCGTGCCCTAACAACACTCCCGCCATCTCCGTGACCACGATGCCACTTGCTTATATAAAGCTGACGCAGCAGAGCACCAGCAGGAGGTGCTCGTATGTGCTGCCTCGTGTTGGGTTACTTGACTCGTAACTGACGCTGCCGCAGGTCTTACGAGTGGCAATAGCGATTCGAAGAGTAAGTGATTGGAGTCGTTCGCGTGGTCCCACGTGGTAACTATAAGGGCTTGTTGGGCATGACGGAAAAAAGAGAAAATAGATATTAAACCTTTTTAATGGTTTGGACGGACGCTCGGTGACGAGGAACAATATTCCATCCCATCGAATGACGTCATGTGGCGATGCTCATTCCAGCCAGTAAAATATATCCACGTCGACGGATAACGTCGGAAGATATCGATATCATCGTGTCGACATACCAGTTTTGAAAATACCGATAGATTAGTTTAGAATATATCGTTGTCACTCACTATGTTACCGGACCAGCATGGAAAGATATGAATATCTCAACATCAAATGCACATTAGATGTGTTTTTTAGAAGAAAGAAAGAATATCTACGATATCCTGATTTTGATGTGTGTTTAGACATGTTATATGTGTCTATGATACCAAAGAACTTAATAAAAGTGACATCATCGATTTTATATAGACGAATCTAACCCATTGCTTAAAAAGAAAGTTAAGATAGAATTTAGATAAATAATATATATATATATATATATAATTTCATGTCAAGAACTTTAAATATTTTTAAATTATCTATTGGCAATGCATTTGTAAATAGACATAAATGTTTTCGATTTATAATTTAATTATAATAAAATTATTTCACTCCTTATCTACAACGGTTTTTTTTTTTCTTTTCGTCCTCCTCTTAATCATTTGAGGTGACATGAAATAATTAAAAATAAAATGAATGATAAAGTGAGATGAATTGAAGATCAAGAAGAAGATGCGAGAAATAGATTTTTAATATTTATCCTAATAATTTAATATTTTTGAGGTTATGTATATTCTGTAATAGTTTAAAAGATGTCATCTTCTAACTTAATTATATTAATCGAGAAGATATTGCTTCAAGCCTTTGTAAATTATCTAATAGGATACATAGGGTGATGAAAAGAGCTTGTGATAGTAGGGTGTATAGCTGAAGATAGTAAAGAAGTAAAAAAAAAAAAATACCGAAATGTATCGCCCGTATCGGGTGGTGTACCGCTAACGTTAGTACGGTACGATAAGACGAATCTTGTTTTAAATAATAAGCTATAATTTTATCTAAATGAGATTTGTATTGATAATTCCTTTTTTTACTATATATAATATTATTATTATTTTTTTATTTCTAAGATATTTCGATGTAAAAGAACATAAAAATATCTCATCATATATTTTTTCTTTCTCCTCGTAAGCAATGTTCCGTAAAGTCCACTAGACAAACGTAAATACTCTTCACATTCTATTTTTATTTTATTTTATTTATTTTTATTTTTTTTAATGACATCGAAAGCGTGACGAAAAGTGACATCGACATAACTAAAGTCCTAATAAATAAATAAATAATTATGAAAATAAGAATAAGAATAATTATTAATGGATTATAAATAGTAAAATTATTTTTTAAGCGGTACATAATAGCAAAATTGGGTTGTCACTATCAAACGTCTAAATCTAATGCAAGTGTCAATCTAAATCGTAAGTGGTTCAATCGCATATGCATTAATCTGTATGCCTACGGATATGGATAAATGGATTCATGCACATGACAACCTCCTAAATAGTGAGTGTTGTTGCAGTTGGAAGTGAGGGGGATCATGAGAGGTACGCTTGCCAAATGCACTGTACTGGTGGAAGTGCAAACGAAATTAATGCAGTCATGGAACCAAAAGGCCTCACCTACCTGTCTTGTGATTGGAGGCAGCGGTAGGGCAGGCATTACCTTCCACCCCATGGCAAATAGGATGGACTATTCGGTAAACCATTAATGGGAATCAAAAAGTAAAGCACTTTTTCTTTGGTGAACGCTTTTTTTTGCCGACCACATATTGGTTAACCCATTCAATTACCTCGGATGTGGCAACGGGTTGGTACAACGATTGCTCTTGTTCCTATCGATGTAGGATCCTCTCCAACAGAAACAATACAGGATGATTTAAACAGACCGTTCGACGTGATGATTTGAGGAATGGACGATTTAGATGAGCAAACGGGAGAGGATCCGTGCTCGAACTTGGACCAGAACATCGTACGACCTCTTCCGAAACGGACGGCTAATAGCTCTTCCAGAAAAGGCGAGGGCTGATGGCTAAGTCCGGCGCTGTTATTTGGCCCCTTGGATGAAATCGCTCGGAGAGCTAGAAAAGGGATCCCTTGTGTTGTTGCGGAAGCCTTTTAATTTCTCGAGTGGGATCGCTTCTTGTTGCGCTATCGTTTCTCCGACAAGCGATTCGTCGCTGTCTTCCAGCTTTTCCTTTGTCTTTTTCCGTCTTTTTGTGGTTCCTTTGGGGAGGAATTATACAATTTTTGTTGATAGAACGCGCATAGTCCGTCGCATTCATGTACGGAAGGATCGGGGATCTCAAGGTGGCGTTTTGAGAGGGGGGCTTTAGAATTTGAGGCAATTGGAGTTAGATTTTTATGTTGCTTTAGTCTCTTTCGGGAGTTCTTGCGTTTTGGTTGGAATTTGGTGCACATGCTGAGAAGACGATAGGAACGCCGGGGGATGTTCTTTTGTGGAGGATGTGATAGGCTTGTTGGATAGGAATTCGCTCTTCTGGTAAGGATTATGGGAACCCGAGGGGTTTCTGTGCTTTTATTGTGTTAGAGTCGGAATCAGGACATGTTGTGGGAATCCTTTTGAGTCGCTGTGGGATTAGAGCGAATATTTTGACAGATCTGAAATTTTTATATTTGTTTTTGATGGGATTTGATAGACAACTGAAGATTTTCCTCGTCGCATTTGGCTATCAAGGTTGAGGATTTTACTTTTGGAGTAGAGGTGCTTACATTGCCTTCTCCGAGAAGAATCTCCTAAAGGGGTAGGTTTCAGGGAAGATAAGATAGCATCTTCTTTGGATTCTGAATCCTTTTCTAAGGAGTAGGAAAGAATTCGGTGCTGTTAAGGTTGGTGATTCGCTAGGATCATGACTATGTCGTCTCCAAAACACTTTTCAGCGCGCTCCATTTTCAATATTACTGCGTCAGTGGGAGGGTTGGCTTTGTTTCTTATCATCGCTTCACTGGTGTTGGTTCCATCTCTCCTCGGTTCGGCCTTCCATGATTATTTGTTAGGTGTGGATCGATATAGAATGCCCGATTCTGTATCTCTTGTAAATAGTCAGACTGAAGTTCTGTTATTGCCACCAAATCATGCACAGGATGGCCATAATGATACTGTCACTAGGGAATCTTCACCTGATCCTGATGTGCCGAGTAGTCTTGCAGATGCCACTAAAGGAGTTACTGATGGGACGATGGTAACGAAGAGTGAGAGTACCTCCGAGGCTCCTAATCTAACAAAGGTCATTCAATTTGGAGACTTGCCTTCCCCAGCTATCTCCAATGGTTCTGGTAAGAGCGATTTGGGAAACTCTGATGATGACTTGGCCTCTTCAAATGATATATCAGCTGTTGTTCTCCCTTCATCTCAACCTGCAGACTCTAGGTTGGTTGATTCTAGTAAGTATCACTTCTTTTTCTAAGTTTTGGGTGTTAATCAATAATGATAACTGAAGCCTTCGTGCCAAACAACATTGTTCAAATTTCAGCTGTTTTGCGCATTTGCTGAGGCTTTTTTTGTTTTTGAAATGGGTAGTTTAAATGAAGCTGTTCATATTGTAATTTCCCCCCTAAATCACCATCTTTGTTGCAATCTCAACTAAGAAAATTGATATTGAAATGGTAAAATGACGACATAGAAAAGGACTTATACATGCTACTGGGGCTAATAGGAAGTACAAAATTTTGATACTGTTGAGAGATGTAATTTATAAAGATTGGTGAAGACACATTTCTTCATGCTGTTCCCTGACTGAGAACATCAAGTGCCTATGTACATCATCCAAAGCATCGAGTTAGAGCTTTATATATGTGTTACCATGGTAGCCTGTGAAATTTTGAAGAAAATTGCAGTCCTCAATGTCATAAATTTATGACTGTGGAAAGAAAAATTATCATGGTTCAAATTAGATAAGCAATGAAATTCTGGTTTTAGTTTTCTATATAACACATATATTATTTCATATCTTCATGTTGAAAAATCCAAAGTAGGATGATTTGATGCTTTTGGTTCTGATCCTAACATTTTGAATCAGAAGTTTGTGAATTTTTTGGTTATAAATTCGTTGTAATAAGCATTTAATTTGTTATACTTGGGGCCCTTTGAGCACATGAATTGATTGATGCGGTCATGTGGATTCAATTATTAACAGGACTGCCTTATTTAATTTTGTATAACATAGAATAATGGGGCCTTCTTAAGTCCTGAGATTCAAATTGAATACTTGAACATTTATGTTATCTCTCCTCTTTCAGTTGTTAAAGAAATAAGGATATTTCAAGGTGTGTTGATTGTCAGTCAGATTGAGTATATGTGATTGGTAAAGTTATATGGAGATTCACTATACTAGGTGCCGTTACCTTTAGTTTTGGACCCATTTGCAAATGAACCCATCATATGCATATGAACCAATGCCTGATAAAGATCATATACTTTGATGATATGCTCTAAGAAAATAAGGATGGGGATTAAGAAAGACAAGGTCATCAAAATATGTATTGTCTTGGTGAAGTTTTTAAATCCTTCTGGTAAGAATCCAGAACTCTAGCTGCCTGAGAACTTAGAAGGCAAGAAATGTGTTTCACTTGTATATGGTTATCAGAATGCTGCTAATCACAATTTATTAAGCAAGAGATTAATATATTAGCTACTGAATTAAAGCATTTCAAGATTTTCTGGAAAAAGTAAAATTGACGGAGACACTATTTGTTGTTGGCTCATATAACTGATTCTTTGTTAAATATGATATGCATGTTTTGGAGCCCTAAACTTAATACCCATTTTTTGCTTAGTAAAAGTGCAAGCAAATGGTGCAGGAAGTCTTATGTAGTCTCCTTATTTAGTTTGTGTTCTTATCCAAAGTATAATTAGGAGGGAGGATAATCAAGAGATTGTGGTACTTCCTTTAATTTATATGTAAAGAAAACCCAGAGAAAAAGTATGAAGACTTTGAGCTGCAAATTGACTAGTAATATAAAAAGCCTGCCAATATCGTGTCACAGCTCTGTCACATATCTGTTTCCATGTGGATTAATGATGTGGTGGAGGAAGTTCTAAGAGTTGCACTATGTATTTTGTACCAAGTTTGTTCAAGGTTAGTGGAATAAAGTACAGTTTGATTTCATGTTTGTAGTGAAAGAAGCATCTAAAAATACATTGGATATTTGTGGATGGTCAAGTGACCATTTTGGCTAAAAATGTCAGTTGCAATTACAATATTTTGTGCATTTCTATGTTGGCAATAGGACTTTATTTACCTTTTGTCTTGTATAATTATTGAATATGCTTCATTGTCTATTGGGATTATGATTGCAGTTACTTAACATATTTAAAAATAAAAAGCACACCGTTTGACGTTATCTGGTGTTCTGTGAACATTTAACTCTACGTGCCACGTGCATAGTTATCTTTTGATAACTCTGACTTAACTCCTAAGTGATTCTATACATATCATGCATGATAAATATAAAGATGGTTTCATATTCCTAACTAAAGCTTGGAGACAAATGTATCTCTAGTACATAATAGTGCTTTATCTTACCTCCATACTATTTGCTTTTTAAAATAAATTATTTCTGCACCTTAAATTTGCATGTTCTTATTGTCTAGGGAGTTGTGATCTTTATAGTGGCAAGTGGATCTATGATCCTGCTGGGCCATTGTATACAAACAACACTTGCCCTATGATTACACAGATGCAGAATTGTCAGGGAAATGGGAGACCTGACAAGGACTATGAGAACTGGAGATGGAAACCTGAACGCTGCAACCTTCCACGCTTTGATGCAAGGAAATTCTTGGAGTTAATGAGGGGCAAAACACTAGCTTTTGTTGGGGATTCCGTTGCTAGAAATCAGATGGAATCCATGCTTTGCATTCTATGGCAGGTAAGCTACCTTACCCTGAATTGTCTTGCTGAATAGACTGATATTCTGTTGATGAGAAGCACTAAGCGACTACTTTGCCCCATTTTGTTGGCTTCACATTTATTTTGTAGATTTGATAGCTGAAGGTCCACAAAATTGCAAAATATGAGACTAAATCGAGTATAGGTAGTATACAGGAACATAGAGGAAATAGTCCACCTGGTTGTTCCAACTTGTATTCAATTAACAATAGTGCTATTAGTAAGAACCTTATTTGAGAACTTTATTAGGGTAAGGGTCCCAGCTTCTATAGACTTCTTTAGTTAACTAATATATTGTAACACGCCCAATTAGTCTCACATCGGAAATGGACAATATTAAGATTGATTTATAAGGATCTGATGAGTGTATTACTACTAACTTCAGCTTAAGCATTTTGATCAGGAGTTTGGAGCAAATAAAGTTGATAGGCCAGTTAGCCCATCAGGCTCGAGTCATAACATATATACTTAGAATCAAAATCAATTAGATCACCATATATGATTGTGGCCATCTAGGACATGCTGATTGAACATGAAAGAAAATACCAACTACAAAGATGTGATAATGAGCTGAGTTGAATTTTGCTAGAAACCAAAAGGACAATCTCATAGATCTTTAGTGTTTGTAAGGTTTTGTGAAAGTGTCATTATAACTTAAGTCTGACTTCCTGAGCTGCACTTGAATGCTGAACATAGGCATAAAATACGGGTACCAAACAGTATTAGCGGTTGAATTTATCATATAGATTGGTACTGGTTGGTATTTATTTTTCTAATTATTTAATGATACCAGGAAGTTTAGGTCATGTATTTAATGTTTTATGCACCTTTATAGGTAGAAGCTCCCAAGAACCGAGGCAACCGAAGGATGCAGCGATGGTACTTCAGATCGACCTCCACTACTATCATCAGGATATGGTCATCGTGGCTTGTACACAAAACCTCTGAGACCTTCCAGTCTGTCCCAGATAGTGTTGTGAAGGTTCATCTGGACCTTCCAGATGAGGATTTCATGGAATATCTCCCAAAATTTGATGTGGTGGTCCTTTCGTCAGGGCACTGGTTTGCGAAGCAATCTGCCTATATCCTCAACAGCACACTTGTTGGGGGACAACTCTGGTGGCCTAAGAAAGCAGGGAAGATGCAGATTAACAACATTGAGGCTTTTGGTGTATCAGTCGAGAGCTGCCTGACCGCCATTGCCTCTCATCCAAACTTCACAGGTCTAGCTATTGTTCGCTCCTATTCACCGGATCATTATGAGGGTGGAGCTTGGAATACCGGAGGTTCATGCACAGGAAAGGTGAGGCCTGTGAGCACAGTAGTAAGAAATGGTTTTACTGATGTGATGCATGAGAAGCAGGTTAGTGGCTTCGAGCGGGCAGTGAAAAGGGCCGGAGCTGGTTCAAAGTTGAGATTGATGGACATAACCGAGCCGTTTGGATACAGGCCTGATGGGCATCCAGGTCCATACAGGAGTCCTGATCCGAAAAAGATCACTAAAAGGGGACCCAACGGGGAGCCCCCACCGCAGGATTGTCTGCATTGGTGCATGCCTGGGCCGATTGATACCTGGAACGAGATTCTGCTAGAAGTTATTCGGAGAGAGTTTGAGGATAAACAATGAGTCAATTGTCTTTCCACATCCTATTCAACTAATGGTTCATCACTGCACAGAATATGCAACGATAATATATCCTTCAGAGAGTTGTTGGCTATTGCTAACACAGAGCTACTTTCTGACCGGTAGAATTCTGTTCTAAATCTTCAAAGTAGAATGATAAATATCTAGATGCTTTTTGTGGGCATTCTCTATAAGTTTCTTGGTCTAGAATTGTTGTTTGATGTGAAAAAATAGTCAATAGAAATGACACTTGCCAAATTTTCTTGTTGATCGGAGGCAGTAAGTATACTATGCTATTCCTTGTTATAGAATCTCTTCTAGTTTCTTGTCTACATTTGTTGTTTGATAGGAAGAAATAGTTGTCTGAAGTCACACTTACAATTATTGTGGAAGGTTTGTCTTTCGGCCAAATTTGGACATGTTTTCTGGTTGGATTAGGTTTCAGTAGTGTAACAACTGATTTGTTCTTCAAGCAATCATCTTTTTCTTCTCGGATGCTTTACTGTAAAGAAAAGGAAGTTTGCCTGATTAGTGCCTTGGAATTTCGGGTGTGAACCCCAAATTTAGATCCTATAAGCTAGCAGGCGGATATAGATCCCGGATCCGATAGCTGGTACAAAGGATCGGATATCAAACCACGATTTCCAGAATTATCGGATTCGAACCCGCATTTGGAGTCGGGTATGGGTTCATTATTTGATGCTGAAGAGAAAACCGGGTTAATTTTGAATTAATTGGTCCTAATTTCCTTCTTCGGCTGCTGCAATCGCCGCCACCGTCGCCTGTGAGCGCCTCTCTCTTCCTCGATCGACTTCGAACTCCATTTCTTGGCTTTACTGGTGGTTTGTCGTCGTCCCGTCTCCGGTGTTATTCGGGTTCCGAAGGAAGGAGAGGAAACGATGAGCTTTAGAAACGTCAAGGTCCCGCAGCTGGGACGCTGGTGAAGGCTGTCTATGCTGCTCTCAATAACCTCCTCTACAATGTCGAGGGCAGTCACCGCGCCATCGTCTTCAATTGCATCCAGGGCATTGCAAGGACAAGGTCAAATCATTTACCCAATCACACGAATATAGTAGATTTTAAGTGCGCCTTTGATAACCCCTAAAGAATGTTTTCTTGTTATAATATGTTAGAGCATGTATTGATGTTAATGAGAACCTTTCTGAATTAGTGTTAGTAAATACTTGATTTAGTTGACGATCTGAAGGCACGAGGACATCAGGCATCACTTTGTCGATGATACATTGTAGGAATCTACCATGTTCAAACAGATTCAAAGGAATCTGTAAGTACAGTAGAAATTACGTGGTCAGGTCTGGTATTAAGACCGCGTATAAGGATTAATTTTAATCTGTAGTTCTATAGGTATTTTTTTATCAGTTTTTCTGCATTGAATGTGATCTTTGCTTTCATATAACACAAAGCTTACATACATGTCTATCCTGAGGAAACACATTAAATGATTTCATGGTTTAAAAGGCCAATCATTTATGATGTTCGTACCCTTCTCCATCTGGTAGAGAGTACTTCAGGGAATCGTGATCTTCAAATGGTAACTCTCCTTTTTCAGTAACTTTCTTTTTGTAATAGAAATAATGTATATTTTTTTTATTTTATTGATCTAATATAGTGGGCAAAGGTTCAGCGGCCCTTTTGCCTGGAAACTAGTTGGGTCATGATACTTTTACTTGATTGCTAAACTTTTTTTTTGGAAGGAAACATCATACCTTGTTTTCATAACTTAGTGTCACCAGCATGACTTTACATCTTCTATGTCTTGTTTTACAAGCAAACACACATCCATATCATTATTTTAGAAACTATTTTTCATTGTTAATTATCTGCCAATAATTGTGAATTGATCTTCCTCATATATTAGATGTAAATTTAATTATTTTTCTTTTTTCCTCCCTTTTATGCAATTCAGTTTGCTGACCTAGATCATCTGCAGTTTCTCCTATTCATGATTGGAGAGACAAAAATGAAACTTAAGCAGTTTGTATCCTCTCCTATTCATAATCTAATAGCTATTCATGTAATGTGTATAGCTCCTTGTGGATTTTAATCTATTTCTCTGGTTTTCATTCCTCTGAATTATCTAAATAAGTTTACCGAGTTCGAGCTTGTGTTGTGAGCGTATGGTCTTTCTCCAAAATTAACTTGCAAATAGGGAATTTTTTTTCAAGCTAAGGACCACTTTCTGTAAGACAAGCCCTTGGCATTATAACTATTGAGGAACGTGAATAAAGGCTCCAAAATTATAATGCTAAGAGTTATAATGAGGAACGTCATTGCCCTTGACAAGACCACTTACTCCGAAATTACTCAGCATTAGGATGTCAATTGAGGAATGTCTACATGTGATAGGCTGTGAGTCAGGAAATACAAAAGATATTGACTGAGAGAGCCAGAAACTTCAACATTGCTTTGGATGATATTTCCATAACAAGCTTGATCTTTGTGAAGGAGTTTACTAATGCAATCAAACTTAAGCAGGTTGCTGCACAGGAAGCAGAGTGTGCTGAGTTCATTGTTGAAAAGGCAGAAAAAGATAAAAATAGTGCTGTTATCAGCATGAGCAGTATCTCGCAGCTTTCATAACTGAGGTGCCTTGGCTTTGGCATTTGCAGTTCATCTGCTCTGACACACTAGCCAATTCAACATTCTCTAGAGAGAAGATGATTAATAATCTCCAGTTTGCTAGTCTTATAAAATAGATGGACTATAAAAGTAAGCAACTTCAAGTCTGTTTGAAGCAGCTTTACAGTGAGATTTTCTACAAATGCACAGAAACATGGTTACTCTCATTCTCCTTTCTTCTGCTAACAGAAAGAGGCCAAGAGGACTAGCTTCTAGGTCAAGCAATTGCATTTCTTGCTCTAAGATGGATTGAAGCTGCAGACGAGATAGCTCATATAATTGCAAATTCATCCATTCGCATCTTCTTGCAGTCAGATGATCTACTGCTGAACCAACTTTGAAAGCACGACTGAACTAAAGAAATGAGAAGCATGATTTTGTCCTGATTTGTTAGGATAATCAAAATCTTGTAAGGGAAAGATAAACTTGTCCTTTTTTTGTTTGAAAAATTAGAAGTTTGTCATTTGATGTGGAATTTATTTTCTGAATGAAATTTGAAATGGAACCTCAAATATCCATTCAGAAGTTTTCAATTGACTTGCATAAGATTTTGTTACATTCACTTCAAATTATTATCATCCTCTGAGACTTGCTACAAGCTTATCGCGAGCTACATTGCTCTTCACAGTTGGGCTTTAATGTAGAGTGGTTTTTTCTGCAGTTAAAGTAGATTATCTTCCTATTGCTAGAATCATAAGGATTATGTTTTCAGATTATGTATTGTTTTGTTCCCATCAAATGGTTTGTAGCAGTAAACAGGATAATCTGATCAGGAGCTGGCAAATGTTGCCAAGATATTGTATGTCACTGGACTGTTAAGAAGGGTTATAGTGACAACTGATATAAACAAGCCTTCCTTTTATTGTTTGGCCTGAAAGAAAAGTTTAATTGCATCCAAGAGAGCAGATTCCATTACAGACAAAACCTGTATTTACATGAAGGATATGTGAGGATCATGGGGTGGCCATTGAATCCCTTCTCTTGGGCAAGGAAGAGGAGCAGGTTGAGCAATGAAGGTAGGATACTGCTGGCCCGGCATTAACACAGAGAAATCAGCTGTGTACTGAGTTCCAACCTGCCATTGCCAAATGACATTGTATTGAGCTATAAGAAACTTGCAGATGGAGCCTCATAGAGTTCATCAAAAGTATTGCAGAACTATAATGAAGTCTTACTGCTACCGGATGCTGAAACTTCTGCAAGTGAACCTGAGCATGTGGTTGGCTCATCTCTGAGGATTCTGTTGCACTGTGCCGAGAACTTAGAAGAGATGCCCTTGGCTTGATCAGATGCTCAAATATCGCCATGACGAGGAACATGGAGATCAGGATTGCGGTTGCAGCTAAACCGAATGAGATCGCGCTCATCGATGTTCCTAGGTCCTTCCAAGAGCCATCCCTGCCGTAAGCTAGTTCTGATGGAGTAGAGACAGAGTCTCCACTCCATGTCTGTGGCCTCTCTCCAAAACTATTCATGGCAACTTCTCCCTGCACACCAGCACTTGTGAAGTCATATCTCAGACAAGAGATGGCATGAGGAAGGAGGTACGTAACAAGAAAACTCAGCTACATATCAGTCTGGTCTATAGCTTAATCTTATCACCTGCAAGTGCTTTGAATGATATAATTGGTTTTGCAGGATGTAAAGAATGTGACAAGAGGGGAGGATCTATTGCCTTAAATAACCATCAGTATACAAGAAGAATTATTGGGAATGGTGAACCTTGACCCTGCATTTTTCTTCACCTCAGGGATATGACACAGCATGCCATACAAGTGCATTTGTCTCATCTATTAATTGAGCAGGATAGTTTGGATCACTGCCAAATGCATCTGGAGATGCTACGTTGTAAACAAGTTGAAGAAAGAATGGAGAAAACATGACATCTGAACAGAAGAAGGAAATGTAGCATCCACTCAGATAGAACATGGATCAGAGTCTCAACATTTGCATTGGCTTCTGTGATAGATCACAGATTGGAGTGCTAATTGATTTCATTTGATAACAACTGATATGCAAGTGTAAATTTTCATTCAGTTTTCCAAGTTAGCTAAAATCGTTCCTATCAGATCATGCAGAACTTTCAAGTCAGTTCAAACAAGTATATTATGGAAGTATCTCTGAAGCAACAGAAATACAGAAACACAAGCTGAAACTTCCTTTCTGATGTATGAAACCCAAATTGCTTCTACAAACAACATCATTGTGAAGAACTGTGGTTTGGTGATGATGGAGAGGAAGTTTCAATCTGTGAACAAGCTGCAAATGCTCCAGCAAATGATGATTGCAATGGTTTGAAAGGTGAGTGGCAAACAAGAAGCAGACTTCCACATTGATTTGATTGAACAGAAATGAATATGAACTGGCAAGAAGGAAAAAAGCAAAGAATGGAAAGAAAGAAAGAAAAACCTGTCAGATGCTTGAACTCAGAACTCGATTGCAATCAACACTTCTCAAACTGGCTACCATGGACTACAGAAAAGAAAGCATTTGGCTATCTCCGATCTCCTTTGATGCTCTCCAGTCAACAACCTCCTTGCCTCTCATGACAAACAGTACTTTGTTCCTGAGCAATGACAATGGATGATCACAGGCATGACTGGGGGGTGTGGGGGGATTGATTGGTCACTTTAAAAGCCATTCTTCACTCCAAAAGATTACTTAGGCAATGTCATGGTGGGGTAAAGGGATAAACAAAGATCAGAGGCAGTAGTATCCTACAGACTTCCACCACCACTATGGAAAAGAAAAGCTGCAGCTCAAGATATAAATTTCAACACTGATGGAAGGCTGCAGGCATGGGACAAAACTATCAGTGTTTAGTGTATAATGCTTTGGGTTTGGCAAAAGAATGATTGATCACATACAGTATCAACTCAACTCAACCAAAAAAGCATATAGTAACAGCTAAAGTGACACTACAAGAAGGAAAGAGAGAGAGAGAGAGATGGTAATGATCTGAGGTGAGAGATCTTACAGACATGCATCGGTAGAGGTACCATGATTCAGGAGACGAAAGGAATGGATCACCTAAAAAGACTCAAAGAGGTGCACATGATCGGCAAAAACCCAAAAAGATATCCTATTCCCTGAATGTTTTCTCATTCATGATGATGATACATGTTGCAGTCCCCTAAGTCCTTGTCAGAAACAGGAAATCAAATGACCAAATTATTCATTTGGAGTAACCAAGAAGGGTACAAGGAATTGCCAAAGCATGTGAGTGAGCAAACATCATTTGCTTCGAAAGGATAATCTATGAATAAGAACAAGAGCAGCTATAATGGTAGGTTGTCTGATCAGAACAGAAGTAGGAAGACAAGGAAGCAACGGGGGTCCACTGTCCACAAGCCAATAACCATGTCCAAGAGGTCAGTGGATGCCTGTGGATTTTTTATTTCAAGGAAAAGTTTATGAGAAACTGATGTGACTTTCCCTCTGTAAAATAAGTTTTGATTGCATCTGTGCAGTACACATGAACATTGTAGTTGGAAGAGAAGGGTGGTGGTGTTCAGTCTTCCAACCAATGCCTTCCTCAATGTAACTCCACATCCTTTGTTTCCATATGGAAGAGGAAAAAACATATTAACCCCATTAACATGACATAAAGGAAATGTCCAACCATGTATCTCTGTAGCACTAGTTCTTTTTACCTGCATCAAATCCATGTGAAATGATTCAGAAGAATACAAAGCATCCTCACAGGTGAATAGCCAATCAACTGGGGGAAAGAGAAGAAATGAAACAAGGGGACAAAGCTTGTAAATCTGAAAAGTAGCACAAAAAAGATGGAATCCTAAGAATGTTTGACCCAAACACATCCAATATCCAAGAGTTCATTCACTTGATATGTTTTAGTAGTTTAGAGCACCATGACAGAAGAGTTGACTTCCAATGAAAGGAAAAAAGAAAAGACATTACAGATTGCTGACCAATTTCAGAACAACATCTCCACATTCAAGCTTGTAAACTTCTTTTGCTAAGAAGAAAAGCAAATGGATAGACTAGCTAAGAACATCAAAGCTTTTGCCAC
The DNA here is from genome assembly GCF_036884655.1 of Musa acuminata AAA Group. NCBI lineage: Eukaryota > Viridiplantae > Streptophyta > Magnoliopsida > Zingiberales > Musaceae > Musa > Musa acuminata. Next base: position 37,340,216 of record NC_088340.1, read on the forward strand.
CTTATGCCCTCATGATAAGACAGCCAACAAAGCTCCAAATCCTCATCAGATTCAGATGAGAATTTCTTGTACTGAAAGCAAAAGCTGAAACTGTTCTTTATTATTCAAGAAGGAAAAGAAAAAATATAAAGCAAGAGGTCAATCTATTTTTTTTTCTTCAGCAAATCATTGACATGACTAACAATTATATTCATCTTACCTCTAAAGCTTGTGGATCATTGTCACAAGAGAGACAAGAGTTAGAAGCACATGATGCAAAGTTCACTAAAAAATTGGGGAGAAGCATGATTGAAAAGGAAAAGGGCACTTGTGCTGCAGTCTTCCTGCAAGACCATGCATGTGTGGGTCACATTCATGGTCTCCCTGCCACTCCAAAGAGGAGAGTAGCATAAAGTTGACACAGTCACCTAAGAAAAGCAGTTCCAATCATGGGTAAAAGGACTTTCAACTAGTCTAAACTTTACTGCAGTTAAAATCAAAGCAACAAGTTTTTCCAATGAGTTTCCATATATTTTCCTCGAGAGCTTGAACTGATTTGGAACACTTGAACAGCACTGATCTCAAACAAAATAGGATGTTGAAACTGTTTGATAATTTCATTGAGTTTGCTACAGTAAGAACAAATTGACAAGTTCCTATGGTCATGTTTCATAGATTTTCTCTTGAGGGCTTCCAATGATTCAGAACAATTGAACAAAATAGGGTGGAAAAAGAATTGAAATTTTTTATTTTTATTTACCAATGAATTCCTCAAGATCATGAACAGAACTAGAACAATCGAGCAAGACTAGGAATGTACAAATAGTAGCAAAATATGATCAGGTATAACAAAAACAAGTTCATGTCATTTTAATATCAAAATCACTTTCAAGAAAAAGGAAATTTTCATGCAAACTAAGAAAGATAACAGAAATACTATGAGGTGGAAGAAGGAAAGAAGAAAAATGTGTACAGAAAACAAGAATGAGAACAAAGGTAGAAACATAAAAAAAAATCCCATTAAGACAATTATTTTAAATACAAAACAATGAATAGGTAGTAAACAATGCAGCATTTATATAAATTGTTGTGAAGGCAAGTTAGAGTCCAAAAAAAATTCTGATGTTCATATATCTTGGACCTAAAAATCTACATATGATTTTATCTTAGATCCTTGGGATTCAGATTTCAATTGGGTTCAAGCAACCAAGTCTCGGTTGCACTGAACACTAAACAGTAGAATTACTATACATTATTCTTCTATTTCATTTTAATGAATTTATTTTAAGAAGATAAGTGATAAAAAAAATGAGATTGGACCTTTGGATTTCACTAATCCTTACCAACTGAGATGATTGACATATCTAAAATCATAAAGTGATTAGGAAGTTACTTGCCTTATAAAATATGCATTATAAATTATGATGTGATTTACAAACAAGTATTTTCTTTTATGAATAGAGAATTTACTGCTTAGACGTCAAAGAAAAAAAAAACCCTTAAACTTATTTTTTTTAATATTTATATATAAATTTATTTATTTATTTATTTATTTTATGTGTGTGTGTATGTATATATATACATATATATATATATACATATATATATATATTTATGTGTGTATGTATACATGTATATATATGCATATATATATATGTGTATATATATGTATAAATCAATAAATATATTTATTTATTTAGTTAGTTATATATATCTTTGTATCCTTCTATAATTTTAGATCTTAAAGTTGTGAAGCAGCAAAGCGAACATAAATTGCGGCCCGAGGCCCGAATCCATAGTCCGTCGCATCGCTTCTCTCGTGGCGCCGCCATCGCTCGAACTTCCGTCCCCTGTCCGACCCTTTTCCTTCGATTTATTTGAATCAGATTCGCTGTTGGTGGGGCATATCCAGTTGGGCCTTACGGTATTGAATCCTCTTTGATCAGAGTTCCTGCTCTTAGGGTTCGTTGTTGGTCTTGGATGGCTCTCGTGGTGATCTGCGGGCAGCCTTGCAGCGGAAAGTCGACGGCCGCGGCCTGCCTCGCCGACGCTCTCCAAGCCGTGGATCCGAAACCCACGGTCAGGATCATCGACGAGTCCTCCCTCCACCTTGGCCGCAACCAAAGCTATGCTGGTACTCTCGCCCACCGTTCTTGTGATTGCATCTTTCATGTATGTCTCTCTTACGAGTAATTTGGATTATGTATTACAAAAGGAGTTTTTTTAATCCTTTTGTATATATTTTTTCGAGAAAGAAAGAAATTTGCCCAAAAAATTAAGTCGAACTTTCTCGTGCATTTACTAATTCGACCTGTTGTTACATAACTTACATGGATTAACTTCTTGTTCTTCACTTGCAAGCTGAAAATTGAGTTGGTTTGTTATTAAAAGGAATAATATATGGTCATACTTTGTGATGGAGAACTGGTGTGAAACACAATTTGAGTCCGTTGATTTGGTTAAAGAATGCTTATAAAGAGACAAGTAGGAGAGATTACAGAGGTTGTTGGTCCGCCCCTATATTTTTGGGTGTGCAACCCTCTTGCAAATTGTGTTCGTGAATAGAGAGGCGTGACATGAAGAGCAAGCATGGATGGAACTGTGTTTGATTGGTTATTCTCACGCTTTAGGATTTCTTAAAGTTGTTACTTTTTACTGATTCAACAGTGGGCGTTTTGGACTTTCAATTTTCAATTTTGATTGCTTAATAATGCAACGGCTGCTTCCATAGTGCCTCCTAAAACATTGTCCGGGTGTGGCAAAAAGTAAAAGAATGCAGGTGAACTATAAGCTGTAATGTTGTATATCCAGGAAAAAATAAATAGTACCCTGCTGTTGTTGAGTGTCTAGAAGTGTAAATTTTGATGGGAAGAATAAACTTGATGCCGTATGACTTGTATTTATGGCTGCCTCAGAATTTTGTTTCCTTAATTTTGTGCTTATTGTGTTTATTTGGTAGATATGCCCATGGAGAAAAACTTGAGGGGTGTGCTTAGATCAGAAGTTGATAGATCATTATCTAAAAGCAGCATTATCATTGTGGACTCTTTGAACAACATTAAGGTGAGAAATATGGCATTTCTTATTTCATTTTAATTGTCAGTATTGATAACACATTTTTGTAAAGTCAATCATGTCTGGATTTGTTGAGTTTATTGATTTTATCTAGCATGTGAAATGTCTAGATCTAGACATCAGTTCATTTGTACTAAATTGTGCTATACAATCTATATATTCACAGGTTTATTAAGAAGTATTTATGCTAGCATGGTGGCATGGTGCATGTGAGAAAATTATATGGTCACCAGATTGGCAATATTTTCAAGAGCTGAAATTGCAGGAACATTTAATGAGACATGACAAGTTTTCAAGAAAAATGAACTTAAATTCGAGCACCCTAATTCTGGGTATCCTAAGATCTTAGCTCCTTGTTCTTGCTAATTTTCTTCCCCTTAGGACAACATTATATATATTTTCTAAATACTGATGGCCGATTTAATTCAGTGGGTCCCCGGTGCTCCCTCAGTTTTCTAATTTGCCTCCTTTTGGACAGCAATATTTTCTTTTAAAATTCTGATGTCCGCTTTAATTCAGTGAGTCTTGCAGTGTTTGAATTAGACAAAGTACTGGTGCAGTCAGGTATTTTGTAAGATCTAGTCAATTTGGTTTCACTAAGTTAGTGGCCATTTTATTGGGTAAATCAATTTGGTTTCATCAAGCAGTGTGACCATTTCTTGTGTGCATCTGGCTTCAGTTGGATGGGTTAATTAATTTATTCGATTTAATATATATTTCATTTAAGCCATTTGGTGTCTGCTTTTATTATTCAACTAGAGAGTATAGACTGCAACTGAGTCAGGTATTTGACTTCTTAATCAACTGGTGGAACAAAATTCTGTACTTTTTTTTAATCACTGGATACACATGCAGTGAAGTCCTAGTAGCTTTTAACTTGCTCAAGTAAATAGGATTAACTCATGGGGGTGAAGAAAGAGTTCTCAATGAACTCTTTTTCCCTTTTACATTATTTAAAATTTTTTACATAGTGAAGCATGATAAGATCTTTTTTTTTCCTTCAAGAAAGTTGGTGGTTTATGATTGTCACATCATATTTGATTTTCTTTTAAGTTCTTGTACTTTTCTTTTTATTTTGCTTAGTTGGTAGGAAACTTCATTTTATTGTTGGTATTGAGAAGTTCTATGCATAATGAAGTTTTTGGACTGACTGAACTGTGAGCAGAATTTTATGCATCATTTGCAAGTGCTTAATCTCGATCATGATTCCTAATGTGAATCAACCTGTTCATGTAAAAATATTAGAGTGAATTCTATGAACGGGTTGCCATTTTCGTTGATGGATATATTATTTTCTTTTTTTTGGGATTGTTTTGTTACCTGCTTTTGAATACCTTACTATTTCTTATGCATTTGTAGTCTTTTCTAAATGAATACTCTGTATCCACTCTTTTATACATGCAACATGCAGGGTTATAGATATGAGTTATGGTGCCTTGCTCGAGCTTCTGGGATAAGATACTGTGTGGTAATTAATTATCTACGCTGCTTCTCTAAGTGACTTCATTATTATACAACTAAGATTGGAATTTTCTATATAGCAGAAGGCTGATCTAAGTGTGATGATCAGTGTTGTTTTCTATTGCTGTAGATTAACATTTAGATGAAAGATGATGCCTTTATCATTATCAAGTCATGTTTCAGGTGTTTTGTGACACTGACGAAGATAGCTGTCGGGAATGGAACAGAAAGCGTGGGGAAATGGGAGAATCTTCATATGACACAAAAATGTAAGTGGGGAATTTCTCTTCCTTTTCAGTTTTGCTCTGCGATCACTTATCTTGGTATTCCATCCTACATCAGATACATTTCTTCGACTTACCCTGTGAGTAAAAATGTTCTTTGAAAATCTGTTGGAAGTTATTTTGTCGGATGAGTTGTCTCAATTTCATATTTGGTTATGCAAAACAATATCTTGCCTCATCTAAAACTACAAAACTATTGACAATACCATCTTATTTTTTTGAATCCTTTTATCAGCTGTTCTCTTGCTCAGAAAAGAATGACAACTATATGATGAATGTGTCCTTAACAGATTTGAGGATTTAGTGCGGAGATTTGAGAAACCAGACAGAAGGAACCGCTGGGATTCTCCACTTTTTGAATTATTTCCATCTAAAGGTAACCAGCACTTGTATTTGTGCTTAGTATGTCATGCCATGACATTGAAAGCTTCTCGAGCATTTAGCTAATCCTAAATGTAAGTCGTAGCCAAGGATTTATATTCAACAATTATGATTTAGGCATGACAATAATTTTTATGGGTGAAATCTACTAAACTGGAAGAAGAGTTTGTACCTTTTTTTATTCTTTTAGATAGCCAAAAAAATCTATTGATTAGGCAACAGAGATTTATTTCTTGCTAACTTTTCTTTGTATTGTTTCTCGTGAAGAGTAGTTGACATTGGCAACTAAGATAAAGGACAAGAACCTAATTGATTATGTAAATTTTTGTTGCAGTTTTTTCTTTTAATTGTTAACTTGTAATACTCTTAGTTCCTTTATACTAGATCTCGCAGTTAAAATTGTTAAAAATCTAAAAGGTTCTTTTTTATTCAGTCTCAAGTTAATAAATTACTTGACTACGAAAAATAACTAATGTGATACTCAGGAATCAAGTTGTTGCAACTATGGATTAAAACATGTCAAGCCACCTAATTGTCACTATTTTTATTTTGTCTTGAGAAACACCGGTCTTTTTCTAAAAAATATCTATTGTCTCTTCCTGTAAGATGAAATAAGAGAGTCTTCTCCGGTAATTGCTGATGCTGTATCCTACCTCACAAAAAAGGTTGATTCAAAATCCCGAGATGTTAGAGTCCTTCAGCCTACTATTGCTACTCAGACTGTAAGTACATTTATGTTGATACATGATATTTATCAAATCATGCCAGTAAATTAACATGAGGCTTTTTCTTTTAATCCTCACCATTATTTGTTTTGATTATCTTGATACCTGAACATGAATATCTACAGTAATTTAAGTTATTCTGGGAGAGGTAGTAGCTATTTGAAGAGGTAGTAGCTATTTGAAGCTTGATGCTCACATAGGGAGTTGAAGATGGATTGGATTATTATATGGGGTTAAGTGGGTTTACTGTTGATAACATGAGATTAGGTTGTTTCGGCCCTGTGGTAATCTGGACAGGGGTCTCATATGCTGCCTTCTAGGGATTGATAATAAGATATGTAGTATGTGTTGGTTCTCATTGATGAGGACATTAAGCCTTTTAAGTAAGAGAGATTATGAATTTGAATTTGACAAATCAATAGTGAACTTTGGGTAGTGAACTCTTCCGTTTTCTCCCCTGGAGATTCTGAAATTTTACAAGCATGTCTTTATACCTTTTTGTTTTATTTTCTTTGTTGGATAACTATTCTTTCTGATTCCATCAAATCTTTTAGGCACATACAACAGATGCCAATTCCCTTTACGAGATGGACAGAGCAACACAGGTACTGTTTGTAATATGATCTCTCTTTTCTAGGGGCTGTTAGAACCTGCTGATTTACACTTTTGTTTCTTTTACAGGAGGTGATCAACATGATTGTTGAAGCGCAATCTCAAGGTCTTGCAGGAGCTGTCAATAGGATATCTCTTGGCCAACATTTACCCACCATATCCTTTTTCTTGGAAGCTAAATGGAGTTTTAGTAGCTTAATGGTCAGCCAAGATATTAGTCTCAAGCTCGACTTTTGCCATCTAATTAAATTGCATACATTTTCAGTTTATTATACTGATATTTGTTTCTTTTTTTTTTTGTCATAGAACATTCACCTGTGATATAGCGTTCTTTCAGTTTATTCACCTAAGGCTCACTTGAAAAACACATAAAAGGAATTCTGATACCTGTCACACATTAAATATTAGGTCATGATGAAATTGCCGTGGATATTCTCATTTAATTTCACACAAGGATGTCATTACAGTATCGAAAACTTGAAAAAAAAATAGATGGATGTATTTGTTTAGGCAGTTTGCTACATGGCATCACTTGACATGGCATCACGGATGCTACATTGGCACATCACGAAATCAGCATAGGATTGGTGGTTCTATCATGTGCATACAATTGAAATGGAGACTGGATTCATATCCTCTCAAATACTTGCATCTCATTTTAGTATCACATTTAGAGTCTGTCATAAATGTCATAATGGGTAATGGAGGGTGTGTTAAATTCTTGAAAGTGAACCACATGTGATTCGAATGAAATCAGATTGCATCACAAGCTCTTCTTCTAACAAAAGGCCCTTTGATCTTTTACATGAGAGGTTTCAACAGTTACCAGCAGTAGACATTGGTAACCTAATCTTAGATTTGCTTAAATGGTTTTATATCATTTACTTTGAGCATAATATTGCTGATAAGCAAAATCCTTGACTGCCAATCTACATAAACATTCAAAGACCAATCGGGCTGCCGGAGCTCCGAAGCCTACGGCGCACCTTCATTAAGCTCACAGGGCAGTCCAGCCTCAGCGGCCCTCCACCACCATCAGACGCAGATAGCGCAAAGAGGATGTTTGTGGACTACTTGAACAGGGAAATTGGCACTTGGTAACCCCACCCCTCCTTTTTTTTTCGTTCTTTTCAGCTTGTAATTGAAATCTGTGACTCGCTGCAAGAGGTGATTGGTTTTTTTGGGCATGATGTGAGTGATCAACACTGAGATAGCATAAATCATTGAAATGCCTTGTTGCATTGTGTGATGTTGGATTTAAACCCCAAATCGAGTATCTTCTACACCTTTCATCATGTTGCAAGAAATCATTGAGTTTGTTCTGCACCATGAGAATAGATGGAGAAGTAGTCTCCCTTTTTTATGCCAAAAAAAAAAGGGAAATATTTATACATAAGTCTCATCCTTATCATTTATTATTTACGAAAAATAATAATAATACAATCATTTTCATTCATTCTTTATGAAAATAATAATAATAATACAGCCATCTTCGATCGCACAAATGATAGATGCACTTTGAAGTCTGTGTTCATTCTGTCTTCTTTATATAGTCCCTCTTTAATTACCATGACTTCATGTCCTAATTATATATCCTATCCCGTCTAAATCTCTGTGATCCCACGAATCATTCCAGTTGGATTTAAACCATCACTCTGCAATGTATTCTGCTCCCTACATAGACTCGAAACATTCCAGTAGACTCGATCGAACCACCCAACCCTCAGCAGGTAGGACAAGTCCATCTCGACTCGACCCAATCGCGACCCGAACTGTCGGCGACTGCAGCGTCACATCGTCTTTGCAGACTTCACCACGCAACGACCTCCTTGATTGCTTCTCGCCATGACGATCGTCTCGAGAGCTCTCCCGGTCATATTGGCCATTCCACTTGTTCGTTCATTCAATTCAAACAACAGAAGAAAACAACGAACGGATGAGCACTACGTCGGAGGTGCTTTACGTGTCCCTTCGTGGGTTCACTCATCGCCCATTGGGACCCACCCGGTCCCATTATCGCCGACCTTTTACTGTTTTTTTGTTTGATTATGGAACAATAATAACGTACCGATACGCACACATTTTGAAGGGGACTCTCCGTAGCCCATAGTTCACATGTTGTTCATCTCTTTTGCAAAGCTCTACCCAAACCTACGTGGATTTGAGTCAACCAATCCCTTTTTTTTATTATGACAAAATTATATATATATATATATGACATATTAAAATTTTAAAAGGACTAATTTCGAAAGGATAAGTATGTAAAGAATTCTGAAACCAAAGATTATGTATATTGCCTTTTTTTTTTTTTGTTGCCTTTTGTAGACCTTCCAAATGCAATGCTTCTCTCTTTCTCATAAGTATTATTATGTGATTGGAAGAAACAGACGGGATCACCGAAGATGATCGGCCAGGATTTCTCCGGCGGCTGGATCCTGTCATCCTCATCATCCAATCGATGCACCAGTCGAAGTCATTACAGGATGGTGTTCGACATTACAAGCAAGCAAGGTTGATGGCGAAGCTTCATTCTTATTAGCTTGCCGCCAAAGGATACGACTCAGCTCATATATGTCATTAGCTTTGGAGACGAGGGAGCACGTCCAAGAGAGAAGTAGCTTTCCAACAGCGAAGCAATTGCTTCCTTCTCTCTCTCTCTCTCACTCACTCAGACCCCTTTTGTATCCTTTACGTGATTCCAAGCTGCTAAACGATCACGGGTGGGTAGGTCTATGCTATGCTATGCTATCTGCTGCTACCTTAATACATCTACTAGACATTATTCTCCACTTGTAATCATGTGAAACAAATTAATGCTTGTGTTTGATCACATGCCAAAGTAATTGAAGAACAAGAAACATATACACCATTGCAGTGCAGATTACAAGTGTTTGATGCACATTGCTGGTAAGTATTTGATTCTTTGGCAAGGATATATATACCATCTCAACCACGTACGCTGATTCATACATGTATTGAGATATCGCAAGCTCATTAATGGATGGACTCCCAGTGAATAATACTGGCTGTCGTCAGCTTTGTTCGATGATGTGATGTGGTTTCGCTGTCCGATAAGATGATCCAACTTTTGTTTAAAGGAGTGTTTTAAGTAGGTGATGTGAGCAAAAGCATCTTTCTTTTGGATTATTGTTTATCATACATAGTTCGATTAGAAGATTCATAGATGGTGGATGGGCATGAAACGGGTGATGAGACTGGATTCATCCTCTTCTCATGGAGTTCACGGGATTTGTGTTGGCATGCTCAAAGGATGGTAGCCTTTGAGACAACTTTGATGAATGATTACAGAAATATCTTCTATTATTATAATGTTAGGAAGACATAAAAATAACATTTATGGATTAATATATTTATGAACAAAATAACACATGCAGAGATAAAATGAAATGATGGTATATAATTAAGAGAAAAAGATAAAACGGAAAATTCTTATATTTGTATATGATTATGAGTTGTTGATAAATAAGACAAAATTAATTATTATTATGATATTGACATTTTTGAAAAGGTTCTATAGATCTAAATAATTTTTATTAGGATCGATGAAAAGAAATTTGTGGCTCTTAATGTGACTCATAATGTTATTGATCTCTCCAATAAAACTGAATAATAATAAAAAATTAATACTATCGACTTTCTGTTTATTACATAGTTAATTATTTTTTCTTAAGTCTGTATGATACTTTTGTATATTTGCCTATAAAATATCAATATCCATGCAACTTATAGGGTCTCTTAAGAACTCACGAAAGAGAAAACATGTTAGAAAATACATGAATATATGAGCAAACTATCATCATCGCTCCGTCGAACCTCAAGATGTCAGAAAAAGATATTTAAATAAATACTTAATAAGTACTGTAAAATATAAAGATGAACATTGTAAAATCTAAAGTTTTAATATGATATGTCATTATAGCGATAAACTAACCTTAGGTCTTAAATATTTATTATTACATTTAGATATAAGAAGTATAAGAAATAAAAAAAATATTAGAACCGACACGATACATATCTATATTCGATTAGATAAAAAATAGTTTCCCATTAAAATTAAAGCTAAACTTGTAACAATTTGTACTCAAAGAGTCATTCTTCAATCATAAAACAATATATCATATCTCCTTCATTGAATTAGAAATCCTTGTATTTTTTTTTTATCATGGTAGGTCCTAAAGATCCCTGATTTCAAGGTATTATATGCTACAACTGTTGGAATGTCCTCTATATCTCACTAACTATTACCATGGCAGGAATGGGGATCTTCAAAACCACCTTCGGTTGGATGGGGATGCTATTTGTAGGGCATGCCCTCATCATTTGAGCTATGTGTCTCCGGTCACATCAAAAATCAAGTGAGAGATTCGTTATTGAATGACATGATGTGAGTCATGCATTATTAGATAGACGTACTGATTGATCCCAAAACATTTAAATTTAAATTAACGATAATATATTTACCGAGTTCTTATAAATCAATTTAACTCTTCTTTCCATTCGGTGGAAGGCCATGCATGGCATGCGATACAGATCATTGCAGGAGTGATCGTTATGGTACATGCGATGTAAGGTGACGTGATGGCGGCATGGCGCCATCCCCGAGTCCCATCCGCGAGGCCACTAATGGACGCGTCATTGGGAGTCCACTGCAGTCATCCCACACTTGGAAGCAATTCCCACCTCTGTCTTCTCCTCCCCATAAAGAAGAACGCCAATGCGAATGCGAATGCGCACTTGAAACAAGCGGCGTTCGTTTGCCCACTTCGTCTCTCCCCACCCCCGCCCGCCCCCTTCTGATACTTTCCCCAGGTCCTCCCTCGTCTGCATTTGACCTCCATGGCCAGCGCACCACCAACAGATCCGAGTCCTTCTCTCGCCTTTCGCTTCAGGATAACTTGATCTGCCCCGCCTGTGCCATTGTCGGAGCCCTCCGACTCTCTGTTCCAGTGTAAACTCTGCTGATTTCCTTGTTGTTTGTTTACCCCTTTTACTCTCTCTTTTAATATTGTATGTTTAATGTTCAGCAATTAATATCTTTGGCATGTTCATATACCTGTGTGAGATCAACTTGTGTTATAGTGCTTCTGACATCCCATCTCTTCATCAAGTGTATAGAAGAAAGAAACATATTGGAAGTACATTTCCAGATAATACTTGTATTCACATAAATTGTAATACCTTATTTTAGTCATACTTTGATTGCCTAATAGAATTTGTCTTCCTTTTCTTTGTAATTACTAGTTGTTTGATTTTAATTGGACCTAATCTGACTGCAAACTCTGGATTCTCCATAATTTTCTCTGAAGAAAGGGGGAAAACAAAATGGAAGTCAGCAATTTTTATTGCTAATTTCTCATTGATTAGAAGATTCTATGAGATGGAAAATTGAGAAGAGATTAAATCAAGTATAATAGTAGCAGAAGCTATAAGTAATAAGCTTATTGATTTCACAGATAACATGGAAAATAGTTATTTTTTCTGCATAGTGATTGATGTCTCTGAGCCTTGCAGCATGTAACTCACTAAAATTGTTTACTTTGATCATATGTTTTTGGTGCAAAAACCTTCATATTTAGCCAGTAAATCAAGTTTCATTGTCTCTGTTGATGCTCTTCTTTTTTCCTTCTCTTCATGCATTGTTCAGCCACTTCCATGGTTTCAGGATTCATCTATATATGAAATCTTTTGTTATCCTTTAGATTGTAGAATCAAATCTTTTGCATCTACTGATGAAGAATCACATGTCCAGGTCCTTCTTGTTTCATATGTCCAGGTGAAGAATCACAGCTCTCCTTAATGTTGAAATCAGCCTTTCTCTTACATTTCTTGGCCACTCTTCTTCTTCTTCTTCTTCTCCTTTCTCTCACTCCCATCTCCTCATCCCTTTCACCGGAATCCAAAGTGCTCCTTGAAATAAAAGGCCAGCTCAATGATCCTATGAACCAACTTGAGAGCTGGAATGAATCTAAATCTCCTTGTGAGTTTGCTGGAGTCCACTGCGACATCGGCACCGGCCATGTAGTCGGAATCTCTCTTCCAAGCATCTCTTTGTCAGGCAACATGTCACCGTCAATCTCTCTTCTACGCAGCTTGGTCACTCTGGAGCTCGGCGGCAACACCATCTCCGGCGTTGTCCCTTTGGCCTTGGCCAACTGCACGAGCCTTCGGGTCCTCAATCTCTCCACGAACAGCTTGAGTGGTTTGCTGCCTGATCTTTCGGCTCTGCGGAACCTGCAAGTTCTTGATCTGTCCACAAATGGCTTCACTGGAGAATTCCCTGCCTGGGTGGGGAAACTGCCCGGCCTGGTTGAGCTCGGCCTGGCGGAGAACGACTTTGATGCCGGAGAGATACCAGAGAGCATTGGCCATCTTAAGAACCTGACATGGCTGTTCTTGGCTCAATGCAATCTTCGAGGGGAAATCCCAGCCTCCATCTACGGGTTGACGAAGCTGGGAACGTTGGACCTCTCTCGCAATCAGATCTCAGGACAAGTATCGAAAGCAATATCCAATCTGAGCAGTCTCTACAAGATCGAGCTCTACCAGAACAACCTAACCGGAGAGATCCCACCCGAGCTTGCCAATCTCACGTTACTACGTGAATTCGATGTCTCCCGCAACCAGCTCACCGGGAAGCTTTCTCCTGAGATCGGCAACCTGAAGGAGCTAACGGTCTTCCATTTATACACAAACAGCTTCTGGGGTGAGCTTTCCCGGGGGTTCGGAAACCTGGAGCACCTCGTCTCCTTCTCCGTCTACGGGAACAACTTCTCCGGGGAGTTCCCATCCGATCTCGGTCGCTTCTCGCCGCTCAACAAGATCGACATATCCGAGAACAGCTTCTCCGGCGACTTCCCTCGGTTCCTGTGCCACAACAAAAAGCTGCAGTACTTGCTTGCTCTCGACAACGATTTCACAGGGCAATTCCCCGGATCATACGCCGAGTGCAAAACGTTGGTGAGGTTTCGGATCAGTCAAAATGGCTTCACAGGGGGGATTACCAGTGGAATCTGGGGATTGCCATCTGCAGTGATCATCGACGTAGCTGACAACGAGTTCATCGGGGGTGTATCTTCTGACATAGCCATGTCAGCTAGCTTAACTCAGTTGTATGTGCAGAACAACCGGTTCTCCGGGGAGCTCCCAGCAGAGCTTGGTGATCTTCCTCAGCTCCAGAAGTTGTTTGCATTCAACAACTCTTTTTCTGGTCGAATTCCGTCTCGATTCGGAGATCTGAAGCAACTGTCATCTCTGCATCTGGAAGATAATGAGCTCACAGGAACAATACCATCAGAACTTGGATTGTGTGACAGCTTGGTGGACCTCAACCTTGCACAGAATTCACTGACTGGTGATGTTCCAGCAACACTAGCTTTGCTGAACTCCCTCAACTCGCTCAATCTTTCGCAAAACCACATCACGGGCTCAATCCCTGATGGTCTACAAGCACTGAAGCTGAGCTCTATTGATCTGTCGGACAACCAGTTATCAGGGAGAATTCCACCAGATCTGCTGCTGATTGCAGGAGACGAAGCATTCTCCGGGAACAAAGAACTCTGCACAGACAGAGCAATGCATACAGAGTTTAGCTTCTGTACTCTGAGCCATAGCCACAAGGATGTAACGCGAAAGCGTATGTATCTCGTGATCACCATAGCATTCGCCATGATCATACTTTTTGCTGGTCTCATCTTTGTGAGTTACCAAAGCTTCGAGCTTGAAGAACAGAATAGGAGAAGAGATTTGGAGGAAGGAAAGGATAAGGATTCGGAATGGATGCTTGAATCTTTCTACCCAACAGAGCTGGATCCCGAGGAGATCATCAACCTGGATGAAGAGAATCTGATTGCGCGCGGAGGCACCGGTAAAGTGTACCGATTGGATTTGAGCAAGAACAGAGGAACATTTGCTGTGAAGGCTGTTGTTGGTACAAAGGTTGTGACAGCTGAAATCGATATCATGGGCAAGATCAAGCACAGGAACATACTAAAGCTCTTTGCATGCTTGACCGGAAGGGGATCGAGTTATCTAGTCTTCGAGTACATGTCGAATGGGAATCTGTATCAAGCTCTGCGCCGGGAGATCAAGGGTGGGCTGCCGGAGTTGGACTGGAACAAGCGCTACAAGATTGCAGTGGGGGCAGCAAAAGGCATCATGTATCTCCACCATGACTGCTCTCCAGCTATCATCCACAGAGACATAAAGTCGAGCAATATATTGCTGGATGAGGAGTACGAAGCCAGAATTGCCGATTTCGGGATCGCCATCGTTGTGGAAGGATCGGAGTCGAGTTGTTTTGCTGGAACTCATGGTTATATCGCTCCAGGTATGGTTGCATTCGGAATGCAGTTTGATCTTTTGCAGACAAATTGTCTTTGGCTTTAGATTCTGAAACCTTTGAGCTTATGGAATTTGAATGTTTTTCTTGCTTAGAACTTGCATATTGTCCTAAGGTCACCGAGAAGAGCGATGTATACAGCTTCGGAGTAGTCCTACTGGAACTGATTACCGGCCGCGGCCCAACTGATCCCCAGTTCGGAGGACGAGACATAGTGTCTTGGATTTCCAGCCATGTCGATGGCCAAAATCTTGCAGAGGTTTATGATCACAGGGTGCCAAGTTCTGCAGAGGAGGACATGGGGAAGGTGCTCAAGATTGCCATCCTCTGCACCACCAAGCTGCCATCTTGCCGGCCTACCATGAGAGAGGTGGTGAACATGCTGATAGATGCTGATCCATGCTCAGTTGTCAATGGCGTGAGAAGTATCAGTAAGAACTGCTAGCTTTTTATCTCAGCAGTTCCTTGTGCTGATCTTGATTTAGATATCTCATACATCCATGTGTGCTAAGTTTGGACTTAGATGATGTATAAATAAATCAGGGACTCTTTACACTCATATAATTAGGTTACTTGTATTCCCATGTTATGAAATCTAAATTTTTGTAATTGGTCATATAAATACATATACATATATACCTACATATATGTTATGAACCTGGTTGCTGACTTCCTGACTGCAACCTATTTCTCTAGCATGCCTGAAAGGAGATTAATCATTTCCTTCTTGCTGCAATCCTACACATATAAATCAACCTTAGGAGAAGTCAGAGAAAAGGTTGATAAGAGGTGGTGGAGTGCATCTCAACACCACAAGACTTGCAGACATCCATCTGTTGACTCTTCAGTATTCTACAATTCAAAAGTACAAAACCGCAGAGAACCAAAACATTGACCAAAGAACCAAAAACATAGGGAAATTTTCTTGCATATGGGCACAATGTTCACATTGCATAAATGATGACAGCTTTACATTTTAAGCAAATGCATATTTAGTAGCAAAGGCTGCACTTACACATACAAACATCCAACTTGATGCAGCTACCGGATGACAGCAGGTAGGCGATGAGACATGATAAAACATAGCACAAGCGGTAAGTTACATGACTCGGGAGCTCATTTGTCACTGGTCATTATGCAGTAGTAAACCTGTATGAGGAATAAGAAAGAGCCGCGTAGCTCCAGCTACTATGAATTAATTCAGCCTTAGCTTGTTCCCCTGCAGCTCCAAGGGCCACATGCAACGGATAGAAATGGTCCGGCCATGGGTGTGCCTTTCTTGCATTGGGTGCCTTCTCCTCGTAGTTGTTCACATCATCATGTCTACCAAAATTGTGAAGCAATGATGACAATTAAATCAAATCATCTAAACTTCAATAGCTTTTTTGATAGCAATTCATATGGTTAATATCTTCTAAAAGCTAAATAAAACATCATTGGATCATGGGTGGTAGTGCCCCTTACCTCCCGTTTATCAGTGATTCCGTGAGCCATGTATCAAAGTCCAGAGCCCATTTTTCCACATTCTGGCTCTCCCGATTCAGGATTCTCAAGTTGTGAGTAGCACTTCCGGATCCAATTATAAGTACTCCCTCGTCCCTAAGAGGGGCCAGTGCCTTCCCCATGTTGTAATGGTATGTAGCGTCCTTGTTTGTCTGTACTGAAAGCTGGCACACAGGTATGTCTGCCTCTGGATACATGAGCATCAACGGAACCCATGCACCATGGTCGAGACCGCGAGTCCTGTCCTCTTTTACTTGGCCGAAGCCAGCATTCTGTAGCAGTTCCCTCACTCTCTTTGCCAGGTTCGGTGCACCCGGTGCAGGGTATTTAAGCTGCCATCACAGTATAATTTGGTGAGTTTGCCATTTGCATGTTTACTTTTGGTCAAGAACATCACAGAGAAGCAAGCTATGCAGCATTGTAGCTTTTTGCATCCATCACAAGTGTAGATGCAAATCCATGCTCATTTAGCATGATCATACTTTTGTTACTGTGAAAATACATGATTATATGCCATAGAAAAGCTCAATAATGATTGAACAGTATAAATAATTATTTGTATCCTCCACTCATCTTGCAACTTGAAGAACAACTATTTCCCTATATGATCAAACATGTGGCAAGGACTCCCATGTCGCATTACTTTCCTCAGGATGTGTATAATGTAGGATAAACATGTAAATAAGGTCCCATCCAAAACTCCTTTTCGTTCCTTTTTTTGGGCAAATATTCATGCCAAACTTTGCAATCTAATGTTAAGATGCGGCTAAATCTAAAGACTTTCCTCTATGACTTAATATATCTATTCTTGATTGTTTGAATTGCTTGGATACACTAAATTAAAGATTACAAAAAAGATCATATATCTTGTTTATTACAAAGATCTATCATCATAAGATCATTGATGATATCGTGTATTTGACAAGTCCTAAACATATAGATTCACATCTTGAAACTAAAACACAATTGCAAGCACTACAAACAAAGTCTAAGAAATAAATTTGATGAGTTTAAACCACCACTAACCATCTACAAACAAAGTTGTGTTGCAGGATCTTATCATTTATATACTACTATGCTCCTTCATGGGTTAGTTGTCTAAATAGGTCAAACCCAACATGTATAAAAAAAAGTTGATCAAAGAAAATGATTTAAAGAGTTGAACATATGACCTTTCAATTTTGACACAATGTCAACTTTTGACCACTGCCAGATCATTCAAAAGCTTAATCTAAAAGGTGTGGTGTAGCAAGGTTTCCCCATAATCTCAAGTCCATTCTAACAGAATAGTGCAGATACAAGAAAGAACTACATAGTGATCACAAAATAAAGTGAAATAAAACTTAAGTACGAAAGGTATAATCAATCTGTGCCAAGCACTAAACAAAGATCAAGTATTACTAATTAATTAACAGAACCAAAAGAACATCTTAAGAATTTTACTTGTTTTTCAAATATCTTCTACACAAGTAGCAAGCATGTTGATCTAGTATGTAAAATTATGACCAACTCAAATAATTTCCTTAACAAAAGTTCTGGTTTTGGTTTTTAAAAAAAGTAATTTTGGCCACACACCTTAATCATTAATGATCAAGAAACAATTGACCACAGAGAATAACTAGGGGAAAAGAACTCCTTTAAGTGGCTCCTGGTAGAGTAAAAAATCTAAGTATTTCCTGTGCTTTACTTTATTCAACGGTGTATCATAGGTCTCATCGTCTTGCTGATTCGATCATTTTGGAATTCATAGTATCAGGCCAATAAATGGATATGTTTTTATAACAGCAGCCACCAAATGCGGCAATCTCTTGCATGTTATAACACAGGCTTAACATCAAACAACAACAAAATCAATTCTTTTTAAAGGAAAATAAAAGATAATCTAAGACCCCTTTCGGATTGTCACAAAAGAAGAACAAACTTTAGCGATTCCATCTGATAAACAAAGAAGAATCAACCAGAGACAGAGAGCGACAAGGACGGAAGAGGATTAAACCTTGTACATGGGCTTGGGGAAGCCGTAGAAGTCGTAGATGGTGTCGTTGTGGCCGTTGATGACATTCACGGTGGGAGAATCGGTCTCCCAGTGGCCGGAGATGATGAGGATTGCCTTGGGCACCGCCTGGAACACCTTGGACCGCCACGACTTCAGGAACCACCTCGCCGGCAAGCTCTCGTCGATCGACAGCGTCGGCGACCCGTGCGACAAGAAGAACGTGTCCATCTCTTTCCCTCTGATCGATCGAATTCGACAGCGAACAAAGCTCCAACCCAACGAAACCCGCGGCTTTACGAAACAACGTAAGGCAAACCTATTCCTGGCAAGAAAACGATGGCCGGGCGAGCCCTCTTTTATAAGGTCGAGGAGGCGATCGTCTCACGCACCTGCCCGCTGATTGGACGAACCGATCGCCAAAATGCGGGACCCACACGTAGTAGGTCGGTCAAAAACGCGTTTGGACGATGCGTAGATCAGGACCGTTAGTTTGATTTGGTGGGAGTTATTTCCTGGCTAAAAATAGGATATAAAATATTTTTAATTAATTTAATGACTCGGTCAATTGAATTCGTCATTGATAACGTCATACAAAAGTATTAAATGGAAAAGTCATTAGATCTCGTACACGTCGGTTTTTGACCTTCTAGAACACAACCCCATGACCCAACGTGTTCTAGAGCCTTCTTTCATTTTTGTTTTTTTTTTCTTTTGACAAATAATGGGTTAGAAAATTAGGCACTCGATGTGAAAAAGAAATTAGAAATAAAAAAGAAATTTGACGATCAAGTATGATATATAGATAAGATAATATCCATGACCTCTGCCTCCTCGTCACCCCCTCCTACCTTAGGGTTGCCCTTGTCATCTCTTTGTTCCCCCAAATGCCTCTAGATTTGGCCCATCAATAATAGTTCCTCCCTTCCATCTTCGAGCTGGAGCAGTATGTTGTTACCCTTGGCTCCCTCTTCTAACATGTTTTCTCCTCTTGCTTCATCACTCTTCCCTGCAGTCAAATCGTGCTCTCCTTCCAATCCTTTTATTCCTTCCTCTCCCTCCTCTGTTCGAGGTTACCACAAGGCGAAACGATAGTGTAACTCCTCATGTTTCTCGACAACTGGGCTTATCAAGGATTCGGTCCAAGAAGCACAAGGCGGCTTCATCTTTGATGATGGTGAACTTGAGTGGGCTATGATATATTACGAGAAAGAAGGCTATAAGGAGGCACCGTTCTTAAGAAAATATAAAAAATATAAAGAATATTTATATTAATAATTCTTTTCACTATCTATAGTTTTATTTTAATTTTTTTCAAATACTCTATAAATGAATATAAATGTTTTCAATTTATAACTTAATTTTAACTGACTCTTTCGGTTATTGAGCTTAACTGATAAGGATTTTGATAGTCTATCATAAAGTTTTAAATTTGAATCTCATCTTCATCATTATTCTTTATAAAAAAATTATTTATTTCATTTTAACTTTTTTTTTCTTTTTTTCCTAATTATCGGAGAATATTTCATAGCTAGTAACACAAAATGATAGAAAAAAAGATAATCAAATAGTGAATGTTAAATAAGAGAAGGTGAGAAATATTTTTTATATTTGTTAGACAATTTAATATTTTTAGGATTTAAAATATCACGCCATATGTTTAGAGAATTACATTTCGGATATTTTTACGACAACTCGAAATATGTCATATTTAGCATAGTCTGTATCAATCCAAAAATATCACATTCTGAGTCTGTGTATAATTATCTAGACTATTATCTTTCGAACATTAATACAAAACTCAAAATATTACATATTCTAGATCAATTCAAAAAAATTTAAAATATAATCCTTTTTTAATAGTCTTATATGGAGACTCAAAAGGTATGATAATATCACACAACCTTGTTACAAAAAAATGATCAATAGGATCCAACATAAATACTTGTGATTTTGGAAGGATTAAGAAGAACAATAATCTAAGATTGGAGGAACAGATTGTAATCCTTAGTTTTAATATAATATTTCCTTTTCTTTCCTGAGATAATAAAAATCCAACTACATCCAACAATGGCAGTTAAGCCATCAGCACCTCCAATGATATACAACCTGATGATAACTTCATGCTGCAGACACCAACACAGCAAAAAGCAGCTACAAGAAGTCACATCGGCAATTGCATTCTTATCTCTTCGGAGCTTCAAAGGTTAATCTGATGATTGTTTCACATCAGCTAACACATCTACAAGATAATTACAGTACAGAAATGATTGTTTCACATCAGCTTCAAAGGCAACATGACATTGGTTCATATTTACACTAGACTTGACTGTGGTTAGAGAAGCTTCTCTCATGATGATGGCTGCCACAGTGGGTACTGTTGTTGGCCAGCATAGGTTAGAAAGACCAAACTTCATATGCAATAGACACCCCCTCAGACTCATTCTTATCATCAGAACATTGCTGAACACATAATTTAATGGCATTGCTTGCTTGCACACCAAGTAGCAGATGATGATCACATTACATCATGATGTGTCATGCAACTCATGTAGCATGTAGTTTCAAGATTTCAAGTGTGAACATGTTGGATTCTTCTCCATCACAGATGGACAAAATGATTACATATATACAAACATTTATATTTCATTACCAATACTCTTCAATTTATGAGACAGTGACTTCCATATTTGTCATGATTATTCCTTGCTGTTGATACCCAATTATTCCAGGCATACAAACAAAGTGATCTGATACCAAAGAAGGGGCATAGCCAACTCTACTGGATTTTTCTCTTGGAAGATGGACAGTGATGTACTGGTGGAAAGTCAACCCCATACAGTGAAACAGGCACCCCTTCCACAGCAAATCTATCAGTTGCTTCCCTCTCCAAAATCTATAGGCTAAGCAGGGTTGTGGTTTGCCAATGTTTATGTGCATCGTACTTCTGTAGCTGTCTTCAGGATGCGCTGCCTGGTTTGATCATAAGAGAAAAAGAACTCAACCTTGATGGTGTTTGCAGGATAAGATCACCTGCAAGTGAGAGGAGTGATGGAGAACAGGCATCTGCGTGATGTCACGATGTTTTGATTGTTGTAATTCAGATGATTGATTGAACCTGTCTCGAGGCTTTCCAATGATGAATTCAGTCATCAGCAGGATGGGGGAAGAAATGAAATTTATTGGCGTATTTGTTTTTCTAAAGAAAGAACAGGTGTGCCCTGATAATCTACTTTAATGCAACTGGTAATTATCTGTGGACAGTGTTGTTTTGCATGCACGACATGCTTTCTTTGTTGAAGCTTGGATGGGCGTTTGATGGAGAAGACAACATTAGATTACTCCTCACAGGGACTCAGCTTTTGTATGAGCTTGTTCTATAGATTACTGCCATAAACAATTTGCGTAGGTCAGAGGGCAAATGACGACGGCCATGGCGCCATGGGGATTCCAGTCCATGTCCTCCCTCGTTGACCTTGCTCAAGCGGGATTTCAACTTCTCACCCAGGGGATATATGACACAGGGGAGGAGGAGCGGTGGTGGTCCATTGGGGAATGGAGCAGAGCAAGAGGAACGCGGGGTTGGAGATGAGGAAGGGTGAAGGGGAAGAAGATGGGAGACGGGGATGGTCGGATGTGAGGCTGGCAATGGAGGAACTCTCCTTGTTCAAGACCGAGGAGAAGAAGGTGTCCACCTTGGCCTTGCTTGGTGCCTCCAATCTGCTCCTCCATGTCCTTGGTTTGCTCCCTTCACCTCCTCTCCCTCCTCGTTTATCCTGGTCGTTCTTTGAGTTTACTAGGCTGGAAGTCTTGATCTCTTCTTCTCCAGCTATATGGATTCCAAGAAGATAGAGAAGTATATGTAGTCAGGTACAGCTTAATTTAAGAGACAGCAGACTGGATGTTGTCTCCTCAGGATGCACATGGGTTCAGCATTTGAAGCTGAAGCCTTGGAGACACAAATAATTGGAAACTTGTGGGCCATGGCTATTCTCTGGTCTTTCTTTGGCAGACATGACTACTATTGTTTGGTTGTTGTTGTTGTTGTGTGTGAGAGGGGGAGCAAAAGAGATGATGGTGTCTCATGATTTCATTTCAGAAGGTAGTAGAAAGGAGGAAGAGAAGAAGAAGAAGAAGAAGAAGAAGAAGAATGAAAGAGCAACAAGGCATGAAGCTACATCAGTGAGTTTGGAGCTTTTCCAAGAGCCACGAATAATGTCAAGGGGTTAAGAGATGGTTATGGTTGCTGCAATCTTAAATGTGCTTTGGATCCATTTTATTAGTGCCATCTTGTGGATCTCTTGATTCTTCAATAGTTCTTGCTTTCGATTTTTATAGAGACTTGATGATTGTGTGCTTTTTTGTGTATCAGCTTAGTCTAGGCAAGAAAAATAGGAGCTCTATGAGCTAATGATGGGTTACTCAACTTTGTTATAGAATGACAGCTTGCTTTTCTGTCCTCATTTTCATTTCCTTCTCCTTGGTATATGAAAAAGAATCAATTCATCGAACACTTGGATTGATGAAAACGTTATTCGCCTTGTAACATTTCAAGAATTTTATCTGTCATTTTAAGATGTGTATCTTTTGTCTCTTATTCAGATACTTTCTTTGATTTCACAGATAAGATTGGACCAACACTTCTGGTGCTAAGGCAAGACATACAACAAAATATCGAGGTAAACCTGCGACAACACGATTCTTTCAGCCATTTCTAATATGCAAATTTCACAGATGAAGAGTCTTTTTCTTTTCAGATTTTATACTTTGATTGTCATTTTTCTCCGTCAACTTTTCTTTCGGCGGATTTCCTTGGTTGTATTACAAATACTCTAGCATCTGTTAGCAATCTGGAAGCTAGGTTTCAGAATCCAACATAATTCAAGTTGCTCTGGATGTAATTTGGTAGAGAAAATATGTTACTTGTCAGCATCACAAAATAATCAGATCAGAGATTAAAATTTTGCCTTGATGAAGCTTTCTGAAACTTTTAAATGAAGTTCTCAGAAATTTGATTTATTGTTCTCTTCTCTTAAAAAGAATTAACGGGGCCAGAGTCTCATGTTCTCAAAAATCAAATCCTTGGCATGCTTCTCAGATGAAAAGGAGAATGTGATTAATCCAGTGGCACATTAGCCAGATGTTTCTGATACATATGTATTCATACTAGCACCAATTCTTGTAATGAAATTTGTCATGAAATAAATTATGGAAGTCGACCTGATCAAGTGACTTCCAAAAGATGCATTTGCCTATTTTCATAGATAGTTCCATTGAACTACCATCAACTCTTCATATATGATCCTCATCATAAAGAATCACATCTCAATTAAGATGCATTCCCTTTCTGTAATCAGCTGACTCTGTTACTTCTTTGTACTGTTCTGTGCCAATCAAACACTTGCCATGCTGGTAATGTGCTGGCACAGCAATATAATGTTGTGCCAAGAACAAGCAAACATGTAGTTGGGGCAAGTGCTAAGGGTTCGGCCAACCAGCTGAACTGGCATGGGGCTGTGCCGTGACAAAAAACTACATTTTTCATGATGCTGTAAATTATACAGTGTCAGATATGATCTTAGCTAGAACACATGACTAAATAGTTTCAATTGTTCAGAGGGTGGAAGAAATGTACATGTTAAATCCAAATCTATATTCAAGTTTGGTAGAGATGGTGAAGAAAGAGGTGGACCAAAGGAGTTCAAGAAACAAGGACAGCTGTTCCAGAGCTATATTATGGCTTGCTAGGTACACAAGTACACTTCCTTTTACCGATTCGCAAGTCTCATGCCGAACCTCATTAACTACATAAATGAACTCGGAGATGATAATTTTTGTGAGGAAAAAAAATGAAATTCTAATTAATTTTTGCTGTATTTCTGTCTATATTCTCAAACAGGTCGATAACTTTCAGTGTAACTTTGTTCCAAGAGTTAGATAAAAACCCTGAGTGGAGCCTTGCACAAGTGGTGGAAGAAACATACACGGATACGCTGAAGCCATGGCATGGTTGGGTTGCCTCAACTGCTTACAAGGTACTCACCACAGCTCACTGAAATCTTTCTTTCTGGTTACAGATTCTTCTTGCAACTTTAATCTTATAGCTTTTCTCTAATAATAACTTACTAGTCCACAGATTGCCCTCTTAATTACAGGGAAGATGTTTGAGTAGAGATTCAAGCATTCATTACATTACAATTGCTGCTTTACTCTTTAAATCAACTACTGAAGTTTGTAGTTATGAATCTAGCAAAATCATGATAGAAAATGTATTTATAGAACAATTTCTAGCTAAAGTGAGTCAAATTTCTGTCAGATCAGCTGAAAAATAACTGGGGGAATTATAATTCTTCTTCTTGAGATCATGCTAAGCAAAGTTGTGAATGAGTAGGTAGCTATCAAGCTGGTTCCAGAGAGAGAGATCTTCATCGGATTGCTGATGGGCCAAGAGCAAGATTATGATGCCCTGAAAGAAGACATCAAGATTTATGTCTCAGCAATCCATCCTCTATTAGATGAAACCTATGCCCTTTTGGTGAGTAGGATCTTTTTGTGTTGGTAAATTGTGTTGTTTATATATATAGGTGGATTCACTACAGTCTGATTTCTGCTGAATTGTTGCAGAGGACACACAAGTTGGATACATTGAAGTCTCCCTAATCATTGATGTGCATTTATGTATATGATGTAAGAACAAACTGTAAAATACTACTCACACTGTACATTATCACTTGCTTAAAAAGAATGTAATCTGATCTCTTCTCACTCATGAAGTTAAAGGTTTCTCTCTGCTGTTGCTAATATACTGTAAAAGACCAATCAATGATTGTTGTATAGACACCAAGCTGGTGTAGAAATAACAAGGATGATGCATACTCATCACAATGATAGCCATGGTTGATATGATGCAGAATCACTGCTAAGAATCCATCTACCCTTTCTTTCTTATTGAGACACATGATCTGAAGGTGAGAACAAATGTAAGGGATTACATAAGGTAGAAATAAGCAAGTATGAATTGGTTCCATTAAATAAATTCTTAAATAATAAGTACAGATTGAGTTTATATGTCATCCAACTCTTTCAATTCTTAGAAATGAGAAACTATTCTTAGTTCTCTCTCAATCTTCATTTCATATACAAATATTTTGTAACAATTCAAGCTCTCAAAAATATTTGACTGATTAGATCAAATAAAAATTTTACATACAAATGTATTATAATGAAAACATACTTTAAAATTTGAACCTTCTTATTTATATTTGTTGATTTGTATCGCATTACTACTTTATATTTCATATTTTTTTCACTTCTGAGTAGGATAATTCTCCACTCCACTAAAAAAAAATCTAAATTGTTACAACCTATAATTATAAAAAAGATATAGAATAATTATAAAAATAATTAATCAAAAATAAAAACTATCCTATAATTTTTTAAGGATAATTCTCCACTCCAAGTCAATTATCCTATAATTATAAAAAATTATAGGATAATTGACTTATTAACTCAATTGAACTTAAACAATTAATCAAAAATATTTAAGTTCAAATTAAACATATTACTTATAATGCTAATCCAAGGCACATATTTCAAATATGATCAGTACAACTTGCATATATATATATATATATATATATATATATATATATATATATATACTCTCTCTCTCTCTCTCTTCTAATGGTGCATGACATAGACGTCGTACTCCACCACTGCGTTGCCGGTGGCCACGTCGAGATCGTGGGTCTTGGCGAGGGCGTAGCCGCGGGCCAGCCGGAACTTGCCGCTCCCCCCGACGACCGGCATCTCTCTCACCGCCGACAACACGGAGTTGCGGCCGAGCACCGCGAGCGTGCTGCCGTTGTACTCTCCGTCGACGAAGGCCAGGGTCATGGCTACCAGCAGGTGCCCGGGCTCGTCCCGCGACGCCAGACCGTACACACCCTGCGCCCGCCCCAGCAGCTTCGACCCCGAGTCCGGCCCCTCCGTCAGGAGGTCGTCCATCATCACCAGGGCGCCGAAGGCCGCCGGGGAATTGTTGGTGACGGAGGCTTGCGCGATGCGCACGGCGGTGGGATTGGGGCCGGTCACGATGTCGTGGAAGAAGAAGTGCAGGTGCGTGGTGGTCTCGTTGCCGAGCTCGAAGGCGGGGTCTTCTGCAAGAGATGGACACAGAAGCATGAGGAGGATTAGCAGGATGGAGAGGAACGCAGAGATATGACGCGGTGTTGAGCCCATTCTGAGAACACTATGAGGCAGTGATCGAGCTTAGGGTATATATGGTGGATTTAGTGGGTAGAGGCAGCCAGGAAATTAGTGTCTTGGTGAACAAAGTCACCAAAGCAGTGAACAGAAGGACGAATGTTAGCAGGTGCAACACATTAGGGTAACTTTCATGAAGAGCACGAATTTTGATGCGTAAATATATAAGATGGCTTCTGCATTTGGTGCTCTCTTTCGTGACGTACACAGTGGGTTTGGTCACCAGCCGCGGAAATGAGAATGAGAAGCTATGAGATTGATGGTGTGTATATAAGAAAGGGAGACTATTCTTAGGGTTGATAGTGGCCGAAAGAGCCATGCATTTTAAGCATTCCATTATTTTTTTATTATTCAAAAAAAGAATAAATTAAAAAGGCAAGAAAATAACATTAAAAGCATTCTATTGTTTGATTTTGTACTATTAATTTGATCTAAAAAACTTAGGCATAATGCATTGTAGTCAATTATTATAATTAATTATTAGCATAATGATGCATGTGAAAACATAAATTGATATTGTAACTGATGGATTGTTGGGTCATTTGATGGCTCCAACTCATGGATGGATGAGCCTAAATCAACTCATTGGAAGGTTGCTAAAAACATTTATGTGTTACATCTCTTGGAAGCTTAAATCTCTTTCTATTCAAGTTTTTATAATTTTAAACTTTTTAGATTTTTTTATAATGAGTTGGATGATAGAAGGAATATATTCCGATTTATGTTATATATGAGAAATATTACAATCACTTATATATTCAAAAAATAATTAATTATGATATTATCAACTTGTGAAGCCGAATATAATACGACATGCACGTATGTTTGTCATACTATATGATTAAGAAGTTTGTTAGAAAAGATGCATATCAAACAAAAAACAATACAAATTTATATGATAACAAAATTATCATATAAACCATTGGAGTTTACCTATTTATCAAGTTCAAGTCACTTCTTGATAGGATGGATGAAAGAAAAATTAAGCTTATGGGGGTGTATTGAGATTAAGCTTAATTTAGTTAAATATAGTCTTACCTGATCATCTTAGATAAGGAAAGACTTTGATATCATGAAAATGATATGAATCTTTTGAAAAGATGAAAAATATCTTAAATATTTAAAAAACATATAAAATCCTCTTGGAAGATATTGTAATTCCTCATAACTTGGCATGTATAGAAGGTTGTCAACATGTCTTATAAAGAGAAGATATATCATATAAAAAATTGAGAGAATCCTCAACCTTTATCTTTCATAAATACAATCTTATACTGTATCTTCTATCAATAAATGAGATGATATCATTGTGAGTGTATGATGGAACATTTGAACCCAAACAAAATTAGATTTTTATCTTTTTCCTCAATCATTTTCTCTCAACAACTCTCTCTCATTTCTAACATCCACATTATCTTAGTTGCCTATTAGAATAATAGATTTCTCATAGGATTTATTTGACTTAATTGTCAGAATCAGGATGGCGAAAAGATTAAAGAGACGAAGATAGACAATCACACACCCAAAAGAAAAAAAAAATATAAATAAATAACACAAGACTATGTAGTCAACGCCTTTCTCATTAGCTAATATACGTACACCCTTGAATGAGACCTCTCTCTCTCTCTCTCTCCCTCTTAAAGCTGAGTGGATTCAGACAACAACAGTGCAATAAGTTGAGTTTTTATGATCGATCACCCAAGCAAGCAATATCGAAAAAAACAGTACTCTAAATTGTACGCAATAATGACTTCCCAAAAGTGTACAGTGCAAAGGCAAAGTTGGATGCTAGTAGAGAAAAGAACAAGAGGTCTTAATATCTATGCCTGTCAAGTTCTGAAATAAAATATTACCTATCAATGTGAATGTGCTTACAAGCTAAGATAGCCATCATCATTATTCAGTTCTTCATATTAGCATATATCATTAAAAATTTAGACTATTCATTATTGAGTTGTATTTAGTAATAACTAGTTTGAGTTTAAAAAACTTAAGATATTCCTAATACTCTACTATAATCATTTTAAAATATATTTTAAATGAATATTAATATCAGATTATTTTTTTTACTTTAAAATTTAGCTGATAAAATTGCATTCTAAATTTAATTCTTAAATAATAAATAAAAATATTATTTTTTAATAAAAAGGAAAATTGGAGGGGAATAGAAGAGAAGAAAACAAAAGAGAAAGTGAGAGGAGAAGGGCAAGGACAGCTACTTCACGCAGCGCCCCTCCCGAGTTTGACTGCCTTGGGGGTGACGACGGCCCAAAAGAGACACGACCAAAGCTGGGAATAAATGGCGTCGGCTTTTCAGGAGGTCGCAGCCCCGCCACCCACACCCCCGACACCACCCCTGCTACTTCGTCGGCTTCTGCACGCTTCCCGGACCCTGCCGTCCGATCGCCATCCGACGCCTCCGCCGCCCTCCAACACCGCCGCAGTCCTCGTACCGGGTTGCTACCGGACATTCTTAGACGACCCATCGGTGCAGCGTATGATGTCATCTTCTGTGTACCGTTGTCTCATGCAACACTGTCACCCGTCTGATCCCTCCTCAGCTTTCACGTAAATTGTTTTGTCTTCTCCCTCCGCTCCTTTTCAGCTTCAACGCAAAGTGGCTGTCCACTTGAAAGATCATCATTCATGCATTAATCTACTCTTTATTTCATTATTTTTCATTTTTTAATCTCACTAACGGTGCCTTTGTTATGATTTCAAAAAACAAAAACAAAAGAAAAATCTTTTTTTAGCTTTTTTTAATGAATTACTTCAACTTGGAATCTCGTTGTACAGCGGTGTAGTACACTCCTGAGCAGGTGGGGCTGCATCAAGATACCCAAGCGCTTGGAGATTCGTGCAAGCGCTTCATTCGCGGTCCAGATCCTGCGAGACGTGTCCTCTTTATATCCTTGCGTAGAAGTTTTCTATCAGTAATTAAATCATCGTATTTCATTGAAGACTAAGTGTACATATAGGCATAACACACGTTCGTCTCCCCCACTCCGCTGCTGCTTCCGTTCTTCTTTGGATCTCACAGTTTCCTTCGTTGATAGGCCAGGCGAGATGATCACCTGGGAGGACTTCTACACCGTGATGTGCGCCATGGTCCCTCTCTACTTCGCCATGTTCGTCGCCTACGGCTCCGTCAAGTGGTGGAAGATCTTCACCCCGGAGCAGTGCTCCGGCATCAACCGCTTCGTCGCCACCTTCGCCGTCCCCGTCCTCTCCTTTCACTTCATCTCCCACAACAACCCTTACCAGATGGACTCCCGCTTCATCCTTGCCGACACCCTCTCCAAGCTCCTCGTCCTCGTCATCCTCTCCCTCTGGGCCTCCCTGTCCGCCGCCTGCGCCGGCCCCCGACGCCGCGGCCGCCGGCTCGACTGGGTCATCACCCTCTTCTCCGTCGGGACGCTCCCCAACACTCTCGTGATGGGCATCCCCCTCCTCCGCGCCATGTACGGCGACTTCACCCAGAGCCTCATGGTGCAGCTGGTGGTGCTGCAGTGTATCATCTGGTATCCTGCCGATGGCTACTCACATGTTTGCGGACGCATCTCGAGCGCCGAAGAGACTGATCTCTTTGCAATGTACGTAGGTACACGCTGCTGCTCTTCCTCTTCGAGTACCGCGCAGCCACGATGCTAATCGAAGACCAATTCCCGGGCACGGCGGCGGCCGCCATTGCCAAGTTCGAGGTAGACGGCGACATCATCTCCCTCGACGGGCGAGACCCGATCCGGGCCGAGTCGGAGGTCGACGCGGACGGCCGCATCCGAGTCCGCATCCGGCGGTCCATATCCTCCGTGCTGGACTCGGGGCTCTCGTCGTCGATCGGCATCACGCCTCGCCGCCTGTCGAACATATCCGGGGCCGAGATATACTCGGTCAACACGCCGGTCAGGCAGCCGGCGTCGGCGGATCGGCTCACGGTGCGCGACATCACGTTGGGGTGCCGGTCCGCCAGCCCGCACTTGTCGGGGTACGCTTCCTCCGACTCGTACTCGCTGCAGCCGACGCCGCGGGCCTCCAACTTCAACGAGATGGAGATCGGCACGCCGGTGTGGGTGCGGTCGCCGGCCGCGCCCGCGGGAATGTTGATCAGGCAGCAATCGCCGGCGACACCCGGGGCGCTGAAGCTGGCGTGGGAGGGCTGTGGCGGACAAGGCGACAAGGATGTTGGGGGTAAGTACACATGAGCCATCCACTACTGTCAGGTCTCCTCTTTGGACTTTGCTGGCTATTGGATCACGTAGAAGCCAAAGTAGTCTTCACCAAGTCTGACACTGCTGTAATTACATACGAATTAAAATCACCTGCACGAAACTAAACGGCAGTCAAGATTCTTCAACAATGTGTCGATGCTCACATGTGATCCATGTCAATGGTGAGATGCTCATGATGTCCGATGGCAGCCAGCTCCTCTGCTGTCACTGTCCTAGGTTGTAGGGATGTTTTCTTTCTCAGAGTATGTCTTGTGTAGTTTTGTGATCTCATCTTATCATGTTCTTAGTTTGCTCGCATCAAACTTCACCATCTACGTGAATCTCGAAGCCACAGTCCCTTTATTCTGCTAGGAATGGGACTTGAGGCTGTAAAAGAAACCTGCGTCACCACTGCAACGGTTCCTGTTCTTCACATCACAGACACAAGATTGGAAGGAAGTAATCAGTACATGGAGTCTGTGTTTAGCTTCAAATTAGGGTGGAATCATAATAACTTGTTTGGGATGTTAATGAAAGCCAGCTGACCTTGAAGCAGGGGAGAAAGATCTGAGCTTCCGGAGCACTTCAAAGTTCGTGGTCGACAAAGAAGATGAAGAAGAGGAGTTGGAGGTGGAAGGAGATCAAGAGATGCCGGCAGCGTTTGTCATGCTCAGGCTCATCCTGACCGTCCTCGGCCGGAAGCTGTCGCGCAACCCAAACACGTACTCCAGCATATTAGGCCTCCTTTGGTCCCTCATCTCGTTCAAGTATGCCCTCTGCATTCATGTGGCTCATGAATACATTCTTTTGGCTACCGATGAGCGTGTTGATCTCTTCAGGTGGGGTGTCGACATGCCGACGCTGGTGAAGGAGTCCATCAAAATAATCTCAGATGCAGGGCTTGGAATGGCCATGTTCAGCCTCGGTAAGCATGGCATTCTCCTTCTGAGGTAGCAAAGTACAAGTGCCTCAACTGTGTCTTGCTTGCTTCCTGCAGGGCTGTTCATGGCTCTGCAGCCAAGGATCATTGCCTGCGGGCCAAAGATGGCGGCCATAAGCATGGCGATCCGATTCCTAAGCGGCCCCATGGTGATGTCTGTTGCATCCATGGTCGTGGGGTTAAGAGGTGTACGGCTTCACACAGCCATCGTGCAGGTAGAAACCATCGCACTGTTATATGCATTTGCATGGGTGATTGATTAACGTTCTTCTAATCTCTCAGGCAGCTCTTCCTCAAGGGATCGTACCATTTGTTTTTGCCAGAGAATACGGATTGCATCCTGATATATTAAGCACTGGGTATGTTTTACTTGCATTCATGATGATCATAAACCATCAGGAGATAGCGATTCTGGACCAAACACTTCTCTTTTCTGTTCCTTGTTGCTGTCTTCTTCTTCTTCTTCTTCTTCTTCTTCTCAACTCTTCATTTACTGATCTCGTACGCTTGTAGGGTCATCTTTGGCATGCTTGTCTCTTTGCCCGTAACCTTGCTTTACTACATACTCCTGGGGCTGTGAGAGGGAGCGCCCGACCGTCAAAATAAGGTGAAGGAAAGCAGCCAAAGGGAGATGGACCCGTCGACCTATCATTGTCGTTCCCATGCTGGTGATCATTGGCCCAAAAGCTTCCACAGGCGTGAACCGATCTCAGATTCCATATCATTCGATGTCGAGCTCACCAATCTCTGTGAATATATATCACGTAGATTAGGATCACACTGTGCAAGTTCTAATGATTCCATATCATCTCAACAGTGTGTCTGTGTATGATGATGGAGCACCGGTGAAAAGTGCACCACCCTACAAAGCTTAGTGGTAG
The DNA here is from genome assembly GCF_036884655.1 of Musa acuminata AAA Group. Taxonomy (NCBI): domain Eukaryota; kingdom Viridiplantae; phylum Streptophyta; class Magnoliopsida; order Zingiberales; family Musaceae; genus Musa; species Musa acuminata. The sequence continues at coordinate 37,372,882 of NC_088340.1, forward strand.
CCGAAAGGAAATTGAATTATGGAATGCCATGGCCTATGATTAGGGTGGTGGAAGATCCTCTAATATATGCTTGACCAGAGCGCTGCTCATTATGCCATTGATGCTCCTTTAGTGTGCCCATTCTGAAGCTTTTACTCTGCAACAAGTCAAATCTCCATGGCTGTGCAAGGCTCGAGCATTTTGCTCCGGACCAACGCCTTCCATAATTTTTCTCTGCTCAATGCTCTGCTTTCTGCTAAGATCCTTCTATCTCTTACCTTCTATGGAAGGCAGATATTTTTTTTATTAATAATAAATATAATATTTTTTACCTTCTGCTAAGATCCTTCTATCTCTTACCTTCTATCTCTTACCTTCTGCTAAGGTAAATAATATTTTTTATTAATAATAAATATAAAAATTCAGGAGATCACGTTGAGATCATGATCCTCATTATTGATGAAATAATAATAATATATTATCATAATTTTTGTAATATATTATTAAGATATTAAGATGATCATGATAATTTATTTTTCTAAATAATATCTTTCCTAATATTACAAGATACACACCACAATATCTAATGTGATTATTCTCTGCTCAATGCTCTGCTTTCTGCTAAGATCCTTCTATCTCTTACCTCTGCTTTCTGCCTTCCATAGAAGGTAGAGGATCATGATCTCATGATCATCTTAATATCTTAATAATATATTATAAAAATTATGATAATATATTATTATTATTATTTCATCAATAATGAGGATCATGATCTCAACGTGATCTCCTGAATTTTTATATTTATTATTAATAAAAAAATATTATTATATTTTATAATCTGTATATAAAAATTTAAGCTAAATCATTTCTGTTTGTCAATTCCTGAGCACTGATCAGCAATATTCAATTCGAGAAGAAGGATGTGAGATGATTACAGACAACTCGAAGACATGGACACCCCAAGAACAGGATGTGCAGCGACTGCAGCAGTAGCTTGGACTCTACGTGGTCTCTGCCCATTCTGCCACTCTTACTCCACTTAGCAGTAGTGGTGAGAAGCTTCGCTTCGCAACCCACAACTTTACCTGATCGGGGTCAATGGTCAAACCAGTGGAATCTGTGGGGCCAGGAGTATGCCTTAAAGATCTTGACTGGGGATGGGATAAAAATATGCAAAATTAAGAGATTTTTTTAATAATATAGATAATAATTAAGGGGGTTTTGGTACTGAAACAAATTCTTAATGATCTATATTAATTACCTAAATCAGACTGGATAATCCTTAATGACATCAATTTGGTCAAGGCTTAAGTCATTGGATTATTGGTTAAATAGGTTAGTCAATTGATCAGATTACATGTTTAATATTTTTTAAAATAAAACAATTAAATATTATATCAAAAAGGTAAATATATATTAATAATATCATAAACTAATTTTATAATATAATAAAAAATGATAATATACTAAAGGATAAGAAAGTAATAATATAATATTTTACATCTAAAATATTAGTTTAATGGTCATATTTTAAAACTCAAAATCTCATCATACTTATTATATCAAAATATCATATATATATATATATATATATATATATATATATATATATATATATATATATATATATATATATATATATATATATATATATATATATATATATATATATATATATATATATATATATATATATATATATATATATATATATATATATATATATATATATATCCATTAGACAACCCGAAGCTCGCACACGATGTGCTTGGTGGCCAACGAATGCCTCTCCGGGCCTCTACTCCGACAATGAAACTTCGCGGCCATGACCGCAGAGATCCTCCACCTCGGCCAATTGCTCCGCGGATGCCGCACCCAGCGGTCGCTCCCTCGAGGGAGACAGCTCCACCAGGTACTCCTCAAGTGCGGTTACGCCGCTTCCCTCTACGCCTCCAACTGCCTTCTCCAGATGTACGCTCGTTGCAGCGCCGACCTGGACGACGCCCGAAGGGTTTTCGACGAAATTCCCCACAGGAACTGCTTCTCTTGGAACTCCCTCATCGACGCCTATCTGAAGTCCGATGAACCGTGCCGTGCGCGTCAGTTGTTCGATTCCATGCCCCGGAAGAATACCTTTTCATGGAACGCCATGATCACTGGCCTCGTACGGTCTGGTGACCTGAAGAACGCCCGGCAATTGTTCGAGGAGATGCCCGTGGTTGACGCTGTTGCCTGCAATGCCATACTTCACGGGTATATCCGTCGTGGGGAGGTTCAGGAAGCTTTCCGTTTGCTTAAAAAGGTTGGTTCAGAGTACGATGGATCGTCGTCGCCATATAGTGATAAATTTGTATTGACGACCCTTTTAAGTGCTTGTGCAGAGTGTTTGGCTTATGATTGTGGCAAGCAGATTCATGCCCGCATTGTCATCTGCCAGGTTGACTTGGATTCCATTCTGGGTAGCGCCCTTGTTGACATGTATGCAAAGTGTCAGGCTTTTGATAGTGCTCATCAAGTTTTGGAGTTGATGTCGGAGCCAGATGAATTTTCTTTGTCGGCCTTGATATCAGGCTATGGGGGTTGTGGAAGATTGGATGAGGCAAGAAAGATATTCAATCAGAAGGAGAAGCCAAGTGTTGTTTTGTGGAACTCCATTATTAATGCATATGCATCTAGTAATCAGGGAGACGGAACATTAGAACTCTTCAAAATGATGACTGGAGAGGGAATCATGCCAAATTCGTCGACTTTTTCAAGTGTTCTTAGTGCATGTGCTAGTATTGGCATTCGGGAGCATGGAGTACAGATGCATGCTTGTGGTTGTAAGCATGGAATTCTGGAGGACTTGGTTGTTGCAAGTGCTCTCATAGACTCCTATTCCAAGTGTGGAATTTGGGAGGATGCTTGTAAAGTGTTCAGAGAGCTTAGACTGTATGATACAATACTGCTTAATACTATGATCAATGTTTACTCGAACCGCGGTCAAATCGAGGAAGCAAGGAAGATATTTGAGATGATTCCAAGCAAGAATATGATATCATGGAATTCAATGATCGTAGGTTACAGCCGGAATGGTCATGCAGTGCAGGCACTAGAGCTATTCATTGACATGCATCATCTTGATCTTAGTATTGATAAGGTGGCTTTGGCCAGTGCTATAAGTTCTTGTGCTAGCGTTTGTGCCCTTACCACCGGGGAAGAGTTATTTGCCCTTGCTACACGTATCGGCCTAGTCACTGACCTTGTTGTCACTTCTTCACTTGTTGATCTCTACTGCAAATGTGGCAAAGTCATTGATGGAAGGAGGTTGTTCGATGGGATGCCCAATTTTGATGTGGCTTTATGGAATTCAATGTTGATGGGTTATGCTTCTAATGGATATGCAATTGAAGTGCTTGAGTTGTTTGAATCCATGGGCAGTGCTGGTGTGAGCCCAAACGAAGTAACTTTTATTGCAGTCCTTTCAGCTTGTTGCCACTCTGGGCTGGTTGAGAAAGGATTAATGTGGTTTCGCAGGATGAAAGTAGACTATTGCATTGAACCAATAGCTGAGCACTACTCGTGTGTTGTTGATTTGCTGGTGCGTGCAGGTCGGCTTGAGGAATCGATCAATTTCATTGATACAATGCCCTTCAAGCCTGATGCTAGCATGTGGACATCAGTGCTTGGTGGGTGCAAGGCTCATGGTGATGAGGTTCTGGGAAGTAAGGTAGCAGAGAGGCTTATTGAGCTTAATCCTCAGCATTCGGGCCCCTTTTTGCAGTTATCTAGCATATATGCTGCTCATGGCGAGTGGGAGAACTCAGCCCAAGTTAGACAAATGATGAATGACAGAAGGATCAATAAGAATCCTGGTTACAGTTGGATTGACAGTTCACAGTAAACTTTGCTTGTATGACAGTAGCAGATGGTAGGAAGCAAATTCATATGGCTGTTGTGCAAGAATCATCTCTCACTAGCTTACAGATTGACTGCTTAATCTGTCAAAAAGTATTCCAGAAAATGTTGCATGGTGCAGTTTTGGGATGTTAAGGGTCCTCTAATATGCAGCAAAGTGTCATCTTATATATATATATATATATATATATATATATATATACATGTGTATATATATATACATGTGTATATATATATACATGTGTATATATATATACATATACATATACATATATATACATATACATATACATATACATATATATATAAAGCAGAATGGGGTGCATGAATTTCTTTCATTTCTTTGATGCACCATATGCCTTATGTGACTAGAAAGAAAGAAGACTGATTCACTCGCTTCTGATTTGCATCTGCTGCTTCTGAATTCACTGTGGTGGCTGAATCAACCCTTGGATCAGCCAGCAGGAGCAAGGGAACTCCCCAAGTTCTGGAAGATTTGAAGAGAGAGAGAGAGAGACGTGATAAGAGTAAGGCTTTCACATTATTTAGGATCACAAGGGTGGTTATACAAAATGGAATGAAGGATCATGGCATCACTGGTTGTCAAACAAATTTGTATAGGATTCTTTTCTTTGTGAGCAAAGTAAAAGCATATGCCTATGACTTCTATTCAAGAGTTTGATCAGAGATATTGAGGAACTCTTTGAGATAAAAATGAAGAAAAAAAAAGTTCATTGATATTGAAAACATTTATCTGTCAGTAATTGCCTAACAACCATCCCCTCTAATTCAAGAAGTAACTGAGTGTTTTCTTCCTGTGTTGTGCTCCCTCCAAATTTCAATCGCAAGAAGTCCAATACTTCCTTCTGAAAGTATATTGATATGTCCAGAGGCAAAATAATTCTGAGAGTTCAAGTTGCAGATACTTATTATCTTTTGACGATTTCATCTTTGTTGGTTGTATACTTGTTTTTGTAAGCTCAACAACCAATTTCTCTGGACAACCATTCCTTATTTATGTTGAAACAAAAATATAGGGGATGCCTATTTTTTACTTGGATTGATCCACCTGTGTGAACGAGCAAACAGAGTAATTTCAAGTCTGATGCAAAAAGTAAAAGGTTTAAAGTTGAGTTGGCCAGATGTAGAGGAGCTTTGATTATTTGTTGGATTACAATGTACCTTATTTGAACAACTTATCCAAATAAATAGGCATATATGATTGCATCATCAATCTAAGGAGCTTTAAAATGTTATTGAATTATTATCTTAAAAAACGATTAGATCTAACCACGTGAGATTCATTTTAGTATTTATCGGCCAACTACTTAACTATATTTAGAACTATAGTTAGAGGATTGTTAGAACTATAGTTAGAGAATTATCAAATGATCTCACATATGAATACTTAGCATTCAAATCACCTTAATTATGTTCTTATTATTTTTTACATAGGCATGTTCTTTGATGAAACTCTTTAAACACATTCCAAGTTAAATCTCAGAGTTATTCATGTCAACTCCAGCATTAAATTATAGATACAATATTTTATCTTTGCTTTTGTGATCCTATATAACACTAACTGTATCTTTATTATCTCCATTGTCCTTTTCTTTATCTTATGATAATATGACTGTAGATTGATTCAAAACTATGATTCCTGTTATGAAACACGACTGACGGAACAAGAAACACCACTGATTCCACCACAGTTTCACAAAAATATGATTCAACAAGAAACAACACTGTTGCTGCAAGGTAAACACTCACAAGAATATGATTCCACCACTATTTCACAAAAATATGATTCAATAAATCTGCATTCAAATGCAGTGATTCAAAGAACAAAAAAAAAAAAAAGATAAACACTTGTGAGGTCTTTACAACTCAACCATAAGTTCTTTGCTTTGACACTTAGTCCTCGTATGTTATATTAAAAATCGTAGACCCTAACTTTCTCGAACCCTAATGAATAGAACTCTTAGTAATTGATCGGAAAAACAAAGCTTTTCCTCTCTAGAACCCTGATTAAAAGTTTTCGATGAGGATTAGTATCTACTAAAAAAGTTTTAATTTGGGTAAAATAAAAGAAAATGAAAGAGAAGTTATAATGGGTAAAACAACGTCTTTCTTGAGTATTATAAACGATGTTATTAAAAATAAAATAAATTATTATAATTTCTGGGGAACGTAATAAAATTTTTAAAAGTATAAAAATCACAATACTATTAAGGTTAAGTACATAAAGTAATATATAATTATCCCATTAATATAATAACATTAATACCTCTTCAAAAATATTATACATTTATCCTATTCTAAGATTTTTAAAACTATAAATACATACATTATGGTCAAAGACATGATATAGTAATCACAAACATAGTACTAAGATTATTTTCGCGATTCATTCTATTTTCTTAGTGTGAGTTCCTGTTAGAGTTCTTTATTTCTTAGCATTATATGTTACATTAATTCAATTAATACTAACTTATTTTCTTTTGTATTATTTTTCCACCCACATTACTCTTTTTCTACTAATACTGCATATTTTTGTGTACAGCCTGCGAAGCAATACTTCGTGCACCGACTTAAGTCGTAGAAATACCAATCGACACTTGCGCGCGTCATCGGATGTAAGAGTTCAAGTCGTGACTAATGCGGCGCTCGAAGATCTTCTATGGCCTACCGCTCGTGCTTCGTTTTCGACCGTTCGCAACATTAGTCATCTGTGCGATCGGGACTCCGTCAAAAGGCGTGCAACCAAGATGGACGGGGAGGATCGAAGGTCGAGCTCAAGCTAGCATTTTAGCTTGGTGGGAAGGGAAAAGCACTTCAAAAACCCTTCTTTTACCCTGAACTGAGAGGAGCGAAGAAGCACGGGAGGAGGCAGGGAGAAGCTCTTCCACTTCGACGCTTCGATCTCCCCTCTATTCTTCATCTTGATACCCGAAAATAGCTGATGTAATTGGAAGCAGAGGAAGCCACTGCGGAAGCCATCATAAGAGAGTCTGTGAGGCGATGCAAGTCCCTCTGCCGCGGATGACGGCCACCCCTGTTTGCCAATGATCAATTTTGGTGGCTCTTTGAGAACCACCGGAAGATTCAGTGTCTCCTTCTTCTCCAACCTCATTGACCGCTGCCTCACGCTCGGCTCCCTCTACTCCGCTCAATCCATCCACGCCCATCTCGTCAAGACCGGCCTCCATCGCCACACCTTCCTTGGCAACCGGCTCCTCGGCCTCTACTCTGGCCTTGGCTCCATCACGCTCGCTATCGGAGTTTTTAACGACATCCCTGATAAGAACAGGTTCACGTGGAACATTCTGCTTATGGCGCTTGTTAGAACTGGCTGTGTCGAAGCCGCCCATGAACTGTTCGAGGAAATGCCTGAGAGAGATGTGGTGAGTTGGAATTCGCTGATTTCGGGGTACGTGTCCACTGGATTTTTCGATAAGGCGTTTGGGGTTCTTCACCGGATGCAAGATCTCGGTGTCAAAGTTAGTGCTTTCACACTGTCCATCACTGCTTCTTGTGTCTCGTCTCCTCGACAGGCTAAGCAAGTGCATGGATTTATTATCCGCTTCGGATCAGGTTCACTAAATACTGTGCTTGGTAACTCACTCATTGATATGTACGGAAGAGTTGGACTCGCAGGATATGCTAGCCAAATTTTCTGTGCCATGGATAACTCTGACGTCATCTCTTGGAACTCCATGATCTCAGCATATGGTAGGTCAGGTTGTGGAATGGAAGCATTAGAGTGCTTCTGTGTGATGAGGGCTGCTGGGTTTTCAACTGATGAGTTCACTATGTCGAGTGTGCTCAACATTTGCACTGACCTTGAGAATTTGGCTAAGGGTGAGCAACTCTTGGCCCACTGTTTCAAGATGGGGTTCCTTTCAAATTCTATAGTCTCTAGCGCTGTTATTGACATGTATTCCATCTTTGGCAGATTAGATGATGCAGTTCGGATCTTCCAAGGGATGCCGAGATGGGATTCGGTGCTCTGCGATTCAATGTACTCCGGTTATGTTCGGAGCAGCATTGGGGATGAGGCTATAAAGCTTTTTGTGGTGGCACTGAGGAAGAGCGTGATGCCTACAGAGTTCACCTTTGCAACCATTCTCAACTCGAGGATGTGTTTCTGTTCAACCGATCTTGGCATGCAAATCCATTGCTGGGTTTGTAAAACCGGCTTTGAGGCAGATATGATTGTTGCTAATGCGCTGGTTGACATGTATGCTAAGTTGGGTTTCGTTGAGAGTGCCATGAAGCTTTTTTCCAAGATGGTTGCTAAGGACTTGGTCTCTTGGAATACCATCATCATGGGTTTAGCAAAAAACGGGCAAGGTGTAGAAGCTCTTAGAATCTTCAGAGAGTTGCAAGGGAATGGTGTCAAGCCAGATAGGATAACCCTGGTTGGTGTTCTTTTAGCCTGTAGTTATGGGCATATGGTCCATGAAGGGAAAAGAATATTTTCATTGATGGAGAAGAAATATGGAGTGATGAGAGATCTGAGGCATTATGCTTGTATGGTGGACATGATGGGGAGAGCAGGAATGCTGAAAGAAACATTGAATATCATAGAGACTTCACGTCATAGTCATAGCCTATCATTGTGGAACTTGCTTCTTAATGCTTGTAGGATTCATGGGGACTTGGTATTTGCCACAATAATTGCAGAGAAGCTGTTAGATTTGGAGGCTCGCTTCTCTCTCCCTTACTTAGTGTTGGCTCAGATGTATGGAGTAAGTGGCAGATGGGAGAGCATGGCTCGTGTGCTGAAGGCCATGGAAGAGAGAGGTGTCAGGAAGGTTAGGGAGTATAGCTGGATTTGCGTTAGGAAGCATATCTATGTATTTAAGGCAGACCAATTATTCCAATGGGAAGGAAAAGCTGTATACTCAATGTTGCAACTCTTGGACTGGGTGATGAATGGCGTGGGATGTGTTCATGAAGAATCCACATTATATGGGGATTGCTGTGGAGAATGACATAAAGAAGAGAAAATGAAAACAGATTTCTGAATCTGATGGTTTTTGGATGCTTGATTATCTAGCCATCATTTGACATCAATCTTCAGTCCAAATTTTTGTTGAATGTGCCATACCAGCTCAACACATCCCGACTAATATTGCTGACTCCATTGTGTCCTTACAAGCATATATCAATATATGATCACTGAAGATACACGCTTCAGATAATGAGAACAAACCTTTTTTGGAAAGAAGATGATTGGAAGAGACTGCTAACTTATCAACAAAGGCCATTGAATGTGTGAAGTCAAAGGTGCTTCCATGATTTTGATAACCATGGCAACTAGGTGAGTAATGGTTTCTCGATGCTTTTTTGGTCTGACATTGGAACTTTTAGTATGTCACCGGAATCTTTGTTTCAAATCTATGACTGTGTCCATGCAGTTGGCTGAAGGAGCATATTCTACCCTTCAAAACTAGTAGATATGTGGATGAAGATGGTGATAAAGTAAATTCCGTGGTGTGTCTTGCTGCTGCAGATAACATTGTGATACAAGGTTTGCAGAATGCTTTCTCTCAAACATATTCTGCATGAACCTAGTGATTTTTGGTCAAATAACTTGAAAAAACTAGCTAATTTAGAAGCCATCAAAGATGCCATTCTCATTTTTTAATGTTGTATCTTTAATGTTTATCATATTCATAGAGAGAAGGAAGACAAGAAATACCATCCTTTTGTCTCAATCCTTTTCTGTGTGTTATTATCTCTTAATGCTTTTCAAGGTATATAATATGGGTTGATTTTTCATTAAGTTCTTGAGGCTAATTTCTAATACGCAAATCATTAACAAGCAGAAATTCACCAAGGATAAATGACAGCCACTGTTTTTAAGTAGGGAACATATTAGTTGCATGACAGGCTGCTAGTAATCCATCACTACATTCTTATTATGAAAACTAAATGAAGGTCATCAAGATTATGATGACTAAATTCGAAAATGATGATTGTACACTTAAGAGATGGTGATTTCTGCCTGTAGCTTTAGATATGATTATCTTACGAAGTTTTCTAAACTTCCATTTTCTTTGATAACATATGAACAACATTTAGTATTGGCTGCAAATAAGTTGTGTGCAAAATGTCTAATATCAGGTAATAAAGACCATCTTATCATATCCAGATACAAGATTAAGGTAGACCATACAAAGACATTTCAGTAAACGATTGTTGATTTTGGTGAATCCTAAACATTTTCTCAGGATGTTGGCATGCTTTAAGTCAATTTGCAATATAAATTATTCTATTTTATCATAGGATTTCATTTTATTTTCCAACAAAAAAGCAGAAAGAAACACTGAATTTAGATTGGTTATGCAAATTGTATTTTAAAAAATTGTATAAGCCAAAAAAAAAAAAAAAACCAGTTGGCTTATGCAGATTGATTGGCAATGATCACAAGAGCTAACCTGTCTTGAAGAATAACATAAACAATTGACCTAAACAACTAAACAAGAAGAATTCTAAAAACTGAGTGTCCAATCCTACTAATAAATTCAAATATTAGCATCAACTAAACTATTCAAACTTGATTCACTTTCTTAAAAAGAATTAGTTGTAATGGTTATTCATTAATTTCCTATTTGAAAAATCTAATGTTCAATCTTTGGCCCATATTAGCATTCTTCATGAAAGAACATTGTAAAGATAGCTTCAGCTTTCAAATATTACACCTGATTTAGTTCTATCTGGCATTTAGTATAGATCTATATTTGTCTTGAATCAATGTGTATTAATTATTGGGGAATTGCACAGGAAAATATCCACCTTTTGGGTTTTTTCGCTCAATCACCCCCCTTTTGATTATTCTTGATCCGTAACCCCTCTTTTCAAAAAACATTAGAAATGCCCTTCAAAGCTACAACAATTGTTTCCCGTCGATCTTGGGAGCCAGCTTAAGGACCAGTTCATATGGATGGATCGGTTGATTTGATCCAATGCTAATGAAACTATTTAGGGCTCAACTCATTTCTTTACCATGTTGAGAGTAGATGAGATGAGAACGGGTTCCATAAAATTATAGCTTAAGGATAAGAACGATGATAATAGTGACTCGAGAGGATGCAGGAGAATCAACAATAGAGTTTCGAGATAAAGTCGACTAGCAAAAGTCTAAGAGGAAATAGAAGAGCCAATAAGGGGGTTTTGTCGACGACGGAGATGAGCGAATCTTTACAAGGAGCGTAGGAAGTCGAAGAGCTAGAGATGAACGAATCATTACAAAAAGTGAAGTCGGAGAGCCATGAGACTAAAGGAGCACAAGAGAGAAAAACTAATTAGATTCAATTACGTAGAGAAACTGATTTGATAATCAATCTAACAATAATTAATCAGGTTGGACCGGTTAATAGTGTGGTTTAGATTGATCCAACCAAAGGTGGTACAGTAACTTAAGGAGCAATTTCGATATATCATTTTTTTAAGTGTCATGGAACGGGAATAACCAAAAAGAAAAAAGGTAACTGATCGAAAAAAATCAAAAAATGAGTATTTTTCATTATTGTTTTCAATGAATACATTTTGAAATTTAGGGGACATGGCTCTTTCATTATCCTTTCATTGTCTGGCCCAATTTGGATCCCACCACTGTTCAAATGTCAGAAAGTACCAGTGTGCAGGCTCAGGTTTACAACTGGATCTTTGTAGAGGCTAGCTGGCAATGTTGGTAACCCAAAATTCTTGGTGGAGGTACGTACCACATTTCACCCTATTTAAATCGACATCAACAGGCCATAATGTTTTGACTATTTAGGGTTGATTAGATATGTCTCCTGTAAAATCCATGTCTACAGTTTCACACTGACTATTTATCTTTTCATGATCAGTCCAAACTTATATGATGGATATTTTAGTTCACCTTAATCATATCAAGTAGTCACACAGTACATGTGCTTTTCTTCAAATCTCTTAGTTACTTAACCAGGCATCATAAATTTAAATGAATTTGATGGATCCTGATAGAGAGAGGAAGGCCCCTCTCCCGAGGAGAGGGGGCTTCCTCTCCAATGTGTTTCGCACTTCTGGAGGCAAATGGTACACAAGGAACTATTTGTGCCTAATAATGAATTAACAAGCTGTCACCTCAGCTAAGCTCGTCTTTCACGGACGGTACATCTGCATTACTGGTTTGGTGAAGTTGTCAGCACACTTAACTACAGCATGTACACCCAGTGAGACATCTCACTGTGATCTGCACCAGCCTCATGTGTAGCTCCTGTTTCCTGCACCAACCTCTTCCGTCTCCCCACCCTGACATTTCAGTGGTACAACGTCAAATCACCTCGTCCTCCACCTTCATCTCAACCTTTTTCCCTTAACCACGTATGATGAGACCACAGACATCCATCGATCTCTCCCACCCGAATCAGAAAGCCGGCATCTCCTGCTTTACAGTACAACCTTCATATTACTGCCTGTCACTTTGCACACACACCCAACCACTTCCATTTAATCTGCTCCTGCTCTCTTTATCGCATCACCGTGAAACCGTGTTGGAATCCTGCACCGGTTTCTGCCTCTTTTCTACCGCGGTGTCCTTCGCCTTTGACCGCCCTCTCCTGCCCCCCCCCCCCCCCCCCCCCCCTCCCCCTTGTCAAAGTCTCCCAGCTTTCCAAGGCGGCCATGGGGGCTGAGACGCAGCCCGAGGACCATGCGAAATGACCATGTCCTTTTATTGCATGATTGGATTCACAGGTCGTCGTCGCGTTGCGGAGGTGGTACTGAGCCGGTGGCAGGGGCTTTATTACTGCTACATCGCTTCCATGCAGTGGATGTGGAAATGAGTGTAGTCTCACACTCGGGTTTGGGAGCCGAGTTCGAGTAAGCAGAATCCTCCTCCCTTTGCTTAGATGGGGGAAACATGGCATGTGGAACTGAGATGGTTGCTGAGGCTTTGATTAGATGCCAGGTTTGGAGCATCTTCCGCTTCATTATATTCTTTTGGTCATCCTTGTATCTTCTTTGACGACCAATCAACTTGCAGAGGGTAGTAATAACTGTCATCAGCAAAGGTGCTCTTTTTAGCTGGAACCCTACACGGTGGGCCAAGCTTAAGCTTCACATTGCAGCATGTAGAGTCTGGTGCTCGTTTGTGGCACAGGAGATTGGGGAGGGAGGGGAGACAGACAACCTTTGTTGGAAGCTGTGACAGTGAGAGGGAGGGGGAGAACGAGAACGGAGGGTCGGAGATCCGACTCGTTTCGCTTTGAGATGCCAGATCTCGTCTCGGGGGGTCCCATCGGGCAGCACGCGGGGCCCACAAGGGAGGTTACACTTACACTGGCGCGGCAGCCGCGCCCGACCCGTGCCACGTTCCCGCTGCTCTTGCTTCGAGGCGCCTCCACGTGGTCCCCCGCTTTCACCCCGTCCCACCTGCCTTCTACCCGGTCTTTTACTTAATGTGGGACCCTCTCCTTCTCCAACGGGCTGCAGGTAGGAAATCGGGTGATGAGATAACCAGCAAAAGAGTGCTCTCGCACACGGTGGTATCCCTCTCCCTTCGCGCTTCTCTCTTCATTCATCTCTTCTGCAAGACTGTCTCTCTTTCTTTCCATCTCCTTCTCCATTTGCTTCTATTCTTTTCTTGGCTCATGCTAAAATCCTTTTCTTCTCTCACCCAAATCGACTGGTGCAACAAAAGTTTAAAGCCCTAACAAGGTAAGAGAGTGGGATAGAGATAGAGAGAGAGGATTTGCAGCTCACATGGATGGCAATGAGAGGGAGAGAAGTTAGCGTTGGAGTTTTGGGCTAGGGTTAGGTTTTCTCTTGGGACGTGGAATGGTGCTTCTGGGATTGGGGAGCAATGTCGGTGCCGTAGGGGGCTGTTGATGGGGTGCGGGAGCTCGAAGGCGGAGGAGCCGCCGCTGGTGGCGCTGTGCCGGGAGCGGCGGGAGCTCATCAGGGCGGCGGCAGAGCACCGGTTCGTCCTCGCGGCGGCACACGCCGCCTACTTCCGCGCGCTCGGCCGCGTCGGGGATGCCCTCCACCGCTTTGTCCAGGAGGAGCTCGTGGCGGTGGCGCCGGCGTCCCCCGTCCTTACATTGCCGCCGTCCGAAGGGAAGGGCAAGGCGAAAGCCAAGATCGAGAGGTCGGAGGGGGAAAGCCACGGTGGCGGCCCGGTGGGCGCTTCGGCATCCTCTTTTGTTTCGATCTCCCACTCGCATTCCGACGATTCCCACCTGCATTTGCCGTCCGACGATGAGTCCGAGGAGATCACTGGGGAAAGTAGTGATATTGGTGGAGGCAGTGAGGATTCGGTGCGTTCTTTTCCTCATCATCCATTCTATGGTGCTCCCATCCCTAATTACCACTACATGAAATCGGCCTCCACGGTCTCCTCCACCACAGTTTATCAGAATAGCTATCCCACATGGTCCAACACGGCCCATGTGGGATATGGCTACTACGGCTATCCAGTGTACAGTGCCCCGATGGATCCATTGCAGCCGCATGCTCATGATGAGCATTTCTATCAGAACCCGCCTCAGAGGGAGGATAAGCCTTCTGATCCCCCTCCGCCGCCACCACCCGCAGATGGATCTGCTTGGGACTTCTTTAACCCTTTTGATTCATACGAGCAGATGATCCCTGGGTACTTACACGGAAACTATGGAGTGGGTTCGGTGACAAGCAGTCCTAACTCGAGCGAAGTAAGGGAGAAGGAAGGCATTCCTGATCTGGAAGAGGAAACAGAGCAAGAGTCTGTTATTGCGCCAGTGAAAGAGAGGAAGGGGGCAGATAAGGATGCTGCAGGGAGTGTTTCTGGTGAGAGGGGCTCGAATGTGGCAGCAATGGAGCAAGAAGCCATTGGCAAAGGTGATGCAGTTGCGCCGGAAGTAAAAGAAGAGAGTCAGGATATTTCTTCGGTCAGCAAAATCGAAGAGGATGAGATGGAAAAGAATACGAAGAAGAAAACTGTGATCTTTGAGGACAGAACATCACTTGTCACAGATGACAGCAAACCGAGTAAAGAAAATGCATTATCTGCACATGGTACGAGGAACGTGATGGAAGTTGTGACTGAAATCAAAGAACAATTTGAGTCAGCTGCTAACTGTGGTAAAGAGGTCTCTGAGATACTTGAGGTAGGCAAGTTACCGTACAGATCAAGAAACCGAATTCTGAGAGGTAGGTTTTGCATGACCCAATCTTCTGTTTCTTCTCAAAAGTTTGAAGCTATGGATAATTGTTTACAGAAAATTTGAAATTTGGATTTAATCTTGTTAACATGAGGTTTGATCAACTCTTTCCTGCTCCCATTACCTTGACTGAGAAGCTTGTTCAACTCTTGGCTTGACCTCTGGTTGCTTGTATACAGCTGAGAAGTTTGTTCAACTCTTGGCTTTTATCCTCCCGTGGAATGTAGGTGACAATATTTTTTTTCTTGTGGATATGTGGAAAACCTTAGCATATGAAAATATCCTTTTGAGTGACTTCTTAAAAGTTAGCACAACTAATCCAAGAATGACATAGGACATCTTTGCCATTATTCTCTCCCTTAAATATAACTTTTCTAGATTTATGATAGTTTTCTATTTCCTCTTGGTCTTGTGTATCATTGTGCTTATCCATGTTACTATATCTCTTTTTCTGTGCTAAGTGTTAATGCTGCTTGTTACAATTCTCTTTGCTATGATTAGTTGGTATTATAATATGAAAGTGTCCCTTTTGTTAGTGCAACATTTATTACTATGGTGCTGAACTACTGTCCGAATGAAGGTCCTGTAACCAATCTTGTATTACATGTTTCTAGTTCTGTAGAGTATGTATTAAAGCTTTGCTGCTGTGAAATATGTTTCCAAAGATGTTTTGTCATACCATCCGAAGGTGTTGATATTCAGTGCTGAAAATGTAATTACAATATTCCTATGTGCATGATGTGAACGTCAATACATTTACATTACAAGAATTATCTGAGAGATTTTTCACTTCTTGCATGAGAGATAAATACTCCATTTGGCCCTCAGCTTCCTTTTTTTTTTTCTTTGTTGTTTATTGTTTGTTTTGGAATGATCCTTCAGGTGGAAAAAGAAGTGCTTACTTGTTAATCCTTGAGCATTTTGCACGGGATTAATTTAACTGATCACATTCTTGCAGTGATTTTATCGAGAATTTTGGACCCTGTGGTTCCGCCTGTTCGGCCATCATCACAACCATCATTCACGAGTTCACAACTTCCAGCTTCAAGGTCATTGAAAGTGAAAAAAGCTGATCGTGCTGCTTGGGGAAATATGGATATTGATCCTGGCAAACTTTCATCAACACTTGAAAAGTTATATATATGGGAGAAAAAACTTCATAAAAATGTGAAGGTAAATTTTATAGTAAACTGTTTCTACTATATAAAGCGACTCCTGCCCTGTGTAAATATTAGTTGAAAGTGTATCACACACTAGCTCATCAGTGTGAATGTTCATGTTCTTTGAATGCAAACTGAGGACATGGAACTTAACATAGGTGAAATCAGAAAAGCTATAGGCAGTCTTCAAGTCTGACAAACTCAGTATGGTTGTTTACCTGAAAACAATACCTAAATAATACTAGCACAGTTGCTTGACAAATCTTCATAATATGGTTCCTTGTCTTTTGAGGATATGAATGATAGGTTATTCAGAACACAGGTATTTAACATGACATCACATTTACACAATTACAAGAAAAAAGCATGACTTGCAAGGATAATCACTTTGGTTTGGGTAAATATATTATATCTCTAGGTAATGTATGAAAGCCCATGTTGATCAATAAAGTGAAGACCAATGAAATCAGAAAAAAAAAAAAGAAGAAATTATCTAAATATATGTTAAAAAAAAACTTAATTGGTAGAAATTAATGGTACCTATTATCAAGTTCTAGTCTTACGAAGTAGAACTTATATTTGGCGTTCCAATCTTATGAAGTATAATAAAGCCAAATATAAGTTTTTAGTCACAAATTTTGTGCAATTGCAAAGTCCATAGCTGCAAGAACATTATGTTGAATTTTGTCTGCATGAGTGCCTGTATCGATCCATTGAGCCATCGAAAGTTTGCCACCCCTTGCTTCTTTCATGCTTCATGTTATTTTTCCTTGTGCATCTTAATTCCGTTGTAGGAAGTTTCTCCATGATATAATTAGTAGTCCTAAAATCAGTTAATATGTGTCATTGTCTCAGGAGTAAGGGAAGTACACAGTTGTTGTCACTAAAGGAGTGGAATAATTTAGGAACAAGATAAGAGCGGTAAATCCCAACTATTTGGTGAAGAATACATTAAACTAGGGCCACAACTTCCGCTAACTAGAGGACCTCCTCTCTCTGCTCTTCCCTACTAATATGCAAATCTTGCTGTGCTCATCCTTGTGGCACCTTCAACACACATTTCCTTTCTTTTGTAGCAGATTATGCCACCTCCACTGCATAATTTTCCTAATCCTCATAGATTGACCCAGTCAACAGCAAGCCGTCTTCTTTTTCAATTATTTTCCCGATAAAGCTGCTCATTTGGTTCAACATTTTGATATCATCTGGATGGATGTATTAAATTATCTGGACATTTTTTCCGGCACATTTTAAACTAGCATAAGGCACCAGAGAATATTGTGGTTGTCATATAAAGATCTCCTTTTGGATAAAAAGGCAGTTATTCATCAGAAATAGGATTGTGGTTTTGGGTCTGTGTATATTATCCTCTTCAGCTCTAGCATAAATGGTGCAAGAGAGAGTTTGGCCAGAAAATCTTGTGTCTTCCAATGCATATTCTAATGTGCAATTAAATTATTTTAGGTTACATGTTGTTGCTAAAACTTCTGAGGTGGTTGTACCAGGAAGAAGAAAGACTGCGAGACATCTATGAAAGGGAGTGGAAGCAACTCAAAGCTTTGGATGAAAGTGGTGGAGAATCTTGGCAGATAGATTCTACACAGGCTTCCATAAGAAATTTGGTTACAAAACTGAACATTGTGATTAGATCTGCCAATCACATTTCAAGCAGGATACACAAAATAAGAGATGAAGAGTTGCGACCCCAGCTGACTGAATTAATCCAGGGGTATGTTCTTTCAACTAGCCTCCATCTATGTAATGAAGATTGTGTATCAACTAAGCTTGTGCCTTTTAATTTTTGAAGCTTCTTTGCTCTTATTATATGCCTAGTAACATAATCAAGTGAGCAACTCAAACTAAACGAATATAGGACCAAGTGTACTCTATCTATATGATGGATATATTGTAACCTTCTTAGCCATCTTTCCATATTTTATCTTGACATTTCAGTTTTGCTATGCTATCAAACTGCACCGCACCCTCAACTATGCATTTCACATTAAAATAATCTGTTACTTACAAGAAAGGATTTTACAGAGAAGAAAGAAGTCATAGTTAGAAAGGATCTTGTGCAGGTGGATTCTAGCCATGCAATGTAATGCTTTTGGTGGTGGAGATTCCTGCATTGTACTTCCATTCCTGTCTGACATTTCTATTGTTTGATAAAAAATACCTATTCTGAGCAATACTATAGGATGAGAGAGATCAAGATATTGCACTTATGTGCAACAACTACTAGAGTAGTTTCTCTTTAGGTGCTTATGTTATCATTGAAGGATAAGAAAGCAGGTTAATAGTCTAAAAAAGATGAGGGAGTCATGAGAAGTTATATCTGTGAACAAACTAATCAAGGGAGTAGGTTGTAGTCAGAATAACAATTGATAATGCCTCTTAACCTTGGTCTGAGTGGTGGGAAGCATTGATACTATGGTGATTTGAACACAGAACAGAAGTCATTAAATTAAGATGGAAGCTGTTTCACTTTTTTCTGTATTTGTCAAATTGATGATTCTCCATTCTTCTTTACGCTATTCGTCAAATTGAAGATTCTCCATTCTTCTTCAAGTTGTTGGGTTTACTGATGGACTCTTGTTAAATATTTTGAAGCTATTCCATAGATAAAATAATCGAATAAGGTTTTTTAAGTAAATATAGTTTTTAAGATTCAAGACTTGTCAAGTTTGAATGCAATAATCCATTTTCTATTCTTAGGAAGAGAGAATGAAACTGTTAACTTGAGTGATTCTTCGTATTTGTGTGAGTTGAGTGCATGATATAATGCATTTACACTTAAAAACATCTTTTGTTTTGCAGATTGTTGAAAATGTGGAGGTTTGTGCTTGATTGCCATCACAAGCAGTTTCAGGCCGTTGTTGAAAGCGAAAGCCAGAATTTTGTTGCCAGAACAGGTGGTTCTGTTGCTAAAGCCACCATAGAATTGGAGGTGGAACTCTTGAACTGGTGTGCCTGTTTCAGTAATTGGATCAAGGCTCAAAAGGCTTATATTGAGGCCCTAAATGGGTGGTTGCTGAAATGGCTTCTCCAGGAAAGGGAGGAGACACCTGATGGGGTTGCACCATTCTCCCCGAGCCGAATTGGAGCACCTGGTGCTTTTATAATCGCAAATGATTGGTACCATAACATGGATGCGATATGTGAAGCTGAAGTGATAGATTCGATGCAGACTTTTGCTATAAACATACATAGGTTGTGGGAGACACAAGATGAGGAGCAGCGCCAGAAGCTAAAGGCCGACTATTTGTCCAGAGATTTTGCGAGAAGGCTTAGGTCACTGCAGAAGGAAAACGGGATGCATGGACAGGCACATGTGCCTATCTCGAATGGTAACGATGCTTCACATCCTGAGCACAAGATGTCCTTGGATGCAATGAAAAGAAGACTGGACGAAGAGAGGGCCAAACATGAAGAGACCATAATTCAGCTCCAGCAGGCGACTGCCAGCAATTTAAGGAGGGGCTTAGTTCCAATATTTCAAGCACTGGAGAATTTTTCCTCGGAGACATTGAAAGGTTATGAGGGAGTTAGAATCTCGAATGATGGTGTTGGAACTTAAAAATAGCTCTGCTGGTTTATTTTGGTTTTCCTCGAAGGGCAGGTACTTCCCAATCTGGAGGTTAAATGGCAGTATAATTCTAAAAGATCCAACAATTGCTCAGAACTAAAGGATACGTTGTGGAAAGAATTGGAAGGCTCCAAGTTGGACCATAGCTCATGCCGCTCTCTGCAGATTGTTAAGGGTCGGGGTTAATTGCTGCATTTAGAATAACTATAGGAATTACATTATTCGTTAATGCATTTTTGAAGGACAGGTTTTTGGTGGCAGTGATGCTGACGAGGAAGATGTGCTTCAGTGCCAATCGGCAGCAAGGAAACAGCAGTTGAGCTCTCTTTTTGCTCCTCCCGTAATGAGTGAATCTTAGAATGGAACAGTTTAGCAGAACTCATCAGATCGTACTAGCACAGGCTGTCTTAAGAATCTTATGATGCATCTGTCCATGGCGCGACTAATGGGGCCTGATAAAGCTATGTATAAGTGCAGTAGAAGCCAAAAGTGAGCTGCCATATTTTGACTCCCCCCTGGTGCTTATTAGATGATACAATGCAAGAGCTGCAATGTTTTGGTCTGTGTCAAACCTGGTTCATCTTCTGCAGCATGTGTAGCTCCGCAGCTGTCGGGTTTACAGTCTCTGACCCGAAGGACTTATCCTCTTGTTTTCCAGATCTAGATCTCCTTTTACTACATGACAACTTGACTGTCTCTGATCCACAGAACCTGACAACCCATAAATGCCACAAGGTTGCAATCCCAGCCTCTGCTGCAGCAGCTGAAGAAATGTCCGGGTAAGTGAGTTGGACTGGCAAACAATTAAATCTAAGTTATATGACTGCAACCAATTCTATCATTATAACTCACTACTTGGATATTGATGTTAACAAACCCAAAAATATTTATAAATGACTAGATAATGGAATGGGTTTGTAGTAGAAAGATTTCTACATGCGATCCATCTCTAAAATCTTTTAGGGAGCATGTACAACGAGCCACGTCGCTATTTGTCGCTGAGATGGTCTCGACCCTGTAGGCTTTATTTGCCTCAAAAAGTCTTTTATTTTTATTTGTCAGAGTATTTACCTGTGAGACAGCAAATTTTTGAGTTCGATCCTCTCATCATATCAGCATCTTCATTGGCCAGCTCATCATAGGCGTCAATAGCAAGTGCCACGTCATCATTTTCTCCCCTCCCCCATCAGTAAACAGTCTTGGCTTTTCCCTCCAAGATGATCCTCTCATCAAATCATCATCTTCGATGGCTAGCTCATCATCGACGTCAAGAGCAAGTGCCACATCATCTATCCTGTGATCAACTCTGTCTACGTCCTCCGTGGCATCGTTGCCAACCTGTTCAACTTCATCATCGTCATACAAGCCGCCTCTGTCATCACCACCCAGCATTGTGCCATGTCGGACATCTTCTCTTTTGCACACCTATTATTCGCTTTCACCATACCCACGCCTTCTGCTTTCGTTCCCTTCCCCACCAACACCTCCACCTGACGTAGCTTGCGATCCGGTTTTAGCTACTATCGCTAGAGCACTGTTTGACGGCGCCATTCACCACGTAAAGCCTCCTGTATAAGCTATTTCTCTGGACTACCAATAGAGGACAATTAATGCAAACTGTGAATCTCATGGGAGATGTATTGTAGATGAGATTCCAACAAAATTTGGCCATCTTCTCAGGAAAACAAACGTGAAGTCGCCGCATTTGATGCTGCAGGATACAGAGAGAACAAGTGTTCATACAACTACACCACATCTTCGCAGATGCTCGTATTGCTGATTTCGAGGTTATACAAACGATACAATCCATTAATGCAACAGCAATTGTCTCACAAAATATTAGTCGACATGTCTGACTCAAAATCAAATGATCAAATGTCCAGATTACACTTGCAACCACTGCACTACAAAGAAGACATGACACTAAGAACTATTCAAAGCAAAATTCGGAACCACATTCCGCCACAACGCCGCACTCACATTGATGTCATAACTCATTTCTTCTCGACAGCAGCTTTGGTGATCTTGGCACGAGTAGGATCCTTCTTCTCGACGGCCTTGATAACACCCACGGCGACTGTTTGCCTCATGTCCCTCACAGCAAAACGACCGGGGCGTGGGTACTCGGAGAAGGTTTCGACGACCATGGGCTTGGAGGGAATCATCTTAACAAAACCAGCATCACCGTTCTTTGAAGAACTTTGGTTCCTTCTCAAGTTCCTTACCGGACCGCCTGTCGGTCTTGGTGAGAAGCTCAGCAAACTTAACAGCAACGTGGGAGGTGAGGGAATCATTTTCCAAACACCCTCTAAACCTAAGTTTAATGAATAGAATGATTTTGAGAAAAAATTATTTTCCTTAAACGCTAATATTTTATTTTACGATTTAAATAAAAATAAGTTTAATTATGTTTCTATATACGAAATTGCACATGACATTTGACATACACTCAAAGTGAGTAGAGTTAAAAGAGTCTAAAATCAATCTTTTGATATATAATTTTGAATTATTTCGAATGAAATCAAGTAAAACCATTAGAGATATGTATATCTATTTTATGTACATCATTAATAGTTTGAAAACATTTGGTAAAATTTTTTTGAATCTTGTACTTATTAATAAAATTTTAGTATCTCTCCCTAAATATTGGGATCCAAAAGTGACTACTATTCAAGAAGCAAAGGACTTGAACTGTTTTCCTCTAGAAGAACTCATAGGGTTATTAATGACCTAGGAAATAACTTGTACGATAAATGATGAATATGCGAACAACCTTTGAAAGAACAAAAAGGATTTGACATTTAAAATAAAAGAAGACCAGTCAAACGAACTAAGAATGCAAAAAACACTAAGAATAAAGTTTAAAAAATTTATAAAACAAAAAACTAAGAATAAAAATGAACTTAAAAATGAAATAATAACTTGCTATAAATGTAAAAGGCTGGGGCATCTTAAAAGTGAATGTACACAACTAAAAAAGAAGATACTCTCACATCATAAGAAGAAGAAACCATTCATTGCAACTTAAAACGAATCGAGTACATCCGAAGATGAGAAGTAAATCGATGAAGACGAAATGGTGAACTACGCTTTGATTACTTTTGACGATGAGGTAAATGACTCAACCAAAACCCATTTACCTTACAATGAATTATTTAATACTTTTTTTTATGATTTATTTAATAATTTTAAATTAGTTAGTAAGAAATATAAAATACTAAAAAAGAATCATGCTTCTCTTTTTAGTGAATTTAAAAAAAATTAAAAATGAGCATGATAATTATATATTAACATCTTATACTCAATATTAACAGTTAGACTTAGTAAAAAATAAAAAATATGTTATTACAACAAATATTAAAAAAATTTAAAATTGATAGCAAATCACTAAACATGATTCTTGCTAATAAATGTTATAGACATAGAAAGGAATGAATCGGCTTGGTAAGTAATACTCAACAAAAGCCAACTATATTTATTAAAGTACTAATATTACATGTTTCCCCTAAGATTAAGTGTAATTTTTTTGATAGATATGATCATTTTGCTTATAAATATTTACTAAAAAATTATGACTCACATACATTAATTTGGATTCCTAAAGAAACCATAAACGATTTTATATCAAAAGAACAAGATCGGTAAATCTAACCGAGAGACACAAACTTAAGACATATGACTACAATCGAAAGTTAGGAGCAAAAAATTAATATCTTGATAATGGATGCTCAAGACATATAATCAAAGATCCAACACACTTCACAAAACTCAATAGTTGAAATAATAATAATAATAATAAAAGAAAGATCATTTGAATTAAAATTATTAGTAATAAATCTTTTGACTAAAAATATTTTATTATTTAATATATTATAATTTTTAAAATTATAATGATTAAAATATTGAATATAATTAATTATAGAAGATATATATATAATTATCCGTTAAGCGTAAATTGGGGTCAACCGAGACGGTGGCTTTACACATCAGGGAATAGATTTTATTCATTAAGATAATAGGAAATATAGAATTCAACCCAGAGATCTCCGATCCTAACACGTAAAGGAGGCATGCGCGTGAGGACTGAACGAGTGGGAGAAGTCGAGCAAGCCGTCACGAACCGCACGAGTGATGATGTTGTTACTTGGTGGCCAAGCCAAGCAGGTATCGACAACGATCGAGGCAGCCTTGGGCATGTTGTACACCAACGTAATACTTGAGCCTCACGTTGGTCCATCAATCATCAAATGGAGATGTCGTACGGGCAACGTTTGGAGAGCTTGTTTTGTGCCAATAGCTACGTCTTTAAGATGGAAAAAAGATGACACTTGGCATAAAATGTTGGAAACTATATTGGCTGGCTATTACAGCAGTCATTACGAGCCTTGTATCTTGTCACTTGACAAATGATTTACCTAACGAAAGATGGCACTTAAGAGTTTTTCTACGCGTGTGAATTGTAGAAATCCAAGGTCCTGCTTTAACGATGACGCTTTGTGTGGTAGCTGTGGTCCTAAGGGTTGGCTTGTATCTTTCACTTGGTCCACCACCTGGGAGTACGTGAAGGATGACAGAGACGGCGTCAAAAGCTGATGATACAGGAAGGCTGTGTTTTTTAGTGGCACAACATAATTGCAGCTGCTGCAAGATAGCAAACGAGCACCAAAGGAGCAACGAAGAAGATGACGCCATCTACTTTGATAAAGAGGAAGGTTCAAAGTTGGTCATCATAGTTATTAGTCTTACTTGTCAACCAAGATGGTCGATACTTGTCAACCAAGTCTCCAACTCAAAGTCCTAAGTTGAAGGAAGGGAACAACAGAATTGGTAGAATTGAAAAGGTCATCAACTTGTTGTCCCTTGTGCATGACTAGATTACCACTGTCAGCATTTCTTGAGTTGAGAAGGAAAATATGTCCTGCTTTATGAAAATTATAATTAATTTAAACTGACGGAAGGCCTAAGACTGATATCAATCGGTGCAAGTATTGTAAAATCTCACCTGTAGTTCCTATGGTCTGTCATAACAAATTTGGTTTCGGTGACAATTACTTTCTGTACAGTAGAAGGAAATTAATCAAATGCACATTGGTTTCTGAAAGCTAAAGTGGAACTTATATATATATATATCCAACAAAAAGAATAAGGAAACTTGCAATTATTCTGTTTGTGAAATTATTCATAGTTTCATTCAGCACTTTTCATCTTATCAGTTTAATTGTTAGCATTATTTAGGTGTGCAACCCATATGAATGTTTTCCATATTATCTTATCAATTTTATCTGTAGGATTGTCACAGAGATGTGTGGCTTATCCCATCCAAATTGACTATAATATTTAAGCTAAAATTAATAATAATATATTCATCAGACGTTTATAAGTTAATCTTAATCTCTACATCATGATTTACTATACCAACATAGCATTCTTTTTTTACATAAAGCTTTGTTTATTTTTTTTCTACGCCTCTTAAAGCACAAGTTCAATCCCCATATGTGAGACATCATTAACATGCATTCGGGGAAATCACATTTTGGAATAACAGCTCAAGATTAGCAAGGATGATTATGATCAATTTTCACGTCTTAATTACTGAATAAACTGTATAACGTCACTATAAAATGGGTTACATGAGTTCACCAAAGATATATTGAACAACTAAAGTATGACACGTTCAACAAGACTTCGAACTTTAGCATTTGAGGTGCATTATCAGGAATGCGCCCACTTAGTTTGAAAGTAACACACAACGGTTCTAAGTAGGTTTCTGTTCGAACAATGAAAATATACTCTTAACAATAGCAAAAGAATGTACCCTTAACAATAGGGTTTCACATAACACCGTTCCAATTATTCTCCTGTGTGGTTTTTTTTTTTTTTTTGGGTGGAAGCAATACTTGCGTGCTTCAATTGTTCTCTTTCACTTATTCTCCTGTGTGGTTTTTTTTTTTTTTTTTTGGCTGGAAGCAATACTTGCGTGCTTCAATCGTTCTCTTTCGTTTCCTATATAACCCGTGCACATGCGGGGGATGAGAAGGGCACGAGAGAAGACCAGCGGCCACAGGCGATGATGTCTTCCACCCTGCCGACGGGGCCGCTCGACCCATCTCTACTCACCACCCTCTTCATCATACTCGTGCCTCTCTCTTTGCTGCTGCTTCTGCTGCAGGTCAAGAGGAACTCCCGTGGGCATCCCCCGTGCCCGCCGCGGCTTCCCCTCATCGGCAACCTCCACCAGCTGGGCCCACTACCGCACCGCTCCCTCCACGCCCTGTCGCAGCAACACGGCCCGCTCATGCTGCTTCGCCTGGGCCAGGTGCCGGTGCTCGTGGTCTCCTCGCCGGACGCCGCCAGGGAGGTGCTGCGCAACCAGGACCGCGCATGCGCCGGCCGGCCAGCTCTCAAGGCGGCCCGAATCCTCTTGTACGGGTGCAAGGACTTGGCCTTCGCGCCCTACGGCGACTACTGGAAGCAGCTCCGAAAGATCTGCTCCGTCCACCTGCTGAGCCCCAAGAGGGTGCAGTCGTACAGGCTGATGAGGGAGGAGGAGGTGGAATCCATGATGGGAAAGATCTCGTCCCAGGCTTCGGCTTCGGCGAACGTGATCGACTTATCCGAGGTCTTGTACTCTTTCACCAACGATGTACTCTGTCGAGTTGTTTCAGGGAAGTTCACGAGAGAAGAAGGGAGGAATCGCCTGTTCTCCGAGCTGGTCGGCGAGAACTCGGCGCTTACGTCCAAGATCTTCGTGGGTGACTACATCCCGTGGCTGGGGTGGCTGGATATGTTCTTCGGCAGTGTGGCCAGATGCAACAAGAACAAGGCGAGGTGGGATAAGTTGCTAGATGAGGTGATTAAGGAACATGCAGTTCGGTCGGTGCAGCATGGTGGGGAGGAAAACGACGGTGAGGAGAAGGATTTCGTGGATGTTCTGCTCTCTCTGCAGAAAGATGCAGCGATGGACTTCGCCCTCACAACTGAAGATATCAAGGCACTTCTGGTGGTACGCTTCTCTCTCTCTCTCTCTCTCTCTCTCATGGTCCTGGCTCCGCTTCGAATCGGTTGGTCAAAATCGAAATTACCAACCCGGCCCAACCACGGATCGACTAATTCGATCCGCTTTCATGGCGTATCCAATCTAATTGGTGCACCGAGACGGCAACTTCCCAGGAAAGGCAAGTCAAACCGCCACTGTGAGCGTCGCGAGGTTCTGTCTCTTCGCGATCCACCATCTCTGAAATCGATGGACGACATGTACTCTGACCGTTCCTCCTTTCTCAGGAGCGAGAAAACAAACGATGATATTTTGTCCCATTGTGGCACTGTCAAACGTCGATGGCTTGACGACTATTTCCGCTGATCCAAAGTTCACTCCCCTTACCCTATACCAACTTGTGCAGGACATGTTCGGCGCCGGCACCGACACATCGTACATAACCCTGGAATGGGCCATGGCGGAGCTCATCAGGAGTCCCCGAGCGATGCGGAAATTACAAGACGAAGTGAGAAGAGGAAGAGGCAGCGTGGAGGGATTGGTCAGAGAGGAGGAGGTGAGCCAGATGGCGTACCTGAAAGCGGTCGTGAAGGAGGTCCTCCGGCTGCACCCTCCTGCCCCGTTGCTGGTCCCGCGCGAGCTGCTGGAGGATTGCAGCATACAAGGGTACAGCATCCCCAAGAAGGCGCGCGTCTTCGTGAACGCGTGGTCGATGGGCAGAGACCCGCGGAGCTGGGAGTCGCCGGAGGAGTTCCGGCCGGAGAGGTTCGCGGACGGCACGTTGGACTTCACGGGCAACGATGCCCGGTACGTGCCGTTCGGAGCAGGCCGAAGGATTTGCCCCGGGCAAAACTTCGCCGTCGCTGCTCTGGAGCTGGCGTTGGCGAACCTGGTGAGCCGCTTCGACTGGGAGCTGCCTGGTGGATTGACGAGGGAGGAGCTGCAAATGAACGAGGCCCCTGGAACCACAATACAACGACAAGGACGGCTTCATCTTGTTGCTAAACCATGGGGTGCTTAGAAAAGGAAACTAGTAATAACTTGTTGTGTGCATGCTATGACGTAAACGATGCATA
The DNA here is from genome assembly GCF_036884655.1 of Musa acuminata AAA Group. Classification (NCBI taxonomy): domain Eukaryota; kingdom Viridiplantae; phylum Streptophyta; class Magnoliopsida; order Zingiberales; family Musaceae; genus Musa; species Musa acuminata. The sequence continues at coordinate 37,400,748 of NC_088340.1, forward strand.
GGAACTCTGAACGTGAGCATTATCATAAGCCCATCGAACGATACCACAATGTTCCTCAAACTGTGATGCTTAAACACTTGTATCGACCTTTCGGCATTCTAATGTTGGTGCTTCAATAATACAATGTTGTGTGTATGCTATGATCTGCATGATGCATGTGGAACGCTGTATAGCACCTGTCTATCTCGAATTATAACACTATATAGCACCTACCTTCACATGTTCTTCGAGCTGTGATGCCAAAATAATCGTATCCACCTTTCCGATTGTAGCGAGGCCCCCTGTCTATCTCGAAAACACAAATAAATGAGGCCAAATATGAAATTTGAGCATATAAAACAAGAATCCACAAAGTATATTATAATCTCCTCTCAATAACGCAAATGTTCTCATACATCACATCTTTTAGATTAGCACGCATTAGCATCCAAAGAACAATCAACAAAAAGCATATATAAAGCACTTTTTGCCTCATCAACATTGCGCCTATCTCTTCTTTAAGCAAAATGGAGAATTTTCTCTGAATTAATTTCATTACATAAATAAACAACAATACAACAAAGCAGAGAATGAGGATTTACTCAAGCTATATCTTCATTCTCTACTCCTTTCGCCAAGCTTGTCTAGTTCTTGTCTCTTCTCTTTGTTCTCGACCTCATCTTTGGCTATCCATATTCTTCTGTTTTCTATTGAGGTTTATATACAGTTTACACTTCAAGAGAAAAAAAAAAAAAAATCGCTCAGGTAAACATTATTTTTCTAAAAACACTCAAAAAACATATATTTTTTTTCTGGGGTTTGTTTGATGAGTGCAGTCCAACCAAGAGCTCATCTCCTCCCAATCAGTGTTTTGTAACTGCAGCTGCTCAGCTACTTGTATGTGGCATATCCTACGCTACGAAGATTAGTGTCACATTTTGATCACCAATCTTACGTCTACTAAAACCCAAAAAGTGAATAATGTTTACACACGCCACGCTCCCCTGACATGCCACGGTAGCACCGCATTAGGACGGTGAAACATCGCCGGTAGGTAAAACGGGTAGATGGCTAAGTGCAACGTTCCTTGAACCAAAATTTCTACCGTTCAAGGATACCGTCCACGATCCATGTCACGATACAGGAGGCGTTGCCTTTTGGGGACACGTCGCGCGGGAATTTGGAAGGGAAATGAAATCGTCCCAGTCTCGTCCATGGACGATGAACGCAGTCGCGTCCCTGTCCCATTCCCGGTCTCCCTGACACGTAACTCAGCCAATGAAATCGCACCACGTAGCACACGGAAATGGAAGGGAAAATACCGTCGCGGTTTGATGCACTGCACTCGAAGATACGCCATGATTTGTTTCCCTCCCCATTACGCGCGCCCCGAACCTCGATCCAACGGTTGTAGTGCGACTAATAGATGGGACCCACGATGATGAACGAACCATACGCAATTCGTGAACGTTCTCCCGTTCCTTGAGATTCAGCTGATCTTCTAGAAACGGACCGCTCTCCAGTATAAGCCGAGTCCGCGCGAAGACGTCTTCCGAAGGGCGACGAAGAGAGAGAGAGAGAGAGAGGTACATCGGTCTCGCTATCCCCAATGGCCATTTCAAGTTCTTGGATCACGGCGGCCTTCCTCGCCCTTCTGGTGCTCTCCTCCTCCCTTCCGCCCTCCGCAGCCGAGGGCGACGACGGAGAAGCGAAGGAGCCGGATACCGACCCGGAGGCGGTGGCCGAGCCTTCCTTCGTCATCACACTCGACGCCTCCAACTTCTCCGAGACCGTCTCCAAGCACGACTTCATCGTCGTCGAGTTCTACGCTCCCTGGTATCATCAACTGCCCTTCTTTGTTGTTTCCTTGCTCGTCTCTGTTTCTTGGTCGTTCTTGAGATTTGCGAGGGCGATGATCTTTGGATGAAGGTATATTTGAGTGCCATGCGAATACTAAGTCTTTAGGCTAAAGACCTTCGGTAGCACTTGGATTGCAAATACAACCTCGCATTTCCTGATTTTCAGTAGCACAGGCCTAAAGACAATATCGATATTTTAGCACTTGTTGATACCGTTTCTTGGGTTGGCCAAACACTTTGGTGGTGATTTTAGCAAATTTGATCTCAGACGATGGTATCTACCTCAGTTTAATATGTAAATTTTGTCATGAATGCTATTATTTATATTATCATCTTCTTCAGGAAAACAAAGAATTCATCAGACACTTAAGCTTCAGTTTGATACTACTCCTAAATGGCTCGGTTTATCGAGGTGTTTGTTGTGGACATGTGGGAATTGAGAACTATGATTTATCTATTTGTTATGTATGCTAGATGGATTATTTTTGTACCTTACACATGGCACAAATTTTGTTCCTAGTAAATTCTTATGGGCCGGGCGGTTGACCCTGTGCAAGATACTAATGCATAGACTAGGGGAGGATTTATATATTTGTAGAAAGGCTGCATTTAGGTCACAAACGGGCAACTTTATCTTGACAAGCAAACCTCACCCTTTTTTTTCAAGTCATCTAGGAACTATTGTGTTTGTCAGTGTAATAAAGTAATGATTCTAATAACTTTGTAGTAAAGATTTACATGATGTGGCATCACTGTGCTTATTAGGTTGGACCAGGATGCTGTACAACACATATTCAAGTTATTCTATTAAGCTTATAATACAAGTTGGATATGCACCAATGGGAGATTCTCATGGGGATGCTTCTTCAATATTAAACCAACATTTTGTCACTGATAATAAACTTTCTGTTGGCAGGTGTGGGCACTGCAAGAAACTTGCTCCTGAGGTAATAGTTTTCTGGCGATTCAAGTGTTGACTAATAATCATTGGTTATGAAACTAATGCAGTGAATATTAATGTTCCATGTTCATTAAATCTTTTAATTTTCTCCTTGTAGTATGAGAAGGCTGCATTGGTATTAAGTGAAAATGATCCTCCCATTGCTTTGGCTAAGATTGACTGTAATGAAAATGTAAACAAGGAAATTGCCTCAAAATATGAGGTCAGGGGCTTTCCCACGCTCAAGATTTTCAGGAATGGAGGGGAGGACATTCAAGAGTATAAAGGTCCTCGGGAAGCTGATGGTATAGTTGAATACTTAAGTAAGCAAGTTGGCCCTGCATCGACTGAAATTAAATCTACTGAGGATGTTGATAAAGTGATTGTTGATAAGAAAATCTCTATTGTAAGACATATTCTTAACTTTTTTCTCCCTTCACTTTCTGCAATTACTACCATGTCTCAAACTTGTTTCACATCACATAGGTGGGGATATTCCCTCAATTCTCTGGGGAGGAATTTGAAACTTTTATTAAAGTTGCTGAAAAGTTACGATCGGACTATGATTTTGGTCACACCTCAAATGCAAAGCTCCTTCCACATGGGGATGAAACTGTAAAACAACCAATAGTTAGGTTGTTCAAGCCATTTGACGAGCTTTTTGTTGATTTCAAGGTACCTTTAAGAAACTGTAGTTTCATTTTCAATGTTCTTTTTGCCTTGAAGATACCTGCAAATCTGTTTAGAAAAATAAAACTTTTGTGATATGAACAATTTCCTTGCATTATTTTCATGCTAGAGTTTAGTGCATTCAAGTGCTGATGGAGTAATATCTGTGATACCCCGCAGGACTTTCAGGCTGATGCTATAGAGAAATTCATTGAATCTGAAAGTATGCCAATCGTTACTACTTATGATAATGATCCGACCAACCACCCTTTCCTTGTTAAGTTCTTTGACAGTCCCAATGCCAAAGTAAGTAATGCCTTATGATTTATTTTTGTTACCTCATACATTAAACTGATGCAGTAGAACTTTATCATTTGATGTGTATTCCATATTGCTATTTATAGTATCAATGAAGCTGAGGATTATGGCAATCACCTTAGTCATGGATGTAGTTGTTTCGTGGTTTCACCACACAAGCAGATTATTATTCACCCATCATGATTTGCTCTGAATTGGTTGCATATGCTCCCGAGGGAAATGCCTATTATGCAATTTTAGAAATGCTTTATTCTTGTGATGGTTCAAATATAACACATTTGTCAAATACTTGCTGATCATGAAAATGTACATTACACTATTTTCAAACAGTAATGCACCTAATATCATTTTTACCAGTTTCATGAACTTTGATATCTGTGCTAACTGTGCAAAATTTTATTTTGTGTTCAAATAGTTGGAAGGCTTCCCTTTTTTCTTTGTGTTTATTGATTGTGTTCACTATATGATAAAATATCTCTTACCAAAAGCATTTTCCTTTGGTTTTAGTTGGCCTCTTTAATATAACTACTTGTTACCCTGTTTCTTGGTGCTTGGAAATACTGACATGGGTTGAAACTTCATGAAATGTAATGATCTCAGGATGCCTGTTTTTACAAAGGTGGTCATATTCTATTATTATTATTATTATTATTATTATTATTATTATTATTATTATTATTATATATTGACCATGATGCACTAGAAGACTGTTCTTCCACAAATCTTAAAATGTACTTAGCATTTGCCTATTAATTTGTGTGTACAGCTTAGTGCCTGCATCAGAATTCAAAACATAGTGCCTTATATTTTTTTATCAATGTGATGCCATCTTATCCCATATTTTGTTCTCTGGTGTTGTCCTATTTCTGTTGGAAATCTGGAAATGCATAGGCTATGCTCTTCTTCAACTTCAGCAGTGACAATTATAACACTTTCAAGTCCAAGTTACATGAGGTTGCGAAGGACTACAAGGGGGATAATATAAAATTTCTGATCGGGGACCTTGATGCAAGTGAAATGGCCTTGAAGGTTATTCCCTTTTCTTTTTTTTTTCTTTTTTCACTTTCTTATCTTGGATTCCACCTTTTCCATGGTATTCTTAACAAATACTTTGCCTGTGGTAAAAATCTACAGTTCTTTGGCCTAGAAAAGGATCAGGCTCCTCTTATAATCATACAAGATAGCAAGGGCCACAAATATTTTCAACCAAATGTTACACCCGAGCAGATTGCAACATGGCTGAAGGACTATGCAGTATGTTCTCTTAGCATAATTGTATCTTGTTTTCTTGTGATGTAATATCACAATCTGCATGCACTCACTCTCTCATCCTAACAGAATTCCAACTTGTCAGTTGTTTTCTTATTTCACAACATCACTATATTACAACCCTTATCAGAATACGATCCATACCAATTGATGCAAACTTGTTTGGCCATATTCATGATTGGCAACCAAGAGGTTGCCCGGCTATTGTTGTTAGCATATCAAATTTTTTTACATGTTAAATGTTTATCCCATTGCTGTAAGTTTCTTCAACCTCTTTGCTGTCATCTAACTTGCCTGTCTCTATGTGCAGGTTGGTGGCCTAGAACCATATCGTAAATCAGAGTCAGTTCCTGAAGTTAATAATGAACCAGTTAAGATTGTGGTGGCCAAAAGTCTCCAGGAAATAGTGTTCAGCTCTGGGAAGAATGGTTTGTGATCTTCAAATCCTTAAATACAGGGTTTAGTTTGAAATTTTTATGGTGGTAACTAATTTGTTTAGTTCTATTATAACTTCTGGATCATGAATTTATCCTTTTTGCTATGCCATGTGATGAATGAGGGCACTGAAAATGTAAGCATGGGTTGGAATATTCGTCCACTGAATATAACAAAAACAATTTGATGGACCTCATGGTGATAGAATTGCATTTTCATAAGCTAGGAACATTCTTATTGTGGCCAGTGTTGCCTGAACATGGACATGAGAATCATACTTTGTATATTCATAAATTAGTATGGAGATTCATAGAAGTAATGCAATTTGTAACAAATGATTTATACATTCATAAATTGATTTTGTGAAACCAAAAAGAGACGAGTAAGAAATTTCCATAAAACATACCACTAAATAGGTCCTAGCCAACATTTAAACCATGTGATAGAAGTTACTGACTTTCAGATACACATCTAACAGAGATGCAAATCAGAAAAGATTTATAGGGATTGATGCAAGAGTTTGGAAACAATGGTCTTACCATCTGCCATTAAGAAAACCTCTTAGTGCCTGAATCATGGTCCAACACATACTTTTTGGGTAGTGACATTTTTTACCTTGTGATTAACAGAACACAAGGAAAATTTGCAAAACCTATAGAAACTTTTAAAGATTTGAACTAAGAAAATTGTAAATTAATTATAAAATTGAATGTCTAGGGAAATAACTAGTACTGTTTTCCACATAGAGAAAATTGCTTTACCTTGTACAGAAATTGTAATTTTCTATCTTGAAGGCTAAGCATTCACCTTAAAGAATGCATTTTTTCCTAAATTTTACACATAATGTTCAAACCCTCTGGAAGGGAATTCTCAAATGTTGCATTGAAGTTTTTTTCATTGATCATTGTCACAAACGAGAAGCCTAAAATCTAAATCAGACACTCGCCGTGGATATCACCTTTTGCTTGACAATACAAGCCTTGGGTGGTTACAACTGGTGATTTTGGATCCATCAGAAACTTTAAGCTTTTTCTAAAGGTCAATCTGTCTTGTTTTTTTGTACAACCAATTGTGTGCTTTATTTTCCTATAAATATGTTATTTACTTTAACTTATGAATTGTTACTTTTCTAATGGTATCATTATTGACTCTTGTAGTTCTGCTTGAATTTTATGCACCATGGTGTGGACATTGCAAGAAACTTGCACCAATCTTAGAAGAAGTAGCTATCTCATTTGAAAATGATGCAGATGTGATCATTGCAAAGATGGTAACTTTTTTCTTAAGATGATCTGTTTTTGATTTAAGGATTATGGACTTGCTGACATGATCATGGAAAGTGATAATCATTCACTGCCTACTTCCTTTTTCCCTTGCAAGGATATATATGTACACACACACACATTCATTTCATGTCCTTTATTCTTTGGCCATATAAAATTCTTCAATGCATGTGCGTACAAGAAACAAAATTATGTCCCTTGGAAAAGAATCCATTTGGATTGGAATCAGATACAATCAGGCGCATTAGTTTTTCAGTCTTATAATTTCTCCAATGCATGCGCATATAAGAAACAAAATCGCAAAACCAATCCATTTGGATATCCATCCATCGAATAAAAGTTGGAAGCACTTTTGCACGATTTTAATAGAGACTGGTTCTAGAGATGGCTATGGAACTATGGATTGGAATCAGATAAGATTGGGCAGATTAGACGTTCAGATCTTGATTCCAATTTATCAACTAGGAAAAGAGACACCTAAAAAGAAATCAGAAGTTGAATAATAAAGAAATTTTAAACTAGGTTCTATGATTGTCACCCCATGGTTTGTTCATGACCATTCTTAATTTGAGTTCAATTTTAAGTCTGAAATAATGATGACAAATAAAGGTTAAGAACTAACTTGCTTGAATTAGGTTAACTTTTCATTTGTATATGGAATCTCCTTTGTTTGTGTATGCTTCTGGGTAATGCTTATCTTAGTGGTACATTTTTCTCCCATTTGTTTATCCATTATGATCTTGTTAGAATTTCAATATTCATTGGACAATAGTTGAATCATATAAATTGTGGTCATTGGACCTATTTAATAATTACAATCAGCAATAACATGAGAAACATGGATTGACTGTCAGATCTGATCCACAGCTTTTAGGAATAAATTGGCATCAGAGTTTAAAAATATGATCTACCTAATCTCAGGCCATTTCAAGTGAAACACTATAGTGACAGCTCACATATATTAGTGTAGTTAATGGTTGTTTAATGATTTACACTTTACCATTCTTAGTATATATGTATTTAATTTGCACCATTAATTGATCTTAACAAAATTAGCTGTGTCCTATGCTGCCTATGTAGGAAATTTCTGTAATAGTTAAAATTCACTGTAGCTCTTTCCAACTATAGCGTGTTGCATCTTTCATGACCAAGTCTATGGAGCATGTTCAAGCATACATGCAGCTTGGCCAAGCATGACCAAGTCTGCTTAAAAATATTTATGATTATTTGAAGCCTGTAATGGATGGATCTCAAGCACCATATATGCAGCTTAAGTAGCTACACTCCATAGATGTGTTCCATCTTCAGAAATCAAATTTAGAGTTTTCTACATATTAGATTATTTTTATGGAGCATATTTATGTATACATAGCATCAGTCACCAGATTCTTTGGTGTGGCATTCCTTTTCTGTTTATTATTTTTCTTATGGTAAGATCCTTGTAGATTAAAATTTCTTTTCTTTTGTTACATCATGATGTAATGTTTGACAACCATCAGGAGATAAGTTATTTTCTTTCTTATACATATCTAATTTGCATTCTGTTTTTTCTGTTTTGTTTGAAATGTAGGATGCTACCAAGAACGATGTTCCAGATGAATTTGCTGTTCAGGGTTATCCAACATTGTATTTTGTTTCTGCCAGTGGCAAAATTTCACAGTATGAGGGGAACAGAACGGTAGAGGACTTTATTAACTTTGTGAACAACAATAAGGATGTTATTAGTCAACCTGGCTCACCTGATTCTGTAAAAGATGAGCTATGATCAAGGTGTTCTTCCAGCCTTCCTTTTGTATGTTATTTCTAGATTTATTGATAGTTATTTGTTTGCAAGTTAAAGTAATTCTTTTGTTTTCTTGAGCTTTTTTTCTTGTCTTTATGATTCTCAAAAGCAATATATGTCTTGCTTCTGCAATATGGTCATCAGGTATTATGTCTTAGTTGAGAAAGGGAGAACAATATGTTGAAAGTTACTATATCCAAGCTTTAACAACTAGTTTGGTTTTATATTAAGCTTGTGAAGCAAGGGAAACGAGTAGGGCTAGTCGTTTCATGCATTGTTAAACATGTGTCGCTTTATCCAATCTAACTTAGAAAATCTTGGGAATTTTTGGACTGGTTCTGACCTTAAACCACCTTGACCTCAACGTAGTCATCATCTGAGCCAAGTCATAAAGGCCCATCTATCCTAATTTGGTAGGCTGTTTGCGAGGTGCAGCTGGGAGCATTTGTGAGTCTGTTGGTTGTGAAACTCGAGGTTAGCTCATTCATGAACAACTTAGTCAAGCTCAAACAAAGAACAAGCTTTGTTCGTACATGTTAGGCTTGTCAACACTCAATTAGTATAAATATGACACAGCATTTTTTTTGTTTTTCATATATTATGTAATATTATCCAGCTTGACCTAAATCTAATGGTTTGTAACTTTTGTACGTACGTCATTCATTAGATTTACATCTGATAGCTGATAGTGTGTGACCCTATATATGATTTAGGGATTTTAACCTAACACTAACTTGTTTCTCCCATGGTAACCTTCTGATATTTTACTGTTGCTTACAATACCTCTTCTCTCCCTCACTACTCTGCTCACACTGGCACCAGAACCCCTTCATTGCCTCCAGCACAATTGCCCGTTGCTCTTAGACATCCTCCTATATCTCCATAAAAGTTTCAAATGCTCCTAACTCTGTTGTGCAAGCTCAGCTTGCCCTCAAAAGACTCGAGTTCAAGCTAGATCGTTGCTTCTTTCTTGTGAACTGGTTTCATCATGGACTGAATGTTGTGATGTGATTCTCTTACTGCAGGATACAATACCGGTCCCAATTGGTGGTGGCTGACTGGCTGGAATTATAGGATCTTGTATCTCACCAAATTGTCTGATCTTGTGATCTGTTTTCCCTTTTGTCGTATATGACCAAAATTGTCTCTTGAGTAATAAAACTTGCATCTTCGGGACTTAATTTTCTGATCCTGGTGTTTGCTTTTCTCAAGTTATCATCCTGCAATGCCTGGTTTCTGTCATTTTCCTGTTCAATAGATGGTTTGGATAATATTCTATCAGGCTGAAACTATCTTCTCTCATTCAAATTGCACTAAAGCTCCAATGGGCAGAAACCTCAAATAATGCCATTTCTTGGAGTCATCTTGACTCATCTCTCTACTGTTGCTTCCAACAATGATGTGGTAAGTTGAGTTTAGTATTACTGGACTTGTGTCTGGTGTATTTATGTCAGCTCTTTTGTTATTGTTCAGCTGCAAATGAACGAGTGCAGATGAGTCATACCATCCTTGGAATCTGGATCTGCTGCTAAGTGTGTTAATGTATTGGCTGAGACTCCTTAACGTATTATGACCTGACCTTATCATAGGGCTTGGAATGAGACCAGTATTCTCTTTATCATCACCTTTTAAATGGAAATGCATGTCTCAGTCATTATATTTGAAAGAATATTATTAAATAAATAAATAAATCATGATAAGAATATCATGATATTCTTAATATTTTGATACTATATTATTATAAATTTAAATTACAAAAATTATTATAATATATAATTTTAATTTTATTAAATAATAAGGATCATGATTTTAACATGATTTTTTATATTCTGAGATGATTTAGATAAATATTTTATGTTGATTATTAGTGAAAAAAATCATAAGATCTATTATGAAATTATTTAGATGAATATTTTACATTATTATTGATTGAAAAACTCATATAATTATCATATATTGTAATCTCTCTTTAATGTATATAAATTCATATCCATTATCATTAAAAATTTAAGTTAATTGTTTCTTTCATAGTATTAGAATAATATACTCTCCGACGGTTTTTTTTTTTCTTTGAACCTCTTACTATTGTTGCTTTATATCTCCTTCATTATGGCTGTAGGTAGTATTACAATTTCTATTGAGTTTTACGTTCTAGCAAATCTCTGGTTTTTGTAAGTTGCTTTGAGTTTGTTTTTTCACTATTTAATATGGTCAATAATACCTTTTTAACTATTTACTCATCTCATATTATTCTCAACTCATTTATTTTTTAAAGTACTCTTGTCTCCAATAATATTACAACCCAAACTCCTCTTAAATTCATGTCCACAAATTATACCTCTTGATATATTATAATTTTATTCTCTTTTAATCAATTATGAATTTATAGGTCATGTAGATGACACCATCACTTATCCTTCATGAATGATTAGAGAAAATAATTTTGAAGTTATCAATTCTACAACAAAAGCATCAACAAATTCGAAAAATAATTCAACAATAATGCCACATGTCAAATAGGTGACATGCAAGGCTAAATTGCTAAGAAATGTTATTGCTTGCATGTTACTATTTCGTGAATGCCTTTAGACTCACTTTATTTACATATCTTGCATCACAACTTTCATTATCACCATCACTATATTGCTTAATCCTTTCAACATTTATCAAATTGGCTTGTTAATTCTGAGACTTATGTTACATTTGACTTGAATAATATGTTTTTTATTTAGATTATAATGATTCAGATGATAGCATAATAGGTGATAGTAAATGTCCTAAAATAATTCATACTAGTTTTATAAATTTCTCTTCTTCAAAATCTTTTTTTGTTCCTGATATGAAAAGAAATATAATATTTATCACTAAATTATATTCTTCTAATAATAATGTTTCTCATAGAGGGGTTGAATAGACAGTTTGAGTGGCAACTATTATACCATCTCTATCTAATTCCATTTCAAGAATAACATAATCACTTAAGGCGTCCTTCTTTTAAGGTTCTAAATCATATTATTTAATTTTATAATTCTTCTTTATCATTTTTATCTTATCATCCCTTTTTATGTAATTTATATAAATATAATAAAATGCATAAGTTTTTATTTTTTACCTCCTCTCTTATAAGTAATTTATCTCTTGAAGTTATATATTCTAATGTTTGGAGGCCTTCATTAATACAATCTTATGATCAATTTAATTATTATCTTATTTTTTATCGATTATTTCATAAAGTATATGTGGTTATTTCTCCTGAAGTAAAAAATAAAGTATTTATTATTCTTCTAGGTTTAAACATATCATGGAAAAGTTTCTCTAATGATCTATTATTTCATTTTACTTTGATAATCATAGTAAATTTCAAAAACATCTTTTTTTTTCGAAATCAATAGAATTTCTTATTTTTTCACCCTTCATATACTACTAGATAAATTAGAATCATAAACCGTCGTCATTCAGTCGTTGTAGTATAGTGGTGAGTATTCCCGCCTGTCACGCGGGTGACCCGGGTTCGATCCCCGGCAACGGCGTTCTGACTCGTTTTGATTTTTAGATGATCGTTTTACTAATTAAAATATTTTGATCCATCAACCAAACAAATTTTTATTTCTCTATGGAATTTATTTTTCCTCGTAAATCACTTAGACTCTTTTATTATCTTCTAATAACTTTATTAATTGAGTCCCTAAATTTATAAGCTACCTTATATTATTATTCTCATTCGTATCGTAGCATCAATCACTCTCGTTAATCTAAACATGTTATTAAGTCCTGCCTCACGAGAGTATTACACATCAAAAGAATTCATAATAAAATTTAGTTTCAATATCCTATATTTTAAATTTTTCTTGTCCAATATGTCTTGGATATGTTATTGATCCTTCACTAATTCATATGAATGGAATGGTTACTAGATCTAAAAAAAATCAAGTCTTTAAAATAAATAAATAAATATTTTTTTATTTTTTTAAAATAAACTCAAAAATTTAAGTCTTCTACTATTAATTAAACCTTAAAAAATTTGAAATGATGAACAACAATAATATCTGAAAAATATAATATTTTATTGTGAAAATAATATATAAAACTTAGTATGATCCGATTCTATGAATTTTTCATCATTAATACATAAATTCAGTTAATCATTTCTTTCACACTATTCTACAACTATACAGTTAAGTAGAAAGATGCCTCCTCTGTATCAGCGTTTCCATGATCGTTTAATGTGAGAGATTCCAAGTATCAACAATGTCATGAAAAGTCAATGCCCATTGTCTTTTAATGGTACCAGTAAATACCTTAAATCATATTATTAGTGTACGTCGTCATAATTTGACCACCACATGCTCTATCCATCCACTTTCTTCTTCTAATCATTCGAAAGAATTGAGGACATAAAAGGTTGGGAATAATTAATTCTTTTAGGGACATAAATATGAGAAATCGCGTCCGCTAATTAAATGACATGAGGGACTAATATGTAAACTTCTCAATATATATAATATTTTATTATTGTCGGTGACAATAATGAATATTTAATATTATTAATTATTTTATACTGCGATTTCTTCCGTCGGCGATCGACGATCGACTTATTTCGCTCGCGTCCTCCGATCCGATCCTTTTCTCTCTCTCTCTCTCTCGGCCTCTGCCCTCCTCTTCTTGTGGTAGTGCCTCTCTACTTGACTCCACACACTGCCGCCAGATCTCCTCCAGCCCGAGCCGCGACCTCTCCCAATTGATCCGCCGTCCTCCGAACGCCGTCGCATGCGCCGCCACCCCTGCAACCGGATCTAGCGGCGCGGGGCGCCGCCCGCGGATGAGCTGCGCCGTCGCCGACACGGGCCATCTCCGGGAACCGACGGCCGGGAACTCGCGGTAGTGGGGAACCGGTCCCGGCTAGGGTTTCTTTTTCTTTTATCTCTCTGAGCCAGCTCGGAATGGCGCCCGCCGACACGGCGTCCGCGGGGAGTTGGGTCGAGTCGTACACCGGCATGTCCTCCGATAACATCAAGGGTTTGGTTCTCGCGCTCTCCTCGAGCTTCTTTATCGGTGCCAGTTTTATCGTCAAGAAGAAGGGGTTGAAGAAGGCCGGCGCTTCCGGAGTTAGAGCAGGTGAATGAGATCGATCTTTTCGTGTTCGTGTTCGTGTTCTCGTATCATTAAATGATCCATTTCCTCCAAGCATTTTCTTTCTTGGTTCCTGTTAGTTGTTCGTCATCTCGTTGTTGTTGTTGTTTTCCTTGTCATGATGTAGCATTCTGTAACTGTGAAATGTCGGTGGTATGTTGTTGTTTCTGGACAGGCAACATCATGTGACCACTATGAAGCCAGATCCAAGAATAAATCTGGTTGAGGCCTGTTTTATGGAGATCGTGCTGAATGATCTGGATCTTTGAATTTTTTTCATCTGGTATTTAGTAGTGAGAAGTGATGTTATGGACAGCATGGATCAGCTATTTGATTGTGTTTTTGAGAATCCATTCTGCACTACAATTTTGACAAATGTGGAAACTAGAAGAAAGAAAAGACGATCTTGGATCTACTGATTACATATATGATTGTTTAGAGCATACCTGTGTCATGGATTACTTATCAACTTCTCTTGTCGTAATTCTAGAATTTACAGTGCAACTAAAATACATCAAATAATGTGTGTCCTTTGATACTGCATTTAACAGATTACGTTTGCGATTTTCCTACAACTGTGAAGCACATTTGAGAAAGAATTATAGAGTCAGATGTTGATAAGTTATCGTGTTGAATGTATTATTTTACCCTGGTCTTTCTTATTCTGACAATTTGTGTTGCGGAACATAAGCTGTGTGAATCCATTTGATAATTTTTGGTTTCACTAATGCTCTGATGCCTAATCTTTACGTTTAGTTATAGACTGCAAAATAATCTAAAACCAGGTCTCTAAGGCTATTTTGTTTCTACCATTGGAAGTCGTTATGGTAATCATCGATTTTCATCTTGTACTGACCATTCATGCCAGTTCCGGGTCTGACACCAACTGATACTAATGTACTGATATGGTACATCGGTATATGTCAAAGACTTGAACAGGAACATATGGTGGAGGAAGAGGATGAAGGAGGAAGGAGGAAGAGGAAGAAAGAAAAGGACAAGGAAGAGGGGGGAAAGAAGAAGAGGCAACGGAGGAAGAATGAGGAAGATGAAGATGGAGGAGGAAGAGGAAGAAAGAAGAGGAAGCGGTGGAGGACGAGGAGGAGATGGTGGAAGTGTACCCGAAATCGATGATGGGCGACATGCAACAACAGCGACTCACAGACTCCGCTTGTACCAGAATAGGGCATGCAATCGCGAGCTTAAACCAACAATTTTTTTTTGTTTTGTTTTTAATAGGTCAGACGGGACCACCTGAAACCAGGGCGGTCCGTGTACCAGTTCATGCGTGGACTGCCAAATACTGCCTGTTTCTTATCGATCTGGGTGAAACCGCAGTCCGTGATAGTAATCACCTTGCACTTGCTCAAATATTATATATGAATTTCTTTTCTTGGTCGTTGGGACTATGTTCGTGCAATTTCTTTCCTGAAAGAAGAAACATCCAAGTGATGTGCTTTTATTTTATGTGAGTTTGCACATTCTTAAATTACTAATGTTGAATTCAATAAAGAAATTGAAGTACAACTTTGATATGAAAAGAATGCTGTGTTGCTCAAGTCAGGACTAAAAAGCTCCACACTTTCTTGTGATATCTGCACATTGGACATCAAGGAAGAATAGTTCTGTTGATTGGTCATATGACAGAATCATGGTTCTGGAGGATTACTTTGCAAATCGTAGACAATTGGATTTATGGATCTGGACAGCATTGATGTAAGTAGTAGGAACTAAGGAAACTATCTTTGTTATATTTTAACTTGGCTGGAAGTGATTATGGTTCTGATGTTTTGTTATATATTGCTAAGACATAAAATAATGATATAAAATAGATACTATCATATAAGAGAATACTAATTTCTGTGTCTTTCCCATTTTATAGTCAGATGGAGGATGTTTCTTGCAGCTGTGTTTACATGATAGGTGTGGTTTTTCTTAATTGTCTGTCACCTTGATTGAAATTCTAGATAAAAATGTTGGAAATATGCCTATTCTTACATACCATAATCATGATCTAGATGTAACTGTATTACATTGGTTTTTCGTTATTATCTTCTTGTGCAATACTACTATTTCTTCCTTCAATTAAATAATATTTAAAAAATGTTTAAACTTTTCTTTTTGACTTTACAACAGGAGCTGGTGGATATTCTTACTTGTATGAACCACTTTGGTGGGCAGGCATGATAACAAGTGAGTAATTAATTGTTTTGCTTAAGATTTTGATAGTTTCATTAATTGGTGATTATTATTTTTCTCTTTATTCTGAAACGGATTTGGAACATTTTAGATGCACAAGAACTTTTCTTGAAATTTAAAATTTTCGCATTTACAATTTTAAACGTGAATATCCTAATTTAGCAAAATCCTGTGCCTTCTAATGAGTATGATGTAGGTTTGAAGTGTCTTATGACCCACTCACTCCTTTCAGAAGCTATCTTTTCTCTATTTTTTAATATTGTGCATATTCTATTGGGAGAGTCACAGCATGCGTTGCAGGTACTCATCTCTCCTGTCTCCTCTTCTCCACTCTCTTTTGTCTCTTCTCCTCCCATGTCCTACCTCCTCTGTCTCCTCTCTTCCCCTCTCCTCCCCTCTTATGTGATCTCCTCTCTTCCTCTCTTATTACACTCTGTGGGACTCGCCTGGGATCTTGCTTTACTCCCATTCTTGCCTCAGTTATATGCTGCTGCCTTCGCCCTCCCTCTTCATTGGGATTTGTATTAGGGCTTTGCTTGTTCTCCAACCACTCTTCCCTCGATCACATCCTGCTGCCTCCAAGTCCACGCTCCCTCTTTCTTGTTGCACGCTGCGGTCATCAAAGCACCATGAAGAGGTGGTATGAACTCTCTGTCTCTGTGCTCGAGCTTCGTCTCTGTTCCTCTCTTCCTCTTTCCACGGCACCCTTGTAAAACCATCTTTTGATTCATGTTTTTGTTATTTGTTAATATATGTTTTTTGCTTTTAATTGCTCACGATTGTCAAATCGTTGTTAGTTTTTTGTTGTCAATGTTCCTTGATTGATAGCAAGCGTTGATCTTTTTGTTACGCTTATCATTTCCTTTTGTTGTTAATGCCTTCTTTCCTTTGTTTATACTTGATAGTCAGATGTGGATACTAGGGTGTATGTTCATTTGTATTACAGTTCCTATAATTTCTTGTCATTTTCGTTTCACGTGATTAGATCGGAAGGTACTTTGTTTTTGAAAGTTTCTAACATGATTGTCCTTGAAAATCCCATCATTCTTGAGTAGAAATGCTTGAGTGGAGAGATTAATCAAACTGTTGCCAACCTGTAAAGAAAAGACACAAAACAAGAAAATTGAAAAATGCAATTATTAACATAAGAATATATGAGAATTACTAAATCTTAACAAAAAATATCTGTGAATTCTTTTAAGTATAATTATGTATCTTAAAATTATTTTTTAAATAAATTGTAGGATCGTACGATCTGGTCTTACGATCTTACAATTTTTTTACTGCATCCTGAGTTCTCTTGGTCACTATCCTTTACTGTTTCTTTCATAGGGAGAGAAATGAGAACTAAAATTTTTTCTCTTATCGACAGTGATTGTTGGAGAAGTTGCTAATTTTGCTGCATATGCATTTGCTCCAGCTATTCTGGTCACTCCTCTTGGTGCCCTTAGCATAATAATCAGGCATAGCCTCAATCAACACAATGTTTTCCATTGTTTTTTTTTCTCCACTTGTTATAAACATATATTTGTGCTACAGTGCTGTTCTTGCACATATCATTCTACGGGAGAGGCTGCATATCTTTGGCATCCTTGGTTGTGCTCTTTGTGTTGTGGGATCAACAACAATTGTTCTACATGCCCCTCAGGAGCGTGAGATTGAGTCTGTGACCGAAGTCTGGGATTTGGCAACTGAACCAGGTACTGACTTCATCTTCTTGCTTCTTTCCCAGTAATTAAAGAAAGTGACATATATTTTGATAAATTTAGTAATTGGCAATTTCATAATTATATGTGTTCAGCACATGATTTTGTTTACTATAATGTTTGTAGAAAAGACTTTAGATATCTTTCATGTTTCTTGTTGCAGCTTTTCTATTCTATGCAGCAACAGTGCTTCTTGCAGCTTTTATACTCATATTTCATTTCGTTCCCAAGTATGGGCAAACACATATTATGGTTTACATTGGTGTTTGCTCTCTTGTGGGGTCTCTCTCGGTATGAAGCTTATCTTTTTGATATATTATTTTTATTCAGGACTATGAAAGTAAGAGTTGATATTGTCCTTGTTATTAATTGAGCAGGTTATGAGTGTGAAAGCTCTTGGAATAGCTCTCAAGTTGACATTTTCAGGAATGAACCAGTTGGCTTATTCCCAAACTTGGGTGTTCACAATCATAGTCGTTGTTTGTATCCTTACCCAGATGAACTATTTGAACAAAGTATGGAAGAAGTTTCTGAGTATGGCTGTATTCTTTATTGATTTAATTTATTTAAAAAATATTTTCACCTTATATGCACAGAAGTTTTTCTATATTTAGTTATTTACACGATTAGAAAATTGGAAAATATGAGAGAGTCCAAGTTTATTGCTGGCCTTGAATTTCTAGACTGAAGTTGATCTGTGTGGAAATGATGATTCTTCTTCTTGGTACTTTATATACAGATTTAAACATCTTAGCCATGTGAGAAACTGAAATTTTAGTATGCTTTTTACCAAGTTAAAGTATGCATCTTGACTTGAGTATAACTCAAATGAAACAATCCACATTTTCCTTTGCCAATAAGGAGATGTGATCTTACTGATTTAGATACTGAAGTTGCTACTTATCAAATTCTATAAAGTGACAAAAGTTTTAACATTTGATATGCTTTATTCTAATTCTTTTTACATGAGAAAATAGATTAGCTCTGGGGCACATTGTGAGATTTGGAGAAAGACAGTGAACACATTATTAAGATCAATATCTTTTGTTTCAAGAGTTGTTTTCTTGATCGAGATTTGTTCAGGTTGGCCAGAATGATTGAATAGGAATTTTAGAACGAAGTTTTATTTTTTTATTTCTGACATGTTTGGCTCCCAGTTAGTATCAGCAGGATCAGATGCTGGAATTGGCAGAGCTGAAATGACTAGAGTTGGCCCTTCTGGGTTAAGTTAAATGAAGCAATTACTTAAATCATGAACCAAACATTTTCCTGAAGATTTCGTCCAAAATTTCCTCATGGAACCAACCATATTGTAGTTGATGTTTACAGTTCTTCCCATTTGACTGTGGCAGAGCTGGATATTTGGCTTTGGAAGCCTTCTGCTCAAGTTTTACCTTACAGTTACCTTATGTTGTTAATTGCCAAGATGACATCATATGCAACTAGCATGGAGTTTCGTTTTGCAAAATCAAACTTCATGTTGATCAGCATGTCATATTATGAAGTTGAACACATCTTCTGAAGTTGTCCATCATGAGACAAGTCAAAAGATGCTGAAACAAGACATATAATGGGATAGCTTTGATCTACTCACTGCCTGTTCTCATTTTTTGTGACACAAGGGTTTTGTTTAGGTTTGGAGTTTTCTATTTGGTTAATGTTGGAAAACTCATCTGTATATAGTCCTTGAGGCTGTAACAGCTTTTTATTAGATGTGGGACTGGATGTCTGCTCCCATTGGCCTCTACATGTGCCATTGGGATGAACTGGTGGTCCCGGACATGAAACAACCATCATCTTCACTTTGTCAGCTAATTAATCTTTTTTCATTTATCTGATCATTAATGATGGAACAATTCATATATATATATATATATAAAATAAAATAAATAGTGAGTGTGGGTTGATTGACTTCATAAACTGTTATTCATGAGGCTTAAGACTGTCTTTATCATCAAGATTTATGTCAATCTGCTTTAAGAGATCTTTTTAATACAGCTAGGTCCTTGACGGAAGTTTTAAGAAAGTAATTGGATTCAAGCATGGAGGTTTTACAAGTTATATTTTCTAGGCTTTTAGGAATGTCAAACTGGAGTATTGTAATTGGATTTAAGCATAGAGGTTTTACAAGTTATATTTCTAGGCTTTAGGAATGTGAAACTGGAGTATTGTGGTCCTCCAAATGCATGTCAACATCTATTTGTAATTTTTTAATTATTTTCCTTGTATCACATGGTCTTTTATATATTTCAATGGTACCTTTTCTTGGTGGTCAATGTTATTAGTACACAATTTATTACCAGCTACATATTCTTCTCAATGCATCATATTGGAAGCTGACAAATAATATATTAAATATAATTTTGCACATGATTGTCTTAGTCTTCTATCAACTTTCCATGGTTTTATATGTATCTCAGCCAGCTGACATGTAGTTATGGTTATCCACATATTATATTTTAACTCAGTTTATTAAGTTTACCTTAATCACCATGCATAATGGATAGAAATGTGCAGATAATAGCTGTTTGATTTATGATGGAATATGATTTTAAAGTAATAACAATTTTCATCCCACATGTTGAACTTCTTAAAGTTACTAATATTCTGATCCTTGCTAAACTTTGTCCTCAGGCTCTTGATACATTCAATACAGCAGTAGTATCACCGATATACTATGTGATGTTTACATCATTGACGATTTTGGCTAGTGTGATTATGTTCAAGGTAACTATTTCTATGTGTCATATCGGTTTCTTTGTTGTTCTATATCTTGGTTCAATGATCATATTGCTAGACATTGATGTTATTGTGTAACTGGTAGTGTTGAAAAATGAACAATCCTTGAGTGAGCAATTATCCTTATTCTGTATGAATTGCTTTAGAAAAAAACTACATGATGAAGTTCTAGACAACTTGGGAATAAATTAAAATTAGAAACTTTATACTTTCTTGTACTTTTGTCACTTCTAAATTTGGTTTCGAAATCCTCGAAGATGTATGATTTGGCTTCTGTTCCACAATTCATCTTATGTTTTATTCACACAAACATATTCATCCATATATTTTCCCTTTTTTTCATGCTTTTCATATGAGTTGATCATGTTAAAATGTTTTAAAAAGAGAGAATTAAAACTGAAATAGGTTATTGTAAAGGCTTGAAATATAAAAAAAACACAAGACATTGGGTTTACTACTTTGACAATTGTAAAAATGAGATGCTTTTTGTCTCTGGATTGAATGTGAATCCTTACTGGTAACTTGACCTGACTTTTGGTGTTCATATTATATATCTTGGAGATTACTTGTAAATGTCAGATCTCCTTATCTTCTTTGTTATTATCTCTTCCATTATTCCTTGTGCTCATTGTGGATCAATGACATTTCACTGAATTGAACTTAGAACACTTCAGCTTTGTGCAGTTAGTTTCAATTGATATTATAGGTATTTATTTTAGTTTTAAGAAGTGAGTGGTATTTTATTGTTCTTTGATGTTGTATCTCACCATGATTTATTAAATTTATGGTAGTTATATTAGATCTTCTACAGAATTTGATCTGTTGTGTTGAGAGGACAAGAGTCAAAATGTGAAGATTTAAACTATATTGAGCTTAAGACCAGTTCCTTGATAAAGAGGAAGGTTCAAAGTTGACCATCATAGTTATTAGTCTTAGGTTATATAAGACAAGTTGGTCGATACTTGTCAATCAAGTCTCCAACTCAAGTCCTAAGCTGAAGGGAACAACAGAATTGGTAGAATTAAAAAGGTCATCAACTTGTTGTCCCTTGTGCATGACTAGATTACCACTGTCGGCATTTATGTCCTGCTTTATGAAAATTGTAATTAATTTAAACTGACGGAAGGCCTAAGACTGATATCAGTGCAAGTATTGTAAAATCTCACCTGTAGTTCCTATGGTCTGTCATAACAAATTTGGTTTCGGTGACAATTACTTTCTATACGGTAGAAGGAAATTAATCAAATGCACATTAGTTTGTGAAAGCTAAAGCGGAACTAAATGGATATATGTATATGTATATATATGTATTATGTGTATGTGCATGTGGGGGTTCGTGTGTGTGTGTGTGTGTATATATATATATATATATATATATATATATATATATATATATATATCCAACAAAGAGAATAGGAAACTTGCCATGATTATGTTTGTGAAATTATTTATAGTTTCATTCAGGACTTCTTATCAGTTTAATTGTTAGCATTCTTTAGGTGTGTAACATGTATTAATGTTTTCTGGGCTATCTTATCCATGTTCTCTACAGGACTGGGATCGTCAAAATCCCACCCAGATTGTCACAGAGATGTGTGGCTTTGTCACAATTCTTTCTGGGACATTTCTGCTCCACAGGACCAAGGACATGGCTGATGGTATGTTCCATATATGATCTAAAAAGCATTATTAGATTTTGTGCATACTCTTTGCAATCTGTGAAATTTGCTACTTATTATTGACTCTATCCATGACAGGTCTATCGTCATCTATGTCTGGGCGCCTACCAAAACACACTGACGAGGATGGCTATTCTTTGGAAGGCATTCCTCTGAGGTCTCAGGATTCGTTTCGGTTGCCATGAGATGTTGTGGTGGCCTCTTTCTCCGTCCATTTTACATGAACTAGACTTTCCCTTCATCACGACTTACTGTACCAAGACAAAGCCTGCATTCTTTCTTTACAGAAAGCTTTGTATATCTTTTTTCTAGGCCCCTTAAAGCATAGGTTCAATCCCCATATGTGAGAGACACCGTTGACATGCATTCGGGGAAATCGCATTTTGGTATATATGTAGTGTGCCTTCCAATGGGCGAGACAATGTGTCTTGCGACAGTGCAGAAACAAACGACACTGATTTCATGAGTTGAGCCCTCATAGCGGAAAAATAACTGGTTTTCAAATGATGAGAAGATATCGTTTATATTGATAGCTGCTATTTTGATGTCTTCCTTTGTTTTTTTGGTAGCTTGCTTAGACTGCATCTTCAGAAAACGTTTGTTGAGAAGGTTGGTTTTCTTTTATTTATTTATTTGGAGATTGATGATAAGGCAGATGCATAGCTGTTATGACAAATGTGACATGGCTGACCCATCAGTACTCGATGTTATCATGTCGCTTTGTGTTCAGCAAGGTTCCTTTCCATGTACGTGTTCAAGCTACTGGTCGGCTCCTTTCCATGCGTTCAAGCTACCGGCCGACATGTGGTTGAGCTAATGTCACGTATACAGTACAGCAAACAGCCATAACAGTTCATTATTAATCGATGTTCGTTTCTAATAAATGGGTGTAATGATTTGGGATCACAAGGCGGCGGTTATGATTTGTTTTTTCATCTTTGTTAGTCAATAGAGTATTGGTTTTTACTTCTTTGTTCGTCAATAGAGTATTTCCCCCATACGTCCCCTATGAAAGAGGTCATATAGGTTTGTCCATTTGAGTAGGTTTTTAATTTAAGCATCGGAGGGGAGAGAGGCGTTTTTGAAAACCTCGGACGGATGTTCGACTCAGCAAGTTCCGCTTTGAGATAGGTTCGAAGGACTAGGTTGGATTTGAGTTAACTAGGTTGGATTTGTGTTAACTTTTAACTTGGACAACCAAAATCTACTATAACACATTAGCATGAGGAGGGGTGACTAGTATGTCTTAAGGAAAGCTGTCCGTCGCGAATAACCCCTAATGATCTAAATCCCCCTGATGTCAACGAATCGATTCTGATAGCCTTAAATGCTTCTTTACCGAACCCTCATTTTCGATGATCTCGACTATTAAGGATGTCGATTGTTTCAAATCTTTTTTTCATGTCAAATCCTCATCTTTTTTTATTATTTTTTCAAGACTCAACCTTTACCCAATCATCTCCCACAACTCCCACCACCATAACTATTCCAGTAAAAATTTTCCATACCATAATCCAACAAATGTAGGTTTTGATTGGAATAGTCTAAATCATTGCTCTTATCTTTCCGAACTTGCTCATCAGACCCCACCTACATTTGCTCTACCAATCTTGACTTATAGTCCACCACTAATTCTTGTTCCTAGCGTAGTAGCGGAGTCTTCCCTACCTCGAGACTAAGTAGTGCCGGAAGCACCTCCCTATCGTTCGTCTAAAACCCAATCCTTTCTCTAAAATTGGAATTCCTAAATGAATCAGTTACTTAGTCAGCTGACCTCCCAATTAGGGTTCGAGAAACCACTCTTTGTCTGCCCACATCACTCGAGTTTACACACATAAAGATCTATATTTGCAAAAGAAAGATCGAAAGATTAGCTAATTAAAATGAACTTTGAAAGCTCTAACTTCTTTCCTCGAGGAGCGAGGCTTAGGCCTATATCAATGAGCCACTGCTTACTCATCTAAAGGATGGCAATGGACTCATAGAATGTTAGAGATAATTTGCTCTTTTTTCAACCCATGCAATCTTGAAGCGATAATGGAAAACTTTTGATTAGACCAAGCTAAGTTGATCGGCCAAACTCTACTCGAAAGCTAATAAGAGGGGAGGAAATACAACAAATTATAGCAAGCTAATATGAGGGCCAACATTGAGAAAATCCTTAATACAACAAACTTGCTATAGTTTGCAAGCTAATATAGCAAACTATAGCAAGTCTTTGTGCATTCTCGGATGAATGTTACAAGAAAGTGTCATTAATTTGGTGTTAATTGGAAGGACGAAAACTTTTAATAATTGAAAGCCTTAATAAAAAATAGGCGAAGGGGGAAATGAAAACCCACATCCAGTACATCTATACTTGTCTAAAATATGTGACAGGACACATAGGATCGATCACTTGGCCGAGCAAATACTAGCTTGAACTCGACTAGTATATGATACACCTTCAAAGCATCTTCAAGTCAAAGGCCGACTCCACCATAAATGGCAAAGCCACACCACACGATGTATTTGCCTTTGTAAGGGGTAGCCTCGATCAACTTCCTCTATAATATCATTCATTTTTAAATTATTTATTATATGATAAATTTATGATTATTTTAATATGAGAATTTATATATTAATTTTTATATTGAAGGACTAATACTAAGGACCAAATTGTGAATCCTAGAATTTGTATATTATTTACGAAAATTTTCATGTTAAACTAGTGGAAAAGAAAAATATGAAAAGAAAAGTGAGAAAATAGAAAACACGTGCCACTAGCAAAGTAAAGGTACGTGCAACCTATGCTTGTTGTATTATTATTGACATTTATGCTTCTATGATGCATGGTCATCATATAACAACTTCTTATTCTATCTAAGCACTTGTAATCAGAGAGAAAGAGAAAAAAAATATTACCAAGTTAGAATTTGGTATCTCTACCTTGCATTAGAAAATTGAAGGAGAAAAAGAAGTGAAGTGTGTTTGGTTTGGCTTGAAGATTTTGGGCTAATTCAAGATTTTTGAAGATTAGCTTTCAAGACAAGTATTCTATCTCATCCTATAGTAATCTTATCACTTATTCCTTCTTATTTATAAATGATTTATAAATTTTACCTTTTTCGTATAACATTAACCTCCTTTGAGTTGTAAGCTTGCTATTCTAAAATTTATGATAAATCCTAACCTATCTATATTGTTTTGACTATAACATTCTATGTAAAATTTGAGTAAAATTACTTTTGTTAGAAAGTAGACTCTATGTCTTTCTTTTAGAACTCTATTTGAATAATTTGAAGTACAAATGCCTTTTCAAATGTCTGTTATAATGGACCCCTTATTTAAATGATCCCTTGAATTATGTCAAAGATAAAATGACTTGACCTCTTTGCCTTGTTTTAATTATGTTGTTCTGTACAAAATACTAAATTAAGCAAATATCTTTTATTAAAAATTAGATTCTTGTATCTTTCTTTTGGTACTTTATTTGAATGAATTGTTGTACAAATGCCAACCCAATTGTCCATTGGAATTGATCTCTTGAATTGTGCTAAACAGAGGCAAGATAATTCTGACCTATCCATATTTAGTTGTTAGTACCTTTTTATACACAACTCCAATTTGGACTTATATATCTTTTTAATAATATTTTACTTGAATAATTCAGAGCATAATTGAATATTTGAATATCTAATGAAACCTACTTTATAAATTCTACCACAACAAATTGATTATCAAATTTATCAATTCTTATTTCTACCATTAAGAACTTTATTTCAACTAAAATTCTCACTCAAATGAGACTCGTGTTAAAGATTTAAACTTTTTTATCTCTTAATCATTGATTCTTGCCATAAATGAATGAGTTGTGCATATGTTCAAGCTAACTTTGGTATTGCTATATACATGCGCATGTATGATTTTCTTGTTTCAGATATACTTTTGATACATTTCTATGTCCTAATCAAAATATCCTTATATGTACTCTAGATACTTGGACTCCTTTTGTAGAAATGAAAAGGGAATATGCTATGCTGAGTTCTAGACTTATATTTTGTCCATAGAATTATGTTATATTATTATCCCACTATACCATCTATGTTCCTTTCATATAATTGGAATCTGTTATCAGTCAAAATTCTCCTTTAAATGAGTTGTATGTTATTGCTTTAAAACCCTTTTTATATTTTAGTCATCGATTCTTGTTATAACTGATATGTTAATGTAAGCTTAATATTGTTTCATCCATACATATGTATGTTATTGTTGCCTCACATGTGATTTTGAAAAATCTTACTCTTGATAAGAATATTTTTATTATACTCTGATGTTTATGAAATAATATGAACCTTTATCAAAAATAAAAAAAGAGTCATGGAGTTTACGATACTCTTTATCTCGACATGAATAAATAGAGCTTTCAGATATGGGAGACTAATGTTAATGGTCATCAGAATTAGATGGATCATATTATATTATAATCCTACTTCATCCTTTATATCTCTTCACATATTTTTGAAAGTAAATACTTATGTGTTCTTATATACTCCTTGATTATAAACAAAATAAATAAAATATTAAATATGATACTGAAGCTCATATTTTATATTTATTTCTTGATATGCTCCTATGATACACTTTACTCCATTGTTATGAATGAATAAAAGGAATCAAATTTAAATTTACTCTTAAGCTAATGAATAGCATTTATTCTTGATATACCCATATGTTGCTCTTTGCTCCACTGCTATTAATGAATCGAATGACATATCAAATATGACTCTATTTTTTAGCTTATTCCTAGCATTATGATCTTGATTTGCTCTTATGTTACTATATGTTTCTTTGATATTAATGAATTAAATGAAATGTCATACATGTCTCTTGAGCTCATGCCTTTTGATCTTAATATGCCCTCTTGAGCACTTCTTGTTAAGTATGAATCATATGAAATGCTAAGTATAACTCTTGAATCCATAATTTACACCTTAATGCTTATGTCATATGATTTGCTTTATATATGCCATGGATATAATAGTCACTTACTTTTGTAGCTTATATTGCTATATAAAATTTTTATGTTAGTTTATCACTCACACTCATATTAGTTTTGGGCTAGAAAGTGAAATGTTGAAAGACTGTGACATATTTTTAGTAGTTTAACAAGATATTATTGTAAGGAACACTTTGCTTGTAACGTTGTCTACGAGTTGGTGTGCATCGTTGTAAAGGTTAAAGGATCTCTAGTGTTTTGAAAGTTTGGAATGTAACATTGAAGTCTTTATATTGATGTAAACTTATGGTCAATGATTAATTTTTATAACTATAATATTTTCATTAGATCTTGTAAGTCTATATGTGGTTGTTAATTATTTTGATTCTGCATTAGGTTTTATGGAGTTATCAAGTGATGTGCTATATGATTAAAAACTACATAGTTTTATAGTGTGTAAATAAGAATTGAATGCATATAATATCCTCAAATTTTATGTTATAAATCTTAGGTGTGGATATATGAGAAATTAAATTTTTTTCTTGATTTAAGATATGCTCACCTCTTGGATATCATCTTGAGGGTGTGACACCTTTGTGACTAAAAGTCCCATTACCAACACCAAAAGTGATGACGAGATTGATGACTTACTTGAATCGAAAGTGTTAAGAGATGGGGCTCATGCTGACATCATAAACCTTTTGTGGTGTGGCTTTAAGTATATTATTCATAAGGATTTAAGTTGCAAGCTTAGATAAGGAGTAACTATGATAGCGAACTATTATTTATAGGGACCAATGTGGTGCTTCCTCTTTCCAATCGCCCATTCGGCTCTCAATCTCTCTAAAGAAAGTAGGGCATATAGCATCATCTAGCGCCCTCGAAACACATAGTGCAATCCTGACAATGCAATTGTCATTCGGATCATTGCGTACTTAGTCTAGTTTCACCCATTACACCTAGTTTCACTGGCCCTTTGTGTGCTGCTATACTTAGTCTTCTTGCCCATTGCGTACCACTGCACCCAGCCTCCTGGCTTTTTATGCATAACAGCGCCCAACTTCACTAGCCCGTTGTGCACCATTATACCCAGCCTTTAAGCCCTTCGTGCACTATCGTGCCCATCTTCCTAGCCTTTGGCATGCCATTGCACTCGACCTCCTGGCCCTTCGTTCACCACCACACCTAGCTTCATTGGCCCTTTGAGTGCTATTACCCTCGACCTTACGGCCTCATCGGTCTATCATGCACTACTATCGTGTCACCACACCCGATCATACTATCATATCGAACCATCACAACCGACTATATCATCTCCATAGGTTATCATGACCAATCAAGTACTCCATCGATATGACACACTAATACTATTGAGTTTGCATGCCAAGTCGGGCATATCGAGCCCAATAGCTCAAGAATACTAAGTTGGATAGCCTGAATTAGACATTTTATCATCTCTTACACTAACAACATGCATTAATTGAACCGTACTTCCCGAACAACTATCTTTAGAGCTTCTCGACAAAGGTGACGTGGTTGATTTATCAACACACTATGCTATCATTGTCACTTTGTGTTCAACAAGGGTCCTCTCCATACGTCCAAGCCACTAGCTGACACATGGCCGAGCTAATATGACATAAACAACATGGTAAATAGGCATAACAGTCCGTGATGGCAGTACCAATCGAATGGCTCGGGATCAGCAAGGATGGTTGGTTGTGATCAATTTTCACATCTTATTTATTGAACAGACTATATAACACCCTTCTCTCATAGTTTTGTAGCATAGAGTTACGCAAGTGCCCCAAGATATATCGAACAACGAAAGCATGACCATTCTAAACTTTAGTATCTGAGGGCATTATCTGGAATGGGCCCACTTAGTTTTTGTAGGCTTTAGATGTCTAACTCCATAAATTCCCACCTTAAAATAAACTATAAAAAAAAGAAGCATATTGGTTCTAAGTAGCTTTCTGTTCGAACAATCAAAATATACTCTTAACA
Organism: Musa acuminata AAA Group; assembly: GCF_036884655.1. NCBI lineage: Eukaryota > Viridiplantae > Streptophyta > Magnoliopsida > Zingiberales > Musaceae > Musa > Musa acuminata. Next base: position 37,429,721 of record NC_088340.1, read on the forward strand.
ATAGCAAAAAATGGACCCTTAACAATAGGGTTTTACATAACACCGTTTCACTTACTCTCCTGTGTGGTAATTTTTTTTACATGTTGGGCTGGAAGCAATACTTGCGTGCTTCGATTGGTCTCTTTCATTTCCGATATGCACGAGAGAAGACGAGCAGCCACAGGCGATCATGTCTTCCACCCTGCCGACGGCGCCGCTCGACCCATCTCTACTCACCACCCTCTTCATCATACTCGTGCCTCTCTCTTTGCTGCTGCTTCTGCTGCAGGTTAAGAGGAACTCCCGTGGGCATCCCCCTTGCCCGCCGCGGCTTCCCCTCATCGGCAACCTCCACCAGCTGGGCCCACTACCGCACCGCTCCCTCCATGCCCTGTCGCAGCAACACGGCCCGCTCATGCTACTTCGCCTGGGCCAGGTGCCGACGCTCGTGGTCTCCTCGCCGGACGCCGCCCGGGAGGTGCTGCGCAACCAGGACCACGCCTGCGCCAGCCGGCCAGCTCTCACGCCGGCCCGAATCCTCGTGTACGGGTGCAAGGACTTGGGCTTCGCGCCCTACGGCGACTACTGGAAGCAGCTCCGAAAGATCTGCTCCGTCCACCTGCTGAGCCCCAAGAGGGTGCAGTCGTACCGGCTAATGAGGGAGGATGAGGTGGAATCCATGATGGGAAAGATCTCGTCCCAGGCTTCGGCTTCGGCGAACGTCATCGACTTATCCGAGGTCTTGTACTCTTTCGCCAACGATGTACTCTGTCGAGTTGTTTCAGGGAAGTTCACGAGAGAAGAAGGGAGGAATCGCCTGTTCTCCGAGCTGGCCGGCGAGAACTCGGTGCTTTTGTCCAAGATCTACGTGGGTGACTACTTCCCGTGGCTAGGGTGGCTGGATATGTTCTTCGGTAGTGTGGCCAGATGCAACAAGAACAAGGCGAGGTGGGATAAGTTGCTAGATGAGGTGATTAAGGAACATGCAGTTCGGTCGGCCCAGCATGGTGGGGAGGAAAACGACGGTGAGGAGAAGGATTTCGTGGATGTTCTGCTCTCTCTGCAGAAAGATGCAGCGATGGACTTCGTCCTCACAACCGAACATATCAAGGCACTTCTGGTGGTACGCCTCTCTCTCTCTCTCTCTCATGGTCCTGGCTGCGCTTCGAATCGGTTGGCAAAATCGAAATGACTAACCTTCCCAACCGCGGATCGACTAATTCGATCGGCTTTCGCGGCGTATCCAATCAAATTGCTAGGCCTAGACGTCAAACCGCCTCATCCCTGACACCTGTCTCTTCGCGACCCGTCATCTCTGAAATCGAGCGACGACATGTACGCTGAACGTTCCTCCTTTCTCGGGGCGACAAAACAATCGATGATATTTTGTCCCATTGTGGCACTGTCGAACGCCGATGGCTTACGACTATTTCCGCTGATCCAAAGTTCACCCCCGCTACCGTAAACCAACTTGTGCAGGACATGTTCGTCGCCGGTACCGACACATCGTACGTAACCTTGGAATGGGCCATGGCGGAGCTCATCCGGAGTCCCCGAGCGATGCGGAAATTACAAGACGAAGTGAGAAGAGGAAGAGGCAGCGGGGAGGGATTGATCAGAGAGGCGGAGGTGAGCCAGATGGCGTATCTGAAAGCAGTCGTGAAGGAGGTCCTCCGGCTGCACCCTCCGGGCCCGTTGCTGCTCCCGCGCGAGCTGTTGGAAGACTGCAGCATACAAGGGTTCAGCATCCCCAAGAAGGCGCGCGTCTTCGTGAACGCGTGGGCGATGGGCAGAGACCCGGGGAGCTGGGAGTCGCCGGAGGAGTTCTGGCCGGAGAGGTTCGCGGACGGCGCATTGGACTTCACGGGCAACGATGTCCGGTACGTGCCGTTCGGAGCAGGCCGAAGGATTTGCCCCGGGCAAAACTTCGCCGTCGCTGCTCTGGAGCTGGCGCTGGCGAACCTGGTGAGCCGCTTCGACTGGGAGCTGCCTGGTGGATTGACGAGGGAGGAGCTGCAAATGAACGAGGCCCCTGGAACCATAACACAACGACAAGGGCGGCTTCATCTTGTTGCCAAACCATGGGGTGCTTAGAAAAGGAAACTAGTAAATAGTAATAACTTGTTGTGTGCATCCTATGACGTAAATGATGCATATGAACTCCGAACGTGAGCATTATCATAAGCCCATCGAACGATACCACAATGTTCCTCAAACTGTGATGCTTAAACACTTGTATCGACCTTTCGGCATTCTAATGTTGGTGCTTCAATAATACACTGTTGTGTGTATGCTGTGATCTGCATGATGCATGTGGAACGCTGTATAGCACCTGTCTATCTCGAATTATAACACTATATAGCACCTACCTTCGGATGTTCTTCGAGCTGTGATGCCAAAATAATTGCATCCACCTTTCCGATTGTCCCGAGGCCCCCTGTCTTACCTCGGAAGCACAAATAAATGAGGCCCAATATGAACTTTGAGCATATAAAACAAGAATCCACAAAAGTATATTATAATCTCCTCTCAATAGCGCAAATGTTCTCACACATCACATCTTTTAGATTAGCACGCATTAGCATCCAAAGAACAATCAGCAAAAAACATATATAAAGCTCTTTTTGCTTCATCAACATTGCGCCTATCTCTTCTTTAAGCAAAACGGAGAATTTTCTCTGAATTAATTTCATTGCATAAATAAACAACAATACTGCTAGTCACGTGAGTGATGGCACGTGTGACTTGATACCGAATCTTTTTGCTTATTATATTTTGGCGTATATCACTTTATAACTATTGCATAAATGCATATATATTGTGATGTCCTTGGATTTGTGCAATGGGAATCGGATCGTGATGAGATCACGATAATGAGACCGATTCACCTTTAAACACATATCCTAAATAATCCCGGTCATAGGTTACTCGAGAGGGACATCGTGATAACCGGATAGACTGGTGTGCTGTATACCCGTCCATATGATGGATGCAGCTGGTCTCATAGCTGCTCGTGTAGGGACACTAGGGATACAGTACAGGTGCTCATTGGAGAATGAGTTCACTGATTGATCCGCTTACGGAATGCTGGATGGTTGATGATGCCTTATTGTCAGACAACGATTCCGCAGTCCTAGTGGTGTATCTGGTTCTTAGACTTGAGACACCAAGGATGTCCTGTATGAGTGCTCCACTCTTTGATACCAGACTTATAGGTTTGGCTGTTCCCAGATCTAGTACAGCTGGTCATTGGGAGTGGTAGTCGACCTTACGAGGGCTATTGAGTGTCAATAGAGGATCATCCACTCTCGGCGTCATGAGAGGAATATCCTATGTGTTCTTGCTCAGACAAATCCCTGGCCAGGGTCATTCGGGTTGAGAGAGAAAGAGTTCTCCGGGAGAATCCGATTAGAGCGAGACTCGAGTAGAAACCGTATGGGTCTGACAGCACCATGCTCGATATACGGTCTCTGGGATATTAGATGGATGAGGGACTATAGGTACATGGTAACTAAGGACAGACAGGTCCAATGGATTGGATTCCCCTGTATCGTCTGGGGACTACGGCGTAGTGGCCTAGTACTTCCGTAGTCGATGAGTCGAGTGAATTATTACAGAGATAATAATTCACTGAGTTAGAAGGAGTTCTGACAGGTATGACTCACGGCCAGCTCGATATTGGGCCTAGAGGGTCACACACATATGGTAGGCATTGCGATGAGTAGAGGTTCGGATATGAGATATCCGACGGAGCCCTTGTCTTATTGGATGCAGATCCAATACCCACTAGGGAAAGGACCCATTAGGGTTTGACACGGGATCTCTATAAATAGGAGGGATTCACAGCCTCATAGGCTAGAGTCTTTGCTTGCCCTTCCTATTCTCCTCTCCCTCTCCACCTCAGAGTAGGCCTGGAGTTTTGAGGAGCGTCGTCGCAACCCTGCTGTGTGGATCACCGCTAGAGAGGAGGACGCTTGACCTCCTTCACCCTCTCCTAAGGATCTGCAAGGAAACAGGGATATACGATCTCCCTAGGTAACACAATCTTTATACGCAGTTTTGTGTTTTGCGGATTTTGCGCACCAATCTTCGCACGACGATGAACATCTTTTTGGGAATCGGGGATTTTTGTTTTCTTGTTCTTCCGCTGCGCATATGATGTCGCCCCCCCTATGATTTCCCAACAGTGGTATCAGAGCCAGGTTGTTCGTGCGAATGATTGGTTTTTGAACTGCGTGTGTTGTGTTTAGGAAGAATATTGACGTCAAAATCGTTGATGCAAAAGCAAGGAAGGGCAGCAACAGTTGCTGCCCTCGATCTGCATGCCTGCAGCCAGCCGCAGCCGCAGCCAGGCAGCACAGCGCCGGCGCATGCACAAGCGCTGTGCCTGCAGCAGCCGGCCGGCGGTCTGCTTGCAGCAGGCTTGCGGCCGGCGGGGCTGGCAGCCCGCTCGGTAGAAGCGCCTGCGGCCACTGAGCCCGCGGGCAGAGGCGCCGCGGGGCAGCAGCGCGGGCTGAGGCACCGCAGGGCAGCGGCGCCTGTGGCCGCTGCTCCCACGGGCAAAAACCCCGCAGGGGCGGCCGCCAGCGAGACAGCACCACCTGCGGGCGCTGACTCGCGAGCAGAACCGCCCGCGGAGGCGGCGGCGCCCGCGGGGGCGCCCACCTGCAGCGGCAGCGACCCCAGCGGGCGTGCCACCTGCAGGTGAGGGCAGTGCCCTCGCCCTCGCCGCACAGGCCGCCGCCAGCAGGGTGGCGGCGGCGGCGGCGCAGCAGCAAGGGGGAGAAGGGCATTAGGGTTTTCTGGGCAAAAAGACAGTTTTGCCCCCTCGGAATTTGAGAAATTCCAGTTTCTGTCTTTTATCCAAATTACGAAAATACCCTTAGGAATTGAGAAATTTCCTATATATCCCTGATTTCAGAAAATATTAATTAATTAAAAGGTTTAGTTGATTATTATTTTTATTATTATCTAGTAGTCCTACATGATGATGATTATTTATACATGTGATGTATGATGAGTGGACGGATGATCATGGACCGTGTGATGTGTGTACTTGTGATTATTATTATTGAGGTCTGCGAACCTCCATTATATTTCTCGTTTATTGTCGGGCCTGCGTGCCTATGATTAAGTTGTAATCACATGAGGAGGCGCAGCGGGAGCGTGGATGCCATAGCGGGACCCACGAGACGGACGATCGTGATGCATGGAGATGCATCAAGATGTCGACGGAACCGACGAGGACGAGATGGACGATCACAAGGCATGGAGATGCACCGTTGCACACATAGATCTTGATGTGAGTGATTAGGCCTACTGGCTCGGGCCTAATCATATTAGGTTGTGGTCCATGATCATCTGGTGTGATTGCTTATACACATACTAGATATGTATATATATTTGCATGCGATGTAGATATATATTAAATATGTATATGTGTGACATGTCATATTAGGAGATCAAATCATAGAAACATCTCTCGATAATATTAAGTCGGTAAACGTGAGGCAATTAGATTGACCCACGTGGCCTTCCATCGTTATGAGTAGGAACCGAATCCCGGTGTAGGTTGAGTTGGTCGAGTCCCTCGAGACTCACCTATATCGCGATTCGCTATCTTGCTTACGACATAGAGATGTCACCGGTGACCTGAGGGCATGATATGCTTGGTCGAGTCCCTCGAGGGTATATCATCAAATCAGACTCATCTTGTAACGAAGGTGTTGACTTAACCGAGCATCATGGTTGGTCGAGTCCCTCGAGGCCATGGTGATTCGAAGGCCGAACAGGACGGGAATCACAAGGAGTTGTGATCGGCAAGAGTTGTCTACCTTTTAGGCTTAGTGTGATTGGTCGAGTCCCTCGAGGTTACACTAAGACGCTGATTGGATCCTGATCCCCACTAGAAGTCTGCCGGAGACTTCCGTTTCACGTGCTGAGGGTGTCGCATGACTCGTTAGTAAAATAGTGGGAGCATATTAAGATAGAAGTCCATATCTTGATAGTTTATTTCTTGCAAAATCTGCATGTTATTCATTTTTGCTACATCTTTATTTTCAGAAAATGTCGCTTTCAAATCCCTTATGTGGCATACTTGATGTCAACCGCCTCACTGGTCCAAATTATACGGATTGGCTCCGTAACTTGAGAATTGTTCTCACAACGGAGAAAATCGTGTACGTCCTTGATACAGTGATGCCTACGCCCGAAGAAGGGGCAAGCGAGGATGAGATCGCTCGCTACGTGAAGTACATTGATGACTCCACTCTTGCTCAGTGCTATATGTTGGGCTCTATGACTCCAGAGTTACAGAGACAACATGAAAAGATGGATGCCAGATCCATTCTCCTACATGTCCGTAAATTGTTTGAGGAACAGGGAAGGACTCAACGATATGAGATATCCAAGAGCCTTTTTCGCGCTAGGATGACTGAGGGGACACCGGTTCAGAACCATGTCCTAAAGATGATTGAGTGGATAGAGAAACTCACAGGTCTAGGAATGGTCCTAGAGGATAACTTGTGTGTGGACATTGTGCTTCAGTCCCTACCAGATTCCTTTTCACAGTTCATAATGAACTTTAATATGAACAAGCTTGAGGTGACTCTCCCAGAGCTCCTCAATATGTTGAGGGAGGCAGAGAGTACTATTAAGAAAGAGAAGCCAGTTCTCTACACTGGTGAGACCAGAAAGAAAAGGAAAGCAGAAAGGTCCCTTAAGAAGGGAAAGGGCAAGGGCAAACAAGGTAAAGCAAAGGTTGCTAAGAAAGACCCAACAAAGGACAAAGGCCAGTGCTTCCACTGTGGTAAAGATGGGCACTGGAAGAGAAACTGCAAAGAGTACCTTGCAGAAAGGGCGAAACTAAAGCTTGATGAAGCTTCAGGTACATTCATGATCAGTCTCCATTTGTCAGACTCTTATGATAACATATGGGTATTAGATACCGGTAGTGCTTATCATATATGCAATTCGTTGCAGGTTCTGGCAAGGCCTAGGAGACTAGAGAGAGGCGAGATGGACCTCAAGATGGGTAATGGAGCAAAAGTTGCTGTATTAGCTGTTGGCGAGGTCGCCCTACATCTGCCTAGTGGAGCTTTTATTGCATTAGATGCATGTTATTTTGTTCCTTCTATTATCAAAAACATTATCTCCATTTCATGTTTAACAGTTAGTGGATATAAATTTGTTTTTGAGAACAATGGTTGTTCGATATTATTAGATGATAAGATCATCACGAAAGGAACATTGCATAATGGTTTATTTATGTTAGACACCACTCCACATATCATGAATATAAATGTGTCCAAAAGGAAACGAGATGAGTTGAACAGTGCATACCTGTGGCATTGTAGGCTAGGTCACATCCATGAAAGAAGGATTCAAAAGTTGCTAAATGATGGATATCTAGATCCATTCGACTATGTGTCATATGCAACTTGTGAGCCTTGCATTCGTGGAAAACTGACCAACTCTCCATTTAGTGGAACTGGAGAGAGAGCCACTGAGTTGTTGGAACTCATACATAGTGATGTATGTGGACCCATGTCAACTCATGCCATTGGAGGTTACTCCTACTTCATTACATTTACTGATGATTTCTCAAGGTATGGATATGTGTACTTAATGAAGTACAAGTCCGAGGCCTTTGAGAAATTCAGAGAGTATAAGAATGAGGTGGAGAACCAGACTGGAAAGAGTATCAAAACTCTTCGATCAGATCGAGGAGGTGAGTACTTAAGTACAGAGTTTACTCACTTCCTCAAGGACCATGGGATATTATCCCAATGGACACCTCATACACCTCAGCTCAATGGTGTCTCTGAAAGGAGAAATCGTACATTATTAGATATGGTACGGTCCATGATGAGTTTCGCTGACCTACCCATCTCATTCTGGGGATATGCCCTAGAAACCGCAGCTTACCTTCTGAACAGAGTTCCAACTAAGTCGGTGGTGTCTACACCATATGAGATATGGAAAGGGAAGAAGCCTGATCTTAAGGTTGTTAAGATTTGGGGCTGCTCTGCCCATGTTAAAAGACACAACCCCGATAAGTTAGAATCAAGGACAGAGCGATGCAAATTTATGGGATACCCCAAGGAAACTTGTGGGTATTATTTCTATCATCTCGAGGACCAAAAGGTCTTTGTAGCTAAGAGAGCAGTGTTCCTTGAGAATGAACACATTCTTGACGGAGACAGTGGGAGAATGATAGAATTGAGCGAGATTGGAGAACCAAGCTCAAGCACCACTCTACAGCCCGAGTCTGTTCAGGTATCTAATACACAAGTTTCAACTTTACGCAAGTCTGATAGAGTATCCCATCCTCCTAAGAGATATGTGGGACATATTAGAGCAGAGGATGTAGAGGATATTGATCCTCAGACCTACGAGGAGGCTATTATGAGTATAGACTCCGGGAAGTGGAAAGAAGCCATGAATTCTGAGATGGATTCTATGTACTCCAATAAGGTTTGGAACCTAGTTGATGCACCCGAAGGTATTGTACCCATCGGTTGCAAGTGGATCTTTAAGAAAAAGATCGGAGTAGATGGAAAGGTAGAGACCTATAAAGCAAGGCTAGTGGCTAAGGGGTATCGTCAAAGGCAATGTGTTGACTACGACGAAACTTTCTCACCCGTAGCAATGCTAAAATTCATCAGAATTCTATTGGCTATTGCAGCACACTATGATTATGAGATCTGGCAGATGGATGTGAAAACCGCATTCCTCAACGGGAACCTGGAGGAGGAGGTGTATATGATGCAACCTGAGGGATTCGTGTCCAAGAACTGCCCAGATAAGGTGTGTAGGTTGCTTAGATCCATTTATGGACTAAAGCAAGCTTCCCGAAGTTGGAACATAAGACTTGATGAGGCAATCAGATCTTATGACTTCGTTAAGAACGAAGATGAGCCTTGTGTATACAGAAAGGTAAGTGGGAGCGCTATTAGCTTTTTGGTGTTATATGTTGATGACATCCTCATCATTGGGAATGATGTAGGAATGCTATCCACAGTAAAGACTTGGTTATCTAGACACTTCTCCATGAAGGACTTAGGGGAAGCATCTTATATCTTGGGGATTAGAATCTATAGAGATAGATCCAAGAGGATGCTTGGCTTGTCCCAGTCCAGGTACATAGAAACCATTGTCAAAAGGTTTGGCATGGAAAATTCCAAAGGGCAAACATGAATATGATACCTTATGCCTCAGCAATAGGGTCTATCATGTATGTCATGCTATGTACAAGGCCTGATATAGCGCATGCTCTGAGTGTCACGAGCAGGTATCAGGCGGATCCAGGCTTGGAGCATTGGAAAGCAGTAAAGTGTATCCTTAAGTACTTGAGAAGGACTAAGGATCTTTTACTAATATATGGAGGTAATAGCCTTAAGGTTGAAGGCTTCACTGACTTAAGTTTTCAGTCTGATGTCGATGATAGCAAGTTAAATTCAAGGTATGTGTACACCTTGAATGGAGGAGCAGTGTGCTGGAAGAGTTCCAAGCAAGATACCACTGCTGACTCGACCACAGAGGCGGAGTACATTGCTGCATCAGATGCAGCAAAGGAGGGAGTCTGAGTGAAGAAGTTCATCACAGATCTGGGAGTCGATACAGATAGCGACAAGTCGACTTCCTTATATTGCGACAACTATGGGGTGATTACTCAAATAAGGGAACCCGGGTCTTATCAGAAGTGTTCTGAGGAGGTTCCAGCTTATAAGAGAGATCGTAACCCGAGGAGATGTAGCAGTGGAAAGAGTTCCATCCGAAGATAACATTGCAGATCCACTGACAAAGCCGTTGTCTCATTTTGTCTTTGAGCGTCACAGGGGTCTGATGGGGATCAGACACATAGGTGATTGGCTTTAGGTCAAGTGGGAGATTGCTAGTCATAGGTGCCCAGCAAGCCAATCACGTGAGTGATGGCACGTGTGACTTGATACAGAATCTTTTTGCTTATTATATTTTGGCGTATATCACTTTATAACTATTGCATAAATGCATATATATTGTGATGTCCTTGGATTTGTGCAATGGGAATCGGATCGTGATGAGATCACGATAATGAGACCGATTCACCTTTAAACACATATCCTAAATAATCCCGGTCATAGGTTACTCGAGAGGGACATCGTGATAACCGGATAGACTGGTGTGCTGTATACCCGTCCATATGATGGATGCAGCTGGTCTCATAGCTGCTCGTGTAGGGACACTAGGGATACAGTACAGGTGCTCATTGGAGAATGAGTTCACTGATTGATCCGCTTACGGAATGCTGGATGGTTGATGATGCCTTATTGTCAAACAACGATTCCGCAGTCCTAGTGGTGTATCTGGTTCTTAGACTTGAGACACCAAGGATGTCCTGTATGAGTGCTCCACTCTTTGATACCAGACTTATAGGTTTGGCTGTTCCCAGATCTAGTACAGCTGGTCATTGGGAGTGGTAGTCGACCTTACGAGGGCTATTGAGTGTCAATAGAGGATCATCCACTCTCGGCGTCATGAGAGGAATATCCTATGTGTTCTTGCTCAGACAAATCCCTGGCCATGGTCATTCGGGTTGAGAGAGAAAGAGTTCTCCGGGAGAATCCGATTAGAGCGAGACTCGAGTAGAAACCGTATGGGTCTGACAGCACCATGCTCGATATACGGTCTCTGGGATATTAGATGGATGAGGGACTATAGGTACATGGTAACTGAGGACAGACAGGTCCAATGGATTGGATTCCCCTGTATCGTCTGGGGACTACGGCGTAGTGGCCTAGTACTTCCGTAGTCGATGAGTCGAGTGAATTATTACAGAGATAATAATTCACTGAGTTAGAAGGAGTTCTGACAGGTATGACTCACGGCCAGCTCGATATTGGGCCTAGAGGGTCACACACATATGGTAGGCATTGCGATGAGTAGATGTTCGGATATGAGATATCCGACGGAGCCCTTGTCTTATTGGATGCAGATCCAATACCCACTAGGGAAAGGACCCATTAGGGTTTGACACGGGATCTCTATAAATAGGAGGGATTCACAGCCTCATAGGCTAGAGTCTTTGCTTGCCCTTCCTATTCTCCTCTCCCTCTCCACCTCAGAGTAGGCCTGGAGTTTTGAGGAGCGTCGTCGCAACCCTGCTGTGTGGATCACCGCTAGAGAGGGGGACGCTTGACCTCCTTCACCCTCTCCTAAGGATCTGCAAGGAAACAGGGATATACGATCTCCCTAGGTAACACAATCTGCAGTTTTGTGTTTTGCGGATTTTGCGCACCAATCTTCGCACGACGATGAACATCTTTTTGGGAATCGGGGATTTTTGTTTTCTTGTTCTTCCGCTGCGCATATGATGTCGCCCCCCCTATGATTTCCCAACAAATACAACAAAGCACAAAAATCCGTAGCTTACTCAAAGCAGCACATTTTTTATTCATCAAATGCAACATTTTTACGTCATACAGTCATCGTGATGATTCAGCGATCCACTATTTGTCATTGTTTATGATATGTCTGTTAACATATCTCTAATGTCATTCCCTTCAATATTTCAAATGTGAGTCTCTTTTTGCCTTTTTTTAATAAAATATTAAATTAGTCAATGTTAGGGGTAGAAAAATAATGTGACTTTACCAGTAGTGACCAAAGTGTATACGCAAGTCTCTTGTGCACAAACTTTGTTTCAATTGTGTCAGGAATGTCTTTACTTGTTTCTTCACCAGCTAATATAGTAATTATATATTAATGACAATGAATGTCACTCAGTCCTTTTGCACTTCCATTCTTGATATATAGCATATAGTTAGCCATTAAATTCTCTTTTTTCATTCCTCATCTAAGATGTAAGACAGAGATATCCAATAGGATTTTTCAAACAAAATTCCAAAACTTTTGGACAATTCTTTCAGTTTTGTCTCACGAAAAAGCCTCTTTATTAGTGGTCCATCTTGGCATCAACATACCTCATTGTATCATATGACATTTCAAATATTTTCTTTGCAATTGTTGATATCTAACTTCCAGGCATCTGATGTTAAACATAGTCTTCCCAACATTATCCAGCTATCTTATCCAGTGGTAAATCTACTTATTGTCTGGAATACCATGTTTATTTATTCTCAGAATTCTCAAGAAGATCAAGGCCTAATGTAAAAGACTTTTCATGTTCCTAAATTTGATTTCTATTACCTGTACTCTACTCTAACCCTCCGATATTTATCTTTGGTTACCAGGAGGTATATCGATAAAAGAAATTTCAGAAGTAAAATCCCAAGTTTTGTTGATAGGGACCAACAATATATACAATGGAGTGTGATAGGTCAATTCGAATAGGAACTTAACTGCAAGAGAAATGATGTAACAGCGACAATTTACCTGAAATTATAGAAACATCAAAAGGCAGATCAATTTTCTAGTCACCACATTCTTTTAGCTGGACAAGAAGCAGCCACCTGAAGTCGTTTTATTTCTAAGCATATGAAAGTATGAATTCAAGAAGAAACAGCAGAGAATTCACTGTTTCAATCAAATTGGACTTAGGCAGAAAGCAAAAGAATTAAAATGGCACTTCAAAGATAGATTCTGATGAGTATTTGCAACCTGCATGAGAATGAGGACGAAGCCAAGAGATTACTGCCACTGAGATTGTAATCCGAGAGGACTCCACAAAGCCTCTACTAATGCCTGTCGGATACTAAAAAGGGGTTCCTTCTCAATCAAAGTAGGGTTTCTGCATAAGAATGATGACACAACTTTCATCCAAAGATCCGTCTGTACGTTCAGTGTTAGAAACACAGGGTGCCCCAGATCATTTGGGGAGCAGGATTCGACGATCCCTACCACCCGATGATCAATCCACCAAGCCAATCAACACCATGGAGATCAAATCAAATCCCTAGGCAGGTCTGCAAGACAACAACCTGCAGCTGTCCAAGAACCAATCGGGTAGACCCGATAGCAATTTTCCCCTAACCGAAGCCGCGCAGATGATAGTCGGGAGGCAGAGGCATACTCTGAAACCCTAACGCACACAGCCACGGAATGAGCTTGAAATCCCCATCGTCGTCGTCGAGATTTAGTCCGCCATCATCCGTGCACCGATCGCGAAAGAAAGGGCAGTATCGGTGGTCTAACGCCTGTACGAAGCCGGCAAGGCCGGGGATGTGCAAGGGAGGAGACTCCTCGACGGGTCGGAGGGGAGAGTGAGGGTTTTAGTAGGAGGGGGAGGTAAGTGGGAGAAAGGCCGCAGGGGAGGCGGGGAGGTGAGGGTTTGAGAATCCCGAGAAGAAGAGGAGAAACGAATGAGGAGAGGAAGGAGAACACAGTCGTAGACGTCGATTCTGTCTTCCCACGGCTTGTGGCTCCTCCGACTCTTCTCGGTCCCTCAAGCTCTCGGGTTGGTTTCGAGAGGTTTGAGGGCGGGAAGTCGCCGACTTGAATCTTCAAATGCCTTGTTCGGTCCGTTGAGCACGTGCGATGCATATATATATATATATACATATATATATGTAAGAAAACGTGAACACTTGGTTAGTCGAGTGCATCACATTCTAAATAATTATATTATGTAAAAGCAAGTGCACTGTACTGCCAATGAAGTCTCCCATCCATGGCATCTAAATTGTTAAAGATTTCTTGAGCTATTCACTAGCTTTTTTACTTTATCTTGTGATTATTAATATAATTATTGAGATGGACGATCATCTTTAGTGGGTCTCCTCGTAAGATTGTTCCAAATGCTTCATGTATGAATTTTATGTTTATCACAACTTTAAGTAGAGCATATATATTTTTGCAAAACTCGAGACTTATGTCATTGTAATTAATCATCATCAATGAAGTTAAATTTTCAGTTGATGGTATCCTTCACAGCATCATGAAACATCTCTCTTAAATTAGTCATTTCTTTCTAAATGTAAATCTAGTAAACAAAAAACAAATAATTAATGAAAGTGATGAATAGAATTTATTGAAGAAAATGATAAAGAGTATTTAAGAATGTAAACAAATTAATATTTTATTTAACTTCTATTGTATTATTATTATTTTATTAAAAAAATAAGTAGTGAAGATGGATTTTATTTTTAAATCTTAGGATGATATAATAAAATCTTTATTAGTTAGACTAGCCAAACACATTCAATAAAATAAGATGGATTAAATACTATTCCAAGAAGTAGTTATATAACTTTCTTATGATATCATATTAGAAATTAGATACTGCTAAGTTAAACTTATTAAAATTAACATACATATGATCTAGCTCATACATTAAAAAAATATTATTTTACTTAATGATAACCATGATTAATAATTGTTACTTTGAATTTATTGGATAAATGTTGATGGGAGAGACATATATGATTTTTTTTAATTAAAAGAGATATTGATAAATGCTACATTAAAATTTGAAGGAAAACATATATTATTTCCAAACTTTTGCAGGATGGATATGGAGAGCTACGCAGAGATATTTTACCTCGGCATGCAGCAGCAGTGCAAAACAAGCAAAACCCCATATAAAAGAGAACATGTATACAGGAGTATAACTGGGCAAAACAACACAGTGAGCAGCAATACCTTCTTCTTCTCATTAGACATGAATGATGCCACATGTTCTCTTATGTAAATTATTGCCATGCTTTTGAATCGAGCCGTTCTTGTTCCTGCCGGCTGCATGAGTGAGCTTGTCGCCACCCCCACTCATCTTGCTTCTTTACTGACTCTTTCTGACTCATCTTCCCACGTTACACGAAGCATCCCAGAAGAAGGAAACGTTGGCTCAGTGGCCACCGGCGGCGGCCGACTCTGAAAGTAAAAAAGTGAGGGTCGGAGGGGATTCTTTGGAGGATTCTGATAGCAACTTGTGCGGAGTAGAGTGAAGTGGAGAATCTGAATCTGCCACCTTAAACTTCTCCCACTTGTTGAGGAAGAAGACCAAAAAGCTGAAGCCTCTCTTGCTTTTTGATTAGTCCACATTTTGTAGTTTGGGCAGAAAGCACCTAAAAACAGCTGTTCATCTCAGGAAAAGGACGATTTGGTTGGCAGAAAAACAATGATTCGTGGGAGATAAAGATGAGTTTGTCAGTAGTTCTACAGACGGAGTCAAAGTTGGATTGGTTGATATTAAAAGACGCTATCATTGGGTGGCGCGACATCATTATTCTATGAAATCTTATCTCTTTGATAACGCGCATTAATTCTTTCCATCAACTTTAGCATTCAGGGCACACATTTCATGAGCATTCTGAGGTCCTCATTTAAGTCTCTTTACCATCTTAAGTTTGTTTACTCATTTACCATGGGTCATCATTCAACTCCCTTATCCTGCCAGAGGCAAAGAAAAGAAAAAGAGAGAGATGAATCGGGTTCAGATTGTCGGATTGTCCACAGGATCCTCGACTTCCGGCAAAATGATTACAAAGACTATTTTCTATCTTGATCCAATCAATTATAGGGAATTTTGATCGGTATGTAAATGATAAAGAACTTTTAGTGTGTTACCAAAGTCAAACGACATAGTGAATTAGGAAGTGATTAATATCAATATACATTTCCTACTGGGTGACAAGACACCACTGTGCTATAAAGTCTTACCTCTATAATATCACGTGTTCTCTTCTTTCTTTTCTTTTTGTCACACCAGAATCTCTCAAATTGATCTTTATATTGATCTTTTAGTCACATGAGAATCTCTAAAGTAGTGAAGATGGATTTTATTTTTAAATCTTATGAAGACATAATAAAATCTTTATTAGTTAGAGTAGCCAAACACATTCAATAAAATAAGATGGATTAAATACTATTCCAAGAAGTAGTTACATAACTTTCTTATGATGTCATATTAGAAATTAGATACTGTTAAGTTAAACTAATTAAAATTAACATACATTAAAAAAATGAATATTATTTTTAATTAATGATAATAATAATATTTAATTATTAATAGAGTTGAGTTGAGAAGGTGGATATTTTTTTAAGATAATTCCTTCGAGCTAAGCTAAACTTTAGTATTAATAGTGCACTTAGCTTGGTCATTTTGACGCTTTCAAATATTTTACATAAAAATATAAAATAAAGTTTTATTTTTCAAACTATACTTGAGAAGCTTCTATCATTATCGTTGATTTTAGTCATTGATCCTGGATTTGAGTCAATTCGATCCACTTTTTAAGGGATATTATCATAATCAGATCTTTGAAGTGAATGCTCAAGACGATTCCCAAAATAGGCATACAAAACTAGCACTATAAATATTCTAACATAATTTCTCTTATGCTCAAAGTAGTTTAAATAAAAGTCTAATGTGAGAGTCCAAAAAAAAGATTTTGATCTCAATTATGCTTGAGAGGCTCGAATAATTTAACATATAAAGTATTTTTAAAAAAATATTATTTCGAAGAGTATTCTTCCCGTCTGACATATGCAAATATAAGAGATTAATTTGACTGATATTTATGTATCCATTTCTAACTAATCTAAAATATTTATCATATTATAAAGCATTGGAGCATTTTTGATATCTTAAATTTATTTATTTATTTATCATTTAATTCCATATAAAGGATCAAATTTAGATCCGTCCAAGATTTTTTTAACAAATAATCTTAAAAAATAGATAAAAATATATTGTAACACTTTCGATTAGTCCTACATCGAAAGTAGGTAAGATTTCGATTAGTCCTACACGAAAGTAGGTAAGATTAATATTGACTTATAAGAATATGATGAATGTATTCTTATTAACTTTAGCATAAGTATTTTGATTAATGATTTGGACTAAACGATAGACTAGTTAGCCCATGGATCGATATGAATATTTATATTTTATTAAATAACTGAAAACATAAGTCATGAAACAAATATTAATTGAGTTCTATTGATTCAGTAGAGGATTCCAGATGGAGTACACCCACAGCTTGCTTTTGGTACCTTCTATCTAGTAATTGAGCTGCTTTTCTTGGAGGATCACAAACAAATAAGTGAAGCAACAGCAACAACCACAGGGAATAAACAACTATCAGCTACATCTGATCTGTGAGCTTTGTCTTCCTAGCTCGCCTTGAAGGGCCGGTAGACCTTGAGGTCACTCACCACCCCGGCTATAGAGCCGGCCGCCGAGGCTATGGTGATGGCTAGGCAAGCCAAGCTCAGCAGCTGCAGGCACACCCACCTCGTGCTCCACCTCGCCACCTTCTTCTGCACGATGTACATCTCCACCGGGAAGTACACCGTCAACGGCCAGAACCCGATAGCCCCGAGCAGGCCCACCACATCGTTGAAGAAGGGAAGGAGCATCGACACGACGGTGGATATCATCACGAACGTCGTGCGCCATATTAGCCTGAAGAGGTTGAGCTTGTACGATCCCCGCGCCGGCAGCGGGACCTGGATCTCCTTGCCGATGAACTGCGACCTGGGCCACGTCTCCAGAGCCCATTTCTCGACGAAGGCGAAGAGCGGCTGGCAGTAGACCTGGTAGGCTCCGACGAGGTGGACGACGATGGCGACGTTGGCGATGTCGAGGAGCCAGTAGGGATTGTAGAAGCCGAAGCCAGTGAGGAGGTTGCCCGGGGCCATGTCGCCGAACGCGGCGTAGCCCATGCATCCGCACAGCATGTAGAAGACCGTCGTCACCGCCACGCTGATGAGGGTCGCCCTCTTCATCACCTTCGCCTCCGACGGTGGCGGCGTTCTTATTGTATCCTGAAGATGCATGCACTGTGTCAGTCACCTTACTCTGAAACTTCGTGAAGGCATGGACTACGACCGAAGTACCTGAATCTCGATCAGAATGATGGAGTAGGAGTAGGCGAATGCGATATCGCCGAAGGCTTGTAGGCTGCGCCAGATCTTGTCCATCTCGCTGACGGTGCCAATGCTGATTCCAGTGAGACTGCCTCTGACACCACCATTCTCTGAAGAAGAGAAGAATAAGCCATGGAGTCGAATTGAGTTGGCGGATCCATCAAGAAGGTACGGCGAAGAAACTGCTTACTGATGACTTGGACGATGCCGAGAGAAAGGCCGATGGAAGAGTAGGTGAAGGACATGACAGCGGCGACGATGGAGAGCCACCATATCTGGTCGAAGTCGGGGATCTGGGAGAAGATGATCTCGGCCACACCGAACATGATCATGTAAGGGTTGCTGTTCACCTGGCAGGGACTGTCATCTCCGTTCTTGTGGAAACAGTTGGACCTTTCGATTGCCCTGTTTCCACACCAAACCAACATCAACGCTCTTTCTCTCAACGCCACATAGCAAAATAGAACAACAGCAGGTTCTACTTACACCATGCTAATGGAGGCAGCGATGGTGTATCCGATGGCGACGCCGACGATGTTGAGGTACTGGAGATAGCCACAGAGCTTGACCTTGAACCCATCTGTTTGTTAGAATGAAGAACACGAGAGTCGCAAGTTAGCAGGTGAAGATTTTGGTGCAAAGCTCGATGTTTTGCTCGATGAAGTGGCGGGACATACCGAGATTAGCTCGGACGGTATCCATGTAGGTGTAGTTGCGCTTGCCGGTGTTGGGATCACCAGATCGGTAGCAGTCGGCGAGGAGGGCAGACGTGTAGTACGTGACGAAGGAGAACAGAAGCATCGCAATGGGGCCGGCGACCCACCCGAGCTGGCCTATTGCCCAGGCCAACGAAAGCACGCCGGAGCCGATCACCGCTGTTATGATGTGCGCGCTTGCCGTCCATAGTGTCCCTGCAGAATCCGAACCGACAACAATTAGAGAAACAGATGATTTGGAGCACAGTGGAAGTGGAATTGGGGTCATCAAAGAATCTAATCCAAGAGGAACCGTTCTTCTCCTCACCGGTTCTCTTGAGGCGGCCATCATCATCGAAGCATTTGGAAGCACCCTGTGGAGCGCCTAGTTCCAAGGAGACCTCCATAGGAAGACTGCTGTTGGCGTCGAGAGAGACTGTAAGCTCAAGACTGCTGCAGCTACTAGAGGAAGGAGACAGGGCTATATATAGAGGAAAAGTGTTAGCACAGTCAAATCAAGGGTCCAAAGGTTGAACTCTGGCGGAGGCAGTGGTCAGCTGTGGTTGACGCTTCCATCATTTCATAGCTCACCATCCATTGAAGGCCACACTGTTTCCACCACTATCACCCATACAAACTGGAGAGCATTAACTCAAAAGGAAGTTTCCATGGGGGTGAGTGACACAGTGGAAGCAGTAAGGGAGCAAACTGGAATTCCAAATTAATGATCATTCATTGTCATAGAGAAGACAGATGAGAACAGTAAAGCAAGTCTGGATCATGATTAGCCAAGCTCAGAGATCAGAGAGTTTCCATCATCAAGTGGAAATCATTCTAACTGTGAATGGAAAAAGTCTACATAAAATTTAGTTTCAGTAGTAGGGTTAATGGAGAAAGATAATGGTGGAAGTCAGAGCTCTGTTTCTTTCTCTCTCTCTCTCTGATATTTAGGAGACTTGTATGCTTGATGAAGTATATCAAAATAGTGGCTGCAGTGGTGCTTTTGTTGTTACTTTGGTCTCTCACCATGTACATTGAACAAGCAGCTGAAAGTTGAAGAACATAAGAACATGTGTCCAGACACATGTTCTTCGTCCCATCTTCCTCAATGTTTGCATGAGGAACAGGAAAAAAAACCTCTTGAGTTAATCTATTTTAGTATGTATGTTGATAAGATTTCTCTGTTGTGATGTGGACATTATACAATTGAACTATAGAGGTAATAGATTATCTAATATGGGACACAGGCTATTAGAATTTATCCTCCTCAACTTGGTTGCTCTGCAAAATATGTGACCAAATCTAGTGAATTCTCAGGGGGTTAATGAAAACACATCTACCTAATTCAAAGTTTGATTTCATTTTACATATATGTGATACTCATATTTGTGCATAAATATAGTTAAATCCTCACATTTGACAAAGAGAACTTGAAAGATTACACTTGAGCAAGCTCACCATGGTAGTGGAGCTGGGCTTGCTATTTGCAATGACCCATGCCATGGTTGCCACCCTATTTATGTGAGGGGGGGGATTTTGGAGGATGATTTGTATTACTTGATTCACTATACACAATATGTTTATTGTGTTATAACTATGAGATCTTTTCCTCCAATGCTAATTGGTTCTAATACTTGTCAAAAGAAGGCCTTTTTTCCCCAATGAAATTGACAGAATTGCAAGTTGGGTTTGCTTTTGATGAAGATAATGTGACATCCTAAATCATCCAACATCAAAAATGGAAAGAGATTTAAGTTGGTTTATGAAGCCCCATGAATCTTATTTTGGATATAGTGATTTTTGGTTTGTGAAATTAGGATTACAATATCAAACAAAAAATTATTAATTAAATTTTCACTGATTGATAAACATGAAAGATATGGACATCACCCTCATCAACTTAATCATGTAAATTATGATCAACCCATCAATGTCAAGTCATTAGATCTTCTGGTATCTAAATTTAGGTATTTATTTACTTGAGAATGAAAATAAATTTTTATTTTTTTTATATCCAATCCATTTTCAGAAAAAGGATTTTACAAATAAATTTCTAGCAAAAAAAAAGTAAAACGCAACATATATTTATCGAAAATTATAATATTGGAATTGCATATTAAAAAGAAATAGAGTTATTATAATAGAAGGTATTAAGCTTTGCTTCGCTACGCTTCTGCCAAACAGTTGTCGATCGATCGATTCCCTTCACCTTGCACCCGAAACCGCTAGGGTTTATCGTTCCGCCTCGCAGGATCCCATCTTTCTTCTCTCTCGTCAATTATTTGCCCCCTCCCTTGATTTCCCACAACTTTCCTCTGTCTCTTTTGGGAGTTCTTTGGTAGTTGTGGGTGTTTTGTGTCTCGTCGAAGCCTATCAGGCGACGGAGGGCACAGATTAGGGGTTTCGTATGGCGGTCGAGGAGCAGAGAAGAAATGGGTCTCTGAAGATGGAAGAATCATCACTCGGGGGTCCAATGACTTGCGACAAGCGGAAGCGTGCCGGGTCGAGTCCGAATGTGATTCAGGTGATCAATGCTTGTTCCGTCTTGCACATTTCGTACTGAAACATCAATGCTTCTGTTGGCATATGTCAAAGACATCAAATTCAAGAAAACAACGATATGGGTGTTATTCTGACCTGGATCATATTCGTATATCATTGCTGTTGAGCTGTAATAGCATGAACACTATGTATCGTTATTTCTGCGGTAAATGGAAATAATAGAGATAATGGGAACTAGACAAAAGGGTATGGAGACGACGGTAAGCTTCATGCTAAAGAGAAACAACTTCAATTAATTATGATCTATTATGAAGTGTCATTTTTCTATAATCTGTTTCCTCTTTGTTATAAATTTCATCATAATTCTATCATTCACTAAAATTTGACTTTAAATAAGCAAACCTGTGGAACAAATGAATGCAACAAAAATCATATTGAGTGTGTGGAACTTTGATTGAATCATATGCTTCAAATTTAATGTTCTAGGGGCTACTTTGCTGAGAAACTAACAATACTGAGAATCGAGTTTATAACTACATTTCTACCATTTCAAGTAAACGGAATATCAATCTGGACTATTTCTGACAGTCTTTAATCAGCAAATGACAGGAACCGATGTTTTAGTGATTACAATAAAGAAAATAGATAATAAAGTGGAATTAAAAGAAAATAAATAAACTTAAGGTGAATACTAGCTGCTAAGTGGAAACAACTTTTATTGACCATAATCCATTGTACAGTCTCTCTCTTTTCAGCTGATAGCTTGTTTATTTGTAAACCTTTTCAATGCGCCAATCATCCTAATTGAGTCTTGTAAAATACCAGAAGTTAGGGATTGGAACTCCTGTTTAAAATTCACAATCCCATTGAAAAATTAGCAAAGGACTTGTAACCTGCCTAATTAGATTCTTAATGACTTAAGGACTCTTCATGATTTGGTATATTGATGTGACTGTTCTTGTATCAATGTAATTAAAATTTTTAAATACATGGTTACAAATGTATCTTGAAATATTATACAATATATCAGATGGTTTTTGATGTGACTTGTATAAATACTGGTTCGAGCAAGCAGTGGTATCAGACCATATGGTGCTCTGATACATGGTTATATCATACAATGCAATATAATGTATCTTGCATGAATACGTAGGTACAAGTACTGGTCGGTGCATACCATACCAATCAATATTTACCGGTTCAAGCAAGGATTGGTATCAGACCATATGGTTTGATACCTGTCAGTATTTAAATTTTCAATTTTCTTTCAGCTGATATCAGACAGTACGGGTCAATATACTGCCTGCACATGGTGCTGTACCAGTTTGGTAGATTACTGAAACTGATACAGGATCAAGATTTGAAACCTTGCTTAAGTTTTCTATCACTTCAATTTATTTTTTCTTTATCAGTTGATATATGTAACCTAATATAGAGCGCCCATCTAGGTGGATGCTTAGATTTAATTTGTTGCTTCCAATTCAGTACAAAACTAAAGTAGACTTAAAGAGTTAAAGATTAATGTTATATGACTTCTACTTTCCTTCTAGTTCTCTAAGTATATTAATAAATATTTCTTTGATAAAATGCTACAAAATTGAACATTGGGCTAGTGACCAATGACTTGACTTGATTAGTCCTAGGATCATATACATAAATAAATTATATATATATATATATATTATCCCCAAAAATTTTAAAATTTGGAATAATTCTGAAAATATTAAGATTTAGGAATATTCCATCATATTTTATCTTGAGTTGAGGATGAGAAGTGTTTGAAATCGAATAAAATACATTAAGTTAGGATTTAGATAAAATGAGATTAATTAAATATTAATTTCGAAAATATTATTAAAATCCTAACATAATCAAACTCTCTCCTCCTCTCCTCTATAGGGATGGGTTGCACTCTCCCTGTTCTTCACAACGGTGAGAGGCTTTGGTCCCAATGGAGAGGAGTGAGACAACGTCGGAGACATAGGTGCTCAGATTCTCCTAATTCAATAAATTTATGAATTTTATTTTATTATTAATGATATAAAAGTTTTTGAGATCTATGATAATTTTATAGAATTTTCTATCAATTGTGGCAAATTTTTAGAATACAAAACCTGAAATTTAACATTAGAAATTATTCAAACCCAAATTATAGATTGTAAAATCGGCTTATACTGATGATTATACTATCAATCTGATTTACTGTTAATTATGTAGGTTGTATCTATATTTTTCATGATTTACAGAATTTTTAACTCAAGTTTATTGGTTGTTTATAATTTTAATTCATGAAAAGTGGTGTTAAAATTTTGATAAATCATGCTGTTATTTTATTTAAGTGATTATGCATATCTAAAACTTAAATCCCTTTTTTTTGGAATTTTTATCAATTATTTGAATTACTGTAGAATTTTAGAAATCTGTGAAAAAGGAATTAAATAGAAAATCAGAATTAAAATTGATCTGACTCATATCAGATCTGAGTTAAACCCAGCCGTCTGGCTCGATCAGGCCCAACCAACATATCCTGCAGCCTGGCTTAACCCAAGTACAGACCCAACTCAACTCGTGGCTCGGTTCGATGCGACTTTGAGCTTAGATACGGGTTTGACTCAAGCCTAGTAGGTTGACTAGACCAGGCTGGTGGCTTGGCAGGTTCGGCCCGACCAAGTGACGGGCTGGTGCGGTCCATTGCTTGCGGCCCTGTGTTGTGCGGTCCACTGGCTACAGTGCAGGCATGACTCAGCTTGTAGCCCTGGCGCGGCCCACTGGCTACAGCCCAGGTGTGACCCAGTTCTGCAGCCCAGCCCGTGCCCCCTTTTCCTCCCTCTTTGATGCACATGCCTAGCACGTGAGTGTATTGTTGGCTGGTCCAGGATTCGGCCCAGCACTGTATTGAGTTAGCTCGACTTGATTTCAGCCTTGTATTGGGTTGGATTCGAGCCTGGGTTGGCCCAGTAGCCTTGTTGTGGTCTGTTTTTCTGAGTTTGTGCCAAATTGAACTTGAACCAAACTGGTTTGGTCGACTCCGAGTGGTTCAAGGTGATTGTGAATCGATTTAGATCGGTCCAAGCTTGTTTGACCTAAATTGGACCTAATCAAGTCTATGTTTGACTAGTTTAGGGTGATTCCAAACGACTCTTATGAGGATTACAAGTTGGTTTAGTAAGGTTCTGGTTGAATTGAGTCCAGTTCGAGGCAATTGGACTGATTCAATTAGGGTTCAAGTCAATTGAGGGTTAATTATGATATGATCCATGATATTGATGTTATTTGATGACTTCTGGATGAATGGATGTATGTGGTAGCACCAGTCCTAAGACTAGCATGAGATATGTGACTGATATGATAAGAGGACCTATATGATCCTTGTCAATTGCAGGTGGGTCACTATACTGGAGGGCGATTTCCTTTAGAGATTAGCGGGCTATTAGACGTGACGGCTAGACATTCCTCCATTTGCTGTTGGGAGGAACATATCCCTACTTTGATAGGTGAGGGACATCATTTCATCTGTTGTTAGAAGTGCGATATGGATTCACTTTATCTGTTGTTGGGAGAGAATCCATCCCCAGGGATTATGCATCTCCATCTCCTATTGGAAGCATGCCCCATCATGTGTCCAGCCTATGCCATATGTTATGAGTTATATTTGTGACTTTAGATTGATCCTTGTTCTAGTTTGTGCTACCAAAACTAGTTTTTGAGAATTGTGACCATATAGTTTGTGATTTACTCTGATTTATTTATTCTACATCTGCTATGCTATTTTCCTATATGTTTTGTGAGGACGTATATGAGGTTCCTACTCAGCTTTTTCTGTTGTTCATGTTTTCAGAGCAGTTACTTGATCCTGTTACAAACACCAGAGTAGGAAGGAACATTACCTATCATTATGTAGTGTTGCATCAAAGCACTTAAGTTTTATACATTTTAAGTTTAGCCACTAGGACTTGATCTACTTTTTCTTGTAAGACATGGATATTTAGAACATTTGAAATTTGTTTTGGTTAAAAGTTATTATTAACTTTATATCTGCTGCGAGTTATTATTTTGTGGAAGTATGTCACATTCCGTGTACATGCCTGTGAAAAAAAAAAGGGCTCAGGATGTGATAGATTTGTTGGATGAGGTTTCAAATCCTCAATCCTTGGTAAATAGATTTGGTACCCTACTACCAAAACAAATCAATATATGTTGGATGAGGTTTGGATCCCTCAACCTTTGGTAAGTGGATTTCATATGTCATCATCAGATTAATGTTTTAAGTGTACACATTTGTCCGATAAGATTTTGAATCCAAAATGTCGGTTAAGTGGATTTGGTACATCAACATCCTAAACTCTTAACTTTTTGTAAATGAGCCTGGTACACCATCACCAGATCAATATTCTAGTTGTAATAATTTATTGAATGGGGTTTCAAACTTCTTGGCCTTTGGTAACTGGATCCATATTTTAGATGTAAACATTTATTGGATGAGATTTTCGACCCTCAATCTTTCGTAAGTGGATTCAGTTCCAAAAGTTTGTGTTGTTCTCATAACAAATTCTGGATCCTTTAGATTCTGTTAGGATTAGAAATTGGGAATAGTAGCATAAATTGGCACATTGTTTTGATAATTAAATTATTGTGAGCTCCTCTTAATTTATAATGCTAGAGAAGTGCTCATTGATTTTCTTTAATTTTGGAAGTACCAAGAGAATTGTTGTTGTTATGGATTTAAAGAAACTATTTTCCACCTTTACATGTCTTTAAGATATTTTAGTGTTATGTTAATCTTAGAGCATGTTGTTTAATCATTTTAATGTAGTAATTTGACATCATAAGAACTGTATCAGCATTTAACTCGTGTTTCCTGTTGAGTATCTTACCTTATGCATGTGTCATCATGGAATGTATTAGCAGGTCTGCATGCCTTCACGTAAGGAGAAAACCAAGGATATTGGGTGGGATCATGGGAAGATAGTTGATGGAAATAGGTTTCAGTGGATGTGCAATTGGTGTGGTTTAGTTAGATATGGAGGTGGGGTGTCTAGGCTTAAGAAACATCTTGCTGGTGTTTGTGATGTTAGAAAGTGCCCAAATGTCCCAGAGGAAATTGCAAAAGAGATCATGAATCATCTCATAGAGAAGCAAAAACACAGAAAGAGGAGGTTGGTTGCACGTGGTATCAAAGGAAGAAGGCATAAGTGTTCTCCTCATTGTGATTTACTGGACAAGGATCATATAAAAGGTGACAATAAGGCACAGGTGGGAAGTGCCAATGAGTTATCTAGAAAAGACATTTGGGAAACCAATATTGCCTCTGAAAGGTTGAAGATCATTAACCAGCAGTCAACCACAACCATGGGGTTAACTGGCATGACTGAGGTATCATGTTTTGTTTATATGTTGAAACATATGTTCATTCTCTTTTTTCTCCCAGGTCTTTGATCATAAGCAAGCTTGCTAAATTTTTGCGAGGATTTGTTGCTTACCTATCTAATATATATTATTCTTGTTTTTCTTGACAACTTTGTCATGTACTTCCTTGATAGTTTGCAAAATATGGTTTATTTGAATGAATTGAAAAGTCGTTTATGATATTTATGACATTGTCTTGCTCGTAAAGCATATAACAACTTGAGAAAGATACTAATTATACCTAGACTGGCTTTTTGCTCTGCCAGTGAGTGCATCACTTCCCCTCTTATATATGATATCTATTCTATTATCCTATTTCTGTCCCTTCTTGATATCCTCATGTGGACTTCATTTACATTCTTTAGTCATTGGTATATTCTGTATATACAAGTTAAGTAAAGTGAATATGTCGATTTTGTGATTCTTCTCAGCTATTCCTTTATTCATGTGGCTATCAAAATAAGTGATATTCTAGTGTTAATGATCATGATGGAAATTTAAGTGCTTGATTGTTTGATCAAACTTATTTTAATGTTACTGCTTAATAATTTTATTTGGCACAAATTAGGTATGGGCAACTGATTGATACAATGTTGTAAGCACATGCATGCCATCATGCAGCATGCTAGAGATGTGAGGTAGGGTGCATCATATTGGATTATTGCACTAGATTTCAAGTGTCAAGTTTAGGCATTCCATAAGAGACTTAGAGCATGTTCCCTTTTGGAAAAGTTTTCATTCTTCCAGAACATTTTCTGAGAAAATTAAAAAAATCTGAAACATATTTACTTACTGAAAAACTAAAACTATTCTATGGGAGAACTAATTTTTATTTTGAAGTGGTTTTGGAAAATTGCAAACAAGTTTTCTTTTCCACATTTTCATGAACAACTTAGAAAGTAAATAACGATTACTTCCTCTTATTTGGAATCTAATCAGCTCATATGCATATGGTCAATCTTAGTTGGAAAAACAGCTAGTCACAGCTGTCAGTACTGAGTCCAGGAAAGTCATTTGCCACTCTGTTGTTCTATTCTTTCTTAAGCAATTACGGGATAATTTTGTTTTTAGCAGGATATGGAGGAACTTCATGACCAAATTTCATGTACCAGAACTGTTGAGGAAGATAGGTACTCTAGAAGGGAACATCACTGGAAATATGTACTAGAAAGCATACTGCAGTTTCCTGATCTGAGTGAAGGTGGTGGCATTTCATGTTGCATCCGTGACGCTCTCACATATGGACCTGAATTTACCAAAAAGTTCAAGATGACTGATATCTTGGGGAACACAGTACAGCTAAAGGTACTACAGTGGCATATCTTCAATCTGGGTCTCTTCACTCTGCTGCGAAGTTTGAAATAATAGTGTACTGTAACTTTTCATGTATACCAGGATAAGTTTGTTGGGAACAGTGAAGTAAAATGTCATCAAACACCAGATAGTGCTGCAAATGCTGAAAAGAGTGCATCAAAAACTGGATCTCTTAGTGAAACTGATACAGATGTCATCAATCTAAATAGTCAAGAACACTTTCTTGACATTTTACGTTCAGAAAAGTTTTTCTTATTGTGTGATTTGATCTGCCATAACTTCCAGGACAACAAGATCAAATTGTTCTTTGACTTCAGCCTGATTAACTCAAAGATGAAAAATGGGGATTATAAGCAATCACCTGGATTATTTAGTCAGGATATTCAAGAGGTAATTTTAATTTTGTGTTTCTCAGCAGTCATCTCTATGGTTTCTTGATGTTGGTTTCCTAATGCTGTATTCATAGCGAATTTATACTTATTTTATGATTTATGGATTATAAAGTCTTGACGCATGTCAGTTTTTTAGTCATATTTATCTCTGTTGTGTTTTTCTTTGTCCCCTGTGCTTTCAGTGGTTATTTTCTGATTCTAGACATGTTTTAGTTTCTATGCCATTAATGCCTGAATCATTCAAGTATGTTTGTGTGATTTTTATCTGAATTAAGATGTATAACACAGCAAATATCAAGGTTCAGCAAACATTGTTGTTTTAAGCAATGATTTCAATAGGCTCTCGGGCGCTCGGGCGAGGCGAGGCGAGGCCCGAGCGCCTCGCTTCACTTCTAGGCAGCGCGCTTCAAAGAGGCGCCACCTGGGCGCTCGCCCGAGCCCAGGCGCCGGGCGCTTCGGGCGAGCGCCTGGGTTAAACCAGGCGACCAAACCAGCGTTTTAGGTCTGGTTCGGTCTCTGGTGCTTTAGTTGGTTTGATTGAACCAACTAAAGCACTGATATCAGCTGCCTTTGCCGCTGCCCAACCCTAACCCTGCTCGCTGTTCACGCTACCGCTGCCGCTGTCACTGTCGCCGCTCGCTGCTCCTGCTCCCGCTGCCGATGCTCGCCGCTTGCCACTGTCGCTGCTCACTTTTACTGCTGTCGCTGCACCCTCGGTCTTCCTTTACACTTCTCTTCCTTCTTCTCTTTCGAAAGTATACTGTTAACAGTATACTAGTAACAGTAATGTATTTATATTTATTAGATTAATAATATATTATTTTAATTTTAATACTGTTAAATAATTATATTTATTAATTATATTATATATTTTAATATTTTAGTGTCTCGCTTCGCTCGGGCGAGCGCCTAGCGCTATTTAAATCACTGGTTTTAAGTTTATTTTTCTGAAAATTATCAATCTCTTAATTTTGAATTATCAGGTCATTTCAGAAGCTCTTCCACTTACCTTGAATTGGAATTTACATTCATAGTAACACAGGCCTACTCCCATACTATGATTCCTGTACTATTCATTCTTTTTGCTTGATTGCTAGATGGCAATACAAAATGAGTAGACAGTATAAAGAATGCTTTCCTGCTTTCTTTGGCCCTTTGATCAAGAACTATGAAAAAGTTGATTCGACCACTTAATAGGGTTCTGTTCCTTTTGTTGCCTTTTTGTGCCTTGAGAACAGCGGCCTTTCATGTAGCAGAAAATGTTTCATTTTCCATTTATTGCTATTCTTTCTGGCTTGTTGATATTAAAACAGAATGGGCTAGTGACTTGACTGATCTTCAGGTCACTTGTCAGACTGTAAGCCTGTTAAAGCTGTTAAATAAAAAATGTTGTTATATATACATATATAGGAAAATTATCAAATAAAACACAGAAGCAACTATTTAAACTGTTACACAAGTACACTTCCAACATCCATCACAAAGATGTAGCAAATCAAAGCATTAAGAAGCAACAGATATATCATTCAACAAGTTTGATACCAATGACAAATTCATCTTGAAGCTGCATTAAATGATCATCCATCATTGTAGTACTTGGACACTCTTTACCAGCACAAGATTTGTAGATTTCAGACCGTTCTCCATGATATCCAACACATTGCCTTACAATTGTGTGAACCGAAGCCTTCTCTTTGAAGATGTACTGCAGTCTAGTCTCCTACTCCTCTCATCAAAGCTGAAATATGCCTTGCTCTGTTGTTTCCTGATTGATGCTGTATCCATCACTGCTCTGGAGAGGTGAGAGGAGGTGCAGTGGTTCGGTAAAGTGCGTGGATGTTGGTCCGAGGTGGACCATTCAAGGGAGAGGGATGTAGCTTGGGAGACAGAAACATTGACGGTGCTTCTAGCTGGCAGTGGTTTGAAATTGGAGGAAATTTTGGCAGTGTTTCTTTATTATATTTTAAATATCTGAATGAAGACATGAGGCTTCCCTTTAAAAAAAATCTACTTAAGCTGAAAAGTTTTTTTATTGTAATTTACTTGTTGGAATTCAAAATATGCTTATTTTAATCTTTGGCAATAAATTAGAACTGATTGCCTGGTTACTGGTTCTTTTGGTTTGACTAATAATCAGATGGGTTAATTTGTTTCCCTTGGGCAATATGCACAGCCGGCCCATTTGTGGGATCAGATCAGATGGGGTCTGGTTCCCAATTCCTTGGTTGGACCGGATGGACCAATCTGGTTTTGATAATTATGCTTTTCTTTGCTAGGAAATCTGTTTTAACGCCTTTAGGTTTTACATTTGACAGTTGGTCATAAATCTTTTTGAGCAGTTCAATTTTGAGTTATGCTGTATGGTTGATCTCATACTGATTCGTAACTTTTTTTAGATGTCTTTTGCCTTTGAAGTTTTACCTGGGAACCTCATGTTTGTGTACTTGAAATTATTACATACTTTGTATGTTTTGCAGGTATGGGACAAATGCCAAAAATTTGGTGAAGAAATGGTCCTTCTAGCAAGTAATCTTTCAAGCATGTCACATGTTTCCTGTCAGACGCATGTAAAACACTGTTACCCTTTTCTTCTCTCTTCTGAACTCTGGATATTACCTGTTACATTGGCTGGGTGACAAGTACTGGTTGGTTGACATAATTATCTAATGAATTCATATCTTAAAAATAAATGTTCTGCTTAGCCTGTCAATGGTCTATATTTTTAACATTGTTGAGGTCTGAGGTTGTGATTTTTTATGCTATAACTGCAACATTTGTTGCTATGAATACTTGGTATATGGAGGTCATGAATTTAACCCTGAAACAAGTACATCCTGTATTAATTCTGTTTGCATTTACAATACGATAGCATGCATGAGCAGATTGTTGCTTATGAAACATCTCTACATCTTCCAGGACACTTGTCAAGTAGTTGCTGAAAGGAAGAGTTTTGCGGAATCCAATAAGACTGCCATGCACCTTACGTTCTGTGAATCAGGCCAATACACCAAACTGGATCAAGCTAAGGCCTCTCCTCTATACAAGGTTCTGACTTGCAGGCAATGTGCCATGGAAGCAAATGGAGAATGTAGCCTCATCTGTGGTGGATGTCAGGCAATGTACCATATCTCATGCATCAAGCCTGCTCTTGTAGAAATTCCAACTCAGAGCTGGTACTGTGTTGTTTGTAATGCATACGAGAAGGAATCACCTGAACCTTTTTCAATCTGCACTAGGAAAGATATTATGCACAAGAATCACTTGGTGTATGATGGGCTTAAAACTTCTGGGACACAAGAATATTGCATTGACAGTGACAGCAGGATTGTTAGAGCTTCCAACTCCACAGAAAGTTCAGTTTCATTTATGGAGACTGATGAGTCACCAGAACTACCAAGGACTGCTCAGTCATTCTTGTGCAAGATATGTGGGACTTGCGAGGATGAAGACAAGAAATTCTTGATTTGTGATCATGTTCACTGCCCTTACAAGTTCTACCACATAAGATGCCTAAAAAGTAGTCAGATAGCTAGTCTGCAGCAGCAAAAGAAGTCTTGTTGGTATTGCCCATCTTGCCTTTGTAGAGCTTGCTTTTGTGATAAGGATGATGATAGGATTGTCCTATGTGATGGTTGTGATGAGGCATACCACACATACTGCATGAGACCACCGTGTACTTCCATACCCAAGGGCCAGTGGTATTGCCAGTCTTGCAATGCATCCATGGAGAGGAAAGGGACGAAGAGACACAAGCAGCGTATCGCCCAGCAACACAGGAAGAATGATGACAGACAATTTAATGAGGTTAGTCGTGCAGTGGATTTGCTATTAACTGCTGCTGAGAAGCTGAGCTCAGAAGAGCAATTGATGGCAGGGGAGAATTCAAGATAGGTGATTGCACAAGTTACTAAACCTTGTGCAATGAGATACTTCATCGGTAGGAGTCTTAGTTTTAATGGTTGAAATGGATATCCTTCGATCATGAGAAAGATCTATGGAGTATGGCTTGGGAGTTTTTTCCCGTTCAGTTTGGTTTCTAGTTTGCTAAGGGAAGGTTTTTTTCACTCAAATGTCAATCATACACTCGGCATTCAAATGCAACTGGAAGAATGGAAAGACATCTTCTTCAATGTATTATATCCTCCCAGTGCCAGAAAATCCCTAGAAGGGCAAATTTTCCTTGTAATTGTTAAATGCTGTTGTTAAAGGGTCGCAACATCTTTTTTGAAATGTCAATCTCAGTCGAAGTCTCCCATGTAATGTAAATAATAGCCAAGGAGAATGTACGTTTCCCCAGTATCCCCTTTCTGTGGAAATTTCGGTTACTTTTCTGTTCTCATTCTCTATTGTGGTGTAGCAAGCTTTCATCTTCTAGATGACAATGGTTTTTGTGGACACTGTCTACATCTGGAAGAATACCAATCTGTTATACACAGAATTAGTCACCTCTCTGTTCTGGCAATTGGTTCCAGGTAATTTCATAGTGATGTTGCCATTATTTTTCTTTCTCTTGTGCGTATGAAATACTTGAAATGATGAAGGTTGGATATGCATAATTGTTTGTTAATATTGATGATGCCATTCAGCTATTATTTTGTAAAAAGGATGTCCTTGGCATCCATGGTGAGAAAGTGCAGTTTTGTCTGGTTTTCCTGGTTTGCATTGTTCAACAATTAGTAGTGGACAAGCCCAAGTTTAGAGTCTGTGATGAATATTTAGATTTCACTGTAAAATTATGAAGCTGTTGATAATTCCAGCTTAGATATGATAATCTTAGTTTATTGGTGTTGATAATACACTGAAAGGTTGACACCCTCACAGGAATCAAGATAAGACATCCTTAAGTTGCTGCTGTAGTGTGTGGATTTATGAAGCTGTTGATAATTCCAGTATGAGAATGACAATGATAGCTTATTGGAGTTGGGAATACAAGGAATCAAGTTAACACTTCTTTTTGTGTAGCTACTTGATGTGTGCATTATAGTCTGATAACAAGAAACTCTCATTCTTGAAATAAAAAGATGTTGACCTTCTTCAAGCATGCAAGATTTTTAAACCTATACCACAAGAAAATCATCAAATTCAATACTAACTATAAATGTATGAACTGGTGGTAAAGCAAAATCCATAGGGTCATCAAGTTTTTTGACAGGAAAAAGCCACCCTCAAGAAGATTCTTATTCCAATTTCTGCACAAATATAATTGCATCTTATCACACTTTTCTATGAAGAGTTCACAAGATCATTTATTGAGCTTCTATGATGATACTATAAATTTTGTTTGGGGTATATACATTGCATGTAATGAAATATAGAAAAAAAATCATTTTCCTTGTGCTTCTCAGTTTGGTTTTGTAAATGAACACACTATATGATTAACCATTTAAAAGATTGAGCTTGCCAACAGCTGATGTGGCAATGAGTTGCCCATCAAGCTTGAGGAACTCATATTTTTACTAAATTAAAGTCACAATCAAGTGCCAATCCTTGATGAGCACTAATCTGTCTATGATTGTGATTTGAGTCCACAAGTAAGACTGTTGAATTCCTCAAAAGAAGAAAAAAAGAAGAGAGGAGCAAGATAACATTGAAGGTTAACATATGGCAGTAAGCCTACACAAGCTTATAATTTTGGTTGAGAAATCCTCTATTTTGAGAATGAACTAAATAACCATCAAGGTTGGGCTTCTGATTGAAGTTTTCAATTTCCTCTCTTGATGAAAAGCTCAGTAAAGTAGCATATAGTGGGGGAAACATAAATCCACCTCTGTGCAGAAAGATGAGAGTTGACAAGATGAGTTGCTGAAGGCAGTACAAATTTTCAGGTCCATCACTTCAACAAGAGAATTATCAATCTCAAAATAAAAAAAAGGCTACATAACTTAAGGAAATATTATTTTTATTATCCAAGTATTTAGTTTTGAGCAGTATCCAACTCAAAATCTCAAGAAATTGCTTTTTGTGTATCATGGTACAATTTGCATGGTTCATGGGTTGAACTCATCAACCAGGAATAACAATAATTCAGTGAAGTGAAACAATCAAAACATAAATGGTCATGGGTTGAACTCATCCATGAACCAATGACTGCATTTACATGCAAGGCTGTCGTTCTTCACTTGCTTGTCCGTCTGAAGAAGAATGAATGGAATCAATGATAAGATCATAAAAATCATATAGCCTGGAAGAGGACTTCTTTGTAGCAATAGCTGCTGTCTCAGAGGAGGAAGGCAACTAGCGAATGTAAGATTGTTTTCCCAATGCTAATGAACACCGAAGTTTGAAAAGTATCATATCCATCATCGAGTGTTCTCTGGCGATCGAAACTTCATCAGATTTGCATGCAATAGCAAGTACATAGGCTACAAAATTCAACTTTCAGCATGTATCCCCACCTGTGTAGCATCTTTAAAAGGACCCCAGCATTCTACTCGATTGTACTTCTTCAATCTTGAATGGAAGTACGCCCATACCTTAGTTTCCAGCAGCTCAGGGTGCTTCCTAAATAAGAGAGAATCTCCATGTACAGATGTACTACAGCTTTTAAAACCTGAATATAATCAAATTAATAATTCATGTAATTAACATATCAGATCTTATGTTCTAGCTTCTTCTTAGGGATAAAGCTCTTAATAAAACAAAAAGATCAAATGCTAAATTCCAAATCTCATGCTTGAGAGAAGTGATCCGGATAGCTGTCGAGAACACCAGATCATAGATCATTGATTTGGAGTATAAGAAACAAGAATCCATGATATTGCTGAATCTTAAAAG
Source organism: Musa acuminata AAA Group (assembly GCF_036884655.1). NCBI lineage: Eukaryota > Viridiplantae > Streptophyta > Magnoliopsida > Zingiberales > Musaceae > Musa > Musa acuminata. Next base: position 37,464,591 of record NC_088340.1, read on the forward strand.
TGTGGACTCACCACTGGTAGCTCTTTAGAGAAGCTATGGTATCGGAATCCAGCAACCAGATCTTGGAGGATGTCAGACCCACTTACATAGCAATGTACATGCAAAGACATTTCCTCTTTAATCTCCTTCCACTCTGCCACAACATCATCCCTATGTAATGTGGTTTGCCAGTCCAACCGTGATATTTGATGAAAGCTTCCATCGGTCGTTAGTGTAATGCAAGGCATCAAATAGCTATCAGAAAAATGATTATCTTGCAATATTTCTTCATCTCAGAGAAGAAAACAGTATCACATGTAAACACTTGAACAAATTTTATGACATTTTAGAGACTTGCATATTACTTAAAGATAATTAAGAGCAATAAACAGGTAAATGATCATATAGAATTTGCTAAGCAAAATCCATAACATTTGCAAATGTGACCGTGTTTGTCCAAAGATTCCATAACATCAACACAAGCAATGTTATGCATCCCTTGTCCTTCACATTATAAAACTCAGGAAAAAAACCTATAAAGTATTCCAAATATCAATATCTTTTAACTGCAAATTATGTCACAATATGCAGGTTATTGAAATTCCAGAGTGTAGGATCTAAATGAAATTACTGATCAGTCGATCATACCTTTTGACTATGAATACCATTGGAGACAGCTAAGGTTAGATTAGCTGTGAAGTCACAGTGTGTGAGGGTGTAAACTCTTGGAATGGTGCTCGGAATCTGCTTCTCCATTTCTTCCCCCATGAAAACTACTTTGAGCTTTAAGGCTTCAAATTTTGACGGAGGACCCAAAACCCTAGCTGCCTGGCAGTGAAACAACACATACTGAAATCATCAACTCTGTACTATATTCCTGTGGAATGTCGGAAAATGCTAGGTAGTAACTGCAAGTAGATCTACGAGTCAGGAAGATGATGGTATGGCGATCCTCCTCTCAGATGTTATTTATTCCAGATGAAGAGACTAATTGTCGTTTACTTACAACTTTCACTGTTTCAATTGGCTAAGAACTGAAACATAGCTAACAGAGTTGGGGAAAAAGTATTCTGGTTTGATCCTATTCTCAGACTTCAAATTGACAATCTGCCATGCTATAACCAAACAGATTAATTCCTCTGTATCACAACAGATCTAGCAAAGTAATGTGATACTGCTCCACAATTCTTACTATCATTTAGATAGCTCGATCTGTATTGTTCTCTACGGAATGGCTAACCGTATTCGAAGAGAGTTTGTTCTCTTTGACACATTTCATCAAGTGCCTTGGACACATCTATGTTCTCAGCATTGCAACTGAACTCAACAACCATAAGAAACAAAGGGAGAAGAGAGAAGAGGAACGGAGTTGCAGGACTAGAGGCCACTAGAAGTCTCTCTTTTCACAGCTCAAGATGAGCAGACGGGTGGCTGAGGCGGTCGCAGTGGACATGGGAGTCCTGCTGCCCATCAAGGAAGAAGAGACGACGGGTGCGCGAGAGAGACTGGTAGCGGCGAAGGCAATCCCAGCCGAGAAGCAAGCCATGGGAGGAGCTCCTGGGGAGGAGGAGGACGACTCTCTGTAGGCGTCATGCGTGGCCTCGTCCGGCCCCCATGACCTTCACACACACACACACGGTCGTCGTCTGCTACTTCTCTTGCGGCCATTAGAGTCCTGGTGGTCTTGCCGTTCTCTGCCACATGGAATGGCTTCATTGGTGAGCACAAAAAAGGAATGGATAATATGGATATCGGCGTCTCATCTGTCACCGGAAGAGATCTGAAATGACGACGTGGTCTGATTGTTGTTGGATTTGATATATGCAAGATGTGGCTAATTAGATGTTAGCTCATCTCCATAATATCACAATCCTTACATTTAAAAAATTTATATTAAAATTTTTATAATTATAAAAATAAAATATTTAGTTTTATTTATCATGACATCATCAATTTTATCGATGAAAATATCAAAATAATAAATAAAAAAATAATTTTAATATTTTAATTAGTGATGATGAATGATATCAATAATGACGGAGGATGATACTATTGGAAATTGCGAGTAACTATTATGGATGAGAAAAACGATGGTAAAATGTGAGGACTACTTGACATCTGCATTATTATCCCTCGACAATTACATCGATGTCGATAGATATAGAATGACAAAAGGACCACTTGATAATTACATCAGCATCAACGTAGATATCAAGTAATTCTTATTTCTTGTTGTCGTTCTCCACATCCACAACAGTTACTCGTAGCCCTTAACGGCATTACTGTTCACCACCACAGACGTCGTCTATCATCATAAATTAGAATGTTAAAATTATCTTTTTGTCCATTCTTTTCATATTTTTATCAATGAAATCAATAAAAACTAAATATTTAATTTTCATAATAAATTCGAATATAAATTTTTTAAGTTTACGAATGCTAATGCTAAGGAGAACTGACGATAATTTGTAATTAACCAATAAAATGAGGAAGGGGAACCTTTAGGAGGCGAACGGCGGGTTGGGTGTCCCCGACCAAATCTTTCCTTGGATTGCCTCAAATGATGCAACAAATTTGTGAGTGCACGTAGATTTGCTGCATTTTATGGAGCAGTATAGAATCGGATTGGAAGAATGTTGGAAAGGAAAAGAAAATTATTAATTTGACAGTCAACTAGTTTGATTCATTAATTAGACCTTTTGAGCCTTCAAAAAAATTCCCTCAATCTTTTCATCATCAATCCATCATATGAATGAAAGAGAAGAAAATATTATTATATACTTTAATCTTCCATACTTCATCCTAAATGCTCTCTGGTTATTGTCCCTTCCATTCTCTTTCAATATATCCTTAAAAAGCTTTTTTTTAGTATTTTCTACATGCTTTATATTTTAAACATAATATATAAATATATTATTTTAAATAAATTTTATTAACCCTACAATTCTCGGAGACTGATAGATTCTGATAACTATAAAATGCTTCAAAATGGAAATAGTAACTTGTTCATAGAAATAGTTATCCAAAGTGGTTCAGCACACCATTTTCCATCACCGACAGCAATGTGACTATAATTTTATGCATTCACAGGTCTCAATTTTGTCTCAGAACCTAAACTTTAGTTAGAATCATGCTGTAATTGAATGGACAACACTCTGGAAGGGGGCAGAAATCTTTTACAGCTTTGGATCCCTGTCTCAGACAACCAGTCTTTTGTTGCAATAACTATTCTGTATTTGATACACTTAGCAATAATTAATTTCATAAATTGATGCACCCAATCATGCATTTCTGGCATTCCTTTCTTGCTCTTTCTACCCTTTCTATTCAGCTAGTCACAAGACTGCAAGACTCAGCTCATAGCTGAATTGAACATTACATTATATCAATTTGAAATAATTGAATAAATATCCTTCAAGAAGACACAAATTCCTGCAAATTAGGAGATTGGCTTCGATGTTGTGCGTATTTGCCTTGGAGGAGAGGAGGCTACTGCAGTTTTTCTGGTTGCACAGACCCACTGCCTTGGTGTTTCAATCTCATCACCTAAAACTGTTGGTATGTGCCAGCCACCATCTTCCGACTCCTGAAGACAAGAAGGGGTAAAAATGAGAAGTGAAACAATCACAACAATCTAAAATGACATAAAAACCAGTTGAAGCACTTGGGCAAAGAATGGCACCGAGAAGGCGTGCACAGGAAAAACAAAAAATTCATCAGTGCAATAACAGACTAATGGTTGTTTACTGACAGATTCTGTAAATGTTTAAGTTGTAAGCCTTACAAATGTGCAGTTAACGTAGTGATTATGTAACATCGTAACTAATCTCATATTGGAAGTAAATAAGACTAAGATTGACTTATAAGGATCTGATGGGTGCACTACTATTAACTTTAACTTAAGTATTTTTGACTAATGATTTGAGCTAAACAAAGTTGATAGATTAGTTATCTCATTAGGTCAGGTTATGACAATTGATATCAAAGCCGACCTAGTATTGGGGCATAGTGAGGGAGCTCGAGTAAGAAACGACTACCTGTGGATAGTGTCAGAGGACTTATCAGGTCTTGACGAGATTGTCAAGCCCTTAAGTGAGGGAAATTATAACACCTCGATTACTATCAATCTCAGCTTAAACATTTTGGCTAGTTATCTCATCAGGTTAGGTCGTGATAGATTAAACTCATTTTATCATACACAAGTAGTTAGATTAACCACCTGTAAGACTACTGAATATGGAGGGGGCATGTGTAAGGTTGGGCCATCTTTGGAGAAGGTTAACCGCACCTGTGAACATCAACAAACAAGTTAGACCTTAACCCAAAACAGAAAAAAACTTTAGAAGACATCATTACTAAATGAGCAAACTAAAGCCTAGTACCATTATAATGACAGTAAGTGCCATTATATAGTTTCAGTCTAAGGTAACATAGGTTCAAGATGAATATACCAGAAGTGTTGTACAAATAAAGCATGCTAAATATAAATGAGAAAGGTTGCAAATGGTGTGCTAACCATGCTAACATGGCTATCAAACAATTACCATTGCTTTTTATATCTTTAGATGAAATTCAAGTTAGTAAGCATGGCAAAGATCTAGTTTATAAGCTTCTGTAGATAGAGGTAAAGCAATTATCTCTTGAAGAGCTAGCACAAGAAACATCACACATCTTGTAGCAGTGATAAATAATGGTGGCTGAACAAGGGGAAAATTTTGCCTTGCCACCATGCAAGAGAGGCCTAAATAGATTTTTAGGTGGTGGTATGTTAAAAAATGCCATATCACTGTCCAAAAGAAGAATTATCAATAAACAAGTGCTAGCAGCAGCCTGGACCACAATAAAAGCTTGGTAGGCATAACAAAAGTCGAAAAATGATCGATCTAGAACATCAAGCAACACAAAAGACACTGGAAATTACCATGAAAAATCTTGCTCACCCATGTACTAAGGGGTAAAGTTTCCCTAAGGGTGACAAACTACACCAACAAACCACAGGCATGCAAAACCATGGAACTAGCTTCGGTATGCAATGTGTGGATAAAATTGCTGTTCACTAATTATACATATCATATTCGCATAGTATCACTGAAGAAATGGCAAATACTTGTTCTGATTTTCTGTGGACAAGATAGTACAGCAAAAAGAAGCATAAACAAACCTGATGCTTCTCTTTCCATCTTGGGAAGAAGCCGGTTCCTAGTAGTTCGAATAAGTGGTCTCTCATCTCATCATTCGTGACAAGCAAAGATCTACATCTGACAGCTGCATACAGCCAATACCTGTAATGACATGAAACCAAAGCTTGATATCAGATATGAAAATGTACTGTGTAACAGCTATGCAGGTAGCATACAGTGGATTAAGAAAGAAAAATAATGTTCATAGAAAGCTAGAATGTAAGCGGCAGGTAATTTGCAGATATTATGGTGTAACAAATTAGAAAATTTCCAGAAGCATAATATATTTAATCTGCTGAAAGTCATGGCAGCTAATTTACAACACTCGCTTTACTAAAGACAAATGCCCAATACCAACAAACAGAGAAGCAAAAAGGAAAAAATTGAACATGTCTTTAAAGAAATTTGCATCACCAAAATTTAAGAACCAGCAGATATGGTATTTCACAAAATGTGCTAATGCGAAAAGCTACAACCAGCAAACTATTTATCTTAGTTAGCTCACCAAGGTCCAAGATACATTAACTTCACAAAGTATCACATGTTCTGCTCTTCTGAATTTCCATTAAGCTGCCTAACTAGAAAAGTTCTTGATGATAACAGATGCCAACAAGGGAGAGAGATCCTAGAGGTGAAAGGCCATCTAACTTCTGTGTACTGAAAAAGATTAGATATCCCAAATACAGGACTAAATGTTACTCACTAGGAAAGAATCTTAAGGGTCAAAAACTACTTCTAAGAGCCTCAAACAAACATAGGGAAATTGTTTCAAAGAACATTTCTATCAGAAAGAAAGTTTAGCCTAGTTAGAAGAGGATAGGCACCAAAAGCATCACAGATTCATGATACTTGGCAGGGGCCACTAAGTTAATGATATCCTAAATTGCAGTAAATAAGCTATAAGGTAATATTTGGTATTATTAGTAACTCACACATCTTCAATGATTTATCCCAATGTTCAAACCTGCATAAAATATTGACATGCACAGCCTTACTTTGAAGTGGTTTGAGTTAACAATGCCAGTTTTATGATTCCAGTGCTTAAAATTCAAACTCAGGAAGGAAAGGATAATACATCAACATAAAGAAACATGAAGTGTTAGCTCTGAATCAATCTCCTATACAGATTGATTTCTGGTCTCTCAAAAGGCTTAATAAAAGTAGCACAACCAACACAATTGGCTAGGGCTTTTTTTCCACTTTATTTTTTCTTAAAAACACTTGTAAGAATGCTAACTGAAGTCCCATGCTATATTATCTATTAGTTGCTTTTCACCAAGGAACAAAGAAAAGAGCATGTTTTCCCTTAACCATGTACCTACCTGGTGTTGTCAGGTAAAGATATTCTCAAGTATCATCCTTGAAAAATGCACAATTAAAAGAAGGCTACAAAAATATAATATATGTCTGTCATCTATGTCAATTTCAATTCACAAATATTGATGGTTGGGTTATGAAACAGATGTCCTCTATTAAACAGTACCACCAAAACATTATTGAGCTATTTCCAGAAAAGGGAAAATATAAACAAGATAACAACAGTAAGCTATAACATCCCAACTATTTGGAGTTGGGTGCATGGATCTTTTCCTATCACTTAGTTCTGTGTAATACAATATCATTAGTTAAATCAAGTGTCAAAAAAAGAAGGAACAGATACCAGTCATCATTTGATCCAGGAGGGGTAGCATATAACACACCAGCCCTCCGCCAGCTTTCCAACAGTCTCTTATTATTTGGTTTATCAGCAGGACCATATTTCAAGCGGTGGCTATGCAAAATAATAAGAGGCAATTTCTTTGAGGGACTCATTTGACGGATTCCACTCACAACAGAATTTACCTGCAAGAGAGATCATTAGATGACGTCTTCCACAAAAATATATATAGCTATCCAAAAGGCATCAGGATTAGAGCACTAAAGAAAACAAGAGAATAACTACTTACCTGGAAAAAACTAAATACTTGTTGATTGTTCAGGCCAATATTTGCAGCATCTAAAACAGCATCAAATGGTCCATGACGATCAAGCCAATCCTGAATTTAGGTGACAACTTCATGTCATGCTTATGTTTTTAAGACAAGAAAAAGAAGTATAAAACAAGGTTCGCAATACCGTACCGTACCGGTATTTCGATCTGGGCTTGGTACCGGTACGGTACGGTATACCGAGCGGTACACCCAGGTGTGCCGAGTACTGTAACACTGCTATAGTGCTACAGTGCACTCGGACCGGTAACAGGCGGTCCGCGTACTGGCAACCGGTCGGACCGGTATGTACCGTCCGTACCGGGCGGTACAGTTCGGTACTGCAAACCCTGGTACAAAAGTCATTTCCATTTCTTCATAGGCCTTATTGCCATCAACTTTCAGCAATCAGGCTATGAAGGTGGAATAAGAGGGAATCTTATGCCTCGTTGCTTATTATATAAATATAAGAAAGTTGCTTGTCTAAATATCCATTATTATACACATTTGCTTGCATATTTAGACCAATGAGTGATATATTTATTAAAGCTTCACATAAAAAACTATAGCTATCACCTTGATTTTTCTTACTATCTAGTACTTTCAGAATCAGATTCTCAATTAATGAATATGTAATTGAGGCCTAACCATTAGATGCAATTATTGAAAAGTTGTCTCAAGTATTTGACAAACTTAATATTTGCCAGTTTATACATAACATCTAAATGATAATGTGGAATTCTATCTATGCACTCTTATCCCTGACCCAAAGGGGATGCTATTCTATTTACAAAGCATGGGTAAAACGGTAGTTCTAAGAATAAAAAAATAATAGCCTTAAGAAAGAACATTGTTCGGCTGTCAACAGTAGACATCTATAAAGAACTGCAGAAGACATTGTTTTTCCTAGTCCACTTATTTGTCTTTAACACATCAGGACACAGAGATTGCAACTTTTCTGATCTCTATTGACAGTGTTTTAAGTGATAATATCCAATCTAAAAGATCATGCATCTTTACTACAATATTCTAGTGAAAAGATTATAAAATTATGTGATAAAAACTGGATGCATTTACCAACACACCGTATTACAGTTTTTTGGAGAAAGTTTTCCTATTCATCAGATTTAAGTTCAAGAACAATCATGTACTAGTGAGGTATTCCAATAATCATATTTGGTTATTCTGACAATTATATGAACATTGAAATTAAGCATATAGTTATCACATATATATTTCAATACAATAAACACTGACCTTGAATCCCGTAAAGTTTGCCCTGACTTCTCTCTGGGAAGCCAACTTTGCCAGTGAATTTGCAAAATCCTCAGTCTCCACTGGATCAATATCTATGCACGTTAGCTTCTCCCCACACTGCCGGCACACACCACTCCCATCCATCTCGGTCCTTCCCACATTCCACCGTCCCCTCCCCAACCACCCCTGCCCATGCCAGCCACCACCTCCCTTGACCACCCCTTCCTTCACCTTCCTTACGTCCCATTTCTCCAACCCAACCTCCTCCGCCACCTCTGAACCAAACCAATTCTCTATTATCTCCGCTGTCGACTCAGACACCCGCCTCACAGTAACCCGCATCCGATGGAGCAGGCGATACACACTGTCTCCCCTACCTTTACGAACATTAAGTTCGAGGAGTGCGGCAAGCTCGGCTTCGTCGGGCTCAATGCCAGAGGAGGCCATGTAAGCCTCCACCTCATGGGCCTTCTGGACGTCTCCCTTCTTGCAGAACCCAAACAGCGCGGGTCCGAAAGACCTCAACTTTGGCGGGATCCCGGCGGAAGACATCTGCTTGACGAGGTCGAAGGCGAGGTCCGGGTCCTCCTTGGCGGCGGCAAGGCGGGCCACGCTAGTGAAGGTGGCCTCATTCGGGGCAACGCCGTCGAGACCCATCTGGCGGTAGATCTGGAAGCCGCGCTCGAGGCCGACGGGGTCGGCGGAGGAGGAGCAGAGGTAGAGGAGGATGTTGAAGTGGTGGACGGAGAGGGAAGTGGCGGCAGCGCGGGCGTCGTCGTAGAGGTGGAGGGCCCGGGCGAGGTCCCCGCTCTGGGAGCACAAGCCGAGTTGGTGGCGGAGGAGGCCCTCGGGGGACTCGCGGCGGGCCTTCTTGGACATCCTGGAGGCGGCGGCGCCAGGGTTAGGTGACACGGCGGCGGCGGCAGCGGCGGTGGAGAGAGAGGCGGCCAGGGAGCGGCGGAGGGACTGGTGCCGAAGGTGTTTGAAAAATGGCCTCAAAGACAGGCGAGTGCATGGACAATGCGCGGGGAGGCACTCGAGGGCATAGCAGGGGAGAGGGAGCAAAGTGTGGGTTTTAGGCTTAAACCCGGAGAGAAAGGAGCAGCTGCGGAAGAGGGAGGAAGGGAGAGAAGCGGCCAACGGCATCGACGCTTTTCTCGTCGTTGAGATGATTCGCGATGGAGTCGAAGCCCGCATTGCCTCATCGGACCCGTCTTGCGTTAACCCGGGCTTAAATAGGCTCCAACTGCCACTGCACAATCCTAACACAGTAAATGGAATGTAAGGGGGTTGCAAGGGTATATAAATAAGGGGATTTTTTAAGGCTTATGTATTATGTAAAAATACTTGTATTCCTGGAGAAATACATAGGAAATTATGGCATCTTCAGGTGTACAAGGAAAATTTTGCTAGTGTTACAACATTAAATTTGTTTGATTCATGCATCACAAGCACATTGCCACACATCAATAGTCTTCCCATCATCACAAATCTTTCGAGGTAGTATGATTTGCAGAGAGAAGCACATTTGTGTATTCGCTGACAGGAATGACAAGCTTTTGATTGATGCAATAATGTCTACCCGAGAAATGGCGTAAAAATTGTTAGCTTTACATGAAGAAAAAAATATAGCACAAATGGTAACAAGGAAAAGAGAACATGATTAAATTTCCTAGGCATATGCAATTGTAGCGCACATAATTTACAGATCATATTTTGCGTTCCTGATGACATTTCATATGATGATAACAAATGCAGAATGTGGTGCCATCATTCACCCAACAACGATTCAAGAAGAGCAGCCTCCTCCTCCTGCAAAGTTACAGAGGGGTTATGTTGTGCCCGTGTGATGCAGAAAACTTTTATTTACTTGGAGTTGAGAACCATTCATTTGGGCTTTGTAAAACCAATCAAACGGTTCAAGAAAGCAGAGTAAGTTCAGAATGCGCATTGAAAAAACTGTTTAAACATCAGACTTGCATTGAAGTGCCATATTAGGTAACTAATGTGTTTGAGTTTTCTACTTAATTGAGAACATGATCAAGGAGCAAAGCATGAACAGCTGAAGCCGCCTTTTTGGAGGCTATGTTGACTACCTGAATCGATTTGGCTCGATAGGTAGGCAGTTAGCCGGATCAATGGAAGACACTTGTAAAAACTACATCAGCCCATAGTGGCCGGTGTATTGGATAGGTTGTTCTTTTTTGTGACACTGGAACCATACAACACACTGAGATTGAAGAGAAAATCAGACGTACCACAAGAGCATTAAATTCTGTCTCCTCGTCAATGGCACTGATGATAGCAGGGTCGTCCAAGAGATCCTGTTTCCCAGAAAGCAAGTTAGATGTAGAGAAGGGCAAGTTCCTTCTAATAAAATATGAAATACATGTATTATCCAATATTTAAGAGCATATCGGGAAATCAAATTCCATGAATCTAATCTAATTTTAATTATTAAAATTAATGCAATTCATGGAAAAAAACACAGTACAGAAAAGGAACTTACCATCCTAATTAACAGCCCCACAAAAACCAATAGAAGATTAATTTTGTAGAAACAATATGAAACTAGATTTAGAACTATATTTATCAAGTGAATGAATAGACATCTAGATATATGCAGATGGTAAATATACAAAAATAGAAAATCAACAAGAACCTCCTTAATGTAACAACTTTATTTGTTTTTATTTGAACAGATTTTGCAGGAGGTATGCCAAAATAAAGTTCAAGCTAACCAGATAAAATGCAGAGAGAGAAAAATTAAGAATAATCATTGAAGACCATTAATCAACTGTCAGAAAATTCACTGAAACAAGGGAATCATCAATGACTGATGGCTAAATAGCATTCCATATCTACAGCCTTTAAACAAAGAAAACAAAAGATGACTTGCTTACATCATCAGCAATTTGCAGAACACCATTTTTGTCCTGCACAAAAACAAGATGATCAAAAACGTCGGTAAAGAATCTCCTTGATTATATAGAAAAACCAGATAACACACCCTCACAGCAACAAATAGAAGTGGATCAGATGGTGTATAGATCATATAATGTGTTCCATCCTGCAAGTTTGATGAATACAATAAATGATTAGGATGTTAAAGATTGCTATCAGGACTAGTATTATTGATCTTGCAGGATAAACATTAACATATTTGATTATAATAGCCAACAGTGAAAAGGAATAATTGAGGAGCAGCGAGTTGACCATTTTCCAAGTAAAGAATAAGCAGAGATGCCAAAACAAGATCATTAGGACTAACTTTCAAATGTACAAAGCAGCATAGTTAAAATCACAGAAAAATAGAGGAACGGAGACAACTGTAGTGTTGGAGGACAGAAGCAAACAAGTAATTAATTATATTCTAAGCCTTACAGCTAGCTCATATAGCCTAATGTGGTTAATCCACATTTAAATTTGTTATTTTAATTCTCACCAACACGAAAGCTAAAGAACTTATCAAAGATTCTCAAGGTCTTTCTCCCAGCTATATTCACCTTTGTCTCAATTCTTGCTCCCTACTCCCCTCCCCCTCCAAACTATGTTTCAAAAATACCCTGAAGTAAAAAAGGCTTTGTCCCACGCATTGCATACACCTATTATAAGCTAAGTGAAACTAAAGAAAAAATCGACCTCATGCAGCCAAATAGACCATGACTTGGTTCCATCTAGTTAAACAAATTTCTTTTAGAAAGATATACAAATGCTAAAGCATTAAACTAACTTGTTCCTGCAAACATTCTCATCAGATAGTAATTAAAAGCATCAGGAGGACTAGAGTTACCAAGTTGAAGCAAGTTATCTTTACAGCTTCAGAAGGAAAACCCTCAATACCTTCACCATCATCTGTAAGACTCATAAATGTTACTGTTTAGGAACTGTAACTCAAGGAGCATACAGTAAACAACAAGAATTAACAGCATACAAGAGTTGAGATAAATTTTCCAACACAAGTCAAAGATGTGTGGTTGCAAGAGAGCAAAAAACCACAATTCCTTCTTTCTCAAAGTAACAGTCCTAAATGCCAATTTGCAAACTTGCAAGTCCAACATCATGAACCATTTATTAGATCAAAAACTATGAGTAAATAAAATATGATACACAAATCAAATCACAAACATCAATTGGATATTTTATATATCATGAACTTCCTATCATGATCATCTGACACACAATACACTGAAAACATGATTACTCTTTTTTTAAATATTTGGTTTTGATCATCTGAGAAAAGAAACTAAAAGAAGGGAAGCAAATCCAGATTATTGGCACATGAGGCATCCTAAGTGTATGGTTATAGAAAGAGCAACTACAAGTGATGCAGGACAGGAGCTCTAGTATCAATCAGAAGTAGAATAAGAGCATGGATGGGCAAAGAAGAAAATATTCTAGAATTGATAGTTGGTTGGAACAGAGAAAAGAAGATTTTCAATGAGAGAAAAGAAAAAAATAATAACTACCAACTCTGTCATAAGAATTAACTTATAAGCAAAAAATTTATAAGATAGTATCCTAGGATTAAAAATACAAAGTATATGCATGACCAAATGGAGTAAGCTGGGGAAGCTTACATCTATTTGGCAATTTATAGTGGAGAAGCCATTAAGATAGTTCACTAGGATTAAATACCACAATGTATAAGCCATGACTAAATGGAGTGAGCTAGGGAAGTTGGCATATGTCTGACAACTTTAAATGGAGAAGTCCTTAAGAAAGAAATCTAGCATTAAAATAAATAAAACTAAAATATAGTATTATAACACAAAAAGAAGAAGCAATGATCAAGTAGGACGACTTGGGGAAGTTGACATCTAATTAGACAAACTCCTGGTTTGGTGATCAGATTAAAGGACTCATTCTACAGAAATTTTGTGGCCATCTTGACTTGTCAAATCCAGAAAAAACTTGAGAGTGCAGAAAGATCTTGTAGCTCTAGATGACACTATTTTGTCCTGCTTATTATCAGATCACCATAAGCATTTATCTTGATATTCATGAATGTAAAGGGAAAGTTACCAGTGTGAAATTCAAGTATGTCTTCGTCAGAATAGCAAAAGCCACCTCGTGCTGTGTAACAAAATCTAACAGAGAAAAAAGAAGAGACCAATTAAATTTAAAAATCATATAAGTTCAGAAAAAAAAAACTTTGTCCATCAATTTATAAACACAATAAAATAGTTGCATAAAAGCTTTGCACAACAATGCTCTCAAATCAGAGATAAAATTGGCAGAAGGGGCCAGTTTTTCCCTACCCACTAGCTACAAGATGCATATGAATTTTGGCCAAGGCATATGCAGCAGCAGGTATGATAGCTTCAATTTCCTCATCATCAACCTGTAAAAAACAAATTATTCGTGTTGTTAGATTATACATGTATAGATGAAAACTTCAATAAGTTGTAGATGGTGCAATGATATCACGTATATATTGTAAGCATGTTCACAGTTGGCTACCAGTACAAAGAAACACTCATTAATGCATAGTGAAGTAAAACAAAAAGAATTTATATTACACAGACAGACAAATCAATGAACTTCACCAGTTCACTGCACTGTGTACAAATATGTAGAGTAAGCTCCATCTTTTATGCGCATGCAAACATGCAAAGTAACAAGTATGGTTAGAAATTTTTATCAAACATGATACTCTAAGATATGGAAAAAAATATAAATTATTATATTAGTTAGTGTCAAAAAAGGGAAGGTCAAACATGTGAATGAGAGATTCCTTTACTACACTCAACTAGTAGTTGATCAGCTATCAGAAACCCATACCACCCCTGTAGAAAACAAGCACTAATGCTAAGTATAAAGTGGATTTTATATCATGAATATTCAAACATAAAATGTAGATCCTACTCAGTCATTTAAAAGCTGGTCATCATGTGCTCACTGCAAGATCGAAGTCATAGACAAGTGACAAAACCATTTTTTGATGAATATACACAAGCTAAATTTTTTTTTTTTTTGTTCCAAATTTTATTGAATTTAAATTCTAAGATGTTGTGATCCAAAATTCTGATTTAGATAAGAGGAAAATCATACAGCTGACCATCCGTCGAAGTTTGTGCTCTTCAGTATTTGCACAGGCCTGAAAGGAAGTAATACTTTTAATGAGCCATGCTTCCAAAAAAAATAAAAATGAAGCTTATAGAACATACTTACGGATCAACTGGGCAGAGTAGCATGCATTCGTCCCCTTCAGAACTTTGGAAGACTCGCCTAATAACACATTCTAGGGGCAGATTGTTTGTAGCATCCATCTGCAACACAATTACTCAGCATTGTACTCATTGAAGAGAAAGTACAGTGAAATTTTAATTTGAAAAATTATTAATTAAGCTTGAAAGTTACAAAAGAAAGAGAAGTAGTTTTTATATCATTACAAGCAAAAGAGCCTGAAATTTAATCAGGCAGCATGTCAAAATGATTGGAGATAAATATGGAGGCTGACCTAAGGAAAAAAATTATATATGTTAAGGAGGAAAAATGACCAGTTTGTAACAATTGCATGAATGTTATACCTAATTCTGTTACTTTTATTCCCTTGTTTCACACCTTGTATTTCTTCTCACAGAGTTGATTGCTTTGCAATTTCATGGAAAAGCATCAAATGATTAATTAGGATATATTTGTTAACATCAAAATAGAAGCATGATCTGACTTCAACAAATTTTGAGGATAGTCCAACTCGATATATGCTAACCAACAAAGTGTTTTTTTGGTAAGCAGAATAACAGTGACAAAGAGAGTTCATAATCTTAAATTCAGTGATCCACCAAGCAAACACAACCTTTTCTACAGTATTGACTTCCATCACTTGGGCACCAGAAACTCTACTAGATCAAAAGAAAATTTTGATGCCATCTTACTATCCAAAAATCTTTTCTCCGTTCTCCTTGTATTCACTTTTTTCCTCGTGGCACCCCTTCCTTGATTTTTCTAGTCAACGAAATCTAAAATGCTAGTCCAATCTAAAGCTTCAAGAGTTCTCTATCCAAGAATAAGCACAATTCTTGCAACAATAGAAACGCAGCACACTTCAGAGAGCACAAGTAACAAAATAAAAAATAAAAGAGGGAAGGAGAGTCCGTCGACGTACAATAGTCACTATCCGCTTCGAAGAGGCCAGCAGGACCCTGCCATGGTCGTCAAGCACAAAGCCGGCTGGAGGCTTGGGCAGCGGAGAAGAATGACTCCGGCGATTCTGAGGGCCGGGGACAACATCCACCAGTCTTCCCCCGTCATCCACCGGCGGCCTCTCCGGAGCCTTCCTCCTCCCGGGCTTCTTCTTGGCAGCCCCTGTCTGCTGCTGCTGTTTCGTGGCGAGGCAAAAACCAGGCCTCTTTTTGGAGGCGGGGATCAAAACTGGGAGAGAAGTGAAACGAGAGGGCCCCAGATGAGATCGAGCGTGGGGAAGGCAAAAAGAAGAGGGCGAGGCGGCAGAAACACCCATCATCTTGAGGGGGCTTCTCGGATGCAGACAAGATGTTAGACGAAATGACCGAGCGAAGAAACGGCTCTCCGACTCCAGTTGAGAGTCGTGTACATAGGGAGGCGACGGACTCTGCAGCGCTTCAAAAGGTAGATGAGCTGGAGATCGGGATGTAGCGCAGGTAAGGGAGAAGACCGGAGACGAAGAGGAACGGAGACGGGGTGGCGGCTGGTCCGTGGTTTTAGTTCAGCCGGAGGATATTTTTGTGCGTGAGTCGTGATCGAACCGAAGGTTCGAACGCCGACTCGGTTCACCGAACCCATCAAGGTAGGTGGTTTGGTTCAGCTTGGACCACATGCAACCACGTGCATGATCTACCGCTTATCATGCTTTCAGATTCGCACCAACGCTTGATTGGTTGTCTTCCTCTTTTCCCAGTAAAACCTACTTGTTCTGTCCACCAACTTATCCAAAGCAGAAGTTTTGACTGAGCTAAACAAAATGATGAGTGATTTGGATGAAGTAAATTCAAAGTTGTAGCTAAAGTTCATTTCCAGAAGATACATTGGACAAGAAAACACTCCCTTAATGTACAACAATTGGCCCTCTTAAATTGTTTAGGAGTTGTTGGCTGAATTCCCAGCACTTGAAGCTTAATTCCTCGTCTCTTGCAACAGCAGAAGGCAATGACTCATTGCAATCCCCAAAATATTTTCCAGTTACATCTTTCATGTCAGGATGTAGAGCAAGATAGCAGGTAGTAGATGCACCCTGCAGTTCGAAGCACATGTATTGTGGGTACTAGATGATGAACTAGGATCAGAGAGCTTCTAAATCTGATTAAGATTGGATTTGAATACAATTTGCAGACATGTAGAGAAGAACTTCGAGAAACTGGGCATACCTGGGGTATGGATTTTAAGAAAGGTTTCATCGCAACAGCAATGGCATCCAGTATAAATGCTGATACAACAGAGAATTCATTATAGTTGAGATTTTGCGATAAAAAAGTAAGTGAAAGGTAATCACTTACAGCTAATATTTAGATAGCGGCACACATTAGTATGGATTGCTCCAGGATGAAGAGAATTTGCTGTTATGTTGCAGCCCTTTTCCTATACAAGCAGCAAATTCCCCATAAGCTTTTACATGGACAAGAAATGCAGAAAAGTAAACAATGCAAAAAGGTCAATACATCAATTTAGAAGTACCCTTTAAGAAATGTGGTTCTCATTTTTCATGGGTCCTTATATATGTTATTAGTCTGACCATTACAGATACAACAATCAAGAGATTGATAGATTGTGTGCACTTATCGCTTAATATTAGACTTCAAATCCTTCACCTGAGACTATTTTGCACTAAGACAGCAGGATAAGTTGCAAATCAAATTAAAACCACACATGAAAGAAATTAACGGCAAGGAAGTCTTTTGGCTGTTACAAGGAATGCTGTTCTATCAAATATAAACAATTATTTTCTTTACTTACAATATTGACTTCCATCTCAAACCACACCAGAAATTCCTCTTTGGCAACAGGTTGCTTTTCTATTGCATAAATAGGATGCGTAAGCAGCATGACCTTTAACTCCACAAGTTAATTGGTAGAACATAAGATTATTTGGAGGTCTTCGACAATATGTTTCCTCCATTAAGATCACTCCAAACTTAAGTCTTAAGTGAATGTCTTCTGCAATTTGAAGAGTCATACATGTCTGCCATGTGGATATGTGATCCACATGGGTGTTAATTGACCTCTACCAAGTGAATATGATGTCTGATATTAGAATTTGCGCGTGCCCTCCATGTGCCAACCCCTGCCGGCACAGTATAGTTGCAATAGCACGCAGCACGAATCAAGTAGCAGTACCAGCATATATAATCCAACATAATTTAAAATCAGCTCAGGAGGCTAACTTCCTAATTAGCATTAAGCATTCTTAACAATGAGATGTGTGAAAGAAAGTATGACCGATATGCTGTTTAAACAAATACTGCATCATGTATCAACGAAGTCAAAGAAGCAGAATTGTTCAATCCGAAGAAAATTCACAAGGTTGAGTCATCGTCAATGGTCAAAATGCCTGAGAAGAATCAGTTTTGTTTCTTTCCTTCACAACTTTCTTAATATTCATGATAAAATCTGTGCATCACACAAAACTTCAAATGTAAGACAATGAATAGTTGGTCTACCACTAGATCAATTTAGAACCCATTTCTAGTGCCAGTTGAGGGTGTAAGTCCTCCATGATAAAGGTCAGAAAATGCAAAGAAAGGTTGATAAGTGCTAATTTGACTCAGTTAATCACCGAATACCAAGAATAGATACTTCTTGATCAAAGATTTCAAACTATACTTGGCCTACAACATAATGAAAATGCAAAAGATAATTTGCCTTGTCTAAAACTAACATTGAAAACTTTTCATGATCAATACATAGGAATAAGGATTTAATCTTCAACTCTAATTTTTTCTATCTTCACAATCTAGTCATCAAATAACACAAGGTAAATCTGGACAGGCTAAAGATATACCTGTAAACGCCGAGAAAGCTCATTTGCATGCCATATATTTGCCAGCTTAGAATGAGAATAAGCAGCAAAAGGTCCATAGCTGACAGATGGCAAGAAGCAAATCTCTTCATCAATGGTTCCAGAATATAATAGCAAAAAGAAAATAACTTCACTCTCAGTTAAACTTCAGAATATTCTTAAACTAAAATCTAGGATGAATTCTGAGGCTACTGCTTACTTAGATTGATCATTTATCTTCTCCAAATTAAACCAAGATTCATCAAATTTGCTTGAATGACCCAAAGACGAAACACTAACAATCCTTCCCTGTATTCCTGTTTCTTCGGCAGTAACTATCATCTTGTTCATCAACAGATTAGTAAGTAAAAAATGTCCTGCATTTTAACACAGCAATAAACCCATTAAATTTCAAGTACGACATTACTAATGGATTTTTTGGCATTGAATAAGTGCATGATCTAGTTTTCGTTACTATATCTGGTGTCTCATCTGGCTGCTCGAATTCACCAAGATTGGAACTTTCCTGGATTAAGTTCAACAGGGGATAACATTTTAGCGAATTTATATTCCAAAGATGATTGTTCTCACCAAGGTGATTAGTAGCAAACTGCATCTCTATTCCATCTTTGGATAGCTGGAAGGGACAGGCCATAATCCCTGCATTGTTGCTGCTCAAATAATGTGTTTTTTACCAAATGTTTCAGAGCACACAATTAGCTTACCACAAAAAGAATAAGAGGAAGGAAAATTAGAATCTTGAATGCTACAAGAGCATTGTGACGCTTACATGAGAATGTTTAGGTGCTCGTACGATGAATTAAACGATCGAGCAAAGGACTCCACCGAATCGAGGGAGCTCAAATCCATCTCCATAACATGGATCTTGGCATCCGCATTCTGCTCCAAAATGCTTTCTTTCACCTTTCCGCCGCTTTCCAGCGACCGGCAGGGGATGACGACGGTGGCGCCTCTCAGTGCCAGAACCCTTGCGGTTTCCTTCCCAATTCCACTAGTTGCCCCTGCCAATGACCAACACGCCAACAACATAAAACACTCTTCCAGGGATAGAAAACGATCCATAGAACAAAACCCCAGATCGACAAACAAGCAGGGAAGTACCGGTGACAATGGCAGTGAGTTGGCTGGCGTCGATGCCTTCAGTGACCTCTTCCGCGGTGGAGGAAGAGTGGAAGCCACGAGAGGAAACCTTGTCTCCTTTCCAGAACAGGGGGATCCAGTTCCAAGATCCCATTTTTAATCGCTGTCGTCAGTGAAAATCTCAGCTTTGCTCGCTGAATCCGCAGGAGGAATTCTTAGAGCTACTAAAACCAGAAAAGGGATTAGCCACAATAGGAACTGGATACAATAGCCACGATCAGATGTCTTTTTGGGCTCGTGAGATCATGGAAACAACTCTTAGAAAGAGAACAAAAGATTCCACCTCTGGAAGAGGTTATGGAGTGACCGGATCATCAGAAGAAGCTCTGCAGCTGCTTAGGGTTCTCACATCCACATGTATTAGTCTTATTTATATAAGTTCATGTTGACTCAAACACTTCAACATGCTGAACCAGAGAGATAGAGAAACTTTGTGATTCAAACGACTGACGCACAAGCCATCGTCCACATTGTCAAT
Organism: Musa acuminata AAA Group; assembly: GCF_036884655.1. Lineage (NCBI taxonomy): Eukaryota > Viridiplantae > Streptophyta > Magnoliopsida > Zingiberales > Musaceae > Musa > Musa acuminata. The sequence continues at coordinate 37,484,589 of NC_088340.1, forward strand.
GGCTCCCAGCAATATTCTTGCAACTGCAAGCTATTATTTCAGATATACACCTCATAATAGCTAACCTTCAAGTGTTCTGTATCAGTTTTATTCTCAGGTCACTCGAGCAAGACCCCATCGGCTGGACGATTAGAGAGCTCGTCCAACCCTCTTGTTCATTGTTTTTTATTCAATGATGTCTCTTTACTTGAAACAACAAAAACTATGCTTCTTCCTTGACTAGCCTTCCTTGACTTCAGCGGCTTCTCTTTCACAAATCCAATTTAATTCTGCAAATGAGGCTTCAGCTGTAGTTGAAATGAATCAGTTTTCCAAGCTCCAGTTGACCCAATTCTGCATGCAGTGTTACAGCCAGCACCACTTTTCTTCTTCACCGCTCAATTATGCTTCTGGCTTACTCTTTTACGAGTCTAATGAATTCTGTAAATGAGGGCGTAGTTAACAGCTCATTTCCTGATGTGAGACAGCATGGTGAAGCCATTAATGGGGTATTGGTGTGGCCAAGTGATGTCTCCATCAATCAAGCTTCAACCTTGAACATTTTCAACTCTCATTTGTGGTGCTTGGAAGCCTAAGAAGATGGAGACGTTGGATTGCCTCCTTGGCCAAGGAATGGTTGCACTTGCGCCAAACTCCACCAACTTGTTGCAGCCCTTGCACGGCATTCAGCCATGGTTTCTTCTAGAGATGCTCATAGCCATGAATTCCATGTTTCTCGTGGAATGTGAGGCAGCTGTGACGAGAGAAAAATAATAAGGCAAGGCGGATGGCGCGCGCGCACACACACACACTCCATGCGAGGAGCTTCAACCACAGTGCTGCCCACAAAGTTGGGATCCTGATGGAATCTTAAGCGACTCCATCAAATCTCTCCACAGTTGTCATCCCCCTCCAAAAACACCTGCAATCTTTATTAGTTTTAGTTAATGAAAAATAGAGCTTAAATAATGTTAACAAAACTGAATCAAGATATGATGGCCTTTGGCAATTGCTGATTTCCTACAGTTTCTGGAAATGATTTTTTCGATTTTTTCAGAGTTTTTGAAACAAAAACAAAATCACAACAAAACCATTTTCCCCATAATAAATTTTGTAATGAAAGAATAAGAAGAAAAATAAAAAACTGCAGCCAGAAGAAGCCCCCATTAATAGTTCTTATTCTTTCCATTCCTTCCTGCTGCAGTTTCTCAGCGCTATATTGCGTTAATAAGACAAGCACCCTCCTCCAACCACCCATCTGTCTACCTGCCTCCTGACCCGGGTCCTATGTTGGCCGTTCGGAAACTTTAGTAACAAAGCAGGTGGGTCCCGAGTCATGGCGTAGCCGGTGGGGAAGGGTGTTTCTCGAGAGGAAGGGTCGGAGGAGACATAATATAACAGCATCATCACCCATGGAAGCCGCGCACAACACATGGAGAACGAACTCCCGCGACAGCTGCGTCCCTCTTCCTCTTCTTCTTCTTCTTCTCCTCCTCCTCCTCCCTCTTAATCCCACACGTATCTCTCTCTCTCTCTCTCTCTCTCTCTCTCTCTCTCTCCTCTTGTCTTCAAATAAGGATTGGGGTTCTTCCCAAGTGCGAGGAACTGCGCATCCGATCGCAGATCGAGGTGCCTTCCAAATCGCCGTCCTTTGATCGCCTCAGGGCGTCCCTTCTTGATCTCGCCTTTGGCTGCGGCGGTGGTGGATCCAGAGTGTTGGTGAGGGGATCAAAAGAGGATCTTGATGGAGGAGAGCAAGGTGTTGGACGGGAAGACGCTGCGGACTGTGCTGTCCATCCTCCAGTGGTGGGGCTTCAACGTCACCGTCATCATCATGAATAAGTGGATCTTTCAGGTCAAGCCGATTTGATTCTCTTCCTTCTCCTCTCTTATGTTTTACTTTCCTTGCTTTTCCTGGATGCCATGAGTTCTATGACCTTGTTTGGTGTTTGGCTGGTTTTCCTTTTATTGATTTGTGTTGATCGTCTCAAAAAGGTGAGATTTTTAGGCCACGATTAACGCGTTTGATGTGAATTTCCCTTGTCAATATGTTATTGGACGAGCCCTCGTCTCATACTGGTAAAGTCTGCGCCTTTTTGTGATATTTCCACATTAGGAAGTTGGTTTACCAAGCCTTTTGTTAGGTTTTATGAATAAATTTCTCTTTTCTCACCTCAGAACTTAGAATTGCAGGTGACGCAATTGCTTTGTCCAAGATGGGTGTTTTACAGGTTCAAATGCAGGTTGAAATTTTAATCGTTGGTACGAGGATCAATATATTAAGCAGAGTAATAAAGATAAATTTGATATGGAAAGTAATGAAACCTTTTTGATGGAAATTCTTTGAATCCAATTTTATGATTCTTGGCCTTCCTATTCTATTCTGCGCATCAAACACATGTACCCTGTGTGATGCAGATCTTTCTCCCTCATTTTCAGAAGGGTTTGTGGAATGGAAGAATAGGAATGCCAAAATGTTGAGCTAAATGATTTGTAGGGTAACATCGATTACTGCAGGTGGACTTGTTGCTTGGATATCACTAGCAGTTTGATGATGAGCTATGTACTTAATAGGGTTCTTAGATTTCTTTTTCCTTTTTCTTGAGGGAATGTGATTTGCATATGTTCTCTCTGCATTCCTATGCTCATGGTAGGTGCGTGTCTTGCCTACACTATCCTTAAAAGAGTCGGCCAAGAGTTGTCCTCCTGTGTAGCTTATTTTCTTTGTATACTGGAAACAACTTCACAACATAGAAGCAATTAAATTTCTAGTAAAGGGAAAGAAATCATGAATTTCAAACATTCAGCTAGAATTCATAGTATTTTCAATATTAATCTGGCATAAATTATGAAAATGAGGGCTGAAAGTGATGATTTGAATCGGGAGTTTCTTGATGACTGCTATATTCATTTACAGTGCATTCCCAGGATTATGGCTTGAGATCCTTCGGCTTCTTAGCTATTAGATGATAACCATACTAAGATATTGCAATCCTTGGACTACTAATCTACATTTTAGACAACCAAGTTGTCAGAAGGAAAAGGAGGTTTCTTGCACAAAATCGAGGTACCATTTTGTGTATACACAGCTACTAGCAGAATAATTCACATGATGAAGTATTTACTGGTAAAATGGTAGCAACAATATATAGATGGTTATTAATGTCGACATGCTGACCTACTTAGCCTTAGACATTACCTGCTTTCGAGACTTTGAAGGCCCTAGTCAACTTCTTGGGCAGTGTTAGTCACCAATCATCATATTTCATAACCACCGTGACAGAAAATCAAGCCAACTAATTAAATAATTATTGGACTAACAACCAATACTCTTGTTGCATGTTAGTGTTTATCTTGTCTCAGAAGCCACGTCTTTGATTAGTGCTGTACTGGAACATTGGCTTGCTGATGATATGATTGTCATTAAAATAATATGTTCTATTGGTTCCAAGACCCAAATACTAGATGGGTCATAAGGAAGCTATAATTCAGCCATTATGAAATTTGTGTTTGAAGAAATTAATAAATTTGTATTCTTATGATCATTAATTTATATTACTTACGGATCCAATATGAATGACATTTGTTTTATCATTGTGCTCGTTCATCATATCGTTGCCTTTGTTTCTTGGTTCACTATCCAAGCATTGCTAATTGCAATAGAAGTATTCGCATTTGCTAACTGAAGAAATAGCGAAATATTGCCTAGTTTTCTTCTAAGTTTCAGATTGGATTTCAAGTTATCAAAATATTGCCTATCAAAATATCAAAACATTACTAATATGATGACAAACTTTCTTTGCAGAATTTGGATTTCAAGTTTCCTCTAACAGTGTCATGCATCCACTTCATATGTTCTTCTGTTGGAGCATATATTGCCATCAAATTGCTTAAGATTAAGCCCTTGATTGAGGTAAAATCTGAAGATCGATGGAGGAGAATATTCCCAATGTCATTTGTGTTTTGCATCAATATTGTATTGGGAAATGTGAGCTTGCGGTATATCCCAGTTTCATTTATGCAGACAATAAAATCCTTCACACCTGCAACAACAGGTTGGTTTATTGTTTTCTCTCCATATGTTCCTGTCTTTAGTTTCTTTATCAGTATGAGATTTCACATAGCTTGTATCTTATCTGATTCATATGTATTTCCCAGTCATTCTTCAGTGGTTAGTTTGGAGAAAATTTTTTGAATGGCGCATTTGGGCTTCATTGGTACCCATTGTTGGGGGTATTCTTTTAACCTCAATAACAGAGCTTAGTTTCAATGTATTTGGATTTTGTGCTGCTCTAGTTGGCTGTCTTGCTACATCAACAAAGACAATCCTGGCAGAGTCTCTTCTTCATGGATATAAATTTGACAGGTAATGGTTCTTATTTGTGAATTATTAACTTTGATTTTTCAATATGACAAGTTGAAACTATCTTAAAATGCTCTTAACAGAGCTGATCACTTTTCTGTATAGCCCGATGCATGCTGCTTTTGGTCTCATTCCTGAAAGTAGAGAATGAGATACATCTTCTTATCCCATCCATGGGCAAGTTATTTGTGAAAAATGTTCTGCTTAGCCCTTTGCACGATATCTCATGTGGATATCTGATTGGACAATCAATCTCATATTATATTAGCTAAAATATAAACATTCCAGTTTATGTTTAATCATTTCATGGGTGTTGAATGTAATGAATAGTCTGTTACTACTATTTTTTAAGATGTTTTACAGTGTCAAATCATTTGGTTGTTGATGACTCACAAGGACTATGGTTTCTGTTATTCAAGCTTTTATTTCACTGGCACAAATTTCATGTGTCTTCTGTTCACTTGAAATTTCAAAGGAACCGATAAGACATTCCAGTCTATTTTTTGGCTGCACTTAAGTAACCATAGATGGAATCATTTTTGGTCTTGATCGGGATCTGTGAAAAAAAACAAGAACACTTCTTATTTGCACACTCATGTATGTGTCAGGCTCAAGGCTTAGTGGTTCTGATCAAAGACCTGGCTCAAACAGGCTTAGGCTTGAGCTCGAGAGAATGTGTTGGTATATACATATATGATGAGAACTTGTTTGATGATTCTGATATATTGGCAGCAATGATAATTTCAATATTCTTTTTCTTAAGGATTCTTGGTCCTGTTAATAAATTTTAGTGTGCTTTCTAGTCCACTATTCAATATTAATGAAAATTTCAATATTCTAGTTTCTAGCCCAACGTGAAAAAGCATCAGTTGAAATACCACAAAACTAACATGTACTATATGAAACATCACTATGAATATACATTTTCAATGTCATTCACATATTTGAATGAATGGTTATAACTAAGAGTGGTTTGCTCAGTGTGGATTTGCATGCCAATTTGCATAGGCTTTGACAAGGATGATATGTTCTCATGGCAAGAAAAATTACCTAACCAGATTAACTTTAAATTTGCTGAAGTTATATGAACAAAGAGCGTCACATATTTTTGTTTGATTGGTTGAGACTCAAGTCCATTTTAGGTAAGGAAGCACTTCTCTTTTAGAGAACTGATTTAGGCAGCAGTTCCAGTGAAAGGTAGTTTTCCTGTTCACAGATTTGTACAAGTCATTTTCTTTCTTAAATAAGGTGTTTCAATGGATTGTGAAAACCAACATAATGTAGGAATTTCACATTAGAACATGGTGCAGGCAGCTGGTTTGCAGCATCAAAAACAGAACTTGTTATTTAACTTCATTTGATATGGAAAAATGAACATTTTCTTCAAATGAAGTTTGGAATAAAATGACTGTCAAGTATATTCTAAATGGATGATGTTATAACATTCAACTTGCTGATAGAGAAAATCATGAATCATAATTGCTGCATTATCAACTGAAGTACTGAACTGCAATCATCTTATAGAGATGTTCTAGTTTAATGTTGTTAATACATTTGGCCGTTGTGTTTTCCTTTGTTCTTTTTTATCATGCTAAATTCGTTGCATTTTCATTTGTGTAGCATAAACACAGTATACTATATGGCACCTTTTGCAACCATGATCTTGGCTTTACCAGCAATATTACTCGAAGGAGCTGGCGTAGTGGACTGGTTATACTCACACCAATCTATTTGTTCATCGATGATCATCATTTTTAGCTCTGGGGTGCTGGCCTTTTGCCTCAACTTCTCAATCTTTTATGTAATCCATTCCACTACTGCTGTTACATTCAATGTTGCTGGCAACCTCAAAGTGAGTTACATCTAATTTCTGATCCTCCTCACAGAGTGTAGTTATTGTTACTAAATTATGGACATGATATAGGTTGCGGTCGCTGTGTTGGTTTCGTGGATTATTTTCAGAAACCCCATATCTGCTCTTAACGCCGTTGGATGTGCCGTGACCTTGTCGGGCTGTACTTTCTATGGGTATGTCCGGCATAAGTTGTCACAGCAACCCACTATTCCTGGAACACCTCGAACTCCGCGCACCCCTCGGAGTCTAATGGAGCTGCTCCCCCTTGTAAACGATAAGCAAGATAAAGCTTAGTGCTGCAAAAAAACAGTGGTTGATGGTCAATGCAGCAAAGAAAGAGCAAAGTTCAATCTCTCAATATGTTTGCACTTTCGGTATTCCTTCTGCCCCACATACAGGTTATAGTAACTTAAATGAATACTTCTTTAGCAGAATGATTCTTCGTAGTTGTTTTTGCTTTCATGACTTAATAGGGGAGATCTCTTGTTGCCCCTTGTTTCATATCTACTTTGCTCTACTTAACAAAGTTATGTTGATTGATAAATGCATTTGCATTGGTTTTCTTGCCTATGTTGCTTTCTGATATGGTGTAATTTTGATGTTAGAAGCCCTCTTAAGTTAATCCTATATCCATAGCTGCTGTCTTAGAGCTAATAATATGAGTGCAAACATCTATGATGGTTGATTGTCATGTAGCAGTAGATGCACCAAACAAGACAACTGTGGCACATGTTAATAATGGGGTCAGGGATTGGAGTAAAATGCAGCATTGAGAAAGAGGTAATTTTGTTTTAGATTTCTGAGAGAGGGATGTCTGATGTGTTTTGTTTTTCTTCACTCCATCAGTGCTGCTCCTCCCCTGCTCCTAAAACATGCTGCAATAATCACAAGAAAACAAACAGGAAATTAGTAGCCCAAAAAATCATCAGCATTCTGTCTCTCTTTGGATCTGGTAAGTCAATTTATGGCACAAGGAAATTAGTGTTAGGAAATCTTAAAAAGAGAAAATATATATGAGAAGAGAGACTGACAAATTAAATCTTGGTCTGTAATTTTCTTATTAATTTGAGAATCTCCTAAGTAGTGAAATTTTTTTATTTTTTTGACACTCATTTTTTCTGCTCTTCATTTCTTTTCTTTTATTTTCTTCCACTTTCTTTGCAAGAAAAAAAGAGAGATAATCTGAATATATATATATATATATATATATATATCCACACACACACACCAACAGAAGAGGGAGGACTTCTCATGAATGCTTCTACTTCCACATAATCATCAAATTTTAGAAATATGTATATATTATAAGAAAAATATTAAAGACAGACTGAAGCTGAGATCAACATCAAATTGAGTAGTCAAGAAAGGATAAGCTAACTAAAAAGATCATACATCATTGATGGTTAGTACAGGGAGGCAAGAGAGTTTGCAGGACTGGGGAGATCACAACCTCCACCACTACGGTGGTGGTGGTGGTTGTGGTGGTGGGAAAATACAGGAGGAGGAGATAGAGGGTGAGGAGGTCCCCTACATCATGGCTTTTCTCGGCCCTGCCACTCTAATCTACCAACACCATCACCCTGTTTTTAGCCTGCATGCTCTCCCCACCCTCATCAAAATTTAGCATATATAACACTAAAATCATACAAATATATTGTGACAAATAATCCCCATCGATTTCATGTTGAAACTAAAACTGATATGAAAAATATGTAGCATCGAATAAATATACGTAGCATCTTAAATTCCCAAGTTCTTCTGCAACTGTGTTTGGTCATCCAGCCGCCATTGAGATCTTAGAAGACCAACATGGTCTTCCGAGTTCTCGGTTCTCCCAAAAGCTCATGGGTGGTGGCTCCTCCCATTCAGCAAAGACATGACCAACACTGCAGCTCGTGCAGGTCAAGACCCACCTTGACAGCAGTAAATTAAGGAAGAACCATGGAGACATCGGTAGTTGCAGTACATGGAATCCCATCATTCCCTTGGTCGGACTGAAGCCCGAGCTTGGAACACTCTTCAACAGCTCATCATCACCGTGAACCTGCAAAAAAGGATTAGTGGTGAGAGCAAGAGAAGTTCTCGTCAGATTGGATTGTGATGAAGAAGGTCATCTCAGTGAGCAGCAGAAGAGAAAACGACATGACAGAGCCCAGAAGTAAAGGTTGTGCTGCTGCCCCTCCCCCACTCCACCCACCCCAACATGTAGGTGCTGCACCGAGAGGAGTTGGAAAGGTAGCACACAGTCTCGCAACAGTGGGTAGCCCCGGAAGAAGAGGGCAGCGCAACAGAGCTCATGAGGCTTGTGTTCCGAACTCCATCACTTGCTCCGCCCTTTCTGCCACTAAACAACGCGACATGGCAGATTCCTAATCATCCTTCTCCCCCCACAGGAAACACCCATCATTGTCCTCCAAGCATCCCTTTCAGCGGAGGGGAGCCGCGCATTTAAGCCATGCCATCGCCGCCTCCTCCCATCTCACTCACTCCGTCCTCCAGCACCATGAGGCCCTGCTCCAACTCCGTCACCAGCTTCTTCTCCTTCCTCTCCGGTGGCCTCGATGAGCTCGACCGATGCTTCGCGTCGAATGCGTTCATGTCGCTCCTGTCCTTGCAGCGCGCCGTCGCCCTCCTTCGGTCCCTTCACTCCCGACTCATCGGCCTGGTGCAGAAGCTCCACTTGCCCGCCGGTGAGAGGTGGCTGGACGAGTACATGGATGAAAGCTCCCGCCTTTGGGACGTTTGCCATGTGATCAAGCTCGGCATCTCGGGCATGGAGAACTACAACTCCCGCGGAGCAGACATGGTCGCCTCCCTCGAAGAGTGGCGCCGGAATCCCACTCCTCGCCTCGCCCTGCAGGTCCTGATCGGCTACTTACATCCTCCTACCTGCTGTTAACGTTCCTTCATGGCTCAAAGCCCTGACTTTTATCTGGTTTCCTTTGTTAAGGTGATGCGAGCGATCTCTGTTTGCCGGAGGGAAGCCATGAGATTGGACGAGGAGAACAGGGTGTTGGTGGAGACCAAAATCGAACCAGCTTCACTTCGGTTCGACGACGAGAGAGCGTTCACGGAATCCAGGCTCCACGGATTCAATGGCTTCAGAGGAGTTCTTTACGCGCTGAGGAACGTGAGCTCGCTCCTCTTGCTGATCCTGCTGTGGGGATCGGTCCACTGCTGTCCAGAACAAGGTGTCTCCGAAGAATCGACATTCTTGAGCTCGGGGTACGCTGTTTCAGTGGGCAGGCTGCGACGGAGGCTGGTCGGGGAGGTGGAAGAACTCGGCGGCCGACCCGGGATTCTCATGCACGAGTTCCGGGCGGCGAGGGCGGCGGCCGAGGAACTGAGAGAAGAGATGGAGAAGGCGGGGACGGAGGGAGGCGACACGGGGGCCACGGCAGGGAAGCTGAAGGAGAAGGTGGAGGGATTGAAGGGGTGGCTGGGGACGCTGAGATCTGGAACTGAGAATCTCGTGGCGCAGCTGGATGACTTGTTTGATGAAATTGTGGAGGGCAGGAAGGAGCTATTGGACATCTGCAGCCACCAGTGAGCTGAAGGTAGGCAGAAGCAGCAACAAGAAGAGGTCAGAGGAAGGAGAATTCCGGTGATCAGCTTCTTCTTCTTCTTCTTCGTCTTCTTCTTCTTCTAGCTTTGTTTGTTTGTAGCAGCTATTGTTCCATTAGTATACAAACAATACCATTACCAGTCTTCTTCCATGCAAACAGAAGCAGGATCACAGTAAAAACAACTCGAGAGACACCATGGTGAGTGAGAGAGTTTGATTGTGTGCATCATGTTATAGCAACGAACGGATCTTTTCTTCTTATTGTGCTTTGCTTTGGAAGGAACCCGTCTGTGTTCTTTGACTGGGTTCCTTTGTCATCTTCTTCCATCAGTGAAGGCTGCAGGCGAGGAAGAAGAAGGGGATGGGTGGGGAGGAGATTCCTGGGCAATTGAGTGGACAAGGAGACACGAGGACGGTACTGGTGGAATCTCGTTGTCTGCTGAGAGTGATGTGGGAACGGATGGCAACCGCCATGGAAAAGGCTTCTGGACGGGACCAGCCGGCACAGGCGACTGTTCCTGCACTCTCTTGATTGCTGCTGCCAATATTACTTCAGCAGCAGCGGCAATTATTTAGAGAGATGCGACCAAAAAGAAATCCTTGCTCAAAACAAAAAGAAAAACCTTTCAACATATCCATAATAATAATAATATATATATGTATAATTATTTAAGCATCTAAATTTATTTCATATTTGATAAGATTAGATTTTGATTTGGTGATGACATGTTTTGATAAGATTATATTACGTAATTAGATCTCTTTAATATTTTAATCTTTAAATTTAAAAAAAAATATTGAGATCATTATAATTAATTTTTTTTAGTATATCGATCTTTATATTTAAAAAAATTTATATTGAAATTTTTATAGTTATGAAAGTTAAATATTTAACCTCATTTATCCTAAACATCTTTTTGCTTGTGGTTTTCGTGTCATTTGTGATATCGATAAGATCTATCACCATGTTATTTTCGTCGATCATTTATACAATAAAGATTATTTTTTTATCATTATTATCATATGTTATATTCTCAGTTGATAAAATCGACGACATCAAGATAAATAGGATTAAATATTTTATTTTTATAATTATAGAGATTTTAATATAAATATTTTAAATTTAAAAATTAAAATATTCTAACTAATAGAGTAATATAATTTTATTATTGAGCCGTGTTATAGTATTCATCTTTCTTTTAATAGAACTGGATTGAGACACCTATATTTCTCACTGTATATTAATTAATGAATATTTATATTTATAAAATTATAATCAAAATTAGCTTTTTTAAGGACCTCGTATGCTCCTCCTAATTTGAACTTAAATTCGATGAAGAAGCCCTCTAATCCAACTTAAACATCCACAGTAAATGAATGAGCCGAAGTCCGAAATCAGCGTGGAAGCAAGTGGAAGACACTGGATCCGACAATACGTCGAACACCTCGGGATCTGATACCGGACGGAACTTACAGCGGAGGAAGAGCTGGAACTGGAGCTGGAGACACACGGAGCAGCCGGTGGTGGCCAGCTTTCGCAAGGGGGGCAGCAGCAGTAGCACTGTGGCTCGCTCATAGAGACAGAGGTACGGTGATCTCAGCCCACCTCTTCCTCCTCCCCACAGCCACAAGCTGCGCTGGCTCTGTCGTCGCCTCTGTTGCTTGCCTCCTCTTTTCTCGCGCATCCGCCATCGTGAACAAACCGACATGTTTTTACCTTTTCGCACCCAGTAAAGAAACCTGTGCAAGCCAGTAACTGTCGTGATGCCATGGAAGAAAGCAAAACACGGAGACAAAGCACAAAGAAGGGAGAGAAACGAGGGAGAAGGAAGACGGCGTGGATGAGTATCAGGGAGGAGAGACACAGAGCTAACCATGGATGCAAAAAAAAATCATATATATATATATTACTTGACATAAGTAATTTTCATATTAATTTATATCAATTTAAGTTCAGCGTGCTATTATAATAAACGCAAATCAACTGATTGTTTAAGAAAACACTTTAAATATGTCAGGATAGTATTTGAGTATTAAGAATATTTCTAATCTTTTATATTTTTATTTTTTAAATTAGAATTAACTGATGACAGCAGTAAGTAATAACTGAGTTAGGAGGGGGACATGGATGTCAATTTGAAACTTATAAAGAAGGACAAACAACTAGTCTCCGAATTTTACAAGGATTGAATTATTTATATATTTATATACAAGTAAATTTCATATTTATCTCTATCAATTTAAGGTCAGTATGTATCCTTTAAAACCTAATAACTTATACACTATTATGATTAATCCAAATCAACCAAGTCTTTAATGAAAACACTTTAAATATGTTAGAATAGTATAGTATTTTAAAAAAAATAAATAAAATTATCAAAATATTTATCAATTAAATCGGCTAACACTTTAAATATGTATGAGTATTAAAAATATTTTTATAAATTTTTAATTTAATTTTAAAAGGGAATATATAGAGAATTTGATAATTAATTTTTTTCCAAAGCCATCCAATCCTTCGAGAGAGTGTCTCGATCGCATATTTATGGTTGACCTCAATTTTAACTAAAGGTTTCAACATGCTATCATCATATGTGGATGTGCCAATAAATCACATGTGTGATACGTTACATAATTTTTTTTCTTATCTTTATTATTAGTATTATTTTACTTTATATTATCTACTTGATAATGTTATGATGTTTTTCATAATAGGAATTGGATCATGATAAAATCATAATAATGATATCAATTCACTTATAAATATATACCGTAAATATTATGTTATTTGAGAGAGACATCGAGATAGTCGGACGGACTGATATGCTATATAATCATCCATATGATAGAGACGATTGGTCTCATAGTCATTTATGTGATGACACTAAGGGTACAATCCAAGTGTTCATTTGAAAATGAGTTCATCAATTGATCCGCTCACGGAATACGAGATCGTGAATGATACCTCGTCGTCAAATAACGATTTCCTGGTTCAAATTATGAATTTGATATGTAGACTTGAGACACAAAAGATGTCATGTACGAGTATTTTACTTTTTGATACTAGACTTGTAGGTCTAAACGTTCCAAATCTAGCATGGTCGATTATAGAGAGTGGTAACCAACCTTACGATAGCAATTAAGTATCAATAGAGGATCATGTGCTCTCGGTGTCATGAGAGGAATGTCTCATGTGCTCTCTTTCAATTAAATCTCTAGTCACAATTATTCAGATTGAGATAAAAAAGAGTTTTATGGAAGAATCCGATTAGAGCAAGACTCGAGTATATTCCTTATATGCTTGATAGTACTATACCTGATATACGATATTTAGGATATTAGAATGATAAGATACTATAGATACACGATAATTGAGGATAGACTAGTCTAATAGATTAGATCTCCCAATATCGTTTGAGAACTATGAAATAGTAATATAGTATGTTCATAATCGCTGAGTCAAGTGAATTGTCATGTAGATAATGATTCATTCGATTAGAAGAAGTTCTAATATGTATGACTCACGACCAGCTCAGTATTGAGCCTAAAGGGTCATACACATATAGTAGGTGTTGTGACGAGTAGAGGTATGAATATGAAATATTCTTCGAGCCCATATCTTATTAGATATCCAATAAGCCCTTGTATTATTAGATTGGGTGAGACTCAATAAGAGTAAATAGTGATTATTGGATAGAGAGACTTGAGTAGTTGGATAGAGATCAATATCCAATACAATAATATCTATTATGGTTAAGTTGATAAGAACTTAAATAGGATGGAACCAAATAAACATATATTAAACCCTTTTTGGCTACACCTCATATTCTATCTCTCATTCTCCTCCTTAATCGATAGCCCTATTTGAGGTTTGTGGACAATAAGAAGGATTGGTCCCTTGTTGATTTTGGCACGGTCTTATGGTATACAAAGGAAAGGAAATATCATACTACGAAAGAGGAGCATCGTTTGCTGTGTTGATCACCGCTAAAGAGAAGGACATCTGACCTTCTTCATCTAAAAATTTCGATATGCGATTTTGATGATATATGATCTCCCCTAGGTAAATAATCTCAAATATATTATATGATTTTTTATTTTATAATTTTTTTACACACCAATTTTTGCACAACAATCTAATATTAAATCTTTGAAAACCTGTTTTATTTTTTATCCTTCTATTATGCATGTGATACTGCATATAATTTCCCAACAATCTCAACCAGCAAATAATTGAACTAATCATAATCCAACAATTGTCCACATATTATAAACATTATTAATATATTAGTTTAATATATCTAAAAAAATTATCTAAAATAGTGGACAATTTCTTTGGATAAACTTTTTTTAAAAAAAATCTCTTCTTTTTAATTTTTTCAAATAGTATTCTTATTTCGAATAATATCCAAAATATCTCTCACTAATCCAATAATATATTACAATAATTTGGTCATCACAATAAAAATATTATAAAATTTATTTGAAAAAATTATAAATGATATAAATTGATTCATAATTTTATTCAAACCAATTTTAAGCCTTAAAAAGTTTGGTACCATAATAGTACATGAATAATGACAACCAAAAAGATATAATATGATGTCACTTATAATATTTTTTTAATAACTTTATAATGTTTTCAATACCTCAACAAAAAATACTATAATACTAGTGAAAAACAATATAATTGAGATAAATAGAATCAAAACACAATAAAAATCATTGGATATATCATACTAGGGTTCAAATATTTACTTATAATAATTTATGAATAATATTACTAAAACATAGATAATATTACTCAAACAGAGATAATGATCTATGAGCAATGATAACTAAAAAGACATCATATTGTATCACTTACAGTATTTTCAGCACCTTAATAAAAATATTATAAATAAGTCAAAAGAAAATACTGTGATGATTTAAAATTGATGAAAAAATTGTCGAAAAAGGTTAATATTATTGGGGTTGTGGAAGGATATTTTGAGCATTATTGAAATTATGGGATTTCATTTAGAAAAAAATAAAACAGGGAGTCTTTTGGGAGAAAAAAAAGAGAAAAAAAATGATTTTTTAAAAGAGAAATTACCCCAAAATATTTATGTCATCATTTATAATAACAAAACCAAATACCTAATAGACTTAATCTCACTATAACCTTAATTCTGAGAGTTCACACCTTATCTTTGCCTCTCAGCCATGTGAAGTCCCACGTAATGAGACTTGCTCACCCCCTACCTTTGTCCAATGGCCATGGCCACTTCGCCTGCCCTCACCCAACCATTGCCTTCTCCTCCCACCAGACCACCTCCTGCCACCTCCACGAGGACACCAGCGCCCACTAACAATGGCAGGTTAGAATTGGGGAGGTTGATGCTATCTCTGGGGGACTACGCCTTGAAGCAGAGGAAGAAGACCCCTGAAGAGCATCGAGCACACTACAACTCCGTCATCTCCCTCTGCATCGCGAACAGGGCGCTCCGCGAGGGGCGCCACCTGCGATCCCACATGGCCCGAATAGGGTACACGCCTGGCCTGTTCTTGGACAACCAGTTCATCAACCTGTACGCGCGGTGCGGGGAGCTTGACATGGCCCGGGAGCTGTTCGATGAAATGCCCGAAAGGAATGTGGTGTCCTGGAACGCCCTCATCTCCGGTTACTTCTCCAATGGCCGTCTTCTCGATGCGTTATTCCTCTTCTGCACCATGGTTGAGGCAGGACCTAGCCCCAATCATCTGACTTACTTGACTGCAATCCGAGCTTCGGTCGGCACAGGGAGTCGTGAGCTCGGGAAGCAGATTCATGGGCACCTCATGAAGGCAGGTCTCTTCGCTTGTGTCCAGGTCGGGAACTGTTTGATCAGTATGTACTCAGAGTTTGGAGAACCGGAGAATGCTGAATCAGTGTACAGGAACATGGTTGAGCGAGACGAGGTCTCATGGAATTCCCTGATTGCATTGCATGTCAAAAGCAGGTCTCCTGATGACGCATTGGCTCTTTTAGTGGACATGCAGAAGGAAGGCTTCACTCCAGATGAATTCACATTCGGAAGCTTGCTCTCATTGACGGATGCAAACATCATTACCAAGCTACATGGCCAGATTGCTAAGAGGGGGCTGGCTAACAATGTCTTTGTAGGAAGCGTGCTACTGGATGCCTATGCCAGGTCTGGGAATCCACGAGCTGCAAGCTTAGTCTTCAATTCCATGCAGCTACCGAATGCTGTCACATGGAACTCGGTTATCTCAGCATGCTTCGGGAACAATATGGTGCAAGAAGGTCTGAAACTATTTCGGCAAATGGGTGAGCAGGGTGTGCTGCCAGATGAGTATACTGTCTCCATCCTGCTGAAGGCGGGTGCTACCTGTTTGTCGATAATTGTTGGCAAACAGCTTCATGGACTTGCAATCAAAATGGGATTGCACGCAGATGCCTTGATCGGAAACAGTCTCATTACGATGTATGCGAAACATGAAGAGGTTTCTGACTCCTGGAAAGCTTTCAGTAGTATCACAGAGCCAGATCTTATCTCTTGGAATTCCATTGTCCAATCTCATGTTCAGAATGAGGAGCCTGAACAAGCACTGACACTCTTTGTAGAAATCAAGGGGTCTGGTTTTGAGCCTGATGAATTCAGCTTTGTAGGTGCCTTAGCTGCTTGTGCTTCTCTGGCCTGGTACCGAACTGGAAGAGAAGTTCATGGTGACCTGGTCAAGAGAAGCCTGGCACCAGATGCTTTTATCGGTAGCGCACTTATTGACATGTACGCCAAATCAATGGTCATCTCTGATGCTAGGGAGGTTTTTAACAGAGTTGAACATAAGGACTTGATCACCTGGAATGCGATGATTTCTGGGTTGGCACAAAATGGTTATTTGGATGAAGTACTGAAACTGCTTTACAGGATGAGAGAAGAGAACATCAAGCCAGATAATTTTACCTTTGCCAGTATTTTTGCAGCATGCGCAAATGCCATGGCGATGCAACAGGGAAGACAGGTCCATGGTCTGGTCCTGAAATCAGAACATAAAACAGATGCAGCTGTAGCCAATTCACTTATAACCATGTATTGCAGAGCAGGGAACATAAGGGAAGCAAGAAAGGTTTTCTCTGAGCTTTCCGTCAAGAACGTAATATCTTGGACAGCAATGATTGGAGGTTGTGTGCAGAGTGGTTATTCGAGGGAGGCTCTTGAAATCTTTGAGCAAATGGAGATAGCTGCAGTGAGACCAAATGCCAAAACCTTCATTGCGGTATTGACAGCTTGCAGCTATGCAGGTTTGAGAAGGGAAGCTGGAAAGTTCTTTAAGATGATGGAGACTAAATATGGGATTAGACCTGGATTTAATCACTACTCTTGCATGATTGACATTCTCGGGCGAGCAGGAAAATTAAAGCAAGCAGAAAATTTGATAGAAGGAATGCCTTTCGAACCAGATGCACTAGTATGGAGAATATTGCTGAGTGCTTGCAGAATTCATGGTGATGCTGAAAGAGGAAGGAGGGCCATGGAAAAGATACTGGCCCTTGAACCTGGTGATTCTGCAGCTTATGTGTTGCTCTCTAATTTGTATGCCTCCTTAGGCAACTGGGATGGAGTTGAGGAAGTCCGACAAATGATGAGAGTTAATGGGGTGAAGAAAGAACCAGGAAAAAGTTGGCTTGAGCTAAATGCTAAAGTCCATGAGTTCATGGCAGGTGATTCTTTGCATCCACAAAAAGAAGAAATATGTTT
This sequence comes from Musa acuminata AAA Group, assembly GCF_036884655.1. NCBI lineage: Eukaryota > Viridiplantae > Streptophyta > Magnoliopsida > Zingiberales > Musaceae > Musa > Musa acuminata. The sequence goes on from NC_088340.1 coordinate 37,502,093, forward strand.
GAGGCTGAGAGAGTTGCTCAAACAGATGAAGGATGAAGGATATATTCCTGGTATAGAACATGCTGTAAGATAAGAGGTAATTATGGAATCATTCTGTTAGAATTCTCAGCTATACAGAATCCCTTTGTAGCGGCAACAAAGATGAAGAACCTGCAGGAGATCTTGACTTCTCAGAATTGAAGTTAATGGGGTCATGCATTAGACTGACCACCCAATAATTCATGTTTAATTGATCAAAGTTGTTTGAGAACCACAGAGAAACTTATGATGCACGTTAGAGCTACATTAAAGACAAAAGAACCTCAATTTTCAACTTGAGATCTTGAGAAGGGGAAGATCCAAAGAGAAGCCTGGCAGAAAACTTGTGACAAGTTGGGAAGTGCAAAGAGTCCTAGAACTAAAACTATTTCAAATGTATAGCATAAATTACTAATTTAGTGATCAAAATAATATTGATGAAAAACTAATCATTGTTTTTACAGATTTTACCTTAAAATAATTGGTGGTTGTGGAGTTTTATTGGTTGTACATATTTTTACAAAGACAACAGTTTTTTGTCAATTTATATAAAAGATTCTCTATCTTACATGGATCCTGAGGCTTAAGCTTTTAACTCATGTTTCTGTGATACATGTAAATTGCTATAATACAAGTTTCTATCATACATGTTGGTTGCTATAACTCAAGTCTTGCTTTAGCTTTTACTCATTTTATGCTCTAAGACATTGATCCAAACCTTGGAAACTATCATTTTTGCTAACTTGAGTACACTAGTTTTAGAATTATACTCTTGTGGATGATTCCAGTTCCTTCTTTTGTTCAATATTATCCATTTAATAATTCAATCTCATTAATGGAAACTTTTGTTTCCACAAAAAAGGAAACAACAAAGACATGAATCATGCATATCAAATTGTTGCATCATGAAGTTGCAATAACATTCCAAGAGCAATACAAGGAACCTATGAATCACATCATATCATTCTTCAAAAGATATGACTAAATTAAATTCAAATCATCTAGAAGTATAAATTAGTTTTCTGTTGATTACATAAGAGAGTACTCTCAGAATTTACAAGTAATTAAAGATGAAAAAACTCCTAGTGAAGACCCAAAACAACAAAAGAAAAAGGCATATGAAGAGGAGAAAGATTAAGAAAGTGTTGTTTACTTTTTTATTTGGATAAACTGCTATTTAGAAATTGTGCAGTTTCTTATAACTGTTTACCTCAGAGGCTGCGCAGGAAGACTATGGTGGTGCAGCCGACAGAAGTTGGTGGTGGCTGAGGGTGGTGCGGTGTGGGGGAGCAGTATGAGACTGGCCGGTGGCCGGAGCCCCAGCAGCCGCCTGGTGGTGAAGCGGTGGCCACAAGGCAGTGGCGAGGCTACTAGCTTCCGGCTGTTGCAGCGCATTACTGAGCGATCGCGACTTCTTTTCGTGGAATGAGAAATCTTGACCGTTGAAATGATTGAGATTCGTGACAGATCCCCTGGGGGCAATTGGGTCCCGAAGGACGGTACGAGGCTCGATTGGTCGGTTAACGTTCCGCGGAGGAGTATTAGGGGATTGATGGCGGTGGCGATAGCGAACGCTTTCGGTACTTCCCAACAGCTCCGCCACCGTCCTTCGGGACCTCCCAGCCTACCCCGTTGCCCCTTTGCCGGACGGTGGAGGCTCGCCATCTCTTCCCACGATGAGGCCGTAACGGAGAAACTGTGCCTGCTGGGTGCAGCGGTGGCGTCCCAGTCGGTGGGGAATTCCAGCAAGCAGCTTGCGGGCAAGCGGAGGGTCTTCTTCTTGGACGTGAATCCCTTGTGCTTTGATGGGTCCCGCCCGAGTCTCCGCTCCTTTGCGCGATGGCTCGACCTTTTCTTCTCCGAAGTTAGCCTCCGGGATCCCGTCATCGCCGTAAGCCCAACTGTCTTGCCTAATTCTTGCATAGGAATTATCAAAATTGTAACTTTTAGGGGTGAATGAGGAAAAAAATGCTTCTTTTAAGGTATTGGATGGAGAAGAAGGGAATGAGTATCGGAGGCATCTGTTGCCATCATATAAAGCACACAGGAAGAGATACTTGAGGCAATCGCGGGTATTGCGGAGTGCTCATGATACTTATCAAAGCACCACCGAGTGCAAAGTTATAGACGTTCTCCTGAAGTGCAACGTGCCGGTATGTCGAGAAGGTTCTCTTTTGTTAAATTAGATTGTTAATTTGGGTGCTTATTCAGACTGAGACTGTTGAAGGGACTGTATTTTGAGTTGCCATTTTTATTGTTCATTCAGTCGATTGCAGTTCCATCAGTCACGTAGTTCTCTTAATGGCTCCTCTGGTAGTTTATAGCTTGCTAGTGTAAAGAAAGGAAATTACATAAGTTCGATTAAACTTATCATGATATGAGACCATAATCAAGATTATTGTGTTTTAATTTACTTCTATCCCTAGAATTCTGCTACCAGCAAATTGTTTGCTGCAAAATAATAATTTCCAAGTTTTTAAGCAATGCAGGTAGTCAAAGTTCATGGATATGAGGCAGATGATGTAGTGGCAACATTAACAGATCAAGTTTTAAAAAAGGGAGCACGAGTTGTTATTGGGTCTCCTGATAAAGATTTCAAGCAGTTGATATCTGAAGATGTTCAAATTGTGATGCCCATGCCTGATTTTGGTCGATGGTCTTTCTACACATTGAGACACTACATTGATCAGTACAACTGTGATCCAAGTTCTGATTTGAGCCTTCGTGAGTACAAAATATTACACTGTTTCCATGACATTGCACATGTTCTATGTATTTTATATGTTATGGAGAAAGCTGTTGATGTTTTGTCGTAATAGTCATAACCTGTGATTTCTTTTTTGATATGTATGCTTGACATTGCATTAATGAGGTGGTAATTCATATTAGATGGTGTTCCATCTAGAGGGATCCTAATTTAAATAGCTGGCAAGAGTTGGTTGTCATTTCCCACTGTATTAATAATGAACCTTTTTGTGCAAATCTACAGGAACTTCATTGTGCATTCTTTTCTGTATTTTTATGCTGATCAGTTTATGTGGGCGTGTTCCATGATAAATGGACTTTATAGAGCTTCAACTTATTCTATAAATGCTCTTTTTCACAAATTCTCTTTCTATTATGTTCTTTCCTCAGTGGATAGGTATTGTTTGTTCTTCAGGTAGTTCATGCCACTGTGACAACATTTTTAATCTTTTAGTTCTGTTTTTTTTTCATGTTAATTTATGATGTTGTCTTCACATCTGGAAATAATTATGTACCTCATGTGTGAATTAGCTATGATATTACATATAAGCTCGATTTGATGCTTAATCTTTCTGTCCAACTGTTTCAGCTTTCATAACTTGTTCATTGGTGCTTTACTTCACAAATGAAATTTAACTGTATTTTTCAAAATTTTACCATTCAAGCAGCAATTTATACATGGAACATGTCTTTGCATTTCTCAAACCTCATCCTCACACACACACACACACACACACACACACACACACTTTATATGGGTTCATATTATTGGTAGGTTAACAATCAAAATGAGCATTTACTTGTAACTGTTATTTATTTTTTGACCTTGTGAGCATTTCTATGGTTGATACTGCCAGAAAGTTTTATATCTCTTGTCTGGCTGCTGCTTTTAACATTGTGACCATGAGCATTTTAAGCCCAAATGAAGGTGTTGTTATATCTTTCACTCTCCTAATTGGGCAGTGGGCACTGTAAGCACTGCCTTCCATGGATTGTCAGTGAAAAATGAAAGGTTCCTTTAGCTTGGTCTGTTACTGTATATCTTTGATTAAAGTGGTCAATCTATCTGGATTTGACTTATAAATTCATGTTATCCATCCCATAGCTTATAGCAGAATCACTTGTATGGAGTACCTCATTAAGTGTTCAACTAGATCAATCATCACCACATGGCATTCAGAAGCTGCTTCATGTTACAATGCAACTTTACCTGTCCAAGGTCTTCATCATTATTTACTGTCTAAACTTGTATCCACATAGGGTGTTTCATCGGTGATGAAGTTGATGGTGTTCCTGGGATTCAGCAGTTGGTTCCTGGATTTGGTCGCAAGACAGCCCTCAAACTCTTGAAGAAACACGGCTCTTTAGAAGATTTACTTAGTGCAGCTGCAATAAGAACAGTAGGCAAAGACTATGCACAAAATGCACTCACAAAATATGCTGATTATCTGAGAAGAAATTATAAGGTTCTTAGCCTAAGGAGGTATGAGTTTACGGAAATGTCCTAGATGGAATAAATGCTATCTGGCTTTGTAATCACATGATAGTTTGTTAACCAGTTAAAAAGATATGCATAAACCTTATGCATGGTTATGAAAAGTAATTGATGTCAATGACTTTGTTTTTGTTTAGGGATGTTAATGTTCAGCTTCAAGATGATTGGTTATCAGAAAGAAACACTAGCAATGACTTGGTAATCTTGTCAAACTTTCTCAGAAAGTTGGGGGAAAGGCCTGAAGGCCAGAAGCTAAATAACAGGCATGTCTTTTTTTAATCTTATCTTCCAAAAGTGATGAGGTTTCCTTTAAGTTGATTTTTCCTAACTTGGTTGTGGTTTTCCCAATGCTAAAGACTAAAGTAAATTTAATGTGTATAACAACATGATTATTTGATAATTGTTATCATAATTTTATCTTTTAGCATTTAATTAAGTTCATAAAACAAGAAATTTCTTTGCTCTTAATAATATAAATGAGTGGCTCTTCTGGAAAAGGTTAAGATTTCTTTCCATTTTGTTTCATTAGTTAAGGGATGTTGTATCTTTTTTAATCACTTTAATTTAGTTTAATATCTTCTCCCTCAACATTTTTCCTCTACTACCTTCTCACTTCCACACCTTTGTTACTGTATCATTTTCTTCTTTCATGACATATTATTCTAAGACTTAGTAGTACAGAACAGTATATCCCATTTATAGATTATATTAAGAAATAAAAACCCTTTAATAGCCATCATAGAATTGGAAGAAAAAAAAACAAAAACAAAACCTAAGTTGACATTTTGTGTAGATTGTTGGAGATCAGCATACTGAGGGAATTCGCCAGCCAATCAAGCTGTGGATCAAAAAGTAATCCTTGACATCTAGGGTATATTTTAGTTAGATAGTGAGTGAACCATGATGCCATCATAATGTGGCTCTTCTCTAAACTGGATGACTAGGGCTTTAGTCATAGAAATAACCTTTTTGCTTAAAGGGGTAAGACTACAAAGTTTGATCCTTCCTGGTACCCCATATTGGTAATAGTCTTGTGCAATGGTCCTTTTTGGTAGGATATCCACATAACTGTCTGTGTAGAGAATGGAAATGAGTACATTTTTTCATATGACCTATGAGTTATTAGATGTCCTGATGATAACATGAGAAATGATACAACAATTGGCAGCACTTATGGCTTCTATGGTACAAAGAGTCTTTGAATGAGTACATTGATAGTATACTGAAGGTTCTTATATTTTTAAAAGGATGAAAGTCTGTTCTTTTTTGTTGTTAGTTGGGTCTTGGAACTTTGTTGAAAAACATATTGTTCTGATTGTTTGTGACATTACCATTACTGGACTTCAATGCCACTGGGATCCATTTACATTAGGAGTAGTTTAAGAATATGCTTTCCAGATTGTTATTAAGTAGGAGGAAGAGTATGGATGAGTAACAGGGGACGTAGAAAATTGTATTCTGCCATTCCTTGTGTTTAATTAAGTATACCGAAAGAAAGTCTGATTCTATATTTAAGCACATTCATAGCTATTTCTTAGGAAAATTCTTCTTTCTATGTATCATGCATCTTCTAAACTTAATTATATGAGCTAAAATATATGAGAAGTAATAATTATTCATCCTAAAGTTTTGAGCATCCATTCTTTTGTAACCCTTGATGCATGTAATGCATGATGAATGCCACAATTGTGAAGAAGTTTGACATGTTTATTTCCTCTGTAATACTTCATCCCACATTTTTTTAACATATGATAGAATTATTACATGTGATGCATGTAATCCTTGATGAATGCCACAATTGTGGAGAAGTTTGACGTGTTCTCTAAATGTCAAATCCTGTGAGACACCATCAGTGCAGTGCAAGCTTTCTTATTTCAGATGCCAACTCTGATGAGCCTTTTCTGCTAATGATGGTGTTAGAATTTGTATGATAAAAAGAATGACACTTTTGCAGATATTATGGTTCTGCCTTTTGGTGATCATGTTTTCGTAAATAAATTTGATGATGATATCTTTCTTCTCTATGCTTTTCTCAGTGAAAATTATTGGCTATGAGTAAAAGGTTGATCAATTTTCATAAAGGTCTAACTTCTTGGTAATTATTGACTTTTGCTACTAGAGAAAGAAGCAAATCCTTTGAGAGCAGAATCTCAAAGGGTGATCGATCTGTATATCTCGGTGATGGTTGAGGACGACAACTGCTTGACCAAGCAGATATTTTGTTTGGTTTCCAGCCTAAAGGAAATAGCTATTCATGCATTGGTAAGAAATTGATAGTTCGTTGCTTACATCGTCTTTCCTTTTTTATTTGTTTATCCATTTTGTTGTCATAATCTTTAAATGGAACATGACAACAGCATCAATGATGTCTTTATGCTGCCTTCTTCACCGAGATTATACCTCAAAGGGAGAGTTGTATCAGGTTGTGCTTCATGCCTATATATGAACTTTTTTTGCATTTCTGCACCATTGACCATGTCCGTAACATCATCTGCCTTCCCTGACCACTAGTGGAATGACACACGGTGGGCCTCTGCGACAAAGCATATGCGGAAATTATTTAGCCTATATTCATATACTGCACAGTGTTCAAAGGGTTCAAACTGTGGAGCCCAACTAAGACATCTGCCCTCAGGACTGCTTGCAGAGGTAGTCTGAAGTGGTTTAGCTGTCCTTGAATACTAATTCTTTGAAATGGACCAGAATTATTTTGCTTTGTGGTTACTTCCTCAGAAAGAACATTTCTATAAATCTTTTTTAATTATGTAGACTGGCCCAGGATCGAATTATTATTGATGATTAAGGAGTTAAATTGCTGATGATGTGGTAGGAAGATGAGTGGAAGTGATTAATGTTTGGGATGTTTGTGTTGGTCATCCAGAATGAATGTATCCATTTCACATGAAAATTGCTGCAAAAACAAGATTGTTTTCTTGTCTTAATAAGGTCAACACTTACTGTGATGTGCTCTGTCAAATGATGCATATTTTTTTGTAGGTTCCTTGTTGATTAATTAAATGTTGTACACAATATTATGGATCTGATTGGTTGATAAACATACTATGTGCTGGTCGTTGGTGTTGACCATATGCATACATATTTTTAGTGATTGTGTTCACTAATTTTGAACTTGCAAAATCCTGTCATTTTCCTGGAAATGATCAAATTTGGTTCAAAATAGTGTTTGAGATTAGTTTCTTAGTTCTGATCTGCAAGGTCCAGACATGCTATCTAGATATTGTAGGGTAGAACGTGTCATAGTTCTTCAGTAAGATTAAACCTGTATATCCTTGATACAATGGTGAAGTCGATAGGGCACAGAACATGTCATAGTGCTTTGGTAAGACTAAACCAGTCTATCCTCGATACAGTGATGAAGTCAATATAAGCTCAATTTATGGGGCATAATCTCAAGTACAATGATAAAATCTTACTATCGGAAGTTTTTTCTCATGTTGTTTTTGAGATGCAACATTATATCTATATATAGAGGATGTTTTTGAGATGCAAACCTTGATATTCACAAAAGAGCAACCTTATCATTGTGCAGGTGCTAAAGTTTAATAAGATGACACTACTGGATCAGATGATAGGTGGAATCTGAACACTGATGAGGCTTGTTCCTTGTACTGACTCAATTCCTGGTGAGTATCCATGCAACATGTGCAAGCTCTTGAACAGAATAAATGATGGTCATTCTACTTTACATCGGAAAGACTCCATGTGTAAGCATTTATTCACTACCTGAATGGCTGAATTACCTTACTCTGAAAAAAAAAGAGTTATGAAAATAAAGTTAAACTACCTGAAGGACTTGAATTTAGTTTGCCACTGGATTTGTTCAAGCAATTTTGAGTGGCACAATATCTACCAGCTGAATTGTAGCCTCTTGGCAACAGGTGAAAGCCACATGAGGTGTTTTCACTTTCTTGTCTTCAGTTCCAACTCTTGAGACACATCACATGAACTGGCAGATCTCAGAAATGTGGAGCTTTAGTTCTGCTCGGAGCTCAAACAAGCAGAATCATGTTCTTTGAGCTTATAAGAGGACATGAAGGTGAGGTTTGTCCCAAATCATTTAAAGCAGTGTACTGATCTGGACATGGAAGAGTTCCAGGTTGGTGTAGAATGAGCAACTTGGTGACTTGAATTAACATTGAATTCCTAAGTAGTGTCAGAGATTTTAGCAGCTCCTTGTGATGTACACAGCTTACAAAAAAGATTTCCTGAGGTATATACACAAAAAAAGACAACTCCATTTTATGTTGAAGGAACTATATACCAATCAGAGAAACAAAAGGATAAGAGCTATCTTTTGTTCCCAATCTGATCACTTCAAAGCAAAGGTCATAATGTGTATGAAACACAGAAAACGACTGCTAATCAAAATTCTTCTGCAGTTATTTATTTAAGGATATGGCAGGAGCTAATTAGTTAGATCTCTTTGGTATCTCCGTTTTTATAATTAAAAAAAAAATATTAAAAATTTTATAATTATAAAAGTGAAACATCTAACTTCATTTATTCTAACGTCGTTGATTTTACTAACGAACATAAAAACAAAAGATAAAAAGATAATTTTAATATTTTAGTTGGTGGTAGTGGACGACGTCGATGGTGGTGGATGATGATGCCACTGAGGCCACGAGTAACTGTTGTGGATGAGGAGAGCGACGAGGTGAGAGGTGAGGGCCACTCTACATATGCATCGGTGTTGATACAATTGTTGAGCAACGAAAGAGTTGCTCGACATCTGCATCAATGATATTTTTATTGCTCGACAATTATGTCAATGCTAGATGTAGAGCAACGAAATGGCCACTCGAGTGGTTATTGTGGATGAGAAGGGCGACAACGAGAGATGAGAGTCACTCTGCATCTGGTCGGCGTCGACACAAATACAAAGCAGCCCTCACCTCTCGTCGTCACTCCCCTCATTTACAACATCCTCCCGAGCAATCCTTTCGTCACTCTCTATCTATGTTAGTGTCAACATAATTGTCGAGCGATGAAAGGACCGTTCGGTAACTATGTTAGTGTCGACATAAATGCAAAGCAGTCTTCATCTCTCGTCACTGTTTTTCTTATCCACAACAGTTACTTGTGGCCCCCAACAATGTCATCGTTTATCACCGTTAACTTAAACGTTAAAATCATCTTTTTGCTCTTTGTTTCACTTTTTATAAATATAGGGATTCCAATATAATTTTTTTAAGTATAAAAACTAAAATACTAAGGAGGTATGGGGTAATATATAATTAGTCCACGTGACAGAAACAATGATTAATACATTAACTGATGGCACAAATTAATTTGAACTAAAGTATCTTGCTTTTTTTTTTTCCAGTTTAATCAAATCAATAGGTGTTCTAAACCTGATTAACTTGAATAAGAAACCATTTATTGTAGGGATTATATTTATCCTCCAACTTCCTCTTAATTGTGGAATCAGGACTTCAGACTTCAAATGCTAACTTCAGTAGGTTATGATGGAAGCAAGGCAAGAGCAGAAGTTTGCTAACAAATTCTTCGAGTTGTTCTCTTTAATTTCTTCTTTAATCCACCTGTTCTTTTCAGCTTCGTGCACCATACAAAACTAGTGAAGGATATCACCAGAAGATTGAATTCTTGAAGAATCTCCCACAACTACCAGCATCATACTTGTCTACCAGAGACATGGTTTTCATTTGTTGATGACATCAGAAAAAGCAGAGAACAAAGCCTTGTGCTGTCCAAATCACTGGCTACGGAATGGTAGAATTGAGATAACCTTACAGATGGAAGAATAAACTCAGCCATGTCCAACTTGCTTCATTAACACACTCATGTTTCCTGCCAATGACAGCTTCAAGCCTTTTAGCAACAGAGGGCAAATGAGAGGTCACACATGCAACCAAGTCTTTTAGCAAACATAGGATTCATATATGTACACTGTCTTTCTCCTTGTCCCCATCACAAAGTGGCACCTTCTCTTTGACAGGAACAAGGAGGCCAATCCCTCTTGTTTGTGTTTGTTCCTGCTGTTCTGTGAACTGGAAATGGCAAGCCAGTGTGGAAGACCAAATGGTAGCTAGCAGACCAGAAATATTTGTAGAACTTGTCAGGATCACACCGGCAGATGAGACACAATGTATCAATCAAAAGACAAGTTCAGCATTTAGGATGCAAGTTTGGTGTTTACAGGTTGATGATAAGCAGCAATAACCCCTCTTCCAGTTTTTGAGCTCAAGAACTAATGTCTCATGAACTGTCTTAGAAACCAACACAGCCAAGTTTATGTGATCAAACAAAACCAGCACATACAAACCAATTAAGCAGCAGCTCTTTAGGTGGAGCTCTTCACCTTGTATCTGTAAAGGAGCTTCTTCTTCTTGGATGTCAGGTTTCCGATGTCGAGGACGACCTTACCGGGTTCACTGATCTTGAAAGAGCTTCTGATTACTGGCTCGTCGTCGGCGACCAACTTCCTAGTCTTCTGCACGATGACCGTGTATCCGTTCTCCGCGTTCGGCCTGAACTCAGCACCATAGCCCACCTCCCATCCCAGAACTCGGAGTTCCCAGACAAGAAGGCATGTCTGCCAAATTGCATACGAGGTGTTATCTCAATCAATCATATGATCCTAAAGAGAACATAAATCTACCTCAGTAGTCGGTATCTCTATGGATTCCTTGGATGAAGGCCCAATGGTGACATCGACAACAGCCTCAGCCGAGGTGAAATCGGGGTCATTGTCTCTGCTGAGGCCTCCAAATGCAACTGGGACCTGCTCAGGTGCTATGTATCTGCACCAACAACATGAACAATCAAGAGAAGCTCACACCCTACAGGGTCTGAGACATTCTTTATTGACAGACTTGAAGAGTGTCTCAGCTGATTTGGATGGCCCGGCGAAGACGAACTTGCTTGTGGTCCTCTGTGTGAAGAACGGGCTCATCATTCTACTGACAGCCAAGTACCACCATGGAACATTGATGAACACCTGACAATTCGGCACCCATACATTCGATTCACAAGCAGATATGCTCGACATAACAGAGGGTATGATAAAGATGTGATTTTTATGCTAATATGGAGTTACCTTCTTGGCGATGAACTCAGGATAGTTGTCCTGGAGCAGGGCGACGGCCTGCTTCGTGACCTGCCGATGCTTCCCGGGGCGGGGCGAGTTCTTGATATCAGTCACCTGGACCATGGAGGAGATCCCACCGGGAGTGAAGTCCAAGCGCTCCCTAATGCCCTTCTCCAGATACTGGATCCTCCATTTGAGGAACCTTTGCCTCTTCTCCGCGTCGCCGAAGACCTTCTCGTAGAGCTGCTTATTGTGGAACTCGCCGTAGATGTTGTAGCACACGGGGTGACGCTCCTTGTCGACGCCGTGCGTGTAGAACACCTTGTCCAGCTCCGGCAGGCCGAGGTCCTCCTCGAGGAGCGCCTCGATGCCGAACTGCTTCCTCCAGATGACGGCGTCCTTGAGCATGGCCAGGGCGTCCTTCACCTTGAAGTCACGGGCGCGGAGGAACTTGAGAAGGACGGTGTCGCTCTTCTCGTCACCGACGAGAGGGACGCCCCAGATGAACACCTCCTCTGGATGCGCCACTGGAGCTGTGGCAAGGGCCTCAGCGGATGGCTCCTTCGCTGCCTCCTCTACTGCAGGAGGGCCCTCCTCGGCGGCCGGAGGCAGACCAGAAACGGGAACAACAGTTTCCTCGATGGCTTCCACAGCCTTAGCGCCGTCCTCATCCCCCGCAGAGGCTGGCGGACGGGGAGGCAAAGCTTCCTCCTTTACCGGTGCAGCGGGCTCCTCTACCACCTCCGGAGCGGGTTCGGGCAGCTTGGGAGGTTCTTCAGACAGCGTCTTCGGTTCGTCGGCAGAACCAGCGGTGACAACTTCCGCGGGCTTGCCTTCCTTCTCATCCTTCTCGACCGGGGGCTGCACATCCGCCGGGGCGGCGGGAGCGGGGGCAGGCGGAGGCGGGCTGAACTCGTTATTGGCAAGAGCAGCCTGCACGAGCTGCTTAAGCTCGTCAAGGGCCTTCTTTTGGCGGTCCACGAGGTCGGCAACAACGTTGCTCTCCTCCTTGAAAGAGGCGGACTGCGGCACGGTGGTGGCGGCGGCGGCGTCAGCGGGCGGCGCAACCTCCGCGGCCTCTGTCTTCTTCTCTTCAGTCTCCACCTTCTTTGGTTCCGCCGTTGCGGGCGGCGCAACCTCGTCGGTCTCTGTCTTCTTCTCTTCAGCCCCCGCCTTCTTTAGCTCCTCCGTCGCGGTCGGCTCAGCTTCGGTGGCCATGGGCTGGGTTTCTTCGGTCATTGGGATCCAAAGGAACAATATCTACGTGTGTATATATGTACACAGAGAAGAAGAAGAAGAACAAGAAGTAGGAAGAGCAAAGATGGAGGGATAGGAGGAAGAGAATATATAGCAAGGATCGAGAGGGAGAAGAAAGAGATGTCGAAAGAGGAAGAGCTACAGCACACTGTCAAGGCTGAGGAGGCAGTTCAACGCTACACCTGTCCGTGGGGGTCCATCTTAACATGAAAATTATCTTACAAACATATACATAATTCCCCATGATATTGACATCATCCAAGTAATTAAGTCTTATCAACATTATTTCATCAAATGAAATATAATTACTTAATCAAATAATTTAAGACCATGCAACAAACTAGAGAAAAAAAAAACATTGGATTTTTTTTTTGTTTACTGGTATAAGTAGATTAGTTATATTAACATCCATATTATCTCTATTATTACTAAAGTGAAACATTTATATTTTTTTACTTTAACATTATCAATTTTATCAATAAAAATACGAAAATAAAGGATAAAAATAAAATTTTGACGGATAGTGTTACGGTAAATAACTTTTTTAGCCGTGACCTCGGGGTCGACGCGGTTGGTTCAGGGCTCCAAATGGCTGGGATCAGACGTGGCTTCCCTTGGGATCTTGTGGTGGCCGATGTAGGGGATATGACTGGAAAGTTCCGCGACGCCGAGTAGGGTCAGCTTCAGTCGAGTGCCTGCACACAGGTCGGGTCGGTAGCTCGGCCCGACCCCTCCGACGATCAAGTCAATGATTCGGAGTGGAGTTTTGAGTGAGATCGTGTTCCTCCTTGCCCGTTGGGAGCCAGGGGGTATTTGTAAGTGGGTTTGGTGTTACCTGATGTGCCATCCTACTAGAGGCAGGGTCGTACCTCTGATGGTGTCTGTCGTCGTCATGGGCGTTGCGTGGAAGGTCGAGCTGCCGCAGGGTATGGGAAGTGTCAATCGACGCCTTCCCCTGCCTCGGCTGGTCATGAGGGATCAACCGATGAGGTCGTTTGGGTACGGTGGGTGTGGGTGCACGTTATGTCGGTGTTACTGCTCGCTCCCTGGGGTAGTGTGCCGCACAGGGATATCTGACATGGGGGGGGGTATTACGTCAAATCCGGTGTGTTATGTCAAATCCGTTTTTACCCCTATCAGATAGTGTCGATGGTGGCTGACGATGACATCGATGGGGGGTCATGAATAACTGTTGTGGATGAGGAGAGCGATGACGAAGGGTGAGAGCCACTCTGCAGCTGTGTTGGCATCAATGCAATTGTTGAGCAACAAAAGAGCCGCTCGACATATGTATCAGTAGTGATAGAGGTGCAGCTTACCAGTTGTGTTTGCGTCTACGTAGATGTAAAGTGATCCTCACCTCTAACTATCTCTCTTTTTATCCACGATAGTCACCCATGATCCCCAACGATATAACCATCTATCATCGTCGGTCAAAACATTAAAATTATTTTTTAGTCTTTTGTTTTCATGTTTTCATTAGTAAAATCGATGTTATTATAATAAATGAACATAGATATTTTACTTTTGTAATTATAGAGATATAAATATAATTTTTTAAAATATAGGGATCGAGATACTAAAGGTAATTAACTACATATAATAATATATAATTAGCCCACAAATACATTTCATAAAGTTTCATATCTCAGCCTTGCATACTAGTAAGTTTGTCCGTCGTAGGGGCGTAATTTAGTCGGATCCATTTCAAATCTGAATCTGTATATGGATTTGATTCGGGTAACTGGACTTTAATTCACACTATGTGATCAATCCATACATGCGATATTGATTGGGTAAGTGGGTTATTAGATCCATTGCCACTCGTCTTATAGTGAGTTCGACCTTTCAGCCACTCGACTATAAAATAGCAAATAACCTGTGCAATAAACTTTTATTTCTTATAATTTATTTATGTCATAAATAAAAGTATAAATCTTATATATATATATATATATATATATATATATATAAACAAGAGCATACGAGCTTGTCTCATGGACATGTGACTATCGCCATGAAGAGGTGAGGCGAGGCAGGCAACAGTCGACCAACGTTTCCATTGAGGCCAAGTGAAACGGGTCGGATCTTTTTCGGATCCATCTGTTTGAGATAAATTAGGTTTAAAACGAGTACGATTATTTTCTAAATGAGAATTGAAATCAAATATAATATGTAAATAGCAAACATTTTATAATTCACTTAAGTCGGATTGATATATTCATTTATCGAATGTATGAGATAGAAGAATAGATTTTTTATGTACTTTATTAGTCTCAATTCGAAAATGAATGAATTGAAATCAACAATAGATTATGACAAATATTTGATAGAAATTAGATTGGGATAACTCAGCTCCATGCAATGTGTATGTTCATCTTTGGGCACCAACTAATTTAGAGTTTAATGCCCTCCAGAAACAGAATGCAAATTATTGAACTGTACATGGGATTGTAGCTCAAAAGAGGACTAGCAATCATTAAATGTTGCACTAAATAGGTAAAGATTTGGATTCAGATAATGATGGTGATATAAAACTAATGCTTTCAAGCAATCTCCAGCTATCTATGATGAAATTATGCTGGAATCCAACACAATATTTTCATAGTCTTCTCCATCTGTCTTTTACATCCTTTATAAGGCATCCTATGAGCATTCTAGAGAGAGAAACTCCCACAACAACAGATGTGAGACCCACAAAAGTTCTTTAAGTATCTATATAACATGTATCTATCATTATCTTTCCATCCATTGAGTGACTAAGAGGTTGGAGATAGCTGCCCTGAAGAAAAAGTTGAAGCTGGTGGTGGAAGTTGCAAAGCTGGCAGTGGCCTCTAAGGTCATGATACTTTTGAGATACTGATTCTTTTGGTGACTTCAATGACAGCATGCATCATATAAGAGGAGCAATCCAGTTGTTCCATTTGTTGAAGTAGTCTGAGTTTTGATAAAAGCTGTGCTGAAGTAACTCAATTTTACCAAGCCAAATGCTTCATACAAGTCTCAATCTAGAAGAACACCATGCTCCCTTCTCCACTTGCAGAATTGAATCAAGTTGTCTGCAGTCACGAAACATTCACCAGTTTCTGTAAGAAAATCTCAGTATTAACAAAAGTCATTTGTATGGTAATTGTTTCACTTGTTGTAGAAGAAGCTGGGATTGAGATAAAGATCTTTGATGAAGCAATCCATTTTACCAATCCAAATGCTTTATATATGTCTAAATTTAGAAGAACACCATGCTCCCTTCTGCATTTGCAGAATCGAATCAGGTTGGCATTAGTCATGAAACATTCACCAATTCCTGTAAGAAAATCTCAATTGTAGCATCAGCTATTTGTATGGTAATTGTTTCACTTGTTGCAGAAGAATTCTGGGATTGTGATAAGATCTGTGATGAAGAAACCCATTTTACCAATTCAAATGCTTTATATAATTCTAAATTTAGAAGAACACCATGCTCCCTTCTCCATTTGCAGAACTGAATCAGGTTGTCTGTAGTCATGAAACATTCACCAATTCCTGTGAGAAAACTTCAACAGTAACACCAGTCATTTGTACGGTCACGTAAGGATTTGGATTTCTTCGAACTTCTTCGTGTATGAGATGGAGTAATTGGTTAGACTACCACTGTAAAAGAAGGGAAAGACTAAACGCTCGCTATATGAACAATGATGGAAAGAAGAGATAACTTGTTATGCTATAACCAGTTATATCTCTCTTACTGTACTGGAGCAATCTTACTGAAATCTAAGCCTCTTTGTCAGATGTATCAAAACCTGCAAAATCCAATGGAAATGAATCATTATAGTCTGGCAAGAGAATAAGAAACAAAGTTCTTACTCTTCTTTAAAATCTCTACATAATTGAAGAATGTAGTCTGAGCATCATCAGCTACCAAGATTGGTAGAGAAAGGAGAGAGCATTGCTAAAGAATGGCAATAATTGTCAGCATCTGAGAAGTTCTGTGCCGAACATGTTAATAGTGGCAGGGGAATACACATTATCCCAAAAAAAAATGTATGATACACAGACAAAAACATAAAAGCAAAAAACTATATGTAGGTTTTTTTGGCCAAAAATATACAAAAGCTTATAATATCTGCTTATTTATCTCCTTCCACCTTCCATTGGACTTTGTGCTCGTTCAATCATACTCTATATTGCAGTTCTAAACAATTTAGCCTTTGAGCTAATGCTAACAGTCAATCTTCCAAGAGATCATTCAACAGTCACAAATTACCAATATATACTTGAATTCGAATCAAACATGAAATACAAGAGAAATAGCAGCTTGTTGTACAGAAAACCAATTTCCCGCTAGTGATACATAATCTAGTTCTTGCTTACGAGCAAATTATCATGCAACCAATTCCTCATGATGGCAAATGCATCCTCTGCAGCTTGATCATCTTCCTCGGATTCTGGTTGATGAGCAAACCCATGACCTCTCCCATGATAGATTACAACCTTTGAACTTTGAATATTCTTCTCGATCTGATGCAAGGTGTTGACAGGACAAAAGGGGTCATTATCCCCACAAATAAACAAGACTGGAACATTGATGTTGCTCCCTTTGGAGGGGTCTATGTTAGCTCCATAGAAGCAGATACCAGTGCCAAAATATGCCTGCTCATCACGAGCCAAGGCCTTAATTAAATGTCCACCACCAAAGCAGAAGCCAATTATGCCAAGCTTTTTTGATATTCCAGCTGCCATGAATTCATCGATCATCCACTTTGCACATGTGTCAATGTCTCTGGCCACCCTTTCTGATAATTGTTCAGATAACCAATGCTCATATCTGTCAACTGTCCAGCCTTTCTTCCATGGATTCCCACGAAACAAGTCAGGGACCAAAACACTGAAAGCATATTGTGCAAAAATTATTTAAAGCCATGCATTGTCAGGAATGAGAATGACATGAAGAGCAGCTAAAAAAGATGGCATTGGTACATGTTTTACAAAAATTGCTGAAGTAATTGGAGCTTTGTATTTCCAACATCATGTATGAATGCTTGGCCTAGGAGAATTTGGCAAAGACTCTGAAATTCATATGCAAGGCATAAGCCATATGGCCAATGGTTGAAAAGTCCTCACTATATTTCTATTTTGATGTTGACTCATAACCTAAGTGCCTTAAACTTTTGGGTTGATATTGAGAATATATGCATATATATGCCCCTTGCTAGCTAGTCGTTTGGGCTTGGATCTCTCCCTAACAGGTGATGCCAGAGCCAAGAACCAGTCTCATTTGGCTACATGTGGCATAAGCTAAGGATTAGTCCCATGTGGTGGCTAATGTGGCATATGCTAGGAAGAAGCTATGTGTCAGTCTCATATGAAAAAGGTTTCACATGTACGGGAGAGACAAAACACTTATACATGAGGTGGAAGATTTTGAAAATTTTTGTGCAAGGCATAATGAAAAGACTCAGGTTAAGTTATATGTGATTGATAAGTCAGACTAATATATTGGTCTTCAGTCACAACTAAGAATTAATTTGGCATTTTCAGTGAACTTAATTTTCAAAATAATGGACATAAGAGTGAATATAG
The DNA here is from genome assembly GCF_036884655.1 of Musa acuminata AAA Group. Classification (NCBI taxonomy): domain Eukaryota; kingdom Viridiplantae; phylum Streptophyta; class Magnoliopsida; order Zingiberales; family Musaceae; genus Musa; species Musa acuminata. The sequence goes on from NC_088340.1 coordinate 37,520,239, forward strand.
CACTGGTTTCAAGCATTGCATAAAACAGAGTAATAACAGGAAGTTGACAACCTAGTTATTAGAAAACGAGTAGCGTCCAGGTCTGATCTCATAAGTGCGACTGAACTCTATGTTTTGATAGTATGATTAATTTTGTCTGAAATATTGACGATGAATTCTAAAAAGAACTTTTGCATAAAACATGTGGTAAACAAGACAGCCAAACAAGTACATTAAATTACAAATAGCTAACAAATAAGATGACTTTCTTAAGCATTCACAAACTTTAAGCCATTGATCAGCTAAGTCCTACTAACAAATAGTAGGAAACAATGAAAAAGAAATTTGAATGCTCTTACTATAACTAAAGATATTGTCTTGCATAGAGTTCAACAGAGAAGAAGATCCATGTAACCGAACCAAAATAATTAGGAAATTATGGCTAGACTTAGGCACGAGTTAAAATAAGTGCTTAATGCTTTAATAAGTAGAGCCTGCTCCGATCTAGTTTTTAGTAGGACTCAATTGAGATGACTTTGGGTAGATTAAATCACCAAACTTTTAACCGCTATGCTTGATACACTGCATGATCTGCTGATTCAGAGGATAAGAAAGACAACTTATTCTCTATAATCTTAACAATGGCAGAAATTTCTGCAAAATCTCATCATAGTCTTCTATGAATTTCGCCCAATATATTCTTTTCTTGTCCATGATAATTTCGAAGAAGGAGATAAGGAATTTTGGCAAATCATGTAAACTTAGTAAATGATAGGATAGGACTCATCTGTTCCTGGTTCAGAAGTATCTTGGAAAGATTATGCTGCATTTCACTGATTGTAAGAGCTTGGGGCATGTGGGTAATATAACTTATGTTTTGGTATTTCAATATTTAGGGGAGATGTTTGGCAGATTATATCAAACTCCAATTAGGTTGATGTTTGGTGATTAATAAAACAACTTTTCTCAGGATAATCTCATTGGAAAGTACCTATTGATTAGCTTTACTCTTAGTCTTCTTGCTGCCTCTAGTCGGATACCATTTTAGAGAAGGGGGCACAATATGCTCTATGCCAGTATAGTGACAACCATGACGCAGCTAAAACGGCACATTAACATTTAGAAGCACCAAAATGCACTGATGAGAATGCGAAAGAAAAAAAAAAAGACAGTTGATATATGAAATATGAAGCATTAAGTTATAAATCGGAGACATACTTGAAACCATGGCAAGCCACTTGATATGCAAAGTCCCTTGTAGGTGGATATTCAAAACCACATACATCGGACAAAAGCAGCACGCCTGTTCCATTGTTATTCTTGACTGCCTTCAATAAGTATGCAGAAATACTGTCCTGATCCTCCCCTATAACAAGATCAACTCCACTGACGAGTTCACATGTTTCATCATCAAGATCATCCTCCAATTTCACTTGGCTGCACAACAGCTTCCCAGTTGCATTTCGTCTAATATGCATGCCTCTACGACGATACAAGTCACATCCTCTGGACCGAAACTGAAATGTTACAATCAGAAGATGGATACTAATATTTCCAGAATATTAAGTGCTACACAGAATATATCCAGATATCTACCTGCTTAAACATCCCCAGTAGTGACATGAAAACATTAGAAACATAAGCAAACCAGATATTAAATGATAATTTCTGCAAGACACCATTTCACTTTGAAAATTAATTTTTCATGTCATTTTGTCAAGATTGCTACTGAAACCACATACAAGATACGAGTGCTGAACAAAGTGGGATTTCTTCCCATCAACACAAAGATTCCAAGGCTAGCATAAGAATTACTCTTCTTTGACCTACGTGCTCCAAATTTCAGCATTATGTTCCTTTGCTTGTTCATTCACAGAATCTGTAAATTACGCAGATAAAACCAAGCGCCAAAGAATTAACTATGGGACAGCAAAGAGCCAAGGGACAAAGCTTGAAGCATGCTCGCAAGCAAGACATACAAATAGGGTCACATATGTACCTCCAAAAAGAAAAAAACCTTTTACTGGAATCAGCACAGACATAATAAAGATTGCCATCGCATTTCACAAAAGGACTAGCCAGGACAGTAAGGACAAGGCAAGCTGCACGCCAAAGACGAATAAAGTTCCCAGCTTTGGAAGAAAAATCCGAACTTTACATGAAACAACGAGGCAATCAACACCAAACAGCAGGACACACAAGGAAAGCATCATTAAAGAATGGCGTCGCGGGGTTTGGCTTACAGAGGTGGGCAGGAGATCACCAAAGATAAGCGGCCGACGAAGAGCACGACGGAGCCGAGGTGGGACACCGGCGCTGGTTCGGCGTCGCCGGAGGGTGCATTCGGGAGGACGGAAGGGGAGAAGGACTGCAGCGGCGTCCATCCGCGTGCGGGGGAGTAAGGCCTTCGGGCTTCGGAGTGGATACAGCAGCAGGAAAGGAGGAATCTTTGGTAATAAGCCGAGAAATATGAGCCTCCAACTCAGATATTTCTTCCCAATATAAGCCGCCAATTTTAGATATTTGATGATCTTCATGGGCTTTAGCATGATGATGGGCTAAGTGTGTTACGTGGCAAGATCAGGGATTCAAATTAGTCCTGATCGTGATTTCAAAACAGTCGATTTCGATTTTAATTTTGTAATTAAAAACTAGAACAGAAGGATTTCAATTCTGGTTCGAATCGTAAATATTTTTTAATTAAAATTATTTAAAATATAAAATTTATAATTTTATATCTAAATTGTAACAAATAGATGTATAATTATAATGAGTATAATAATATTTTTTTTAAAATAATATTAAAAATAAAATTTTTAATTTTTAATCAAACTAAAACTACCTTTATGAAAATTTGAACCAAAGTTTGGTGGTTTTGTTAAAGGTTTTAGAAGAAATGTATAGAAGGAATTTTTTTCAAAAAAAATTACAAATTTTATTTTTAAATCAAATTAAATTAATATAAAAAAAATTATTAATAACAAACTTTAACTTTTTTTTGTTTTCGGTAGATAAAACACAAAAATCCTCCTCATGACAAGTGAAATCAATCAATTGCGCTGCTTTTACACTTCCATGATCTCTCCCATGACCTCTGTCATGCCTCCTGCCACTCTGCATTTGACAGCACCAAACCCTGTTGACGAACATGGCACATCAAGAACAACTTCGTCTTTGCAGAGGACCCCTCCTCCTGTGCTTGCTGCTGTCTTTTATTTCTGCATCACCGAATGAACAGTAATGAAAGGATGGCAAGAGAAGTGACATCCCAACTTGATGAAACGTCATGTTTCTCTCATTGTGTTGTTGATGAGATTGTATATTATGATCCAGCATGTGCATTAGGCATATAGAATTCCTGGAATGAGAAGGAACAGCCTTGTCTTGCTGAGAACATCTCAATATATACATAGAAAATGCAGAGTGAAGACCGGAAACGATATTGCTGCGGACTTATTAGAACAGAAGAAGCCACATGGTTGCAGAAGAGAAGCTTCTTTCATCAACCACTCATGTGCTGGATTCTCATCCACTTTCCGATTCTTATTGCTGTGAACGTCCGGAGAAAGAGAAGGAAAAGGAAGGGTGGTAGGTGCCAAAAAGCTCCCTCAGATCCTTCTCACTGGAGGCGAAGAAAGTCGAACACCACAAAAGCATATGTCCCTGCATATTCTTCTCCTTTTCACCTGTCATTATGCGTAAGGAAACTTGCATGGATACCTTAATCTCGCGAAGCTGAAGGCAGTTTATCTCAGAGGAGCATGTCGGACTTGGCGGGCAGCCGCCTGTAGAAATTGAAGGGCACGGACGGCATCTTTCGCCGGAACCGGGGGTGTCGAAGCAAGAACATGCCGATGAGCACCACCACCACCTGGAACGGGGTCACGTAGAGGAAGACGGCCACGATCAGTGAGAGTATGATGATGACGACGGTCGCCCGAGGGTCTCTCCAGCTTAGGATGGCTTGGGCACGCTCCCCCTGCGTCGCGAGGTCCCCCACCACGGTCTGCACCCTGCCGGCCACGCTCCTCAGCCGGTCGTACCTCATCCTCACCATGTCTGCTGTTTTCGTTGACGGGAAGGTGTCGAATTCCTCGTCGAGCTCGTCGGGGTGCGCGGACTCCGCGTGGGATAGCTTCGTGTCCATGTGCGGCGGGTGGCGCGGCCGGAACCGGTAGTTCCAAACGCCGATCATGAACAGGTAGAGGAAGATGGTGGGCAGTATTAGCTCCGGGTAGCAGACGAGTATCAGGAACAAGACGTGGACGAGGATTGTTGTCACTGGGTTCTTCCAGTTCCGGATTCCATCGAACCATTTGCCGATGGCGCCAATGCCGGAGAGCAGCGACGTGATCCTTCGGAAGTTCGCTTTGCTCCTCCTCAGGCTCCACATGTGCAGGTCCACGTCGAGCATGTACTCCACCACCTCCCTCCGAAGTGGCGGCTCCGCGCGAGCAAGCCGGGTGGCCACGATCATCATGGCTTGGTGCCGAAGGTAGTCCATGTGAAGCACAGAGATGGGCTGCACGTAGTGCATCTTTGGGAGCAGCGGTTTGCCGTAGAGCGCCACCATGTTCACCCACGCCGTGCAGGTGAACCTCACCGCCAAATGCAGCTCACCGGTCTTCTTGAGGCCGGAGGGCTGGAGGACTAACAGGGGATAGAGATGGGTGTAGACGCGATCCGCCTCCAGTGTCGAGAGCCGGATACGAACTTTGCCGATCCTCTGGTCCTTGACGTCGTCCTTGCTGCCCACGACATGGCAATTGTCGAACACGGCGACGGTGATCACCGTGCAAGGATCGAACACCTCCCAGGTGTACTGCTCGTTCCATTGAGGTGTCAGGGTGTCGAGAAGGGTCCGCGTCCGCACCCATTTGGGCCCGTACTTTGCGACGCAGTAGGCGTCGGTGGTGCGGCCGTCCTTGGCCTTCATTGGAATCAGATTGCGAGCGCTGAGGATGCCCAGCTCCAAGATCCCTATGCTCGGCTTCCTGAGGTGCTTCGAAGCCGGCTGGAGATCGCTGCTGTAATGGGTGGATTCGTCGAGCACATGGTAGCCCATCTCGAGATAGAGACGGAGATGGATTTTGCTGGAGAACTTGTCCTTCTTCTCTCCGCCGCCGGCCTCTTCCGCCGACGTACTCGGCTTGGCTAGATTGTACCATCGAGATTCGACGACCTTGTAGTGGTCAATACGCGGGAAGGCGGTGGACACCGGCAAGACAAGCCGTCCGATGGGCTCGTCCTTGTTGGCGGCCACACGGTCCTCGACCGTGAGCACGAGGGGGTCGTCGAAGGAATCCGACGCCACGAACATGAGCTCCTCGCCCCAAGTCGGGTTGGCCGAGCCGGCGGCGGCGCGCGTGCGTCGGAGCTGGTGACCCAGCTGCACCTTGAGGGCAACGTTCGGCGGCCGGCTCTTGTCGGCGGGGACGAGGTCCTGAGCTTCGATGATCTGGACGCGGAGGTAGACGAGCTTGGGCGAGAAGTAGACCTTGGAGCGGGTGTTCGCGAGGGCGTCCTGCCCGCTGGCGGAGTGGGCGTCGGAATGCCAGGCGTCAGGGAAGGCTTCGTCGGCCTGCGTACCCATCCAGATAGCGAGCATGAGCTCCCCCTTGGGGATCTTGTCGCCCTTCTTGTCCTCCAGCCGGTACCACTGAGGGGCCAAAGGGCTGTCGGGAGGCACGCGGAGGGGCACCTCCGTCAGGTCGAAGACGAGGCGGCCGACGAAGTCGTCCTTGATCAGGTCCTTGTCCTTGACCACCACCTCGAGCTGACTGGACTGGATGCGGTCCTTGGAGAAGGCGAACACCTGCTGCCACACGGGGTTGGAGTTCTTCTCCAGGTGTTTGGTGGTGCCCTTGTAGTTGCCCAGTTTCACCTCGACGTAGGGGTCGAGGGAGCCGGTGAGGTCCATGGTCGGGAGGTCGCGGGCCTTGACCACGTTCACATACAGGTAGCGCATCTGCTCCACCAGGTCGTAGGTGGAGGCGATCTTGTCGCCGGTGCGGTACCCCAGGCGGCCGGCCAGAGGCGGGGCCGTCTCCACGATGCCGAAATCGGGGCCCGGCCGGGCCAGCGGCATCGGCGGCCGGATGTGGACCACAGCCCCCGGAGGCGGCGGCTCGGCCAGCGCGTGGGCCACACTGGCCACAGCCACCGGCGGCGGCGGCTCCGCCCTCGTGTGGGCCACGCTGGCCACCGCCACGGGCGGCGGCGTCGCCCCGGCCGCCGCCTGGCTCATCTGGCTGACTGCTTCGCCGCCGCCATCGCCGGAGGCAGGGATGGAATAGAAGACCCGGGGCTCCTCCGGCGCCACCGACGCGGACGACTTCTTTTTCTTCTTCGGCTCCTTGGCGTCAACCGGGGCCGGTTCGCCGACGGAAGGAAAAGGGTCGATCGGAAGATCGACGGCGGGAGCGGGGGCAGTGTCGGCGGGAGAGGTGGAGGAGGGGAAGGCGTCGGGGAGGGCGTAGACGCGGAGGGCGATGTCGCCGCGGATGTGGGAGAAAAGGCCGCGCTTCTCGAGGGGGAAGCGCTGGGCGACGGCCTCAGCGGCGGAGGGGGCGACGGAGACACCAGAGAGGCGGACGCGGCCGAGGAAGTTGCGGTGGTTTCCGCCGCCGCCGCCAACGGACGAGGCCCTGCCGCGGTCGTGGTAGACGGAGACGTCGATGGTGCGGTGGGGGAGCTGCGAGGGGTCGGCGACGTTGAACACCAGCGTCTCGTTCCAGGCCGGGCTGAGGTCCTTCTGCTTCGTCTGGGTACGCTGCCGCTGCCCCTCGAACTCCACCTCCACGAACGCGCTCGCCGACCCGTGCCCGTCCTTGGGCATCAGGTCCGCCGCGTCCGCCACCTCCACCGCCACCTTCATCTCTCTCTCTCTCTCTCTCTCTCTCTTCTCGACCACAGAGAGCTCGCTCGGGAGTCGCAGAAGACGAGGGGGCGGAAAAGGGTGGTGTGGTGGAATTATGGTAGAGCGAAAGGAAAGACTGAGGGTGGGGGCCGCTCGTCGGTGCTGTCCATGTGGCTGCATGGTGGTGGGGTCGGGGATTTCTGCATAATGTTCTGTCGAAAAAAAGGCTGCTGATTCTGCAAGTTGTGTACTTTCACCGAACCCCCAAATTAAACAGAGAAGCCCACTTGCTCACCAGAGACTTCATCTCCCAGCACAGCGGATGAGGGAGGAGTGCAGAAGAAGCGTATGTTGGAGCCATCATACTCCTCGTCGTCGGATTGTAAGGTCGAGACATCATATTAGATTCAAAGATCTCATCAAGTGTAGAAGTTTCCGGTTGATAAAGAGTAAAAATGGCAACGCGACGCATCACGACGTCAGCCACGCCGGGAGGGCGCACTGCCCGAGAAAGCTAGCATTAAGGCCGACTTGACGTGCGCCAACGTCACCAGTTCTCGACCGACAACCTCAGTATTTGACCCCGTATGCTCGGCCGAGGCACGGGAGCACGTCAACCGAGGCTCGCCTATACCTTGCGATAGCCCGGTTCTCTACGCAACCCCAGTGGCAATATTAGACACCACGCGAGGTATTGTCCTGCCCCCTGCAAGCGGGCACATCATGTAACATCAAACCCATCTATAAATACCCCGGAGTTCTAAACGAACAGGGAAACTTCTGGACTGGACTTGGACTCCAACTAAACTACGACTTCGGCTGCTCCACTCAAAACCCTCTCCACCTCCACTGATTGGATCGTCGGAGGGGTCGGGCCGAACTTTCGACCCGACCTTTGTGCAGGTACGAAGACGACGACGACCTCCCGCTAGGCCACCGAACGAGGGAACACCCCCCGGAGGAGCTGACGACCCCGCACTGTCACGGACAAACTTCTAAACATGGTGTTTGATGTAATGCTTATGTATGTCCGTGTCTTTTGGTATGTTCATGCTTGTAAATAAAGGTTGTGTCATGTGGACACGTGCGAGAGATTCTCGGTCTATAATGGACTATTTTACCCTTTGTTATGCAACTGTTTAGAGCTTGTAAAGTCTGTTTGTGATTTGCATTGTCTATAAAGTGTTTTTCGGAGATGTTTGCTTGTGGATCCCGAGTGAGACTTTTTCTCTGTCCTGTTCTCTCTTTTGTGGGACCTAAGGGACCATGGGAGGCTTCGGGGAGGCTGGCCTTTGCGAACGAACACGCAAGGGTGCCGCACGACTTAGGCAAAACCAGCTAAGTCCGTGACATATAGTATCAGAGCGGGACAAGCACTCATAAAAACACTTAACATGCAAACGTGGGGGACCTAGTGGGGCTGCGTTCAGGGCAGTCAGCACACGCGCGACCATTTGGGGGAAAACGGGCATGGTGATGTAGGAAACATGAGTCGCTCAGAGGAGCGGGCATCCGAGATTGACATTTTGAGGAATGGCCAACCCTTCGCACAAGAGGCACCATGAGAATAGACAAGCTTGGAAGAATGTGAAGCGCACAAAGGTTGGGATGACTGAGTTTGAGCTATGGCTCAACGTTGACAACTATACTTGATGGTGCTCAAGGCAAGCGAGGCGCTTGGTAAAGGATAAGACCATGCAAGGTGGAATGAGTTGCTCAACGACCAAAAGAGTTATGCAAAGCTCATAGAGGTGAGGGGAATTGCTAGCTCGAAGAATTTGGTACTCATACATGGGCTTGTATGCGGACGATGGAATGTTCGTGGCCATCCCAAGGCGACCGAAACTCGGCGCCATGGAGCATTGAAACTTTCTCTTCGGCATGTGAAGGATACATCCGTAGGAGGCTGAAGGGTGCAACTAGTTCAACATGTTGCTAGGCCTTGAGGGGTGCAGCGGGGGCTGTATTTACATGGAGTCGCAATCTAGCAAGTGTGTTTGCAGGAGGCAGAACAATGCACAGTTTGTTCAGCAGATCGGAGTAGTCCAAGGGGATGGTGGTCTCCGAAACGAAGAGAGATGTTACTCCAATGAGACAGTTATCCAGGAGGGATAAGTCCCGGCTCTCCAGAGGGAGAATCATGTGAGATGGATCTCACAAGTTGAGGAGGAGTACCTCAACAAACAACAACTCCACGAAGCTCAATGGACTGAGCAAGCGGCGAGGAGTCATCGCATGATCTCGCTTGAGAGAATGCATTGGTGGATGCATTGCGAGATCAAGTGGGGGAGTGACCCAAAGCAACACAAATGAAGGCACACTTGGAGTCGATATGGAGATCGGACTCAAGGGAGGGCTGACCCGTGGAATGGTGGGCGCGAGGGCCACCATCAACTCAATGCAAAAACGAGGAGCATAGCAACTTGGATATAACTTGGCGAAGTAACCAAGCCGCATGAAGGGAGCCAGCATAGAAGATGGAACATGGACCAGAGGCATAATGCTTTCCTTGGACAGAGGTCAAGGACATGAACTCTTGCAGAGGCAAGAGTTCATGTCCTTCCATGGGTTATTCATTCTGACGGAGCGGACTCATCTTGCATGGTGCCAAAGATGAAGGGAGCTTCTGGGCACATGCACTTTATCTCGGGGGAGCATTTGATGGAGGAACCAAGGCGACTCAATTTGCAGAGGCGAAGTTGGGTTCATAAGGCCTTAGCAAAGGGCAAGAGGACGTAGAGGCGGGTACTCTTGAAGAATATGCCATAGTGTTGTCATTCAAGTTGCTATAAAGGGGGCGGTGCGCAGCGAAGATTGTGCTAGTAGGGGCAGAGGCCCAGGATCCAGACAATGGTGCACTAATTGTAGCGAAGTCGGGGGACTTCGGGAGCTACTAGGCGACGGACTGTCCTAGAGCGGTACTTCATCTTGGTGTGACCCAAGAGTGGGTGGATGAAGGTCGATTGCCAAAGGAGTGAACAAAATCGAAGGTGGAAGAGACCCTGCGATGTATTGGCAGAGGCCACATATGGAGGGACCATAGTTCGAGTTCATCCCACAAGGATCAGAATGCAATGGAGATGTCACCAGGAGGCGACATGGTGCAACGGATCGTGGCAGAACAGTTCGTGATAATGTGATACACACAATTGAGCCCCGTGAGGGACTGGATCATACGGAGGTATGATCGGGAGCTACTGGAAGCTCCACTTCGGTGAACAACATGACGGCAAGAAGGGCTATGGATTCAAGAAGTGAAGGCCATGGTACCGTAGAGGGGGGTCTTCCGTGCGTGCATCGAATTTTGCAATCGGATGAAAGCCTTGGTCATCAGCATATGGGGGCTGTGTTCCAACAAGGAAAAAGTTTGAATGTAAGTACTAGTGAGTCCCATGGGAGGGACTTGATCATGCAGAGGTATGATCGAAGCAGCTGGAGAGTTGGACAACTCCAGAGCTCATATTCGCTTAAGGGAGCCCGACAAGTCAGAGGACAAGGCCGAGTAAGCGAACGTTGCTACCAAGGAAGCTAAGGAGAACAGAATCGGTGCAAACTCTACAACGTGATGGCAGAGGCCATGCATGGGAGTTGCAGTCTGTCTCTTCATCGACCAGACGGACTGCTTGGAGAACACAGAGGTGTTGAAGCAGGGGGTCGAAAGGGGCGAGGAAGTGACAACGAGTCCAGAGGGACTTAGCTACCCAAAATCAAGCATTAGTTAGAATGAAGGTGGACTCAAAGGAGTCCCACAGAGACATTTCTACTGATCGTGAAGAAAAGGGATGCAGATGCGAAGCGACAGATAGTAGGGCCATGGGCATGGCAGCACCATGGTACCGCAGAGGCGGGACTTCCGTGAAAGTCATTGATCCCTTGCTCTCATGGAGGGAGAGAGCTTGGTCGTGAAAGGGGCTGAGGAGGTGGAGAACACAAAGACAATATCTAAGTACCGAGACAAGGCTGAAGGGCAGAGGCCGAAGAACTTCGTAAGACCAGTGTCAATGTGCTTCTCATCAAGATAGTCGAAAGTGAAGGACTTCGGGTCATGCAAGAGTGCATAACCAATGAACAAAGCAGGCAGTACGCGGTGCTGTACCTTCGCTACTCAGGGGAGTAGGCGGTAGGGTTGATGGAGAAGATGGTACAATCCCAGAAGTGACCAAACCTATGAGAGAACTACTCCAAGTTGGGGTGAAAACTTCCTGCATTCCAGAAGTTCTTATCTAGTAACCAGCTCGATGCATGGAGTACAACCTCGAGGAGGCGGGTGAAGTCAAGTAACATTTGCCTTCTCAACTCTTAAGAGAATGGGCGAAACTGAGTACCCCAATTCTCTTATCTATCCAGCAGAGGAGCTATGCAAAAGTTCAAAGACCCTTCGAAGATAATGGAAGACAATAGTTGTCAAATCCTCACCAATGGTGATCAATGTTACTAAGAGTAGATTGTCCGCTTCATTTCCCAACGAAATGCCAATCGAAAGCGGAAGTGATGCGAACCTACTTGGATGTGACAACTAAGTGAAAGAAGAGTCAATGAGCAAATTTTGTGGAGGAAGGACCCAAATCTTCAGAAGTTTGCGAGACGATGCTCGTTAAAAGCTCCAACAAGCATCCACCCAATTCAAGCAGCATGAGGCATTTGAGAGACTGGCACAGTAAGGATGGTCTTTTGCTTCATTCGAAGGATCCGCAGGAATCAACAAGGATCAACACAACTCAGCCAACCCCACACCGGAGTCAGAGTCATTGGTGAGTTGAAGCAGCATGGCGGATCAAAAGGTTCGACTACTCGAAAACAACAGTGGAGAGCAGTTGGGAGCCAAGGGACGCATTATAGCTGAAGCAGAAGATTGAAAACTCAGCATAGGCAAGGAGTTGCAGTGCCGACAAAGGCTTCGACGAGGACGTCGAAGGAATAAGTGGGGGAGAATGTCACAGACAAACTTCTAAACAGGGTGTTTGATGTAATGCTTATGTATGTCCGTGTCTTTAGGCTTGTAAATAAAGGTTGTATCATGTGGACACGTGCGAGAGATTCTCGGTCTGTAATGGACCATTTTACCATTTGTTGTGCAATTGTTCAGAGCTTGTAAAGTCTGTTTGTGATTTGCATTGTCTATAAAGTGTTTTTCGGAGATGTTTGCTTGTGGATCCCGAGTGAGGCATTTTCTCTATCCTGTTCTCTCTTTTGTGGGACCTAAGGGACCATGGGAGGCTTCGGGGAGGCTGACCTTTGCGGACGGACACGCAAGGGTGCCGCACGACTTAGGCAAAACCAGCTAAGTCCGTGACAGCACGCCCCCGACCTGGACATTCGTCGAAGCCCAACTCGGAAAGATGCCCTTGTCGACCAGGCCCAAACCAAGCCGCGTCGGTCCCGAGGCCACGGCTTAAAGTTGTTCCCCGCAACACCAGTGGAGTCATCCGAATTGGGATACCGACATGAAGAAGATGCATATGCAAGAATCGATTTCCTCACGAGCAATGGCGTCTGAATGATTCCGAATATTTTTCCTCCATCTATCGACTTTCAATCTTGTGCTAATGTTTAAACAATGAGAGGAACCATTACGACTTTGTCATGGTTTGCTCCTCACTTTCGATTAGATTGGCATGCAACTTTTCCCAAATGGCTCCACTTGTCCATCTGAACTTTCTGCTAAAGATTCAAAGCTTTGGAACGTTGATCGATTCTGTGCATCCCTAAAGCTCCAAGTAAAAAGGTTGGTGGTCTCTTTAATGCCTCTTTCTTTCTCCTTTGAATCCTCCATGAATCATCCACTACCCAAAAGTATCATCCATCAGCAAAAGCACGTATGGCGATCTGCGCATCTGCACTTGTCGTCCTTGTTCTCAGGTGATGCCAGGACAAGCAGCACTTGGTTAATTCCCACCCACCATAATTCTATGATTTCGAGCCGAATCGAAAACAACATCGAACGGTTCTATTCCGATTTAATTTTAAATTAATTAAAATTTAATAAAAAATAAGAAAAGACTATTCTAATTCGAAATCGGAATCGGTGGTTGTAAAACCTCAATCGAAATTGACAGTTAGTTTCATTTAGATTCAATTTCAAATTAGCTAAAAAATTTAAATTAAAATTAACAATAAAAATAATAATAAGAAATGATAATTCTAATTCTAAACTGAAATCAAAATTAATGATTCAAGAGCTCAAACCAAAATTGCATAAGGCCTCAATACCTGTTCATGTAAACAACCTTAAGCCGTGGCCTCGAGGCCAACGCGGCTAGGTTCGGGTCCGAATGATGGGGATCTTCCTGAGACAGCCTTCAAGTCCGCCGAGACGATCGGGTGCGGTGGTCGGGACGGTGTCGTTGCCTCCTCCGAGCAGGAACTCCTCGTCTTCGCGTCTCGTGGGGACCTTCGGCTTCGCTCCTGCACAAAGGTCGGGTCGGGGTGCTCGGCCCGACCCCTCCGACGATCAAGTTAGTTGATGTAAAAGGGGATTCAAATGAAGAAGTCCTTTTGTGTGTCTGTTTCTCCTCTTCCCCTCCCCTTCCCGTTCGGAATGCGAGGGTATTTATAGAGAAGCTTACTGTTTCCTGATGTGTCTGCTTGCAGGGGACAAGTTGGTAACGTCTAACTCTAGTGTTGGCATGACACGAAGAACCAAGCCTAAGCAGGCGTTAATATGCCTCGATCGACGTTCTGATATGTTTAACCATGTATTATCACGTCGATCGAGACGTGAGACGTCATTTGACGTCAATCGAGTCTTATCATAATTACTATCCTCGTCAATACCATTTCTATCCATCTGATTTTGCTTCCACCGTCTACCAAACTGAAGCCGACGGTTATTTGGAACCATCGTGTAAGTCTACCACAAGTCAAAAGCTTCTGCTCGCAGCACATAGAGAGAGAGAGAGAGGATTCATCGACTGTTTGCCCACAGTTTGGAAGGGCGTAGAAGATGGTAACGTGATCGTCCACAACATGACTCGAGCAATTGTTTACGTGGGGATCACTTCCTCCGTGATTTCAACGCCATCTACATGGAAGTCAGGACAAGACAACTACCACGATAATTGTTTACATTAGTATTTGATGGTTGGTATATCACATCTTAGAGAATTATCATAAAAATATTATTCTTATAATTATTAGTTAACAGAGAATATATAATTAGTCGGTCATCGTCTATCACATAACCACCACATAAAAATCTACGAGAGAAAAAAGTTCATAATCTATCACCCTCCAAAGAATAGTTCGAGATGATTAAGATATCTCCAATACAGAATATTTATGGAAGTTCAAAATGTAGCTCGAGACGCCTTATGAAATTTTTATGAAAATATTTAATTTCTCCGATGTCAGATATAAAAACACATCCTTATCTCCAAAGACTCGTAGACTCGTAGAAGTTGATTTCGAGATTAATTTAAGCATCAGAATGATCTGACTCCGGAAACTTCGCTCACATTTAGTCTTTGTGCATGTAATATCTTGGAAGGAGACACATTTCACCTCATATGATTCTATACATATAGATTGGGGTCACATCAAGCTGACAAGGATGTCAAGAATATTTTTCTTTAATACTAATCATTTTAATTTTTTAAAATTTATAATTATATGGTTAAATAATATCATGTCATGAGTTTTAATTATTTTTCATATCAACTTACATTATATACTTGAGTTTTATTTATATGTCAAATCTAGATTAGATTCATAACGAGAGGATATGCTAAAATGGATCCCCTCATCTAAATATTTAGAATTTATGATCACTTAATTAAATTTGTGAAAGAAAAGAATATGAGGAATAAGAAATAAAAGGAGAAGTTTTTTTACATTATCAGTCTCATAAGGAAATAATATTGCCAACGTCATCACTACGGATGCAAATGGGTAAAACCCTAAAAATAATAATCTTCCTCTCTCAATCATAGGATCATAGGTTTGGTTGGAGGAGATGAATCTCACATGCTTTGTTCCCCAAAAGTATATAGCTTCCTTTTACCTCATTTATCTCTATTAGGGTTGTTAAATATTATTTTGGTACAACATATTACTTAATCATGTTCTTATTGCCTAATCGAGCTTTTTAATTTAGTACATATTACCTAATCAAGAAGCAATGAAGAACAAGACAGATCCATACTAAAAATTAATAATTTATTACGTTGCTAATATTTTGTGTATCTCAAGACTTTTGATATTTCATATTCCAAGGTCAATACTATTTAATTAAATATTTTTTTCCTAAGCATGCTAATATGGATATTAAGAGAAAATTTGTTTCTTCTGACTAGAGAGGGTCATT
Source organism: Musa acuminata AAA Group (assembly GCF_036884655.1). Classification (NCBI taxonomy): domain Eukaryota; kingdom Viridiplantae; phylum Streptophyta; class Magnoliopsida; order Zingiberales; family Musaceae; genus Musa; species Musa acuminata. The sequence goes on from NC_088340.1 coordinate 37,535,379, forward strand.
TACCTCTTAACTATTTGGACACCCTTATAATCGCTTGAGATAATAACATCATTTTGATTAATTTTATGCTTACTTATATTCTCCTTCATTAAATGTGATTTGAATACCAAGAGATATCTTGAATAGGATCACTCAATTATGAAGAATTTATTATAGTATAACTCTGGTAGGATAAGGGATCTTCATTTAGTAGCTTGGGATAAGATAATTCTAGAGAGGTCTAGGTATTAAAGATTTATCATTGATGAGTTTGAATATTCTCTTTAGGGGACAACCTTTGGATTCATGTGGTCAGGATTAAATATGATATTGTAAACCCTTGGAACATTCATAATAATGCAAATACTAGCTAGTGTTGAAAATTAGTTTTACATGCTCTTGCTTTCCTTCGTGATGACATTATAAAATTTGTATTTCTATCCAGATGATCCGTAGATTACACATGCTTCATTAAACTATTTACTGACTTTAGATAATATTTTCGAAATTGATTCATCTCCATGGTAATAGGTTTTATTACAAATGGTGTTTTGGATGTTGATAGGCTTTGTGTGACTTTTGGGGAGGACTGACATCAAAATTTTATATTTCTCCCCTATATTTTATGATTTTTTTTATTTTAAAAAATAAATTCTAATGAGAATGTTTCTACAAAATCAACTCTTCTCTTCTATCCTATGGGGCTTGATTATTAGGGGGGATTGGTGGCACTGCTTGTAGAAGCTACCCTTAGTATCTCTATGGGTTTATGATAGATTTGGAGGGCATGTAATGAAGCTCTCCATTGTAATTCTAATTTTTCTATTTTCAACATTTTGCACTTGATTGTGATTCTAAATCTTGACTTATGACAGAACCAAAGTTCCTGATGGCATGGCAGGAGAAAGGTCCCCAACAGAGGATCTTTTTGTATAAGGGTTAAATTGAACTATAATAATTTAAGAGGAGGGGATCATAAGGGAGGTGTCAGCTTTATTCGAAGTAACGAGAATATTGATTCAATTTTTGTTAGTTGCAAGTTCTTGGAAAATAGGGATGTCTTGTACTACAAGGCTATGGCAATTCTAGTGAGGCTTCAAGCAGGTTTGGTTTGGCCAGGAGAGTTCTACAAATACATATGGAATCTGATTCATCGGCTCTCATTGATATTTTGAAGCATAATTATCTCGTTCTATGATCCATTAAAAATATTATTTTACATATTTGAATCTTACTGGATTTGCTTCCATATATATAGGGTGAAAAATAAAACAGCCGACTAATTAGCTAGATATATTAGAAGTTCTCATTTTTTATATTTCCAAGGGGGGAGTAAACATTGAATCTTGGATTTTGATGATAAAACCAATTGATAGTAGTTATGATTTAATCTACGTTTTAAGTGATGCAGAAAGCTTCGATCATGATGAGACAATTAAAGCAAGAAGAATCATGTTGGGCCGAATGAAAAATATGTCAGAAGATTGGACGTCGAGTCAGAGGATCGATCGGTGTATCGACAGAAGGCTTTGGGCCATGGATTCGGACATCGGGCCAAGAAGAAAGGATACTGTGCCAAGGATATCGGAGTTACGGAGGTCAACTGACCGATTGGACAATAGGCCACAAGAGAGGACGATGCACTGAATAATCGGACGAAGCATCGATGGACCAATGACATGCCGGACAACATGATTCAAGCTTAGTAATAATTGTCTAGATCGAAGTATATTTTTATATGTGCGGGATTAACTACGATAGTAAGGCATAAAGCAAAATGAAGTCCCAGAGTCAAGAACGTAATTTCGTTGGAAGTTCAAGAGTTTATCGGAAGCTAGACGTTCGTCAGAAGTTTTGCAGGAACTAACCGAGAAGTCCAGGAGCTTGCCAAAGAAGCTCGTCGAAACTCACCAAGAAGATTTTTATGAAGTCCAGGAGCTTGCCGGGAGTCTGCTGGAACATTGCCGAGAGATCATCGAAAGTTCGTTGGAAGCTCGTCGGAAGATTGCCGGATGCTCGCCGGAAGAAACCTAGATTTACGGACTTGTTTAGCTTAGTAGATATCTTAAATTTCATAATTAGTATATAATTAGAATTGGAATTGGGTCAACCCAATTATGGGCTAGTTGAGCCTATGTAAGGACTATGTTGGGCCCAATGAAAGGTCCAAATAGTGACCCAAGAGGTGGCATCATCGTGGCACAATCTCCGAGACTATGTCAGGCGGTGGTACCGTCCAGACATAGTCTCCGAGAGATTATCAAGCGGTGGTACCACCAGTTTGGGTGGTGGTACTGCCTAGTGGTAGGGTGTCAGGCGATGGTACCGTAGGCAGTGGATCGCTCAATGTAGTGTCAGTGTTAGACTAACACTGGTGATGGTACCGCCCAGCACAAGCGATGGTACCGCCCGTACCTAAGAAACCCAAGATGAGATATTTTTAGGCTCCAAGTTTGAATCAACTTGAGGCCTATAAATACCCCTCTCGTCCCTTATTAAAATACATAAGTATTGAGAGTGAAAATGAAAGAAAATACTATTGCAATCTTGTGTGAATTCCTCTTAAAGTTCTAAGTGTTAGAATAGTTTGAGAGACGAGTAAGTCGTGATGTAAGGGTCATCTCCTAAATCCGGTAAAAGGAGAATCAAACTATAAAAGGTGGTTGGTCTTCGCTTATTAAAGGAAGATCGATAGTGGATGCCGATGGTCTCGACGGAGAAAGAATCGGGAGTGAATGTAAGTCATGACGATCGAACCATTATAAACTCGGTTTGTATTTACTTTGAGCAATTTACTTTTATAGCAAATTGTCTCTCCTCTTTACTGTGCTTTTACTACGCCTACACTCGCATACGCTTTTAAGTTAACATCTTCCGAAATCGATTTTAATTACACGAAGAGATTTTTCAAAACCGACGTGATTGCCGACTCGTTCCTAATAATAACCTCCTCGATTATTATTATTATTATTATTTTTGCTATTCTATGATACTATGGGTGATTTTTATAATGCTTAGATATAGTTAATTAAATATGCTGGTTTTGAATGCTAGCTTTTCTTAGTAAAACTAGATATCATAAGAGGAATAATAATTTTTTTACATGAGAAGTACATTTTTGGCATCATGTTTGAGATAAGTTACTATACTTCAAGTTTTAGAAATTAATAATGCAGATAACATATATCAAATCATGTAAATATTATGTTCAATATTTTTGTTGATTCTTGGATTATTCTTTTGGTAGGAGAGACTTCCCCCTCACCTAACTTGTTCTTACAATAAGTAGTTGAATCATTATTCTTTTAAGATTTAGTCTCATTAGGAAGAAGCTAAAACAAATATGATAGATAGTGAAGCAATTTTAACTAGGAAGGTAGAAGAGAAAATAAAGTGAATGAGTTGTTCAAGCATATGATAGCCCAAAGTGCTTAAGTACTCATTGTAGCAGTTGAAATCACACAGATTCCTCCAATAATGAGGAACATTAGAAAACAAGGCAACCATTTGGGACCTTCATTGATGTGTACTCTTGACCTGTTTTCATTGTTTTTTGTGTCTTCTCCCTCAATATTTATCTACCAAAGTTGATGTTGGTTGGTCAATGTTGCGTAGGACTACTCTCTATATTGTATGCACCTCACTCACTCACATGCAACCTCACTGTTCCAGCTTTTGGCACCCTCCCATGTTTGGTGCTTTGTCCAAACCTTGGGTCCCAACTCCCTCCTTTTGATTCCTTTTCTCTGTGTTCGTTTCCACATCATGTCAATCTCTTTATAGATGTTAGGAGCCACACTACTTCGTGTTTCAAGAAGAGAAGCCTTTTGGTGATTGCTACTCTGTAAATTGAGTTATCAAGATTTGGATCTTCAAATTGATTTTTAGTTTACAAGAATGAGTTTGTGTGCGTGAAGAAGATTTTTGACAATAGAAAGAAAGAATCGAAATTTTTATGGCTGTTCCTCTTTTGCTTCTACGTTTAGTCTCTTCCACTTCGATCGTGAGCACAGTTTGGAGCTCCAGAGTGACTTTGAGTCGGGAGAGAGACTCCGACAAGATGGCACGCTTTTAGAGACGATTAAGATGTGACGGACAACAGTAGCAAACCTTTGGCTCGATGCATGAAGATGATGTCCCTAATGGATGAGTCTGTCTCAAACTCTTCGTATAATAAATAGCTTAAGACGCTATACCAATATATAACACATAATTATTATGAAAAAAATTCATATATAAGTATAATCGATGATAATAATAGAATAGTATTAATACAAAATCTAAATCCGATGATATCAAAGTAGAAATTAAAAGATTATGATAAATCATCATTTGTTATCGTCGATAAGAAATTATTTGTTTTGGATGAATTCATATATTTTTATCATTTTAAGTGAATCTAAACAAATTTTTCTAAAATTTGAAGATAATTATGTCACTTATAAGATTTTAGTTCACCTACTCTAAAATTAAAAGGAGGGATCGTGAGACCAAGAGTCTCTTTCCACAAGCATTCATTCATTGATAAGTATGTTTAATCTTATATTATTTGAAGAGTAAGAAAATTAAAATTTTATAAGCATCTTGATCCTACTCTATCATGTGCTTTTGGGCCAAATGGACAAAATTATATGAGCAAATCTAAAACAAAAAATTTCTCATAAACTCTCACGGTCACATCGATAATGGTAAATAATAACTTATTATATTATATTAAATTTACCAAAATACTCACATATTTATAGGCCTAATATTATACTTTAAATTATGATAAAATTATCTTATCTTATCATATCATATTCATGTTTATTTTATTATATTAATCGTCACAATTGTTATTGTTCTTCAGTCCTAATTCTTAGTCTTACATATAAAAATAAAAATAGATTAAATTACAATTTGACCTATTTTCCTTTCAATTATCAATTCACTCTAAAGATTTGACTTGCCGCCCTCTTATTCATAAGGGTAGGCTAAATTACAGTTTGACTAATTTTCTTTTTAATTTTTTGACTCATTGTTTCTTAATTCTTCTTCATTTGTAAGGGTAAATTAAACTGTATTTTTCTCACTTTCTTTTCAAACTTTGACACAATCTAAAAGATTATTATCAAATAATCACTTGAGTTTTTTTTTTAATGTTACAATTTTAAATCACATAAGTCCAAGTCAAATCGATCGTGATTAATTACATGAGATCAAACACCATGTTAAACTCAATTTAAATGAATAGCAGATTGTATGACAAAAGATATATATATATATATATATATATATATATATATATATATATATATATATATATATATATATATATATATATATATATATATATATATATATATATATATATATACAAGAAGATTAGCTCAATGATAATTGAACAAAATGCCAATTAAGAGTTCTATACAACAAATATTTTTCATGGAACAATCACTTAAGTGAAATGACATGCAAACTTCGACAACTTTATGGGCTCAATCTTGCAATATACAAAGATGAGATGTAAACACTAAGTTGTATGTAATTGATGGATGAACACTTCAAGTGACTTGATGTGAAAAAAACTAAGGGCCCGATTTGGATCTTATTGTGGCCCAAAATTAGGTGTGGAACTCATCGAGATACTGTTCTTATACTAGTCTAGGAATGAGTCGTGCAATTCGATACATATATAAGTTCAAATCTCTGGATCTTAGCCTATCATTTAAGCTATACGTTCCTTGATTTTGATTGATAAAGGTAGATATAAATCTCATCTGAGATCATTAATTTGTAATTTTCATGGAATATAACATCTTTTTATTCACTTCGATTATTAATTAGAGACATTTATCAGCAACAAAGTTCCAGAAAATTATTACCTTAGAATATTTATCTTTGTCCCAAAACTATTATATTTTTCTCTTTTTTCATCTTACATTCTATGTATATTTATGGACACCTCTCTTACAATATTTATCTTATGTCAACATAAAGCAGTGAAAGAGCCACTTACCATTTATATCGATGGCTCTTTTGTCGTTCAGCAATCATATCGATGTCGATGTAGATGATGGTGATCATCGTAATGTCTATGATGAAAATGGTAATTGCCTCACCGTTGACTCATTGAGTGGATTGCTTGACCCAAATATAAAGTAATCGAATTATCGTCGACCTAATAACTATCTCATTGTTGACCCAATATTTGCTGTTGTATCAATTTCGACATAAGCATGAAAAAGAGGAGATGTGGCTCGTTGGAGGAATTTTGTTTGTCGCGATTATCGTCGACCGAAAAGAAAAACTCTAAAAAGCTGATAGGCAATTAGTTATGTCATCGTACCTATTATCGACATAGTTACCGAGTAGTCCTCACTTCTCGTTATCATTTTTCTTATCCATAACAGTCACTCGCGGCTCCTAACGGTGTCATCGTCCACCACCACCGATGCTATCTGCCACTATCAACGTTATCCGTCACTACTAATTAAGACGTTAAAATATTTTTATATTTTCGATGATGTGAGGGTAAATAGATTTAGATGCTTTACTTTCTAATTATAGATATATCAATGTAATTTTTAAAAATATAAGAATCAAAATACTAAAGATAATTAATTACTGAGTTAACATGTAATTAGCTAAAAAAAAATAGTGGCCCACGTAGTGTCCGCTCCTGTAATGCCTGCTTGCAAGTTGCAGCAATGTGGTGGGAGGAACATTAAAAGGAGCACTAGCAAATGCATTCTCCCATTCATTCATTGTAGGAGGAGCAACTATTATGAAATGCCACCAACCAGCCCCAGTGAATGCCTTGATGCAGCTACCATCAGTTGTGGTGTTGAGTACTCTATGTTCCACATCATCATTCCTACACCTGCACTTTAGTCACTTTCAGCTCAATCATGTTGTCCATGAAAAGATATCTTTCATGATGGGCTGTTATTTTTGTGGAGGGATATGTAGATTTGACTTTGTTGTCACTTAGAGAGAGAGAGAGAGAGAGAGAGAGAGAGAGATGCACCAACCCTGGCTAGCTTATCAAAAGCATGATCCTTCACCATGCACATGAATTGAGACAACACTAAGCTGGTCCTGGCTGTAGGGCACTTGGCATGAGAAGTTATTGATGCATTGTGTCCATTACCCTGTGGCCATCTTTGTGGCCACTCCTGGTGATTGGGAGTCTCTTATGTTCCTCCATTGTTTCTGCTCTAAGCCTCTTTCACTCTGTGTAAACTTGCACAGGTATATATATATAGAGTTCAAAATAAGTATATACATAATATATATAATATAAATATGATATATGTGGAGGATCATGATATGTGATATGATGTATCAAAATTTGCAAGGGCAAACTAAGCTATTTTTCTTTTGCAAGGATTGATATGTAAAAAGCCTTTTATTTGTTTATTTATTCTATAGGTATTTATGGGACCAATGAATAAGTTTCATATTACCTCCTTAGCTCTTCAAACACTCATCTGAATGGGTCAATGTCACAATTTGGATTGAAATGATATGTGAAATTAGGAGAGGATGTTGATGTATTATCAAGATGATAGATCAAATTAACTCAAGGATGAGGTATGAGAGGGTGAATCAATCACTATCCTAACCAAGTAGCTTTAGCTCTCGATTCCCACCCATTCAAAACTTGTCATTGGAGGGTGAGTACTATATCTTACAAAAGAAAATCCGAAAAATCATAGCCACCATCATTCATTCAAATATCATTGTTATTTAAAATTTGATTTACAAAGAATTGAATACCAACAATTTTTATGAAACTGAAATCTAAAGCCACCTAAGTAAGCAAATATGAATTTTTATCCAATTCAGGTATGTATTTAAGGTCAAGCTCACCCCATATCTGATTAAAGGGAATCCAACATTGTTTAAGTAGGCAAGAAATCTGATCCATTGCCTTACTAGTCGAATATTATTCTTTTTTTTTTCTTTTTCCATCATGTACTCTTTGGTAAATTCTAGTTTAAAGTGTCTAATGGATGGTTGTGTAATCCAAATCTATGCATGGATGTTGAGAATTGTCAGATTTGTTCACTGATAATTAGGTAAACTAATCTTTCATGACAGTTATTAGCTGAGCCAAGGTAAGGTTGTCACAAGAATCATCACATATTTAGGTAAAAGTTGGTTGTTTGTTGATTATGACCACCACTAATGTCTCATTTACTCTCCAAGAAAAAAAGTCACTGTCTTTTATTTCCATAGTAGAATTGTGATTTGATTCCTATTATGTGCACTCTGTGTTTCCTCCCATTGTTATGAACTTATGATGTATAATTGGTCTTGTATTCCTTTTATGACCTTATTCTCTCTAGATCAAGGGGTTTGATACCCCTTCTCAAAAAAAAGGATAAGGAAAAAGACCTCATGGAGCATCTTAATGCCATATATATGGACAAAGAGCAAGAGTGATTTTGGTCTGATATGAAGTTGATCTTTCCATCAATTGGTCTTATCATTTCTTGGAACTCATAGAGCACTTCAATCAATTTTAGGAGTGGCAATTGGAGTTTGGCAAGACAATGGTTGATTGCAATGGCCACACAGTGTAGGAAATATTTCCCTACTTTCTACTTGTTTAAGTAATGTGCAACCAATATGGAAAAAAAGGCTACAATATGGTCAGTAGACAGGATTAATGCATCATTATCTTATGGCAAACTTCCCAAAAATTGTGACAAGATCATCAATGGAATTTAGAATCCTGAGCAAACCATGATATGATAATTTAGGTCCAAAGGATGATCAAGAATTGTTCCCCTAGTTTTTTTTATATTGGCTAATAATGCATGCCTACATGATACAAGAGTTCTTGAACAAGGGACCTAATTTTCCAGTTGCTATCATTTATTACACCTAATCTTGACATGGAAATAAAAGCAAGGCAAACACTTGAAAGAACCACATGTTGATTGCAGACATGACAGCAGAAGGTTAGATGGTCCATAAATTCTAGGAGAAGATGACTCTCCTATTATATTCTATTACTGCATAATGCATGTGTGGAGAAGCTGGTGAGTACCAAAATATAGCTCAAAACAGGGTTTTGGTCTCATCACCTCCCATTAATTTAATATGCCTGGCCATTCCCTCTCAATATTATTTAATTAACTACTACAGATTAAAATATGGTTTTATCACAGCCTCTTTGGTTGCTTTTCTGTATCCAAATTGTGGATACAGAGTTTCTGGTGATCATCTGAAGTTAATCTCCACTTCTCTGCTTTAGAGATCATGAGTAAAGGCTTTTTCTTCATCTACATCAAGAAGAAGAAGAAGAAGAAGAAGAGGATATGGTGGTTGTGTTGTGTGATGTCAGTGGGTCACCAACCTCCAACCAACAACAACCTTCCCTTTCCAAATGCATTAAATCTGACAATGAAGACAATATATGATCAAGTTGGGTGGTGGTGAGGTAGGTTCCTCATGGACCCCCTCCTGCTTGAATGATTGTTTGGTGCAGCATGCAAGGAGGGAATGCTTGAGTGGGGGCTTTTGCCCACCGGTGACTGAGGCAATCTAACCTTAACCGATATGATTGGCTATGAACATTTGGTTCATCAACATTTGTTCTTCTCCTCCCCTTCATTCCTATCCTAACAAATGATGCTAGTTTGATGTTTTGAACACAGATGATCAGTTTATTGCCCTTCTTCCAATGGTCTATAGAATCTAAGAACATGTTGGAGATCGGGACTTGCTTGGCAGCTGCATGCCTCACTGGTTTGCAGACCCAAATGGTAACACAAACAGATGAGCTGAGCGTAAGCTGGCCCTGATGCCGGCGTCGCAGCCTCGGCTGCTGGAGGTTTCGGAGAACCGCCATGGAGGCTTATGGTGAGGTCGAGGTTGAGGTCGGGGCAGCGCTCTTCGTCCATGCTCGTGACACTGCTGTGCCCGTCCTCGGCCATGTCGTTCGGCTTCACGGCTTCGTCGGCTGCCATGGGAATGCCTTGCCGGTGAGAAGGAACGCCGCCGATGGGAAGGTGAGTCTTCGGGTCGAGCCCGCGACTGATGAGCTTGCGCTTGATGTGGGTGTTCCAGTAGTTCTTGATCTCGTTGTCCGTCCTCCCCGGTAGGCGCCCGGCGATCAGAGACCACCTGAAACCACAAGACATTGGCATCGTAAGAAGGAGGACACGCAAGAGAAGTGTAGCAGCAACAGCAGCAGCTGATACGTACTTGTTTCCGAGCAAGCCATGCAGCTTAATGATGAGCTCGTCGTCTTCCTCGGTGAAGTTGCCGCGCTTGAGGCCAGGCCGCAGGTAGTTGATCCACCGAAGGCGGCAGCTCTTGCCGCAACGAAGGAGACCTGAGAACCAAACCATCCATCAGCACCCAACTCCACCCTCTAACTCATAACCTGCGACATTAGGACTCAACAGACCTGCAGCTTTGGGGAGCGACCTCCAGCATCCTTCGCCATGAGCCTTGATGTAGGCGACCAGCCGTTGGTCCTCTTCCTTCGTCCATGCTCCCTTGTTGGTGTGAGCCTTCTCGCAACAAGGCGACCTGCCCATTGCGATGCCAGGAGATGAAGAAAGATGCCAATTCTTGATCTGCTTCTTTTGTTGTTGTTGCTGTGGTCTGTGTGTATATATACGAGAGGGAAGGAGAGGCTGTGGGAACTCTCCCTATTGACTCGATCCACTACTTGTTGATCCATTGACCGAGTTGGTGCAAAGATGGTTGATAGAAGGTAGGTAGCCTCCATGTTTGCAGTGGTGTTTCAACTCTCTGATCCCCCACCGACAGATCTACACCATTAAGAACTCTTCCCACCTCTCAAACAACCCCATGGTCTCCTGCTCTTGTTTAACCTCAAGCTTAATCATGTCAGAGTTGGGAAGAATATATGGTATTGTTTAACCTGAAGCATTTTCCACGGAAGGGTAAAACCTCATGTCCTTGGTGCCTTTCTTGACATGCTTGGTCTGTTGCAGATGATTCTTGCATGTTTGTACTTGCTGCAGAGGTTATCCTGTTGGATCTATCCATGGACAGATCAGAAAGCTGAGAAATAATTGGTTGGTGGGTGATGCATGTGCTTGGATTTGCCCTATGCAACCACTCCAATCCAGGTTATTATGTTTCATCTACAGACATCAATGTCTCTGCAAATAACTCTGCACAAAATGATGTAATTCCCAAGCTTCAACAGTAATACACATCATAATGTTGCAAGTACCTAATGAGATTTTATAGATCAGCAGTAATCAAGATTATGTTAATTATTTGACTCACAAGCTTGTTTCACTAATTCAGAAAGATTGAACATATTACCGATTCATTCCATGAAAATTGAACCGAAAAATACAGGAGATGTTATTAAAACTGACAGCATATTCTTGCTTTCTGATCAGTGATTAATTGATGAACAAGCAGATAACTATTTGCTTTGTTTGAAGACCATAACTTGAATAGCTCAATTACTAACTCAGGATACTAGATAGACTGGAAAAGAGTCCTTAAAACAATAAGGAAGAGTTGTGCATGCTCTGTTGATTATGTGATGTAATGTCTCCAGATTGAAGTTGGCAAAAAAGTCTTGCTGATGTTTAATGTTGTGGAGCTGATCATTTGCATTTCCTAACTGTTCCTACCTACCTGTGAGGGCAATACAAACATGGCAAAGTCAATAAGCTACCAACCCATCTTCCCTGCTGCTCCCTGCTCATGTTCATGGTGTCTTCGTAGGTTATTTATGTATTAACATTGACATCTATCTAACTAAAAGTAGTTGCGCCTATGAACCATTGCTATCAGTCATGGCTGATTCTGCAGCCATTAGTCAGGAGCTATATGATGAACTACATGTTTCTTATTCAGCATATAAACTAGACTGCATATCTTTAGCATCTAGCTGAACTTGTAGGCTTTATCATCTCCAACTAATATTAGTTTAGCAATTCGTAATTTTGTCGGTATGCATGTTATCAATGACTTTACATCTATTAGATATGCTTGATTAGTTAGTTCACATGGCACATCCTTAGTCAAGGTTAATTTTAGTGTTAAATCTGCAAAATCTTGAACAATACCTAATCAAAGAAGAAACTTCTTTTCTGAACCTGTCATAATCATTCTATTGACCGCAGAATATAGTAAACAACAGTTTCATGAAAAAAATTCTCCCAGGTCACTGTGGCTGATGAAATTAATTGAGATCAAGAAGAATACAAAGCCATCAGGTTGATTCAAGTCAACTGATTAAATTTGAAGATTTTGGATAAATAATTTTGGTAGCTAGGTTGTCTTATAAACTTTTGTGTTGGTAATATAAAGATGATTCAAACAATAAGTACTTGTACTATTTCTTGAGAATGATTTAAGAATGTAATCCATTTTCATATTTGTCATGATACTATGTTAGATTTTGCCTCCGAAAGGAAAAAAAAAAAGATTCATGGACTTGATGGAAGAAAAATGTCATTATAAACAGAGCAGGAGAATACATGTCAGTCTGTCAAAGCCAAAATCATAGACCCATATTACCTTCCTGCAGCCTTCTTTACAAGAGCTTCTAATTTTTGATGAACAAATCTATAATATGAACAAACGTAATCTCAGAGTTCCTTATTTTTTCCTAACAGTATGAGATTGATATGCAACACTGCTCTCATTCATTCCTTTTCATTGGAATGAAATTGCTGTTTGGGAAACTATAAATTGCATGAGAGGCAAATTCCATATTAACATTCATGTATCATAGTGATATGGAGAGTAATAGTTTGGATTGACCTCAACATGGGAGCTCAACTGTTAGATTGAAATCTTCATGATTTACCACACTTCAACCACAAGATCCTACAAACTTGGACACAAGAAGGAACCATGTAACAAGTCAAAAGCTGATGAAGATTGAAAAGACATTGCATGTATGTTAGTCCTTTACAGAATTCAGCCAAACTGAGACTAATAAGATCAAACATATGAGCCAACAGGGCCTCAATCCTATTATTCTTTAAGAGGTCATATCATTCTTGTGGTACATCATCTACTATCTAAATCCAATCAGAAATATAGATTACATGTTACTGGTCACTTGTCCTACCAAGGAATATGCTGCTGATATGCAACTGCAGTGAACCTAATATTGGATGGCCTACCAGTTTAGTTTGATACATGATCTCATTATTTCTTTAAATTTTCCACCAAACTTTGTGTTCTTTTAGACTGCAACAAATATAAACTTGATCAAGGCTATCCACAACCTCCTAAACCTACCATTAGGTTGTTCATCCTAACTTTGATTCCCTCAACAACCAAAGGTTATTGTAATGATGCCTTGAGACACCTGCTTATCTGTGATTAGAGTATTATGTATAGTTGGTGGCTGCATTCATAGGCTTATGATGGATTGCCTTCCAACCCTCTTGGCTTCATTTGTCATTTAGTTTGATCAATTCATAAACAATCAATTCCAATGAAGTTGGAACTCATTAAAGTAAAAATAGAGAAAAGGAATTGTTTGTTTTCAGGAAAATCATTATGAAGCAATTAGATGAATTGCACATAGTGGCAAGTTTAGCAGTTTCAAGCAATACTGCTCATGTTGATCATACTATCTGATTGTTATCCCTTTTATAATCTTATCACAATCTATTTGACCCTTTTTATAGACCTCAATTGCAAGAAAAAAAAAGATAATATAGAAATAAAAAATTATAATTAAGAAATGACGTTTGAGATTTATTTGGAAAATAATCTTCCCATGATAGATTGGTAGATATTTTCTTGTCCTTAATCAAAATTAAGTTTTAATTTCTTTCATTTTTTTCTATATTTACTTCCTTTTTCCTTTCCCTTAGGAAACTAAATTAGAAATATTATAGTTGTTGGTCCTCTAAACTAATAAAAAATATTCACATAAGAAATAAGTTAAATTGGTCCCAAATCACACATAGCATCCAACAGATTTGTTATTGTCTAAGTGTGAAATATTGTCATTGTAGTTTGGTTTCTTGAAATTGCTCTGACAGGTTTGCTTCCTTTTGTATGGTTGCATTGATTACTGAAATAATTGGTGGATTGCACATTCACTTTGCATCATTTGGTTTCTTTTATGTCAACAGTCTCTGAAACTTGTAATCTGTCTCTTGATAACATTGCCTGTTGAGTAAAGTGAATGTCTTGACATACGCATCTTTTTGTGGCATCAGTTGCTCTTCTCTGTTTGTTTTCACCAAAAGATTCATTCATTCATCAGTGAACAGATAACTAAAAGGACTCAGAATGAAATGATAATTATCAGAAGTGACAAATAGCAGTAAAACCATCAAAAAGTTCCTTCTTTTTCCTTCTCTTGTTCAGAGTGAAATTTCTTTTTCTTGCTCCAAAATTGGTCTTTACCAATTTTGCGTACCCTGTTTCATGTTTCAGCAATCTCTTCGGGGCAATAAGAAATGCAGTTTTAACACTTATTTCTCCTAAGATTGCTAGAACAACTTCTTTTAATTCAAGCTTTCAGTGTGGGATGAGGCTGTCATGTCGAATACTTCTGAGACTTCAGTCAATTGCTTTGTTTAGTTTCAGGTTAAGAGTGTGCATACAATGAGTAAAAGGCCGCCTTTTCAGAGTAACTCTTCCACTGATGTCAACTGAAAAAGGTGGGCAGCTAATTGGTGCAAGAATTCCATTGCGGACCCACTTAATGTGAGATTGCGTACGTACATGGTTGACCCACGAAATCTTTGTCGGAGTTATGTGGCATTGAAGTTTCTTCGTAACTGTGATGTCATGGAGAGAAGACAAATTCGTGCTTTTAAGAGCCCACTCATACTCCCAAATGCCAAATCTTTTGCTCTAAGGAAAGTCGACAGGTTCCCAAGAAGCTTCTGATCTTGAATCATTGATTGATCGGAGATAAAGGGAAACACAGTGTGTTGGAACAAGACACCTTCAACTGTTGTATCATCATGTTTAGGCCAATGGCTAATAGCAAGATCTTACTCGTGGACTACAACAACTCCTCGGATCGCGATTTCTTTGATCTTGGAGAGTTGGTTATGTCCCCATTGGTGACGGGGTAATGAACTTGGAGCTTAAGCTAAACCAGAGCCAATGTGTTCGGTCATGTCCACGGTGGTGGCAAGGACGGTGGTTGAGCAGCGAGTATATATAGTTGTTATTGCTTTTGTCATCGACTGTTCGATCTTATAACATCGAAAGCTGGGCCTCGTGCTGTCCCACTATATCAGCCGCCGTGGGCTGATGGCCTCACGAGCGTTTTGGGTGTGAAGCGGGGTTGAAAAGGTGGCGAAGGCGTTCCGTTTGTCCACTTGCTTTGCCCGACGGCTCGAAGCACAGTGTATCCTTTGGCCGAGGAAGCCCGAGGAGCGGCTGTCAACGGCTTAGGAGAAGACCGGATCCTTGACCCTATTCGCTGCAAAAGACGAGTTCTTTGCCCCGTATTCCGTCGCTCGGTGATTTGTGGAGTCTTTTAAAGTTTCCTTCACCGAAATCTTGAATTTTTCTTATCTCTGTCATAGATTTGGCCCTTGGTAGGTTTTTGGCCACATAGGGAAGGAGATTGAGGTGTAAAGTTATCAGAAGATGGGATCTTGGGCGGCGTGAATGTAGCTGTTTAAGGATACGGTGGCGAGTTTTTGTACTTCATTTGTGCGGCCACTTTTATTGGTTGTTTCCGGAGCTTTCTCGTGAATGCCTTTTGCACGTTAGTGCTTCAATATTTGGGATCGAAGTTCCTTTTTCGAGTCGTTTTATGCTCTCCGAGCATGGATTTGCTAAAATCTAAGACTTCTGAGCTTATAATTTTCCCTGGCGGCGCTAAGGTTGGTTAAGGGTTCGAATTCGTTGATCCATCTCACTGTTTGCTGGGTTTTTCTTGGACATTTTGGGGTTTCTTCTTCGATTAGAGCTTGGTGCATGTATGTGTTACTGGGTAGGAAACATGATCGTTTCTGGGTAGTAATTCAGGTTCCAATGTGAGGTATTCTCAAATATGGAGTTTTTGGTTTTTGTTTGTGTTATCAAAGCCTTTTCTCTGCTATTCCTTCCGTATAATTAGTAGGGAACAAATGGTGATTCCATCCAGATGTATGAGTTCGTACTCAGCAAGCGCACAGTCACTGGTCTTCCTTTTAAGTATTGAAGTACTCTGCCCAGCAAAAGTGGCTTCGATGGAGATGACAGAGCATAGGTTGACAGATGATCAAGGATGTAAGGAAGACAAGGTGAATAGAATGTTGTCTGGACAGGGAATTGATACATTGGCCAGAGATGGTTTGGATGGCTCAAAGCAAGAGCAATACATATTATGGAGGTCTTTAATGTAACTGGCGCTGGCGAATCGCACAGTCATAATGTCACTTCGGACACTGTGAATTTCCAAAAGGATGAAAGCAGCCAATCAAAATCATTAGCCCCTCCGAATTATGAGAGTTCAATTCTGACTAGTTATTTGTCCATTAAAGGTTCATCTGGTGAATGTTCGCAGCTTGCATGTATTTATTCCAGGGAAGTTAGTGGACCTGGGTGCTTTCTAGATGACTCCTCTTCTGGTGCTGTTTCAGATCCTTGCAATGTTCGTGCGAAGCAGATGAAGTTATCTTCTCTTGAGCAACAAACTTATATGAATGTTGATCAAGAATGTGGTCTGTCTTCCACTGTTGATGACTTGACTGACCTGAGTCATTCACAAAGTTCTTTAAGTGTGCCCATGTAGCATCAACAGCAATCAACATGCCTTATGGTTGAAACTTGTGGTCCAAGTATCATATGAAGTTACCATCTCTCTAAAACCTGAGAAGAAACTGATGGTAGTGATGACATTGCTATGGATGTTGATTGCAAAAGTCAAGACATGAGAGGGGATAAGTTACTTAGTGAAGCTAAATCTGTTGCTTCCCCTGTTTCCCAAGAGAGCTTCACTTCAGGACTTTTGATGGTGGCTGCCACTCCTGTGGAGGCACAAGGTGTGCCTCTATATATGAAAAATGTTGTGGAAGAATTGAGCATTTTGCACTCTGGCACAGTTGATGTCGTCTCAAAGAGGGCATCGACTGGGGAACTTCCTGATTGTCTTCGTTCTCATACAAATTGTCTACTTATTGATGCAGGCTGGAAAATTGAGCCTCGTGTGAGGACTGACCGAACAAAGTTCGCTTCCCACTTTGTAGCACCCAAAGAAAAACTTGTTGTCACTTCATTTTCTCTAGCTTGGAAGGCCTGTGGACAGAGGCTTTATGCCAGTGCAATGGGCTCTGAACAGGAAGATAATGGGAGGGTATGGATGAATATCGACAGATTTTGGGATGATTTGACAGACACTGTTCTACATTGAGAAGAACACTTGGCCCGTTGGAATATCCATTTCTCTTTTGAAGAGATGGCAGCTTCTTGAACCATTTGTTGCTGTGGTCTGCATAAATAAGAAGATTGGTGTTCTGCCAGAGGGAAGGCTATTCAAGGCCATGAAAAGTTCTACTTACATCCTGAGTGGGGAAAATAATATTGTCTTGGCAGATCAGAGTGTGCACAAAGTTGCTCAAGTGGCAAATCAGAATCCAAGTTCAGGAATGTGTTTAAATCATAATGCTCTGCCAGTTACTCAGCTTGATTATAAATCTGAAAATGTAAGTGAAATTTCTATAAATCAGCAAAGATTACAAAATTGCAATGGTCTGCGATGCAGCAGCCAATGTAAGCTTCAAAAATGGCATTTTGGAAGCTGTGTAGAAACACAGAAGATGCCTTAAAAGTTCAGCTGGTTGTATTGAAAATGCCTTGCATGATACAAGATGCTCACATCACATGTGTTACAAGGATTCAGCAAGTCCTAATAACACAGTAAATGGTTCAGAAAGTACATTTGCTTTCACAGTTGGTGATTTTCCAGCTCAAAATCCTCTTAGACCTGTTTTAGAAACATCACCAACTGATGTTTTGAACACTTGCAAAGCTGCTTTTAATCAGTCTTTCTCTCTTCAAGAAAGTAGTGTTCTATCTGATCCTAATGCTAGGTTGCTTGTAGCAATTTTCTCTCTTCATAAGATGGACCAGTTTGATTCATCAGAACATATTGAGCAAAATACATTCACGTGTATGTCATTCACAAGTAAATCTACTGCTTTACATTCTTGTTCTGCCTCTGTTATAATTTGCGCTCCAGATATTCAACTTCCTGTTGATCCTGTTCCTGTTGTGCCAATTAACAATGACACCGAATCTGATGTCGATAAACTTTATGAAGCTGAAGCCAAGCACGTAACGGAAGAAGATAAGAGGCTACTCTTTGTACGGGCTGGAAATGAAGATAGAGGTTTTATTCATTCTTCAGAAGCAAATCGTAGCTGCTTAACTGATGGACAGGATGTAGGTCTCTGTGACTGATGATTCTCAACCTCGGTGACACGAAGTTAAATTTTGAGAGAGCATATTATTAGCAAGTTTTTCGCAGATGACTCCAGCACATCCAAGGATGAAATTGAATATTTCTGTGTGAACACATCAAATTTGAGAAGCTATGCTGCACAAGTGACAATGACGATTAATATTTTGAATTTGTTCAAGTGTGAAAGAGCATATAATCTTCCAAGAGCCTGCAAGTATATTTCTGTTCATGTTGAAATTGGTCATCGGAAATTGGAAGGTTGCCACTCCTGTTCCTTGGGACAAGGAGTTTTTAACGGACTTGATGGGAGAGGTCTCATGCTATCGATATGAAAGCTCATATTGAGATAGTTCATGAAGTTCATGGTCTTCATCAATTGACACATATTGCTAGGAAAATATTCTGCAGACCATTTAGGCAACGAATCTATTCACTTTTGGAGTCAGAAATTCGATTGAAGTTACAACATTTTTGTTTTTGTCTCGATGGGTATAATTGGAACTTTTATTCCTTAGCCTACCAACAGTCAGCTCCATTGAATAGAAGGCTGCAAAAGGTTCATTCAAGCTTTACTCTTATATTGCCCCAGTCAAACCATAGTAATGACAAATTATTGAATCACTAGCCAGAGTGATCTCCCTCATTTAACTGATATGAAAAAGATGGTTATTTCTACTCTCAAGTACCATCTTTTAGATCGTCTCTTTGGATTCTTATGGGATCTATAGCTTGAAGCTATCAGCCTTGGTGTATTTAATAGATAATTCAGCCGGATGAGACAATTGTTTGGGTTGTGGCTGCGGACACTGAGCACAGTTAGGCTTGAACTTTTGCTTTTACTTTCTGGTATTTTCGCATGTTTGTGGTAATTGCATTCTATTGATTTGATGCAACCTCCGAAGACTGGATCAACGGTATGCAGCTCCATGATAGCCCAAGTCCCAGCTTGAAAACTGTCACTAGTGTATTCTAATTCATCCTTTTGGAATTTAAAGGATGAAAGCTGACAATAATGTTACAACTGGAAGCAATAATACTTGGTCGCTTTAGAGACCATTGCATTTGCTTATCTTGACTGCTGTTAGTTTATCGATAACTTAAGAAGTTTACCAGTGAAAAGTCACCTTGGCTGAAAGAGAAGCCACCAAATTGTGCAGTTTTTTCTTTATTTTTACTCTAATTGGCTTGACAGGTGTGGATGGCATAATTTCACATCCCTGTTGTAGCCTGCAAACTTTGTAGTTGTCGGTCATTCTAACAGAACTGTTGATGCAAATCTTCCTCGAGTTTTTTTTTGTTACGGAGTCCTCTTCGGATATCCAATTGATGAGCGCATGTGCAGATTTAGGCACACCGTGTTACTTACAGAATGATATGCTTTGATTTATGCATGGAAATATCTAAAATTTGCTTGTGTTTGGCAGTTGTGTTCATCTGGTTCAGTGGCATTTTCTATTGATGTGTCTTGAAGTAAAATTTGGGCAAATTGGCCATTTGGTAACATTCATGTTTTAGACTTTTAGTAACTTTAGTCAATAGGAAGAGATCATACTGACTGCATCAAATTATTGTCATTCTCTTGTTTAACATATGACTTTGATGGTGCAAGTTGGTTCAATTTGCTTGTATTTTATTTTCTAGCAGTTTTCATTTCATTCACAGAAGAATAATGGTGTGCAATTTATGATTTGGAGTTTAGTTTTCCCAGCTCAAAGAAGCATTGCTAATATTTGGATAAGGACAAACTAAAGTCAACCCATTGGTTGGTCAGATGATGAAGTCAAACCCTTTCATAGTGTTGAAGTGTTTGAGAATGCCACTGTGCTTTTATCGAACAACAACAGAGACAAAAAAGAATGGTGCATAACTTGTTATTAGACGAGTCATTTATTGCGCAATAGACATTTTTCCAGATTTATTTTTTGTGTTTAATGCCAAAGTGATAAGCATAGAGATCGATTAATATTTATGATAATACAAACATATTACATCATGATTCAATTTTACGGGATAATTAATTTATTAATTCGATAGCTCAAGCTGAGTCTTAAAATCTCTTTCACTTCAAATGTCACAAGATCAAACCTGAGACACAATTTCACATCATTCTTTCTCTCATATCATTTGTTACGATCTGATCTGATGAGATTATCGTATAGCTTGATTAAGATCTTCTCCACATCATTGTGATCAAAACATTGGTGTTTCATATTCAATCCCAATTAAAATTTAGGCTATTCAATGGATTCACAAGCTTGATAGGGTTGGACTTATAATACTTGGAATGGATTTAAATCAACAAGAATCTAATTCGTATGCAATTTTAATTGGCAGGAATATAATATTTAATTTTGAGAAAGACTTTTCGTACCCCAACACGAGAGAAGCCCACAGAAGATGATTGGTTTGGAATTAGGGCTAAATGGGTAATCCAGTGGGGCCCAGTTCTCATTCTCTTTCCTAATCGTATCTACGCGGCCATCGTGTCCGGAAACTAATAAATATTCCCAAAACCCTAACCCCGCCATTTCTCCCTAAAACCCTAATCCCACGTCCTCCTCTTCATTCTTCTCCTTCTTCTGCGTGTACGATTCTTCATGTACTCCAGTCGCAGGAGTGGCAGCTATGCAGAAGCTCTGGCGTGGAAACCCCGTCCTCTGCAACGCCGGCTGGTTTGAGCCACGTGCCGCCCGAGCCCTCTTTCTCTCTTCGTTGCCCGCCCTCCGCCTCCCACTTCGACCCTCCGCCGCTATCCTCTGCTCGGGCCAGTATGCCCGCCTGAAATACGCCCCCGTATACCACTCCGCTGACGATGGCTCGTACCTCCTTCGGCGGGACCGAGTGCCGGCCTCGGCCCACTCTTTGCGCGATTGTTGGGCGAGGGGCTTTAGGGCGGTCGAAGCTCTGAGGAATCGGGAGAAAGGCGGGGACTTGGAGGGTTCCGTCGAGGAGGACAGCGAAGAAGAGGAGGAGGATGGGGTTGCGGGTGCGGAGAGGAGTAGTGAAGTTCAGCAGAGGGCTTCTCTGGCTGGTGGCAAGTCAGTGGAGAGGAGGGCAAGGAGCGGTGGTTCTAGTGCGCCTCCAGCACAGGGCTTAGAACTGTTGACGATTCCGGGGGTTGGTCCTCGGAATCTGAGGAAGTTGGTGGATAAGGGTTTCGAGGGCGTGGCCCAGCTCAAACAGCTTTACGTGGACAAGGTATATGATTGTGTTCCTGCATTACCTAATTCTAGCACTTGCATTATTTTGTTTAGTTCTCAAAGTTACCTTGAATTAGCACATATATATGAAATAAAGGTTAAAGATTGAACTAGAACAGTCCCTTTGTCGTTATTATTCTTGGAGTTGGTGTAGGTAGAGACAATCATTTAACTAATTATCTTTTATTTTGGGTGCTGGAGTTGTGGTTGATGGAGATAGTAATTTAACTATTTGTATTAATTTTTATAGACAAGGTTCAGTTGTTTGTTAAGTGGTAAACGAGAGAAACGATTTGGAGATTTGGATTGGTGCCATTTCATTCTTTAATGTTCCTTCAACGGGTAATATATGCTCCAAATTCCTTTTTGCTCTAGTATTGGCGCATATCATGGATCATGTATTTTTTTTAATGTTTCCTAAACTTTGTGTTAACATGTCCATTTGCATTCTTTTTGTTTGATGGATCATGCTACTGCACTCGTATCTGCGACTTTGTAAATTGCTATGACAAATTCTCCAAATTACATAATTGAATTTTACATTTCTGGTCTGTATATAAGTGGTACTTTTCCATTCTGATATGACTTTAATATTGGTCCCCTCACAGTTTGTTGGCAAATCCAGCGATAAGATGATTGAATACTTACAGAGCTCTGTAGGAATTATCCATAAAAGCCATGCAGAGAGTATAACCTCCTTTATCAAGGAACAAGTGGATGAAGAGTTAGAAGGGGATACCATGGAGTCTACCATGAAGCTTTCACAGAAGAATAGGCTTACATTTTGTGTTGAAGGCAATATCAGTGTTGGGAAGACTACGTTCTTACAAAGAATAGCTCATGAAACAATTGAATTACGTGATCTTGTAGAAATAGTTCCAGAACCTATTGACAAGTGGCAGGATATTGGTCCTGATCACTTCAATATACTGGATGCCTTCTATGCTGAACCACAGAGGTATGCCTACACCTTCCAGAATTATGTATTTGTAACTAGGGTCATGCAGGAAAGAGAGTCGTCTGGTGGAATCAAGCCTCTTAGGCTGATGGAAAGAAGTGTTTTCAGTGATAAAATGGTGAGCATATATTATAATAGATTACAAACATGGGCATAACTAGCTTCTCCATCACACAATGTTTTTGTTTGACATGACATTTGTGTAATTTCTCTGCTTTTTAATGTCTTTATATGCAGGTCTTTGTACGTGCTGTTTATGAGGCCAAATGGATGAATGAGATGGAAATTAGCATATATGATTCATGGTTTGATCCTGTCATATCATGCCTTCCAGGGTTAATCCCTGACGGGTTCATTTATCTTAGAGCTAGCCCTGACACTTGCCATAAAAGAATGATGTCACGAAATAGAGCTGAAGAAGGTGGTGTTAGCCTACAGTACCTGAGAGATCTACATGAGAAACATGAAAGCTGGTTGTTTCCTTCTCAACATGGAAACAATGGTGTACTCTCAGTCAGTCAGTTGCCTCTGCATATGGATAGCTCTCTGCATCCTGATATAAGAGAGCGTGTTTTCTTTCTAGGAGGCGATCACATGCATCCAACCATCCAAAAGGTAGCTTTTTCATCTTGGCCTTTCCTTAATTATAACGAATTCATTGTTAGACCTAAGTAAATTTTATTGATGAGTAGGTTCCAGCTCTGGTGCTGGATTGTGAACCCAACATTGATTTCAGCAAAGACATTGAAGCTAAAAGACAGTAAGTTAAATAGTCTCGCCCTCTTCCCAAGGATACTGGCGGTAGCTAAATTTTTGCAGTTTAGTTATTTGATTTTTTGTGTTTAGGAAAGGGTATACTTGCATACTGTCCTTTTATCTGCTCTTATAGATTTTGTTTGATATCTTAATATTCTTGTCTTGTGCATGTTTTTTTTTTTTTGTATTTCTGAACATTCTCTAAGGTTTAGAGCTGAATTGCATTCATTAAATATTCTTAGGATAATATCATCAACTTCCAGCCTTGTACGCACGAGATTTCACAACCTAACCCAATGGGAAAATTGACTCAGTAACAATGTGTCTTGTATTGACATAACTTAAAATACATATGCTTAAGCTAATGATAACATATTTATATACTTCTATAGATCAATACAATCTCTCACTTCCATCATGAGACCAATCAGGATGTTATATGATGAGTGTGACATGAGTACATGTGTAGTAGATGGTTGAAGAAATTGCAAGATAACTAGTCATAAACTGTCAGTTGATGGAATGGTGTGATATATGCTGGTGTCCAAACTAAATCTGTCTCGGTTGGGTTTGGTTCGAGCACATGGGTTTTGGATTGCTGTACGGCAAGCACCCTTGTATAGCTCTGTTATGGTGGCTGAACAATAAAATTCGTCACTTTAGGGTATCTCCCTAATGCATTCCCTTCTGAGATTATCAGATGATATTAAAATGCCCGACCGATAACAGGTGATTTGTTTATCTTACGTCTATAATTTCTCATCCTCTGATGGTCCATTGTTTATATCCAGGTATGCTCGGCAAGTCGCAGAATTCTTCGATTTTGTGAAGAAAAAGAAAGAAACTATGGCTGCAGAAAATGTTAATGACAGAAAGGGCAAAGACCCAAAGGTACTGCTTCCCCATGAAAGGGGTTTGTGGATTCCAAAAGGCAGTGGCTTCCCTGAATCCACCCCATCTCTGGACTTCAGAGGAGCAATGTCCTTCCTCCCGGGTTAGCTGCTATTTGACCAAAACCTTCAGCTGTGGGTATCTGAAGTCTTTTAAGGAGATGCTGATTCTCGCCTACCATTGTACTTAATCCTGCTAGTTTATGATGGCACAAATGCTTCTGACATGAACAAGAATTTAGAATGTTGTAGTTTTATTGTCTGTAAATTGCATCTGGATTACTACTCGCTCAAGAAATCTGTTTGAACAGCTGGTTGCAACGGTCAATGCCTCTGCTTCCATATTCTTCCTGTCTCCCGGAAAGCTTTCTTTGGTCCCTGTTTCTGAGATCAAACCTCTGTTGCTGGCTGGAGAAGCTATCGAGTGCTTTGACTATTTGGAGGCCAAAATCCTGTTTCTTGGGGATCCTCGTAAAAGCCATTACGTGACGCCTCAGCAACGCTGCATCCCAAAGGAGAAATGATGAACGAGTGGAATTGGCGGAGTCAACAAGTTGTTCTCTCTCTTTTCTCAGAAAAGAAATACTTTACTCCATATTAACCCATACATAACACGGCAAGATGATGTTCCGAAATAACACGTTATTGGACCGAGAATTGTCTATCGTCACATAGTTGTTATGAGAACAAATAATATAACTATAGATCTTGCATAAGACAAGTCTGGGTAAACATTGTAAAGTAGAGACTGATATATGAGATTCTAAGCTTTTGCAAGGTGAGTCAGCTCAATGCCGATGCTTATGGAAGCTATTGCATGATAAAAATGGAACCTTTTCCCAACCCTAATCAAATTTCTATCTTCTGGAGTAATTGCGAAAGCCAAAGTCAGCGGTAGGACACAGTAGGCGAGCTTATCAAGGAGGGGAATTTGATGGTGTGAGGTCGGGGAGGAGTAAAGAAGACTCGGAGGGTTGACCAGCTCCGCGGCAGCGGATGGGTTTTGGCTCGTGTGTTTTCCGGTGGTCGGACTCCTCACTCGGCTGTCGCAGCAAAGCATCACAGGGATGTATTTGTCCTGGGTCCTCCTGATGCCGTGGGAAGCATAAAGATTGGATCTTGATCTTCCGGTCGATACATCGATCGATCAGTCACTGGATCGCTCTCGCCGTTTTCTTGCAGACCGAAGGTGCGGCATTTTTTTCTTCCCCTTGGTGTATGGGATTTTTTCTAATATTAAGTGCTTGGAAAAAAAAAATCCAAGCTTCTTGGCCTTCTTGATCGTTTTTATAAGACTTGGAGGGTGTTTGGGTTTGACCAGCTCCACTTCAGTGTGGAATTTAGCTGTGTTTCCAGTGGTTTGTCTCTCTCCCTTTCTCTCTCTCTCGACTGCTGCTGCTGCGACGCATCGCAGAAACCTCTCCCCGGTCTTTTTGCCAGCTCCTGGTGCCGTGGAAGCGTAAAGATTGGATCTTGTCTCTCGCCATCTTCTTTTTCTTGCCGCTTCGGATCGGTCCGCAAAGGTGCGGTCTCTTTTCTCCCTTGATATTTTGGATGGTTTTCTGCTGTTAGGTGCTTGAGAAATCCAATCCTTTTTAGGCGTTTCTTGATTCCGCACCGGTTTGGTTTCGGATCCGGCGATTGTTTCGGGCTGGGATTTAGCATCAGATTCTAAATCCAGAATTTTTTTTTCCTTTATGTCGTTAGGAGCTGCAGTCGGTGTGTTCCATCTGCCAAAGCTGTGGCAGGTATTTAAATCGGATTTGCTTTTAATTCTCCACGAGATCGGTGTCCTTTGAAGATCGCATATTGTGGCAATATTTGTTGGAAAATTGACAAAAAAATGTGTCTGGAAAAGGAAAGGAAGAATTGAGATTTGATAAGCGTTCAGAAAAATGGGTGGGCTTTGCTCAAAAAGGTCAGCTGTGGATAAATCGCCCAGCGATACTCTCGATCCTAGTGGATTCAGGGGTCAGCCAATACCGAGTCAATTCCATAGTAAAAGGCAGGAGGATTTGTCTAATTCTCTAGCAGAAGAAGCTATGGAGAAGCGGCTGCAAGAACAGTCCTTTTCCTTCCGTGATTGCACAATAACACCCACCGGAAACTTTTCAGACGCTGCTGATGCCACTGAACTGCAGTTTTTCAGGGATATCTCACAAAATTCTAGCTCAACGAATTCTAAACCCTCCTCTGGAAAGTCTGGAACTACGAAGGCAAGTTCAAGTCATGATAGTTTTCTTGTTTTTGATTGAATGATAAGGAGTACTGGTGTGTTTCTTCTGGATTATATGAGTTTGGTGAGATTGCAAATAATGCAAAATACTTCACATGGTGGTTGGGCCATGATCACTCAGTTGAGATGAATCAGTCCAAGAATGTCATGAATGTAGTTGAATTTTGCTTTCTCATCACTCAATTTTCTATTTGGTGCTCTAGAACAAGTATATTGTTTAACTTCATGCTGAAGTTGGTATTGTGATTGCAGAAAATCTTAAAATGGTAGTGCAACATGGTACCACTGATCAACATGAGCCATGAAAGCTCCAAAGTCTGTATGAAGTTTATCCTTGCCTCATCCATCTCCAAACAAAAGCTTCTTTTAGAACCCAAAACTATGATATAAGTATCTTTCCCTTGTTTCTTTATTTATAGGATGATCCCAGCAGGCTAATATTGCAGAGAACTTGAACTGAAGGTAGGGAAAAATCAGGTTTGTTTGCCACATGTCAAAGGGTTACAAGCAATGGTCAAGTATCCATGTTGATGCTGGACTCATATGTAGGCATTTTCATGCTGCCATTCACATCGCTGATGTGACATTGCATGGTTCACATGTATTGCATGCCCGATACTTTCTCAGCCAAAATACCAGCTTGTCTTATGTTGCTACATGTAGAATCATGGGGAAAATAAATAGTGTACTTATATAAATCGACTGCCATCTGGATGCACCACCAGAAGGATGCTAAGTTTTGGAACTCTTGGGAAAGACTAACTATTTAATGGAGTTTATAATTATACATATTTTGACAAGATAAGAATTATTATTATTATTTGCAATTTGGTCACCTATGATGATATGCTGGAGCTATTCAGTCTTTGTTCTCAGTTTCATGATCATTATGTGCCCCATTAGTTAAAAACCTCATATGGGTTCCAATTTTATTTGTTTATAGGTAATAAGATGTGCCGTCTCATGTACCTCATTAATTCATAAGTTACTTTGGGCATATATGCGATGGAATCTGAATTTTATATGTTCTTATGAGCAGACACAATAAATTATTTGAATATACAAGGTTAATGCTGGTTGTCAACAGCTTCACTGTCATCTTATATAAGACATTTGGTGTTTTTTGTTTTTTTGTCGGTACTTTTGATATTTGTATACCCCTTATTTTTTTCCTCATCACTTGAGTGGAATATCCTTGACGAGAAGATTACAAGGGCCTTTAATCCGAATATATAACTAATCATTTTAAGCAATCTAGATTCCCACTTCCATGCCAGATTGACTGCCTCCATTCTAGTCATAGACTCAGTTCATGTTTAGATTCTGACACATGCTATTAGCAGCACATACCTTGTTTCTTTGCTATAAACTTCATTGCACCTCAAGGGTAAATGCTGATGCTATTAAAGCTGCATTGCATTGTGTGTCTCATAACAATGACAGCATAAACAATTTCATGAGAGCCTATTATATGTTTTGTTATTTTAAAATCAACTTCACAACATAAAAGAGGTTCATTTCTTGAATGAGAGAAACTTGACTGTCTAAGAAAGAAATTCAAGAGTGGCATACTGACTTGCCAGTGTAAATGGTTAGAATGCTTTTTAAACTTGTCATATATGTTTAACCACTATATTTTTTTCTTCATGGTCCCTAGTTATACTACATTGTTGCCATTTCACTTTTAGTTTATAATCGATATATACAGTTAGGACCTTCTCATTCATGGATTTTTAATGAACCACCTTTCATGTATCTGGTTATAGTTATATGCTTTCGAAACAAGTTTCATCAATTGTGCTAGCATAGGCTAAAAATTCTGCAGTAGGAATATGATCTTTGTGTATAAAACTATGTGTTACTATAAACTTCACATCCCGGCTAGCATAACTGAATTTGTCACAGTTAAGCAATACATATTCTACTGATTTGATCGGTGAATTTTTAGTGAGTTGCAGAACACATGTTCCCTTCTAATGTTATATGGAAGTCTGTTTTAGGAGCAACGAAACAAAAATGATCTAGCTTCTTGCATAAGTAGACTGGACATATTGGTCTTTAATGATGGATATGTACTTTAAAACGGTTTTTGCTGTCTGCATTTAACTGTATAATTTTTGCTGGTTCAATTGATCCTTTAATTCCTGTAGTAGATTAATAGAAAATGTTGTACTTTTTGCACTGTGCTCCATATGTACATTGTGCTTTATATATGTGTCATGTTTCTCTTGCAACTCATTAACTGTAGACTTCTAACATGTAAACTAGGCATATTAATTGCAAGGTATTGTATTTCAGGTCTCCGAAGTGGGCTTGGTTTTGAGCAAGGCAGGTAGTGTTGGGCTCGGCAAAGCAGTTGAGGTATTGGACACACTTGGTAGTAGCATGACAAATTTGCACCTTAGTAGCAGCTTTGTATCAGGAGTGGCAACTAAGGGAAACCAAATATCTATTTTATCATTTGAAGTTGCCAACACAATAGTTAAAGGCTCCAATCTTATGCAATCACTTTCAACGGAGAACATAAAGCATTTGAAAGAAGTTGTACTTCCATCAGAAGGTGTGCAATACTTAATATCCAAAGACATGGATGAGTTACTAAAGATTTCTGCTGCTGATAAAAGGTCCTTATTCTGGAACTGCATAATTCATTCATTCAATCAATTGCTAAGTGAGAAATCATATATTTTTTATGGTTTCTGATATTTTTATCTGTTTAACAAATAAACCATATACAGAATTATGATAGCATTGATTGATTGAATATCAATATTTCATTTTATAAATAAAGTGTCCTTTTTTGATGTCATTTCAACAGGGAAGAGCTGAAGGTATTTTCTAAGGAAGTCATTCGCTTTGGAAATCGATGTAAAGATCCTCAATGGCACAACTTGGAGCGCTATTTTGACAAGTAAAATTCCAAACTTTATTTTATAGAATTACCTAGATGAATTCAGTTGTCCACATAATTCATAGATCTTATGTTCATTAATGTTAGACTAGCATCAGAACTTACACCTCAAAGTCAGCTGAAAGAAGTAGCAAAAACAGCGATGGAGCAACTGATGACATTGGCTCAGTATACAGCTGTGGGTACTTATCTTCACTAGTTGATTGTTGTAGGAAGTATTCTTCTCTTCCTATTAGCATAATATGATAGTTATCATTTGTTATCATGTATGCAAATTAGCTATGCCAACTATCATGCTCATGTCAGGTAATGGTTTATGCTTATTATGCTTTAGGTTTTTGAGGACATGCTTGAGATTATGTGCTTTTTTGTAGTAGAGGAATTGTGCACCGAAAGTAGATGGTTTGGGAACTCAAGGATTGTTAACAATTAAAACCATGAGCAAATTAGGTTTTCCACATATTTCTTTGTTTATAAAATGAGAAGTTATCAGCCATGCATCGTTCTCTCAAAAGGATATTTCTCTTGGACTTGGTGTTGTGGTACCAAAATCTTAAAACCGTAGTCCATCAGAAACTATGCCATTGTGCTTCTGAAGAAATAAGTTATATTTTTCAAGGTATGCCCCTACCAAGCATGCTATATTAGTCTGTTCAACTTTTGTCATGGAAATTTGCAAGCCTGTGCTTGTGGCAATGCGATTGGCATGTATCAGTCAGCAGAGCATCTAGTTCTTGGGCATCAGTCATGCAAGACATTTTATGATATTGGTACACGAAACACGATGATTCTTGGTCCTTTCAACTTTTGTCATGGAAATTTGTGTGTGTACATGCTTCTGGCAATGCGATTGGCATGTATCAGTCAGCACAGTATCTAGTTCTTGGGCATCAGTCATCCAAGCCATTTTATGATATGGGTGCATGAAACATGATGATTCTTGGTCTTCCAAGAAATGTCATTGTGATTATATAATTTTCTTTGGTAGTTGAAGTCACAATTTTTCACTTACAAGAAAGAATGGATATGGCCTGATCTTGATCCTCTTCCATCATCCTGGGTTATAGCCAAAGCCTGAAGGCTTGAAGATTATTATTCTTGATCTTATAAAAGGCTCAACTATGGGTCAGCATGGGACAGTCTGTGCAGCACTTCAATTTATCAATCTGGTAGAATTTAGTGCAGAAGAGTCTAGTCCAATGTGGTAAGTGTTGCTATACAATCCCTTAGTCAAAGGAGAACTCCTACATGAACTGACAAACTCAATCATTATAAAAAATGAGGGTAGAAAAGAGCTTCCCAATCCATTCCCTGTCAACTTCGATAAGGAGAGAGTGATTAGGCCTCCTAACCAACTTTAATAGTAATATGATAAGGTATTCTTTTATTTGCTGGTTTTCATCATTCTTTTTAGTATCTAATTTAATTAGTTAAAAGAGTCCTGTTTTAGGTCTAATTGTAACACTTTGATTAGTCCCACATCAGAAGTGGGCAAGATTAAAATTGACTTATGAGGATCTGATGAGTGAACTACTATTATTTTTAGTTTAAGCATTTTGATCAGTAGTATATGTTAAACGAAGTTGATAAGTCAGTTAGCCTATTACTCTCGGGTTGTGACACTAATCAACATCTTAAAGTCCTAAAGTGAGTATAGTGTAGGTTAAGCTAGTTATTTCAAAATTAGGTTTTATATTTTGAGAAGTCTAAATGTTTGGATAAGTTTTTCTTCCAAAACTCCTATAATAGATTTCTTTTTAAAGGAATTTTGAAGGGGTGATGAGACAAACTTTTCTACTCACAACTCATATATTACGAGATCATGTAAGCCCTTTTGGGATGGTTGAATGATGTTTCTCCTAGCCCCATATTAGCCTAGCTTCCTCTCTCCCTCTATGGTCTATTTGGAGGAACAGTTTGCATGAAAAAGGCTCTAACTAGGAGGAGAGACATCCTATCAGCAGACAAACAAGAGAATGTTCAATTTATGTCTAACAAAGCAGCTCTATAGCGTAACAGGAATTAGCATTGTATGGGATCCATACACAACCTATGAAATTCTACTTGTGTTTGCTTGGAAGTTGATTGAGGAATGCATTTGAGTTTTGAATTCTTTCAACACTCAATTTGACAAGTCAGTACTGTTGTTAAAGTTTTTTTAAGGGGTACTGGATCAGTGATCTCTCTTATTGTTATAACAGATGAGCCACAATGTGTATCTAAATGATTTCTAACTTGTACAATATATTCATTTTTAGGTGAACTTGATTAATATGTTTAGGTTTCTGCTTGATTCTTGAAACTATTCTTGCTAATTTCATTTATGTTTGTATAGGAATTATACCATGAGTTGCATGCCTTGGATAGATTTGATCAAGATTATAGGAGAAAAAATCAAGAAGAGGGTAGCACAGGTGGAGTTCAAAGAGGTCTATTTCTCTTCTAAAGTGTCATATTCTCATTTATCTTTTTGTTGCTAGAATTTTCCTTTTTAGATGAACATTGGACAAGCATAGCTATCTTTGGGAGTGTTAGGTAATTCTTTGAAATACAAATTTGATTCTTTTTATTGCTTCCATTCACAATATCCATCTTCGCTGGGTAAGGACTTTGTTTGTCTAATTTCTGATTATGGTATATGTTTAATGGTGCTAGATTACTTAGAGGTACTTGTATGCATCTGTTTATTTAAAAAGTATGATAGTCATATTAATATTTTGGATAACAGAGGGGGTAGTAGATCCTTTTATTTTGTCTAACAAATTAGTTCAGATATTCTATGTAAGCCCTTCTATATATCCATTAATCTAAGTTCATGATTTTTTTATTTAACATCACCAATCTTACAACCTTCACTGATTGAAGAAGACCAATAGTTTACTTCCATTCTACTGGCACTTTGTTCTACTTCCATTCTGCTGACACGTTGTTCTACTTCTACCTATCTGCTTCATCCTCTCGTCTAACATCAATTATTTCTCTGTTTACTCTCTTCTGGCAATCGAAGGTCAGTCGAGATACTATGGCAGCTCCTGATCTCTTATAATGTTACATCTAATTACTCAATTTTGCAGTCCAGAGAACCTTCACCAGATGTCTAACAATAACTTTTTTATATCTAATTGCCTCCATCAAATTTGGTGCTCTGCTCTGCAGAGTCAAAGCTCCAGCTGCACCAGTAGCTATTGTATGGTAAAAATATATGCCATGTAAAATTTATTATAATGTCAAAGCTCCATCTTCATCTGCACCAGCAACTACGTTAAATATATTCAGTGTCAATATCACTTTAATTATTATAGGAAATTAACTGAGAGTTGCCATCATGCTGAGTAGCTGCACGTAACACAGAAACTTGTTTACATGTCAATCTTCTTCCTTGCTGTCGGACATCGAGGTTTGCTTAGATGCATATTATCTGGGAGTGTGCCTTAAGGGACATTTGACTGATATCAACAATGACAACAGGAGAAACATCTATCTTTTTAGTTGGCAATATTATGCCTCATCAAGTACTGCAAAAATCTGGCTGATTTGAGATAACCTGATATTCTGTAAGAATCAGATGACTTGGTGTTTTTAACATTTATTTTATTCGTTGACTAATATTTGTGATGATAATGTTTGGAGATAAAACCAAAAATTTCACAGGAAATGCTATATTCATAACCACCATTTAAATGTCATTTTTTAATGATTATGTAGGTGATACTCTCCAAATGTTAAGGCAAGAATTGAAGAGCCAAAGAAAGCATGTAAAATCATTAAAGAAAAGATCACTCTGGTCCAAGAATTTGGAGGAGGTAAGTTGGTACCATTGACATAATATTATCATGAATGATTGTCAGCGGGTAATGTTATTGCTTATTGGTGGTATATCATGTTTTTTTATAATGAAACTATTCTCTGCCCATATAATATAAAGAACCAAAGTCTTTTTTGTGTTTGGGCATCCATCTGCATGTACAATGGTGATGCTATTAGGGAACAAAAATCTGATGTTTGTTGTAGATGTTAGAAGTTATGTTGCCCTTTTGGGGGAAAATTTTGACATTGTTCTATTGTAGGTGCTGGAGAAGCTTGTAGATATTGTCCATTTCTTACACTTCGTGATTCATGATTCCTTTGGAAGTGCTGGTACTTAAATTTAAAGTTGTCTCAGTTCCATTTTGTATTTCCCTTCACTAGCTTCGACATCATTAACTTGCTTATTTATTTATTCATAAATTCTCTTGTGAATTAATTGCAATCTTCAAAAACATAGTTTCTCATATCTTTTACACATCTGCAGTTTTGTGGTAGGCTTTACTATATTGGATTTACAGGTTGACTTACCCGTAATGTCCAATTTATCATTTTGGGTTCACTTAGATTTTGTTAACAGTGAATTGTAACTAACTGATATGTTTCAATTAACTTCTGGCATGACCCACTTGAAATGAGAACAAGAAATCAAACTTTGAATATTAGTAATCACTGGACCCTGCTTGGATCAGTATAATACAGTTACTGTGTCAGCACCTGGATGACCAGTGATATGGCCAGTAAGCTGACAAAAATTCAAAAAAAAAGTCCAGAATCAGGAAGAAAACAAGCTTTATTCTCCATGAGAAAATAAGGGTGTAAATAAAACCATATTAGTTCTTCTGCTACTGCAGCAGCAGGGTGGTCATGCTTGACAAGGAGGCTAGGTCTTTTTCTTTGGCCTTTGCATCTCAGATCCTAGCCACTCTTTAGGAGCTGGTTGGTGTGGTGGGGAGGGATCGCCAGGAATGAGAGGGGTCAATGGAATTTTGGGGCCCTGCTGAAAAATTAGAGCTTGTTTCAAATAGTTTTGTGGCTTTTGCCTGACTATGACCTAGTGTTGTTGATATGGGTGCTATGGCTGGTACCAACCAACATACACAGTTTTACTACCAATATTTAGGTGGTGGTATGAGCAAACAGCTTAGCATAGGCCTGCCATATTGGAATTTATTTGGCTGATAAATACTGGCTGGTAAATATGTACCAGCTGGTATTTTTATAATTGATAAGAAGTAATACTAATTCTTTACTATATATAAGTTGATGAGTTTGTATTTATTTAATAGAGCTAGTCTTGCCCTTGGTTATTATTTTAATATGGAGGGATTTGTTTCAGTTTTTAATGTGCTTTATCTTGGAGACTGAATTGCTATGAAATCTATATTAAGGAAGAAGTTTGCACCAAGGAAAAATCTTAACTTATTAGGTACAAGGCAATCATATCTGATGCAAAATTTGGAGGACTACCACAGAGCAATTAGAAGAAAATAAGGATGAAGACAGTAAACAAAGACTTGAATTCACAAGTAGGGAAGCAGGTTTGTTATGTTTATTTAAGGTGATAGCCCTGGCATTTTGCAATCACAAAACAAGTTGATTGCAAACCTACCCTAGGTTATCCATATGAACCTCCAATATTAACCTAAGTAGATTGCCAGTTGGACCTCAAAGTTTCCTTAACCATGATTGCTAGCTCTATGCATGCACACTTAATGTTGTATGTCAGTATGTCTAACCTTTCGTGTAGACTATAATGCCCAGAGCCTTATGCACTGAGTGGCATTTTGTCTTTTGACACTTCATGATGGATATTTATCTTGAATTTTTGAACTATTCTAATCTAAAAGTCTTGTGTGGATAAACTCTTGTTTTTCAAGGTGCACTAGACATCCTTATGATTCTCATATCCTGGTACCTGGATATTCAAGTTAAATGTATTTCTTCACCAATGAAAATATCTCTTGGAATATTAGTTATAATTATCAACATAACTTTTAATGCTTTAGCAAATAAACAATTTTCTGTTAATTGTGCAAATATTTCAGGATGTTGCTTTAAGCATCATTCCATTTATCAATCCTTTTTTGGTCATTATGCTTGAAGTATCAAGATTGCTGGCCTTAGTTTCATAGCACAATTCTTTTCAATTTTCATTACTTGTTCAAGTAACATAGGGTTCTTTTGCACTAGCAACAAAAGGCTAAAAGGATTTACCACACCACTACTTCTAGTTCATGTGAGGTTGGTTGTTACTTGTACATGCTAATTGTCTGCTCTTGCTGAATATTTTTTTTTAATTATAAAACTTTAGATACTGATAAACCAACAGAAGAGACTATGAAGAATCAAGAAAGATTGGGACCTGCTGGCCTGGCACTACATTATGCAAATATCATCACTCAGATAGACACCCTTGTGAGTCATTGGCTTCATCTGGATTCCTAAGACATCCAATATTGCTTTTTCTGCTTTACACTTTTATTCGGTGCTTAACATTTTTTTATTACATGGAAAATGTATCATCCTTTAAGTTCTTTCTTGAAATATTTTTGAAGTTGCTTAGAATCACAGTTGCCTATCTAGACCAGTGTTTCTTAATCTTGATACAGTTATTTTGTAAAAAAAAATTTTCTTTGTATACTTCCAGTCCAGCCATCCATGTTGGCTGAACACCTAAACGGCACATATTGTCATGCCATGCCAACACTTGGCATGCAGTGTTATGCTGGCCCATTGGGAAGCAAAAAAATACAAAATGAGAAAGAACTGGTTAAGATGCATCAGCCCTTTGGTTCTCTCCTCTGATGCTCCATTCTCTCTTCCGTCACTGCCTTCATGGTCAGACGGGTCGTGCTCATGTTCTCTTGGGAAGTGAAGCAGTTGCAGGTTCTCAAAGCCTATACTCAATTTGTCT
Source organism: Musa acuminata AAA Group (assembly GCF_036884655.1). Classification (NCBI taxonomy): domain Eukaryota; kingdom Viridiplantae; phylum Streptophyta; class Magnoliopsida; order Zingiberales; family Musaceae; genus Musa; species Musa acuminata. Next base: position 37,571,403 of record NC_088340.1, read on the forward strand.
CAAGTAAAATTTGGAATGGACTATTTGGTTCAGCCTGGGAGAAACCTGGTTCAGTTCCTTTGGAACTTGACACTAAAGATACCACTATGCGCTGCTCAGTACCCCTAGTTTTTCATGTTGCAGGTGTCGGACTGAAGTGGTTCAACTCATGACTTTGGTAGTGTTGAGTTACCATGAAACTTTATTCCTTGTTCACCTCCCAGTAGCTTTTGTAGACTATGTTCAAAAGATGAATTCCCCACTACAATTTTGGTTAAACCATTTAAACTTGTGAATAGCCTATGATAACTATCTCTGTTGTGAACTAGTAATTGCTGACAAAGCACCATTTATGGTGCGCAAGATCTGCATCACAAAAATCATGAGTGTTGAAATTATCTTGACAAAATGCATATGAATGTGACAAATGTTTACATGTGTTTTTAAACCTTGGTATCTGCTAACCATTAGTCATAAGTAGGTCTCTCGGTCAAGCTGTGTACCAACAAATACAAGGGAATCACTATACCAAGGACTGCCCCCAACAATAAAACATGCATTCCGTTCCAGGTTGCAATCATTTCAAATCAAGGAAGAGGTACTTGATTGTTAAAAATCTGTAGCTCACTCTGCTAAAGAATTCATTATTAATTTGGTGGTTAGGCAGTAATACAAAATTTAGTGAAGAAATTATATTTTTTGGTTGCATGCTTATGTTTTCTTTAACTTTTGCAGCTTACCATTCCTCAAATCAGAGCAGAGATGGAAATATCTTTGCGGTGGCTTGTGCCAATTGCCAACAACACAACCAAGTAATTAGTTAACCATGCAATTAATCCTCCGACTTAAACTTTCCTAGTGATGTGTGCTTATATTTGCATTAATTGCTGCAACTTATACAGGGCTCATCATGGTTTTGGTTGGGTCGGCGAGTGGGCTAACACCGGGTAAGATTTCAAAGTGTGATTACTTCCATCTCTGGTTTCTTTTATCAGCTGATCAGTGCTGGCCTTGTGTTACACAATTTTTCTGGCTCCTCCATGTTGGAAAATTTAGATGATTGCATATCTTTCAGGTCCGAGGTAAACCGAAAGCCATCAGGTCTGATAGAGTTGACGCGGATGGAGACATTCCATCATGCGGACAAGGACAAGACCGAAGCCTACATTCTCGACTTATTGATGTGGCTTCACCATCTTGTCCGTCGCTCGAAGCCTGGGAGTGGAGGGATCAGGTCTCCGATCAAATCCCCAGTTTGTTCTCCGGCACAGCTCTTAACCACAACGCGGCCGGCCACAAAACCTAGTGTGCCATCTTCCATGCTCACCCAAGAAGACCAAGAAATGCTGCAGTGTGTGAACTTCAGGAAGCTAACTCCTGGAATCAGCAGGAGTCAGGAGTTTGACACGGCGAAGACGAAGCCAGGCAAGCACAGCAGGTTGAGCAAGAGCAACAGCCATTCACCAACCAGCTGCAGCAAGAAGGATTTCTTCGTGCCATGGTTGCTTCCTGTCATCGACTTCGACATCGACAAGATGAAAGCGCTCGATATGATCGATCGATTGGATGACATCAGAAAACCATGAAGTATCAGCAAAACATGATCCCACGATCAATGAGGCCGCCATCGACACGGTGGTGGCCATGCAATAGAAGGCTCCTCGCACCAACGATGAAGATGGTGAGTACAGTTAGGTGGTACCATCAGAGTCAAAAATGTTTGAATTGGTGTGATATATTATATATTACATTTACAACGCTTCTAAATGTTTCTTAAGGACAATCTTGTCGTGAATTCACATAATAAACAATAATGATTAATAACTCCATTCACCACCGACAGAATCAATTAACAGTAGATGACTGTATCTGAGCCATGACAAGATGTGGTGTTAATGATCCGATCTCCGACAAACCCACCCCTTATCTTGTGTTGTACTGTCTTCTATATAAAAAGCTTACCATGCTACCCAAATCAAACCACTCCACCAATGATCTCACAACATTGCAATCCGCTCGAGGAATTAAAATATACACACACACACACACAGGAGCTAATTAGACTACAGATAAAAACAACTACAGTACATCAATCATCATGTGTTCCCAGTGATCTTGATCTCATCTCATGTGTTGACGGTTCTTGTTAGGCCAACTTATTCCTTCTATATCATATTAAGTTCCTAGCTATAGAGAAAGGAAACAAAGGAAAAGGGCCGTGGTAGGGACAATAACTATTAATCACACAGTACATTGCATGCCTCACGAAGCATTATTTCTTTGGACCGGGTCGGTGACTAATGGGCCGGCGGTTCAATGGCCCGTACGAAGCGCCGGTTCGGATCGCGGGCCGGGGGACGTGGACGGCCGACTCCGCCACGGCGCACGTCGCCTTGCACGAGGCGTGGAGACCGAAGAGACCGAGCCGGTCGGAGATGGACGACGACGCGGGGCCCCTTCGGGGCCGGTCCACGGACGAGGCTCTCCGAGAGAAGAGCTCCTCGATGGAGGGCCCCCGCGGGGCCTTGGCGCACTCCGCGAGCGCGGCCGCGAAGGGGTCGGGTGCGACGGCGGCGGTGGCGGTGGCGGGGGAGGCGATGGCGCGCTTCTTGCGGGAGCCGGCGGGGGTGGGTCGGAGAGGGGGAGGGAGGGGGAGGAGGGGGAGGAGGAGGAGGGGGGCCGACGAGCGGGCGGGGGTCTTGGGAATGCCCGGCCGGTGCTCCCAGGAGAACGGGACGGCGGAGGAGGAGGGGCGGAACGGGGAGGGCTGGCGGCTGGCAACCGTCACCAGCGTGCTTCGCCGTGGAAGCAGCCGACCGAAGGGCGGAGATCCGGCGTCCAGGTCCATTGAGGCCAAGGGCGGTGACCACATCGCCGCTAACGTTGAGAAGGTGAAGAGAGAGGTAAGGGTGCGAGTACAGTTGCAGGGAAAATGGAGTGGGTATATAAAGACGCGGAAGAGGGAAACTCTGCACGAATCATGACGCAGGACCTTCACGTCGACATCACGTGGCAGTCGTCCATTGATTCTGAAATGAAGAATTTTTGGGCCCCACATAAGTTAATAAGTGAGGAAACACTACGCACAGTGACTCGATTTCCACCCTATCGTACGGGTGGGGACGAACGTGCATGGAGGTGGGACCACAGGGTCGGTGCGCTTAGTGACTTGTGTCTTAAATTGGGTCCTGCCTCACCGGTACATACATATTTAAAGCCAAATTGCATGTTTGATACCTATAAACTCAATGTTTTATTTATTTATTTATCCTTGTAAATTTAAATTTTATTATATTTCCTAATGTGTGATTGTAGTCCATCTGAGATAACTACTGTAAGTTAATTATTAGTTGAAATTTACATTATATGATGCTAAAAGTGTTAAAGATGTTTTGGTAGTATAATAATACCTAAAGAAATTGACATGCTATGATGGTTGAAAGATAATGAATTTGAACTCATATTTTTAGATGCAATTGTTTCAAATGAAATTCAAAAATTCACATTTTTACTTATATAGATTTCAAATCTATGAAGGTCTAAATACTCTTAATTTAACTAAGGCTATGATTTTGATGAAATATAATGGCAACAAAGAAATACTTTATAAGCCAATTGTAACCATCTCGAAACCAATTAAGAAATACTTTATAAGCCAATTGAAAAGTCTATGGATAATATATCCGATTCACTATCATCCACACTCAAATATATTATTTTAATTATCTCGGTGTAAAGTGCATAAGTACCACATTTCATCAATTTTGTCAAAAAAGTATAGAATAACGCCATCCATTATTACTCTTTTTTAGCAACCAATTTAAAGTTTAATATCTATTGATAATATTATTTTTTTTCCTCTCGAGTAAGTAATATAATAGAAAGTTGTTATTGTAGAAAGATAATGATGTAGAACAACGGATGGTTAATATGAAGAGAGAGACGGTTAGGTGGGTAACAAATAAAAATAATAAAACAAAGAGAGAGAGAGAGAGAGAGAGAGAGAGAGAGAGAGAGAGAGAAGGTACTAAAAATCTGATTTATAGAAATATTAACTTAAATAATAAAAAATAAAACTAGAATTCAATCACATATCAAGAGATTGGTTTATAAAAATAATGCCTTTCTAAATGACTTTCGAGATTGGTCATTTATAAATCTTTGATTGGTTAACTAAGGATGATAGAAGAGAAAGAATATAGGGGATAATCTTGAACTCATTTAAACTCCTCTAATTCAAAATTATAGCAAATAAACATGCAAATTTACTCCATCAAAGTGTTTTGAGTCTTTTGGACAAGGATGATGCTAGGGAGGCAACAAACATGCAAATGTACTCCATCAAAGTGTTTAGAGTCTTTTTGGAGAAGGATGATAGGAGGGAGGCACCACATTGAGCCACGGCTAATGGCTACTGTTGAGAGGGGGAGGATCCTTATCAAGCAATATGTCAAAAGGTCTTCCAAAAGTGGTGATAAAATAAATGACGAGCTTTATTTGAAAGAGACTCTTCCTTTGTTCTACACCTTGAGGAATATTAGAATGGGAAAAACAACAATTTATCATGATAAATGTGCTTTTTTCTTTTTGTGTTATTTGCTTAAGCCTAAAGGAACTTGTTCAGGATATTACTTTTCTTTCAAGGTATATATATATATATATATATATATATATATATATATATATATATAGTCTTTCCTAATTAAATGATTCTAATATTTTAGAGAGACGCTACAACTATTGTTCAGATATAGAATTAAAGGGTAATTTACTAAAAGAAATCTAGTAATGAGCTTTTATAAAATCTCTATAATATACCCTTTAACCGGGCTATTTCAAACTATAGATCCATATGTCAATCCAATTCGATCTAGATATTATAATTCGGGTTAGATCAATTGTTTTGGATAGAGTGAAACTTTATTGAATCTGCAAACAGTATAACACTAGTGTATCTCAAGTGTAACTTAAGGTAATTTCATCAAGTCAATTCAAACTTCTCTGGAACTAATAATGTATGATTTAGGATATTTAGTATCAATTTTTCTAATTTTCTATGATTTTATGATGAATAATTTTTTAAATAGAATATTTTTGGGTTAAATCATTGATTGAATGTAACTCATTGAATTTTAACCAAATGTATCCAAACTTCACATAGTATCAATTTTTATTTTTATATAAATTTAGAATGATTAATTTATAAAATATAATTTTTTTATTGAACTTATGAATAAGTATAACTTAATTGTTACACGAGTGTAACACGAGTATATTTTTTTGATTTTTTATTAAATCTATTCAAACTTCTTCTCGAAACTACTAGGATGATATGCTAATATATTTAATATTTTTTTAAAAAATATATATAAAATTAGGATGATTAATTTTTGAAATAGGATATTTTTATGTTAAATTTATGATCGGGTATAACTCAAGTGTAATTCAAATTAATTTTTATCAAATTAATCCAAACTTCTAATATGTTATTCTAAGATATATGGCATTATTTTTTAATTTTTAATGAGTTTAGGATGGTTAAGTGTCCAAATAAGATATTTTTTGGTTGAATATATAATCAAGTGCAAGCATAACTCCAGTTAATTTCCAACAAACCAATCTGAACTTCTCCACCATCGTTCATTTTAGGAATTATTTTTGTTGAATCTATAATTGAGTATAACTCGAATTAATTTTCATCAAACCAATCCAAACTTTTCAAAAACTACTTAGACACATTTCTAATTTATAATATATTAAGGATAATTTATATAAAGATTAATATATATTTTTAATACATAATGAGTGTAACTCAAGTGTAATGATTTTTTTGAGTAATTTAGGATAACTATATATAAAAATTAGTATTTTTTTGGGATAACTTTGAGTTATTTAGTTTTATTATAAATTTAGGATTCTTTTATATTGAATGGGTATAATTAAGTGTAATGGCTAATATAGGTAAATTGTGAGGAGAAAGAGAAGGGGAGGAGAGATGGAGTGAAAGGAGGAGATGGGGTGGAAAGAGGAGGCAAACTATAGACAGAGGAGGTGTGGGGTAATTTAAAAAAATCAAGAGAGGCAATCTATGGTTTATTAATTAAATAATTAAAATTTAGTTAAATTGATCTGTTCAATTCATCTTAGAAAATAATTTAGTTCCTAAAAACTAAGTCAACCCTAGTCAAAAGGATATTCACTATATAGGGGTGTCATAAAATCCCTAGAGGCTTTTTTTGGTAAATTATCTTAGAATAAATATAGATTAAAATTTAAATTGGGATGCAAAATAATGAATGTTATTTAAATCAAATATATCATGATTACCTAATTAAGATGCTATGTTAATTATATCAATTGTATTGTAAATAAGGAAAATATGTAAACAAATCTGGAAAATCAAGGAAGATGAGAAAATTGGAAATATATTATATATAAGAGGTATGAAATGACATATGACGACTTCATGCTTATTTAGGTAAACATGATTATGATTAAAAAATTATCAAAAATATTTTCTAAGGTAGAAATATATTAGGAAAATAGAAACTTTCTATGATGATAGATTATAATGAACATTGGATTTATGTTGCTAATTACATATTAGAGTACCTAATATAACGATATCTCGATTTCTATACTTTCAAAAATATCATAAGTGAAATATTTAAGCTCGTTCTCTTTACATTGTCGATTCTACTCACAAAAATACTATACTTGTTTAGCAAAATCAACACGTACTAAATTATAAACCCTATGATATTTTCGGCAACCGAATCACAACACGAGGAGAAACAAAATTAAATGTTTTACTTGTATAAGTATAAAAATCATAATGTAACTTTTAAAAAAATAAAAATATTAAAATTAATCAATTACAGAAAATAATTTATAATTAACTCTCAATAGAGGGTACAAGACAGAATGTATAATCTTACAGTAACATCAAACCTACCCTCATGTGCACATCGTTATAATATAGATAGACAAGTACTCAAATAGGACCACATCATCTTGTCAGCCACCGAAGCTACAGGAATCACTGTAGATATTTTCCTTTGGTGATGGTAGGTGAATCCAACCCGATGCTCTTCCGCCACAAATAAAGGTTGCATGAGGATACGTTGGCTCCACCGAGAAGGAACTCAGAGAACAAAGTAATTGCTCCTTGCCATGGAATTTAATATCCAGCTAGATCATGCTCATGTTGTACCTGTCTCTGTGCTCTGTAAATTTCATTCGTCCCTCCCTACAAAACCAATGAGGGACGAGAAGGAATTAACTGTATCTGCCTCTTTAATTTATGGTCTGATTGATGTCACATCTCTGTTTTTTATCTCCAGTTAACTAAAATTGTATTTAGAAAAGAAGAAATTGTTAACGTCACAAACCATCCGATAGGTAATTCGATTAATCTGAATATTTTAAATCTAAATTAATGATAATATATCTAAATAGTAATCAATAAGATTGGGTTAATTTCTTCTTGTCATTATCGTACAAAAAGGCCTTCCAATTAAAATTGAAGTGTTTGAAAGAATAATGAAAACAAGAGCAGATTCAAGTCCACAATTGCTTACTGGCATAATTGTATTCCTAGTGAGGAAGCATTCGGAACATGTAGGCACCTTTCTGATGTCTGTTCTATCAAAAAGAACTGTTTAATGTCAGCAAAATGATGAGATTTCTTCTATAGCAGCTTCTAAAGCAAACTTGTTGAGGGTCATGCATTGATGTGATATCCCCTAAATGTCACCAAAAATATGTCTTTCTTGCATGAAAGCCCATGAAAATTAGAAATGGTCATCAGAATACAGCAAACACAAACTGGATGAACAAGAAAGAACAGCTGCTGATGCAGTTCATACCAAGGAGTACTTTGAGTTAAAAAGCAGAAGCATTTAATTCGAGTTAATTCAACAGCTGAAACAGTTTATGGACTAAAACCGAAAGATCTATATGCCTTTGGAAATACTAACTAGTATATATTTCAGATAAGAATCTTGGAATGTGAGTGATGACAGGATGCATGGTGTGTGTTCTTCACAATAGTTTTTGAGTGATAAAGACGTACATTTTATCATGAGAATCATTAGTTAAAGATTAACCAACGTAAAAAATGTCAGAAATTGCAGAACCTCATTTATATTCAATGTGAGGTTAGGTGAATCTGAAAGCTGATAGACCAACAACCAAAGTCAAAGCTGATGGCAAATCAGAAATCGAAGCCACTAGCACAGCCAAAGTTTCTACAAAATTCAGGCTTTGCTTCTCTTAGATGATCGACTTGCTTCAATTAAATATGATTGATATGTTGTTCGATTTGTTACTTGTCTTGATCTTGAAAATTCTGTGTCTCAGTGAACAAATCAAATTCTCATGTTAGAATTCTCCATCACAAACCATAAAGAAGACTCCTTTCTGATCTAAGGAAACCGGAACAGGTCTACTATGGAAAATGTAGGTAGAAAGAAAGAAAAATCCAACATGCATTTGACTAGTTCAAGGTCAGACATGCTCAGGCATGTGCAAAGAAGTAGAAATCCTGACATTGAAATTTTCAGGCATGCTAAGAAGACTTTCGAGCCCAACTGCACAGTATATATTGCCATGCTGCTGCCATGAAATATCATGAACAGTTCCGTATACTAATAACTCTTTCAAACAAGGATCAGAAAAACTTACCATGAAGTTGAACCTTGTTCGTGCCTGCCGCACCCTCCTGATTGCAGTTGCCATCCTCCTTTGTCAGTTCTACTCATCTGAAGCTCACAGAGGTGAGGTTTCTTTCTCCACTAAGGTCACCTCAAATGTTACTCTTCTAGCTCCAAAATGATCCTGACACAAGAAAAGGAGTTCTATGAGATTGACAGAAGTGAGGATTAGGATCAAATGGAGGAGGGATGGGAATCATGCTCTCAGACCAGGAAAGTATCGACCAACTTATTAACAGAGCTTTTTCTTGTGCTTGCAGGATTGTTAGTACATGAATTAAGAGCACCATACCGATCTCCACCGCCGCCACCAATTCGGAGACCACCAATCATACCGTACTACAGTTCTACCCGTAAGTTTCGCTAGATTTCATATCATGATTCATGGCCTTATAATATACCATATTTAGAGTGGATGTGGGATTCATGGCCTTCACTAGCTAAATTAGTTGCCATCTCGATCCTAATTTAGTGGCTCCTCAATTATAAGTAGGATATTGTTGTTTACAGGACGATCAGTATATGAAGAAAGAGCACCATACAAATCTCCACCGCCACCACCTCTTCTGGCACAACCAAGTAAACCCTAAAATTAATGGAGGTAAGCTTCTTCTCTATGAGATAGTCTTGAGATAATGACTCATCACCATCTAATACGCTAATTAAAAACGTGAAGGTGCAACTCAATCCCAAGTCCTAATTACTAGCAAAGTAAGTAGACACCTCATTCATACTATCGCCTTCAATAATTTTTTTGGTTTCGTTCTCACCTTCAACGGAAGTTTTAGGTTGACAATTTAAACCCTTAGTCATAATTTGATGAAAGCAAATATGATCATAAGATCTTACTGTTAATAACAAGAAGTGCATAAGGATACTTGATAATGCTATCGAATATCGAAACTTCTACCAATTAAGATAGTCTTCAATACCGATTCGGATAGTTCGATCCGAAGCATTAAAAAAAAAATATTCAAGAACCTTCTTTGCCCCCGAAACAATTCGGATAGTTCGATAGATATGCTTCCTCTTCTTCTTCCTCTTGAAACATCAGTACACACCGATGTATTATACATCGTGTGTTGGGACACAAGTCCAACATGCAAAGCAGTGTTCATTGCTAAAATATGCATAAGAATAATTGATAATGCTATCAAACATCAAAACTTCTACCAATTAAAATTGCTGGTATCTTCACTTGATTTTTAAAAAACATATGAATGAGTGATAAAGGCAACAGTCAAGAATTATGCTCTTTGTACCCATAAATCTTCCTAAAATCTTTTTTTTTTCTTTTCTGATGGCTTTACCCTTAATCCATATACGTCAAAGTTTAGGGTGTTCCTATGATGATATCCTTCAATCAATCTTTACTTCTAGAGTCATCTGAAACTATTCTTGGTAGTTTTGCTAGACACAAGCGTTGTGACAAATCAGATTAGAAAACAAAAAACACTTGGAAGAACAGAAACTGAAACCAAATAGTTTACAACATAAGGAAATTAATGATTCAACTTTAGTTACCCTAATTCTCACTGCAAAGTTTTGATCCACTATGATCACTGTAACACTTGGTACACAACAAATTGCATTTGATCAGCCAACTAACAGGCAAGACAATTGCTCTTAAAATTTATAACGGTGGTGCAATAGTCCATACAATCTCTATTTTTGTGCATCTGCTTCATTCAACTTTCTTTTCCTTTTCTTTCAGCAACAGGATGAATCACATTCAGCAAAGAACCTCCCAGATTACAGGGTAAGATAAAATGGCATGATATGAGGAGTCAAGCATACAGACGGGAAAGAAAAGATCCATCCATTACCAACAAATGCTATTAAAGAGAACTCTGTTTCTTTTCCTGATAAATTGTAATCAGTTAACCATGTTGCAATAAAGTTACACATTCCTATAACTTTTGAGAGGATGATTTTTAAAATATCAGACAACATAATTTACCTAATCCACATTCAATGAGGCTAGCTTTGTTGATTAAGAAATCATGCATCAAGGCCTTGAATATTTTAGGATCTATTGATCCTGCAAGATGATTTCCAAGTCAGAGACACAACAGCAAAAATTGGTCCAGACATAAGATATAGAGAGATGATTTCTAGTCATAAGATCGACTCAACTGTTAAGGATGAATGGCATCAGTCCATGGAACTCTCTATAAGTGCCTGAACATGAAAGAGTCATGGTTTGCACAAACTCACGCACAAGAAAGAAGCATGTAAGTTCATCTCAAGAGAAATGGGTACCCAAGGTTTTAGTGACCTAGCAAAATTTGATGACTAAATGCTTCAGCAAGTTATACACCCTTGTCGTGAAACTAGTTACTGGAAACAATAAATTTCAATATATTTGCGGTTCAACTGTTCAAATGCACTGCAATGCAGTTTACTAAAAGCCAATATGGAAAAACAGTTTCTCGATGTGAAAAAGTACCAGGGCATTAGAACTGGATGAACAACACAGAACAGCAAAACAGTATGGGAATATCTTAAAATATCAACTACTACATATCCTAAATAAGGATCCTGGTGTAAGAAGAAGAGGCTCACACACAATAATCTTTAAACCAAATGCGAAATCGATAATCCAAAGTATGAGAATACTAGTCATGGTTACAACATTTGACATGATCTACAGATGGAAAACAGATTCCCTGTCCAAAAAGTTACCTTTGATCTTCTTTGTATTCTTCTGAGAGCTTGTATTAATTATCCTAAATACGGATTAAGGCCAAGTAAGCAGACATCAGAGCAAAACAAGTTCAGAATATAGTCAGCTTATACACAAAGTACTTCATTCTAATCACATATATGACTTTGATACTAAAACAAACTAATCCTTATCCAACAAAAGAGTTAATTGCAAGTCTAAATGCAAGAAGACTATATGTAGATTAGCATGTATAGCTTCCAGTCAATTTAAGATCAACCAGCCACATCACCACTTGCAGATACCATCTTTCATGGCACTTACATATATATCCTGTTTGGAAACAGTATTCCCTCCAAATTTGATATTACATATCCCTCCAAAAGTTTAGATTTTTATATATATCCCTCCAAAAACTCAAAATCTTTTATTTCTGTCATCCCCGATAACATCAACCCAATAAACTCAAGTTAATTACTACTAATCATTGTTATCACTAAATTTGAATAATTCTGATTACCTAAAATGCCCTTTGTTACTCTAGTTCAATTAGATGATTCCTTATATTCACTAACATTTTTTAATGAGATATTAATGTCAATTTGAGTTTCAACCTTCATTATACTAATGCTCAACTGACAGATTAACTACAATGACATACATACAAGTTTTCGAGCTTTGCTTAAGTTAAGATAAGGAACCATGACAACCACCAACCTTGGAGAAAGATATATGTATGCAATTTTCTCTAAAAAAATTTAGGGATGCATAATGAAATAAATTAAGGAACTTCCATGATAAAGCTAAAGAAAATGAACTGTACAGTAGAATACACCAAAAGACCTGCAATCACCATCCTCTCAGTACATCCAGGGCTAAACCACATACACAATACAGCCATTACCAACTAAATGGAAAACCAAGACTTGCATGGCTGCAACTATCAGCAACAAGAGACTCGAAGAATAATAGCTTACAGAACTAGAGCATGGAGCACGGAAGCATCTCCCAGATGACCATATGAAATGAGAAGCACAACCAGAGAACATAAGCAATTTTGGTCCACTATATAATCTACAAAACTTCTATTCGATCTCCAGCCATCAATCATCAAGTTGTGTTTTGCATAGGCCTGGCATCACATAATCAAAGGCAATCATGAAGCACATGAGCTCGTAAAATGATGCCGGGTATTATCCCCATTGCCTAAACGAAATAATCCTGTCGAACCACAGCAACAAATTCCCCAGACAACAAATCATCGTCCTTGAGCTTTCCCAGATCACCATTTCCTTGGATGTGCCAATATATTTTAGGAGAGAGTGGTGCATATAAATCTGCAAGGTTGCATAACAAACTTATATGATGATAATGAACTAAGAAAAAAATGTATTATGATTATACAGATTTCCGTCATCCCAATCAGCATACAAATAAATGAGCATATATAACAAAAACTACAAAAGCTCAATGTTTCTCTTTATGCAGGGAAAATGTTTGTGACCAGTTATACTGGGAAAGCTTGTGGTTCTCATATCTCAACAATGTTTAGCACCAGAATCATGAGTATATCAAAAACACAGATAATTATACATGACATAAAGAATATGATATATGTAAATGAAGAAAACAAAGAAAGTACAAGTCAGATGGGCTTCTCTCGCTGTCACAATGCTTAACTCATTTGATCAATTGGATTATAGTGATAACCTCCCCAAAGTTTCAGAATATCCACTTATGGCAAATATCCAAGTTATTGAAAATACTAATAGATAGAATTCAACAATCACCTAGAACATTTTTATGTTATATTTAACAGGAAGTACTGTGAATATAAAGACTCCCAAAAATGAGACAGAAACTTCACATATAATTGAGTATAATATATATCCTGATATTCCATTCAAGTTTGAATCCTACGACTGTTTACTTCCCATGAAATTAACAGTGAAAAGAAAATTTTCTCACAGGCTGAAGTCACAATCATTGACGCCTATAGTGATCTTAGATGGCTTTGATTTACCTGAAGAGGAAGGTGGATCTGGTTCTCTTGTAGAATGTAACACTGTAGTCCCAGAAATTACTGTAATAAGCCCACAAATCTCTGATGCAATATTACTAGCACTCTGCCCAGACCAATCCTGTGCATGTACAAAGAAATTACCTCTAGACAAATATCAACATAAGAATAGAAAACTGAACATTGTTAATCATTTCTGTATTCAGTACCTTGAACATAATGGCACTTGCTAATATTGTAAGAATTGTGAACATGGCATAGTAGACGGGAGAAACAACTGCAGTATTGAAAGTATCCAATGCCTGGAGAGGGAAAAAAAATAAAAACAGACAATAAGTAACATTCAGGGTCTTGAATTTGTTTTGGAAAGCCATTAAGTCAGGTAAGAGATAAAATAAAAAAAATTCTTGGTTAGCTCTTCATTAACCTTAAAATCATTAATCCATGTGTAGCTAATTTGGATACAGAATGATAGGTTAAACTTAGCAAACTGGCATACATGTAATCGTGAAACATGATAAGAAAGTGATTTTCAATGTGCAGTAACCGAATAATTTGTCTCCAACAATGATTTTAATGATAAGACCTGTCACCAAAATAATGATCTATTACTTCTGCTTCCAAACATTCTTTGTAATTTTAGAAGATTAACTATTTGGCACAAGCATTTCAAAAATGCCAACCTGCCAGGAGACGAGTCATTGACCATATCTTGCCCTGGACAGCAAAATCCGGGTCATTGGGAATCTTTATAGGAGCCAACAGCCCTACCTAACAAAGAAAGCGAGCGATATTCATGCTAAACGTTCTCCCCAAGCAAATGAACAGGCAGGCTTTCTATTATGGTTTGGCCAAGGCTAAGAATGGGCCAGGCACTTTCATAAACAATAGAAGATTATTAGCAAAGTTTACTAGTATATTTTATTGTATTATCAGCATAGCAATACTATATATAATTACAAAGTCTAAATAAGTATATTTCAGATAAAATTTTGGGGGGAAATAGTAGCCCTATAAAAGAAGGATCTTGAAAGGCTTTAAGCATGCTTAAATATTATTTCTATTTTTTTCAACAACAAAGTTAGATCAGTATAGTCTCATAGCACTTGGCAGGCTTTTCCTCTATCTCGAATCAGAGAGGCGCTTATTAATGGCAATACTCTAACAATTAGCCTGATGCAGTTTAGGAATGGGCATTGTACGCCTCTGTGCACATGAAGTTGGCTATTTTATTAGAACTTTCAGTAATACAACCCTACAAACCATCCAAATAGCTTCTATTATTCTACAGGTCAAACCACACTGCTTATATACAGTAGCAGATTATGCCACCCACAAAGGTTGAACCAAAATCTTGGCCCACCTAAATCGACTGGAACACAATTTTCTGATGCAAACTTAGCATGTTACAAGCCACAGTAATAAATCATTTAACTGGAAGTTTGAACCAACAACAGTTAATCTCCTTGCACTTCCATAAGAAGATAACAATCTAGCAAGTCAGCATACAACTAAAGTGTACTTCTCAGTGGAAAAGAAGTAATTGGAGATAGATAGTAAGCGGCACAATCCTTAAATAAAAGAGAAGACTTTGTTGCAATTTGATGATTATAAGTTCTTTGTCCCTAATAAAAGAGAAGAGAAGACCAGATCTCTATTGATGCAGAACTAATTAGTTTATCCTTTATTTAAATAAATTTAATTAGTTTAGTGATAATTTGCATATGTAATAAGTTGTCATATATCAGTATCTACTCAATGACAAGGAAAAAGGAAGCAAATGAAGAAAAGATGGAAGACATTAAATTTGTTTTTTTTTTAAGATCACAAATCTTGATTGAAGATTCATCTCTACAAAGATGAAAATCTATCAATCAAGAATACCATCAAGAGAGGAAGATTATTGCTCAAATCAAATTAGAAATATTACCTTCTTCAAAGGAAAAAGAATATCATACATCTGATTTGATGTGATTGTAATTTTTTTTATTTCTGTAATTTTCTTTTTATTCTTGTACTTGAGGCTATAAAAAGGGGCAAGAACATTGACATGCATGAATGAGAAATGGATTAATGAATTAAGTTCTTTCCCACCTTGTGTGTGGATGGTGCGAGGTCACAATTATGTTTTTGATGGTATGATCCCACCGTCTACATGCGAGACGTGTAGAGGTGCGAGGCCTTCATCGTAAGAGTTAGCTCCTAGAGCCAGAGCGAGTCTGGTAGTTATTCAAGTTTTTTCTATTATATTTCAATTATTATATTTCTCTTCTTT
The DNA here is from genome assembly GCF_036884655.1 of Musa acuminata AAA Group. Classification (NCBI taxonomy): domain Eukaryota; kingdom Viridiplantae; phylum Streptophyta; class Magnoliopsida; order Zingiberales; family Musaceae; genus Musa; species Musa acuminata. The sequence continues at coordinate 37,587,056 of NC_088340.1, forward strand.
CTTTCTATTCTCCATTTTTGCTCATCCTACATCATTTATATTCCTCAAAGGCCATATCTAGAGAATGTTCATATAAAATCACACATCATAAACTTTATTTAACCCGATTGCTACAAGAGCCAGAGAAAAGATCATAACCACAATACTGAACAAATCTACATAAAGTTATTCTGAAGCTCAACTTCACATTTGTCATTTAAATGGAACTGACACTGATCTTCCTATTTCTGGAGACAAATCCCACTTCTCTATTTCTGCATCTCCTAGATTAGCTAGGTTTTATTTATGAAATGTGCCAATTACAGCTATCCCAGTTGCATGCAGCTTCCACTAACAAATACTGTAAGGAAACAAAATAAAATTTTCAATCAAATATACTTGTACAATTGTATTTAAAAGACAAACCTTTACTTGTTAAAAGCTATGTTATCAATTTCACAAAAGCTAGTCTTGAAGCCATTGCTGAAGCTATGTTATCAACATCACAAACAATAAACTATAGTGAACAAATATAATATTCCAGGAACCATGAGCATGAAAGACTCATGTAATAGATCAAAGAATTAAACATACAAGTATGCTGTATCAAGAAGCCCAAAAAGGAATTCTCACATAGTTGAAGATAACTATAAATACCAGAAAGAGGAAAAGATAGAAACCTACCTTGATTGCACACTATTGTTATTTATTTCGTTAGCAAACACAAAACATGTTCAACAATTATGGGAATTGGGATGCAACAAGTTTTCTAACATTAATTATTCAGAACCCAAGCAAAACTCATATTAAACAACTGTAGCTTTGAACTCCTAGAAACCTACCTTGATCACACGCTATTGTGATTTACGTCATCGGCAAACCAAACATGTTCAAAGATCATGGCAACTGAGATGCAACAAAGTTTCTAAAGTAAGTTATAAAGCAAAACTCATATAAAACTAGTATAGTTTTAAACTCTAAGAAAAAAACATCACATGATTGCAAAAGAACCAATATGCTATAACACACACACACACATAAAATGGTAACTAATATGTTAGAAAAATAATTATGCATCTAATTGTGAATATTGCAGGATAGTGTGAAGTTGTAGCATCTCTCTGGGATATCCAGAAACAGGCAGCACCATAAGACACCTATGGAACTGCACTGCAGTTCAAGTTTGCTCAAGTCACGAACCTTGTTCAAGTAGTTCAATTGAATTATGATGCAGGATATTGCCACCATCACAAATACCCATGTCTGGAAGTAACCAGCTTGATTGATGCCCTCCAATGTAAGCTTGATTGCAATTCCTACGGCCTTAATACTCATCACCTGAACAGTTGATAAATATAAGAGATATCAAGAGCAGATAATTAAGGGAAACAAACACACCATCATCACAACATCATTACCGTCAAAGATCCAATTGCAGAGCATATGCCCAAGTACACCAATATGTTTGTCTGCCCAAACCGTGGAGAACAATGCAACATAAGCACCAGAGATACTGCAACTGCTGAAGCCGCATACAAAAGAAAGGCTGACAAACGCACATCAAGCAATAAATAACACGCATCAGAAACAAGATGATCAAGCAAGTTGATTAACTGAACAAAATCATGAATGAAAATGAATACGCCTCAAAAGCACTAGATGAACTCAAGAATAAGCCATCATAGAATACCTGGCTGTGTCGCTAGATCCCATATCTGTTCAACAGAGCTCGGGGTCCTCTCCTCTGGCGCATGGAGCACTATAACTGTTGAACCCACCATGCAAAGCACACAGCCCAACACACCCATCCTCTGCAATCTCTCTTTGAGAATAAAATGGGCCAAAATGGCACTGCATTCACCATTTCGCAGGATTAAAACCAGTTAAGAAGACAAAATTTTTACTATTATATAAAATCTGCATCCAGCGAACTTTCAGGTGCACACCTCTTACCTAACAATGATACTCAAAGCACCCAGCGGAGTGACAAGAACAGCTGGGGCAAACATGTAGGCCACAAAATTCGCAATTTCACCAACAATCACTGCAACAAATTCAACTTTCCTTCAGGATTCAAAAGACAAAAGAAATAGGAAATGAATCGACCAAAAAGGGGCTTACTTGTGACCATCCCGATCCACCACAGAGGCTCCAGTAAATATCCGTACCCACCTATGCCTGGAGAACCAAACAAAGCAAGCTATTCTCTTTGAACACAATTTGAGATTAGGGCTAGGGCAAGGAGGAGAGAAGGGGAGGGCGAAGGGGTGACGTACCGGCGCGGGAGCCGCAGGCGCCGGCGCGCTTGAGGCCCTTTTTCTTGATGATGAAGCTGGCTCCGATGAAGGCGCTGGAGGCGACAGCGAGGAGGAAGCCCTTGAGGTTGTCGGCGAAGAGGTGGGCGGACCGCGCGTCGGCCGGAGCTTGCTCCATCGGTCGGGCGGCGTCCTGCCGCTGCTCATCTACCAGCCCGCGGGCCTCATTCGAAGGCCTCGTGAAAGGCGAGAGGGAGGGAGGATGGAGGGGCGAAGAATAAGAATAAACATATACAATAAAGGAAAGTGCGAAGCTTTGTCTACAAATGGGACGGGCGGAGGTGAGAGAAGGTAAAACACATCATATTTCTCCTCAGAAATAGGATGATAGCAGTAAAAATAACAAAAAAGAACAATTTTTAATGCGGATTGGCCCTGAAACGAGGCCCCAATAACCAGTTATAACGAGCCACAGCCTCTTTGAACAACGGCTTCACCCGAAGACTGGGACCGAACTGTGTCTTCGTCTTCCTCCACCGCCACATATTAATTGCAGTATGTTTCAAACAGATACCTCTCGATTACAAGCGACCTAAAAAATGTTGGATCGGGTTGGCAACAAGCAATTATACGATACAAAACTCCAAAAGCCATCGACTTGTCTAAGGTCAGGAGCTTACTAGTCAAATTAACAAACAGCTTACGGGACGAGCTGGTGGTCCATAGTCCACGAAAGGAGGGCGCGGGCAGCGCGTCCCACGCTGTTGGGGACGGCGGGCAGGTGCAAGTTGTGTTCAGATCCCAAGCAGAAACGGATTGGAACGGGGGATGAAAAGGGCAAACCAACAGGAAGCAGGAGGGGCTGCGTCGCTCTCCGACTTTTAAATTGGCTGTCGGGGCATGGCAGGCATCTCGACACGCAGCAGCTTCGCATCTCTCTATCTGCTTCGCAAATCGGAACCGTTCGATGGATGCTTTGACGCGTCTGGTCTTGTCAGAACAAGAAGAATACGAATTGAAGTGTGCCTTCTCAGGCAGCAAGAACAATCCACGACCCATCTTTGACCCTTCATTCCATCTGGAACTATGCTTCCGCGGAACGAAAACGAAAGTTGATTGTGTTTTGCGCTTTCACCGATCCGTCTTCTCCCGAGCTGGATCATATTTCGAAAAGGTTGATCTTTGGGAAATAGATATCACAATGACGTTGTGCGGTTTAGGTAAGATTAATTCGTGAATACGATCGTACTAACATTAGTGCATCGGATCGCATGAGAATTCTAAGGTTAAACGTGTGTGATAAGAATTATACTGAAAAAGATGCATTGGGAAATTGGGGGAAAAAAAAAAGAAAAAGTGCTTTCTTAGTGTAGAAGAAAAGAGTGGATCTCTTACCATTTCTTCTAGTTTGTGACCATGTAATTTGTTTCAAATGATTCCTTTCATCATTTAATTGTGAGGCCCACATGAGCGAATGGGTTAGCCACTTGTTCCTCTCTATCCTATTCATTTAAAATAAAATAAATTTTTTTATTAGTTATAAAATAAGTTTTAAAAATAGGATGATTAAAAAAAAAAAAAAAATTCTAATTAGCATCTCATTTTTTATTTATTCTCGTAGAGCATTCTTATTTTTTAAAGGATAAAATTATATATGGCCTTTGCTACGCTACACTCACACGCTCTCATCATTGTCATCATTTTTGCTCATGCGCTCTTGCTTTTATCGTTATCCGTGAGAGTATATGATTGAGGACGACAACAAGACTGCACTAGTAATATATGGCAAAAGATGTTACCTGCAAATATATAGAAAAAAATACTAATTGAGGAAAAAAATAGAAACTTTTTTAAAGAATTTTTTTAAAATATCCACCACAAATTTGCATTGCAATTTCGAAATAATCCAATTTGAAATCACAACTGACTTCAAATCATATATATATATATATATATATATATATATATATATATATATATATATATATATATATGGTATTATTTAAAGACATGTTGCATGTGTAATTACTGTGGCAAATGTGTATAAAAGATGAGATTTGAAGAGTTATATGACAATTTTCTACGGGCAATCGAACTTGATCGGGTTACACAATGTACTAATTAGGGGTATCATATCAACATAATACAATAATAATAACAATAAAGTCTAAAGTTTTAACTATTTGGAATCAATCACATGCATAGATCCATATTTATGAGATTTAATATAGTTTTATATTGATTGTTAGTGTAAAGGTTATCTGTAAACCTAAAAATAAGTAATGGATTAGATGCGGTTGGATCAGAGCTCAATCCAATGTCGCATGGACGCCTTGAGGATGACCGGAAGTAACAGATGAGGCACAGAAGTCTTCGTTCCCAAGACGATGTCTCATCCTCCGAGCTTCGCCATGGCCACCACATCACAAACAAAGCCATCATCCACTTGCAGGTCAAAATAGCGCGTACGAACAAGAAGAGTCCAAGACAGTATATTCTCCGGAGTGGGCTGCCCTGCCCTCTCCATCACATGGTGGAGCCGGCGGCCGAACAAGATATCGGAAAGCCCCCCATATCCACTTCGCGCCGCCTCCACCTCTCCTTTCTGTGGAGGCCAAACGGCGGTCCAGATTGGGCTGTGTGGGTGGGTGGTCACAAAACCCCTAATCTATCTTCCTTTATTCTTTTTCCTTCCAAACCCCTCCTTTTTATTTTCTTTATGGATAATGATGACAATAATAATAATAATAATAATAATATGACGAATTTTTCATAAAAATATTTTTTTCTTTTTTTTTCCTCAAGAGAATGGCCCCCTATTCGATTTTTCTCCATTTAACAGAAATAATCATGTGGCAATTTTTTTCATTTAAATCCTCTTTTGAATATGATCTACAAATTATGAAGCATTTTAATACTATTAAAAAAATAGATATTATCTCGGTTAAGACATCTAGCAATAATATACTTTTAAAGTAGCATTTAAATCATCTCATGTTTAATACATTTGTGAAAATTATATACCATATTTAATGTAATATTTTTTTATTTTTTGAAATTAAGATGTTCTACTATACACTAAAAAAATATAGATTCTCTTAAGAGAAAAAGAATTATTTTATGAATTCAATATATAATATTAAACAATAATAATACAGCCTTTTTATTTTCTTTATTAATACACAATGAAAAATGATTATAAGGCAAATTTTTTAATTTTTTCTTTAAAGCGTCCCTTATTTTAAATATCTTATAGAATGCCTCTATTTTTTTATTTATAAAAATATCTGTAAAATTAGAGGTATTTTGACATCATTAAAAGAATGGGACACTCCGTGAGAATTTAAAAAAATCGAGGGTTATAATAAAAATTAGTCAATAGTGATAAATAATGATAAAAATAATGATAATTTGACCATGGCAAGTAATGCCACCACTTAAAGCAGATGCAGCCTCCACACTCCATGTTTGGTGGGCACAGATTCTTGGAAAGATTTATTTAGGTTTTGTTTTGACTAACTCGGCAACGCCTCCGGCCGGAGGCGGTGTAGGCCGCTGACCCAAAACGGAAATAAAATTTTGCAGGTTTGTTTCCCTTTCTTAACTTCATGACTACAATTCTTTCCAAATTTAGAATAATCAAACGGTTTCTTTGGGGAATGCCTTGGAATTATATTCTCATAACACCTGAAAGATATGTTAACCTCCATTCTGGATCTCATGTTGTATATTGTGGCTATGGATTCGTAAGGTGCGGCTTTTAATGCTCTCGAGATATAGGAGATACCGTTGTGTGGATTCGATACATCGGTTCGTACACGCATCCCTAAAATGCACTCTTGATAGATTACTCGTCAATTTTACCTATTCGAGTCGGATGTTATCGGAATCTATAAAACCCCTGACCGTATCTTTCGTCGTCAACCACGCGCGCGGGTTTCGAGCGCCTCTCTGCTTTTGCCTTGCCTTCCCTCCTCTAATGGCTGCTGCCACATACCGCGCCACCGCTCGCCATCCATCCTCCTCCCCTGTGTCCTCTCTCTGCCCCTCCAAAGCCTCCCCCTCCTCCCTCCCGTTTCCCCTTAGACCATGCCCCAATCAGCCCCTCCTCCGCTCCCACCTCCGCCTGTCCTCTTCCGCATCCGTCGCTGCTGCTTCCTCCTTCGCCGACCTGCCTTACCCTTCGTCTGACGATGTTTTCGCCTTTGACGACAAGCCCCGCGAGGAGTGCGGCGTATTCGCCATCGTCGGCGACCCAGAGGCGGCCCAGATGTGCTACCTGGGCCTGCACGCCCTCCAGCACCGCGGCCAGGAGGGCGCTGGAATCGTCTCCTCTGACGGCGCGTCGCTCCACTCCTGCACCGGCCTTGGCCTCGTCTCCGAGGTCTTCTCCCACACCTCCAAGCTCGAGCCCCTCGTCGGTTCCGCAGCCATCGGCCACAACCGCTACTCCACCGCCGGCGCAACCTCCGCCCTTGCCAACGTCCAGCCCTTCGTCGCCAGCTACCGCTTTGGCCAGCTCGCCGTCGCCCACAACGGAAACCTCGTCAACTACCACTCGCTTCGTTACGAGCTCGAGTCCAGAGGGTCCATCTTCAGCACCACCTCCGACACCGAGGTCATCCTCCACCTCATCGCCACCTCCACCACCCGCCCCCTCCTAGCCCGCATCATCGAGGCCTGCGAGTCCCTCGAGGGCGCCTACTCCCTCGTCTTGCTCACCGCGGACAAGCTCTTCGCCGTCCGCGACCCCCATGGCTTCCGCCCCCTCGTCATGGGTCGCCGCCCCAACGGCGCCATCGTCTTCGCCTCCGAAACCTGCGCCCTGGACCTTATCAGCGCCGAGTACGTGCGGGAGGTGAACCCCGGGGAGGTGGTCGTCGTCGACGGCCACGACATGTCCATCATCACCTCCTGCCTCTTGCCCAAGAAACCCCGCAAAGGTTGCGTCTTTGAGCATGTCTACTTCGCCCTCCCCAACTCCGTCGTCTTTGGTCACCCGGTCCACGCTTCGCGCTACAACTTCGGTGCAGCGCTTGCCCGCGAGTCCCCTGCACCAGGCGCCGACATCGTGATTCCGGTCCCGGACTCCGGATTCTTCGCTGCGCTTGGCTTCGCCGAGGCCTCCGGCTTGCCCTTCCGGCAGGGCCTTATTCGCTCCCACTACGTAGGCCGCTCCTTCATCGAGCCAAATCAGGAAGAGCGCAACCTCGCCGTCAAGCTCAAGCTCGCACCGGTCTATGGCATCCTCGAAGGCAAGAGCGTCGTCGTCATCGACGACTCAATTGTGCGGGGAACCACCTCGTCCAAGATCGTCCAACTCATCAAGAACACCGGAAAAGCTCGGGAGGTCCATATGAGGATCGCCAGCCCACCCATCATCAGCTCCTGCTACTATGGCGTCGACACACCGAGGGCCGAGGAGCTGATCTCCAATCGTTTGGACGTCGAGGGTGTGAGACGAGCAATAGGGAGTGATTCCCTCGCCTTTCTCTCGCTCGAGAGCTTAAGGGTAGCATTTGGGAAGGAAGGCCACATGTTCTGCGATGCGTGCTTCACTCGCAGATATCCAGTGCTTCCAAGGGAGCACGAGGCTACGAACGTGGCAGAAGAGTGAGGCTTTCCGCTTCTCTGTTGAGATACCGATTCTATCCGAAGTCATACATCCAAGAAGCTCAAAAGATTTTGATTTACTTACATTTTCTTTTGGTTTTAGTTTTCTTCTTCTACTCTTTCTATCTGTTCAATTCGAATATGATATATTGGCATTATAGTTCGAAGGGAATGGAACAATTCTTTAATGCTACTTTCAAATCATCAAAGTAATTTAGTGGATTGAAGAGGAATGCTACTAGTCAAACAATTCTTTCCTCTGTTTTCTTTAATGCTTTACATGTGAGATCAGCTGAGTTTTGACTTGGTTTCAACACTGCAACTTTCTTTTAGGGGTTTGCTATGTTTGCTGAAGCTTAGTTATTCTGTTGATGACATTAGGCTTCCCAATTGTTATGCAGAACAAGGTGGATTACAGGATGTCAAATACTTGACAAGGTCTGCTTGTGTTGCAGTCTAGCTGGCCAACTACTCTGTTCATTTTTAAGATCATATACTGTAGGTTGTGTCTTCCACAATGGAACCTTATGGTGTTTTAGAACTCGTATATGAGTCGGTCCATATCTTTTATCATTTTAAATGCATGGTGTTTTAGAACTTGTTTTCAGGCTTTGATTCTGATTCTATATTACCAATTTTCATCCAAGATATATGGCGAGCGTGACATTCAAGTGCTTTGTTTTCGTCTTTTGTGGAATGGAGTGTGCAGGATTTGTAGTCGTAATCTAATGGGGAAATGGTTGGCGTTATTAATTGGAAGTGGCGTTAATGGAGAAAAGCATCTCTTTTCTGATGAATTTATTTGAAACTTTTGCTTGTAGGAGTCTTCGTTAATATTTAAAAATGTCAAAACCCTATCTAATCTATCAACTCGAATTTTTTATGAAATGGAAGTGGCGTAAAACTAAGAGGTGTTGTTGCTGATTAGGGCTCTCTTCATGCCATATGCTATATACAAGGGAGTAAGACTCCCTTCTGGTTTCTTGTATGGGTCTAAGTAAAGAACATGAGATGATATTAGCAAAAAGTGTGTTTTTAAAGGGTTTTCGGAGGTGTGTTGATTTGTATGTACACAAAAGATTTTTGTGTTAGGAGGTATTGTGATTAAGCAACAATATGGGTCATCTCAAGGGAAATATTTAATTTGTTGATAGAACTTAGTATATAGTTTGGAACTGATCAATAAGATGAGTCAATTGCGTTCTTTTTTTTTTTTTGGAATGTATACATCAGATCGACACTGTAATATGCAATTTCAGGTATGAATTATGAAATGAATTCTACACCAACCTGCTCGAACATGTCAACTGCCTCTATTGATTATATCCATTTTTCTAACTTTTCGGATGTATGCTTGTCAACTTTAACAATATCTTGACCGAAATCAATGCAATTTTTTCCTATTTTACTTTGAAAAATTATTTAAACTTGTTTGCTTATAAATGTCAAATAGAAATCAAGCTGGACCTACTTATAGAGCTAATTTATATGGGCTGGGAATCACATTTTGAGTTCTGTAGAGCTGATATTAACACAATGTGTATCTACTCCGCTGAACTTCAAGAATGAGGTTAATTAATAAAAAGAAACCTAATATGATAGAGGAGAAATAATTGATAATACAACAGTTTTATGATATCTCATCAAGTAGTTGGAGAGATGGGAGATCATAATGGTCAACATCCAAAAATCGATCCGAACTCTTCATCTCGGCCAAGTGCTTTTGCAGCTGCTCCGTCAGCCTCGGATGGCAGTCTTCGAAATGTAGATTCCTGAGGGACGTCGGCAGCCCCTTCTCAGGTAGCGCCTGAATCTCCGGACATCCAATTATTGCTAGAATCCGGAGGGAGGGAAGGGCATGCAACTCTCTCGGTAGCGATTGTAGATTCAAGCAATTGAAGAATTCTAGCCATCCGAGAGCTGTGAGGCTTCCCAACAACTGCTCCTCCTCATCAGACATCGTCTCTCGAGGAAAGTTTGAGATTGTGAGAATACGAACGGATGGAAGTGTCCTTCTTAAGAGCGATAGTTTGAACAGGGCTGTGTCGTCGATGCATAATTCAGTTACCGACGAACCCTCCACTTGCTCATTCCCTTCGTTCAGCAACAACTCGTCTTTTGATCTCAGCTCACCACATTTCCAAAATTTCAGATATCGAAGTCGTTTCAGGTGAAGCAGCAACGTCGCTGGCAGAGACTCTATGCACCGGCAGTCGCCTATTTCCAATCGAGTGAGTGAGGTCAGGTTGTGCAGGCAGCCCGGTAGCAATTTTCCCAGATTCCCACAGTCAGACAGCACTAGTTCCTTGATTGTGGGTGGAAGGAGGATGTCATTGTCCCCATCTCGCGTCATGCTCAAGAGCTTCGGGCAACTGCGGATTGACAACTTCTTAAGGGAGGTGAGTTCTTTAAACTCCTTCACCGGCAGCAACACGAGTTCCGCGCATTCCAATATCGCAATGTCACCGATATTTGGGAAGTTGTGCGATAGCAACCCTTCTTCCAGATTTCTTAGATTTGGACATTTATATATTACCAATGATGAAAGAGAAGCAGTTATACAACCGCCGCCTCCATGGATTCCTTCCCATAACCCTGGCAGTTCTGTCAATCCGACATCATCTATTTCTAATGTTTCAAGTGGAGGAGGGAGGGGAGGCAACCTCTTAAGCCTCGGGCATCTTTCAATTTCAAGTTTTCTCAAGCAGGGAAACAGCTGTCGGCCATCAGCCCAAGACCACTCTTCCCATTCTCGCATGTTCCTGAACGTGAGCTCCTCCAAGCTAGGAAAACACTTGCTTTCGTCTCTAGAACCGAAGAATCCATCGCCCACCTTCTTCACTGTTGGCATTCCCTCGATGCGAAGAACCTTGAGATACGGCAGTCGTCCAAGACAAGGGAGTCTCTCACATTCTGGGATGTCCATCAGCTCGACCCTTTCAAGACTAAATTCTGTAAAACATGCAGTCATACTGTTGCTACTTCCGTCGATTCCTTCCCATAACCCTGGCAGTTCTGTCAATCCGACTTCATGTAAATTTAATGTTTGAAGTGGAGGAGGGAGGGGAGGCATCCTCTTAAGCCTCGGGCATCGTACAATTTTAAGTTCTCGCAAGCAGGGAAACAGCTGTCGGCCATCAGCCCAAGACCACTCTTCCCATTCTAGCATGTTCCTGAACGTGAGCTCCTCCAAGCTAGGAAAACACTTGCCTTGGTCTCTAGAACCAAAGAATCCATCGCCCACCTTCTTCACTGTTGGCATTCCCTCGATGCGAAGAACCTTGAGACTCGGCAATTGTCCAAGACAAGGGAGTCCATATTCTGGAACAGTCATACTGCTACTTCCATCGATTTCTTCCCATAATCTTGGAACTTCTATCGACTCGACTCGACATAATGACAGTGATTCAAGTGAAGGAGGGAGGGGAGGCAACCTCTTAAGCCTCTGGCACTGTACAATTTCAAATTTTCGCAAGCAGGGAAACAGCTGTCGGTCATCAGCCCAAGACCACTCTTCCCATTCTGGCATGTTCCTGAACGTGAGCTCCTCCAAGCTAGGAAAACACTTGCTTTCGTCTCTAGAACTAAAGAATCCATCGCCCACCTTCTTCACTGTTGGCATTCCCTCGATGCGAAGAACCTTGAGACTCGGCAATTGTCCAAGACAAGGGAGTCCATATTCTGGAACAGTCATACTGCTACTTCCATCGATTTCTTCCCATAATCTTGGAACTTCTATCGACTCGACTCGACATAATGACAGTGATTCAAGTGAAGGAGGGAGGGGAGGCAACCTCTTAAGCCTCTGGCACTGTACAATTTCAAATTTTCGCAAGCAGGGAAACAGCTGTCGGTCATCAGCCCAAGACCACTCTTCCCATTCTAGCATGTTCCTGAACGTGAGCTCCTCCAAGCTAGGAAAACACTTGCTTTCGTCTCTAGAACCGAAGAATCCATCGCCCACCTTCTTCACTGTTGGCATTCCCTCGATGCGAAGAACCTTGAGACTCGGCAATTGTCCAAGATAAGGGAGTTCCTCACAATCTGGGATGTCCACCAGCTTGATCTCTTCAAGACTATATATTTTCAATTCTGAAACGATCATACTGCTGCTACTTCCATCGATTTCTTCCCACAATCTTGGAACTTCTGTCAACCCGACTTGACATAATGACAGTGATTTAAGTGAAGGAGGGAGGGGAGGCATCCTCTTACCTCGGGCATTTTTCAATTTGAAGTTTTTGTTGGGCTGATGGCCCATATTCAGCCCATGTGGGCTTTATCAGCCCACAGCCCACACCCTCTCTTAACCTAACCCTAATTAAGATTAGGGGGGTGTGGTGGCTGCGTTTTAGAGACAGATTAAGACTATAAAAAGGCAGCAACGAGGCAGATCTTTGAAGCCACGGGATTCCAAAGAGAAGAAGGAGATCAAGGCAGAAAAGGAAGAGAAAGAAAGGGAAGAAGACAAGGACAACGCAGAGAGACTGTTCACAATCATCTAGCAGTGTTCTCATCTCAGGTTAGATCAAATCTACAGTAGACTCTTGCTGTGATTACTTGGGGAGGTATTAGATATTGTGGGCAGTGACGTGATCCTTGTATCCCAGTTATTCTCTTGTGGTTGTTGCTAGGGTTTTGGACAAGAGATTGAGATTTGTATATTCATTATTCTCATAGTGGATTATCTCTAGTTTGCCCCGTGGTTTTTACCCTTCACATTGAAGGGGTTTTCCACGTATATCTTGGTGTTCTGTTTGATTGTGTTCCATTTTATTCCGCTGCGTATTTTGGTCTTCTAGTATTTGTTCCTATACAAAGGTTATTCCTCTTTTTATCCCCATCAACTGGTATTAGAGCGGGGTTTTGGTGATTTAATTTTTGTATTTGAACATGGAGGCCAGTAATATTTCTCGCATGATTAGTTTGAATGGAAATAATTGGATGATATGGAAACCAAGAATGGAAGATCTCAGTATTGCAAAGATTTGTATGGACCTTTGCAGGGGGATAGTGCAAAACCTACAACTATGACAGATGATGAGTGGAAGAGGTTAGATCGAAAAACAATTGGGTTTATTAGACAGTGGCTTGATGATAGTGTATTTCACCATGTTTCTACTGAAATTTCTGCATATTCTCTTTGGAAAAAATTGGAAAGTCTCTATGAAAGAAAAACAGCTGGCAACAAAGCTTTTTTGATCAGAAAACTTGTGAACCTAAAATATAGAGAAGGTGCTTCTATTGCTGAGCATTTGAATGAAATGCAGAGTATTACTAACCAGTTATCCTCTATGAAAATGTCTCTTGATAATGAGTTGCAGGCATTGTTACTTCTCAGTTCATTACCAGAAAGTTGGGAGACACTGGTGGTTTCCCTCAGTAATTCTGCGCCAGATGGTATTGTCACTATGAGTCAAGTAACAAGCAGTTTGTTGAATGAGGAGTTGAGAAGAAAGAGTTCAGCAACATCTCAGAATGATTCACAGTCACTTATCTCAGAGAACAGAGGAAGGTCAAAGTCCAGAAGCAGTTCACGTATGGGTAGGAGCAAGTCAAGATCAAGAAAAGATATTGTTTGCTATAACTGTGGTGAGAAAGGACATTACAAGAACCAATGTAAGCAACCTAAGAAGAACAAGAAAAATGGAAAAGAAGTGGAGTCTACAGAATCAAAGGATAATACTACAGCTACAGTGCAAGGTGGTGATTATTTGATTTTGTCTCCTTCTGATGATATTTTTTCTTGTGTGTGTCAGGATCTTGAGTGGGTGATTGACACAGGTGCTTCTTATCATGCTACACCTCAGAGGGAGTTTTTTGCTACATATAGGTCTGGAAACTTTGGTGTTGTCAAGATGGGCAACTATGGCACAGCAGACATCATTGGCATGGGTGATATCCATTTAAAGACTAACCTTGGCTGCAAGTTGGTACTTAAGGATGTGAGACATGTGGTTGACTTGAGGCTGAATTTAATTTCAGTTGGAAGACTAGATGATGAAGACTATGAAAGCATATTTCACAGAGGGCAATGGAAACTCAGTAAGGGTTCTCTTGTTATAGCTAATGGAAAGAAATGTCATACTTTGTACAGGTTGCAGGCTAAAGCTTATGGTGAGCAGTTAAATGCTACAGAGAAAGACTTCAGTATGGAGTTGTGGCATAGGCGATTGGGACACATGAGCGAGAAGGGGCTGCAAACTCTTTCCAAGAGAGAGGTATTACCAGATCTCAGAGGTATACATCTGAACCCTTGTATTGATTGTTTAGCTGGTAAACAACATAGAGTTTCATTTGCTAGTGCTGCTTTGTCTAGAAAAATGCATGCCTTAGACCGTGTTTATACAGATGTATGTGGTCCTTTGAGGACAAAAACTCCTGGCGGATCTATTGATGTTCTTGGTATAAGTGGTGCACTTTATTTTGTCACTTTTATAGATGATTTTTCTAGGAAAGTTTGGGCCTATGCTTTGAAGACCAAAGATCAGGTTATTAATGTCTTTAAAGAGTTTCATGCCAGGGTTGAAAGGGAGACAGAAAGGAAATTGAAATGCATAAGATCAGATAATGGTGGTGAGTATATAGGATTGTTTAATAACTATTGCAGGTCACATGGAATCCAACATGAGATGACAGTTCCTGGTACACCTCAGCATAATGCAATTGCAGAGAGGATGAACCGCACCATCATGGAAAAGATCAGATGTATGCTTTCACAGGCCAAGCTACCCAAAAGGTTTTGGGATGAGGCTTTGAGGACTGCAGTTGATGTGATCAACTTATCACCATGTACAGCCCTAGATGGTGATGTTGCAGAGCATGTATGGTCAGGGAAAGATGTTTCCTACAGGCATTTGAAAGTGTTTGGTTGTCGTGCATTTGCACATGTTCCAGATAATGAGAGGTCCAAGCTGGATGGTAAGTCTAAAGAATGTATTTTTCTTGGTTACTCACATGATCAGTTTGGTTACAGGCTTTGGGATCCAGAAAAGCAGAAGGTGTTCAGGAGCAGAGATGTGATCTTCTTTGAGGATCAAACCTTTGAGGATTTGAAGAAGAAGGCACCAGCCAAGACTTCTGCAGAAGGATTAGCAGATTGTGACCCAGTTACTCCTCCAGTATATCAGGGTGATGGGGGAGATATGCAGGAAGATGGTGTAGAACCTGATATTGATCTATCTGTAGGACGTGTTGAGCAAGAAGAAGTAGGAGAGCAAGTTCCCGCAGAACCTCAGTTGAGAAGATCTTCTAGACAACGTCAACCTTCCAGAAGATACTCTACAGATGAGTATGTGATGCTTACTGATGCAGGTGAACCAGAGAGTTACCAGGAAGCAGTTGAGAGTGAGCAGAAAGAGAAGTGGTTAGCTGCTATGCAGGAAGAGATGGATGCTCTTCAGAAGAACCACACTTATGATTTGGTGCTGCTACCAAATGGAATGAAGGCCTTGAAGAACAAGTGGGTTTTTAGGTTGAAAACTCAAGAATATTGTTCTCAACCAAAGTACAAAGCTAGATTGGTTGTGAAAGGCTTTGGTCAAAAGAAAGGTATTGACTTTGAAGAGATATTTTCTCCTGTTGTTAAAATGTCTTCTATTCGTGTTGCTCTTGGTATTGCTGCTAGCCAGGACTTGGAGGTTGAGCAGTTAGATGTGAAGATAGCTTTCCTTCATGGTGATTTGGAGGAGGAAATTTATATGGAGCAACCAGAAGGCTTCAAAGTCAAAGGTAAAGATAATTTTGTCTGCAAGTTGAAGAAGAGCTTGTATGGGCTAAAGCAAGCTCCAAGACAGTGGTACAGAAAGTTTGATTCATTTATGACAGAAAATGGATACAAAAGAATGACTTCAGATCATTGTGTGTACATCAAATGGTTTGGTGAGGATTTTATTATTCTCTTACTTTATGTTGATGACATGCTTATTCTTGGGAAAGATATGTCTAAAATTGACAGGTTGAAGAAGGAAATGAGTGAGTCTTTTGCAATGAAGGACATGGGGCTAGCAAAGCAAATACTAGGCATGCAGATTTCTCGTGACAGGAAAAACAAGAAGATTTGGTTGTCACTGGAGAAATACATCGAGAAGGTATTGGAAAGATTCAGTATGAGCAATGCTAAGCCAGTTGGTTCTCCTCTTGCAGGTCACTTCAAGTTGTGCTCAGAACAGAGTCCGTCAAGTGATGAGGAGAAGGAGAAAATGCAAAAGGTTCCTTATGCTTCAGCAGTTGGAAGTTTAATGTATGCAATGGTATGTACGAGGCCAGACATCGCATATGCAGTGGGTGTTACTAGCAGATTTCTTGCAAATCCAGGCAAAGAGCACTGGGCAGCGGTGAAGTGGATTTTTAGATATCTCAGAGGGAGCTCTAAGGTTTGTTTAAGCTTTGGAGGTGGACCACCTGTGTTGACAGGTTACACAGATGCAGATATGGCCAGAGATATAGATACGAGGAAGTCTACTTCAGGTTATGTACTTACTTTTGCAGGGGGAGCTGTGTCATGGCAATCCAGGTTACAAAGGTGTATTGCTCTCTCCACCACAGAAGCAGAATATATTGCTGCTACAGAGGTATGCAAAGAAATGTTATGGATGAAAGAATTCTTACAAGAATTAGGACTGAAACAGGAAAATTATGTGGTGCATTGTGACAGCCAGAGTGCCATCCATTTGTGTAAGAACCCAATGTTTCATTCCAAGTCAAAGCATATAGATGTCAGATACCACTGGAGTCGAAATGTATTTGAAGAGAAGCAGTTGCAGCTTCAGAAAATTCATACAGATGACAACGGAGCAGACATGTTAACGAAGACCTTACCAAAAGAAAGACAGGAGATATGCCGACAGTTGGTCGGCATGGCTTCACATTGAGGAGTCATGGGACAGCCTTCCTTATGGGCTGAAGGGGGAGGTTGTTGGGCTGATGGCCCATATTCAGCCCATGTGGGCTTTATCAGCCCACAGCCCACACCCTCTCTTAACCTAACCCTAATTAAGATTAGGGGGGTGTGGTGGCTGCGTTTTAGAGGCAGATTAAGGCTATAAAAAGGCAGCAACGAGGCAGATCTTTGAAGCCACGGGATTCCAAAGAGAAGAAGGAGATCAAGGCAGAAAAGGAAGAGAAAGAAAGGGAAGAAGACAAGGACAACGCAGAGAGACTGTTCACAATCATCTAGCAGTGTTCTCATCTCAGGTTAGATCAAATCTACAGTAGACTCTTGCTGTGATTACTTGGGGAGGTATTAGATATTGTGGGCAGTGACGTGATCCTTGTATCCCAGTTATTCTCTTGTGGTTGTTGCTAGGGTTTTGGGCAAGAGATTGAGATTTGTATATTCATTATTCTCATAGTGGATTATCTCTAGTTTGCCCCGTGGTTTTTACCCTTCACATTGAAGGGGTTTTCCACGTATATCTTGGTGTTCTGTTTGATTGTGTTTCCATTTTATTCCGCTGCGTATTTTGGTCTTCTAGTATTTGTTCCTATACAAAGGTTATTCCTCTTTTTATCCCCATCAGTTTTCGCAAGCAGGGAAACAGCTCTCGACCATCTGCCCAAGACCACTCTTCCCATTTTGGCATGCCGTTGAACCTGAGCTCCTCCAAGCAAGGAAAACACTTGCCTTGATCTCTATAACCAAAGAACCCGTGGCCCACCTTCGTCATTGTTGACATTTGATCGATGCGAAGAACCTTAAGACACGGCAATTGTCCAAGACTCGGGAGTTCCTCCAATGCCACCATGTTCTCCAGCACTAGCACTTCCAGATTAGGCAAGAACTTGCTCTCTGTACTTAATCCATGACTTATTTGTTTCACTGCAGGCATTCCCTTCACGTAAAGTTTCTTGAGATTCGGTAGCTGTCCAATACATGAAATATCCTCCCATGCTTTGCAATTTTTCAAACCAAGAGTTATCAGTGTACCCTCTGATCGTCAAACGTTTGAGAGCCTGATGTGGTTGGAGACCTTCCAGTACCTCCTTCGACATAATTAATTCATTGCCGTCATCCGATGTCCATTCTAAGACTAGTTCATCAAGGTACTGTTTGTTGTTCAGATTAGCCATGCCTGCTTTTTGTTTACTCTCAACGTTCTCGAGGTTGGTAATTCGAAGTTGTCCATGAAGTTGTTTCAGACCGCCTAATTGGGCAACCTCGTGTCCCTAATCCTTGAGTACTTTAAATGAACACAGTCCTTGAAGAGAAGTCAGCTTCCCAACATCATTTATCTCGGAAATTATTTTGTCTTCTTCATTAAGATGCATCAAGTTGATCAACTTGCTCATGCCGTGCGGTAAACTCTGCAGGTCGCATTCAGACAGATCCAGTACTCGCAAATTATAAAGATCACATAATGACTCCGGCAGCCACTTAATGTAACGGTTGTAGGATATGTCAAGGTAGCGGAGGTGTATCAAGCCACCAATTTTCTCAGGCAACTCCCGCAAGCCACAGTTCTGCAATATCAACACTCGAATGTTTTTTAATTTTTCAAACTGAATGAACAAAGGGCTCTCGACTCGAAAGTCAAACCAAAAACTTTTGGAATTGATCTCGAGGGTCCGCAATTTATCATAACAGGAGAGCTCCATTAACTTAGTTCCATCGGTTAATGTTGCTGATAGATGACGAGTCGTATTAGGGATCTCTTTCGACTCATCATCATCGATCCTGCAAAACTCTCCCTTTGAAATAAACTGAGCAAGATCGTGTATCAAATCATGCATCACATATGTCGATCCCCAAGGAGCTTCCTGAAAGAAAGACCTGTTCACTAACTCATGGAAGTAGTCACTTCCTACAGCCTCCAACGTCATATTGTCTTTCATATTGTCTTGATCAACGTAGCCTTCTGCCATCCAAAGTTGGACCAAGTGCTCTCCATCAAACCGATTATCTTTGGGGAAAAGGGAACAAAAAACAAAGCACCGCTTAAGGTGTGGGGGAAGACATTGATAGCTCAATTGTAGGACTGGCAGGACACCATTTTCGTCATGCTGTAGTTGCCATATTTCACTCCCTGCGATGTTTCTCCAGTGCTTCTCATTCATCTGCGCTTTCAACAACCCGCCTACCGTCCTTGCCGCAAGTGGCAACCCCTTCAACCTGCCAGCGATCTTCTTTGCTATGGCTTCTAGCTGTGGAAATTCACCGGCGTCTTCGGAACCAAATGCACATTTTTTGAAAAATTCCCAATAGCTGGCTTCATCCAGACCTCCTAGAGGGATCGGTTTGCCAACCATTTCTGCAATCTTTTTAGAGCGAGTTGTAACCAAAATCTTGCTTCCTTGTTCTCCGTACCTCAATGATGCACAAAATCTTTCCCATTTCAGGCCGTCCTCGTTCCACACATCGTCGAGGACAAGCAGGAACCTTTTTGAGGTCAGCTTCTTCTTAACAACCACTTGAAGTGTATCAAGGTTGCTGAGATCACACTTTTCCTCGGTTATGGATTCTACGATGTCTTTGGTAAGCCTCTCCACGTTGAAGTTATCCGATACACAGAGCCAGACCTTAGGATGAAAATAGTCCTTCACCCTCTCGTGGTTGTAGGCTTGCTGAGCAAGAGTAGTCTTTCCGACCCCTCCGATCCCAACAATAGTTACGGTAGAGATGCTACTGTTGCTGGATCCGGATCCATCGGCAGATTTCATCAACTGTTCCAGAAGGTGATTCAGCTGTTCGTCTCGTCCGAATACTAGAGTTTCTATCGGAAAGGAAGTGGTGGTTCGAGGCACTACTGACGTTATCATCTGTTTCCCTTCAGCATCTAATGTATTAATGAGAACCTCGATGCAAGTATTGATTTCATCTAACTTTTTCCGATTTTCCCTCACTCTATTTACATAATCTTCTCTACCGACGAAGCGACTGGTAAATTTAGGAACCGAAATTCTCATCTTTTTCCAACGAGAGAGACCGGGAGCAGAAGATGATTGGTTACTTGCCTCATCACCCTGAGCTCCTTGTTGCTCGATCGGTTTCTTCAGAACCCAGAACTGGATCTCGTCAAGCAAGTCCTCAGTGTCATAAGCAGTGTCCTTCAGTTCCATCACCAATTCCTTCAATTGCTTTTTCGTGTCTTCATCTTTAATCCACATGTTCTCGACTCCGCCGATGATGTTCTTAGTCTTGGTAAGAGTAGTCTTCAGCTTGAGGAGGTCAGTTCCGTCTCCGGGATTAGCTCCGACTCCGAACACCTCCGAAACACTTTCGATCACATAGTCGGTGATCTTACCTATCAAGCTCCCGATGAAAGCCTCTCCGAGCGATCCCAAGCCTGGTAGTATCCACGACGACATCGCAGTGCAGGGCTGATCCTTCTTTCTCCAAGCACAAAGGTTAGAGGATTCTCAGAGTAGAAGGATATTTGCAGCTACAACGACTTCTCCTCAAGAAGCAGCCCTCAAAAGTGCGGTTGGCAGCATCAAGTATTGGAGGCTGCACGTGCTACGCACCAAACTTCTTCACTAGTCTGATCTAAGCCAATTCTCCACCACTTGGCTTTCTGGGAGTGTTTGTTTATTCCACCGGCTGTAGTTGGCCTTTCGACGATGCGAAAGCCAATCCCACCAATTTAGCCATCTCACCATCGAGAATCAGATGCCTGATATGATAACAACTTTTGTCTCCTCGTGAAATCTGATGAGAGTTTTTTCCGGTCGTCGACAGAAGAATTAGTTTTATTTTCTGAAATGAAACTCAACTTTAGGACAAGAAACACATAAATAAATAAATTTCTTAGATGGAAAGTATTTTTTTTATTTAAAAGTATGCAAATACTATGCTATATGAAAGAATTAAATTCTTAGCCAAATGTATTTGACAAGATTGTTTGAATTGAAAGAAAAAATTTTAATTGAATTAGTTCTGTGACTCCAATTTTTTTCGGTGTCATCTATGTGCTTAGTCCTTTGGACATTATCTCACAACATAAAATGATATTAATATTTTATAATTTAATTTTAGATAATTAATTTTATCATGCATTGCTTTTAAGCTTCAACGATAAACTTCAATGTCTTGGAATAGGAATATTCGATTTTGTCGATTTCTTGAATGATATCCTCTTACTCTTAGTTGTGTTCGTCTACTTGCTATTGTGTTTTCGTGCTTTACTTATTTCTTGAATGATTTTGTCGATTTACTTGTTTTGGCATTTTAATTTCTTTTAATGCTTCTAATTATATCTCATCATTAACTCTTTAATCACACGTCCAAGTTTGCACACGCACTTACGGGTAAAGAGAATGTAAATATTCTGTAATTATTTTCGACGCTAATAAGATAAACATATTTTCTGAAGTCAATTGTTATGTGCCTGTGATTTTTTTTTTTTATAGTAAATCGTTCTTTTGTTACGCAGGTGAAACATTTGTTATGTGCTAAAAAAAGAAAGATGTGCTACGAGATATATATAGAAAAACTAATCTTTGTGTCACTTAAATGCAAAGTATGGTGGCGGCATAGAAGAGTGTGTAGCATCAAATTCTATTAATATAGTAAGTGGCACATGACAAAGTAGAATTATTATACATTGCATAATTGTTCCCAAAGCTTGAGAATCCTGATGAGTCAGACCAAAAACTCAAAATATTACTGATGTGAGATGTCTACTAGTAGTCCTTTGGATTGTGATCAGATGCCGACGATGGAAGCATACTCGTGCTGTCGAGCAACTCGAGGAAACATGATTAGTTTTCCTATAATTAAAATAACTCACCACGATTCGCCCGGATGCACTCTCGTCTGTTTCTACTATTGAAGTTGATGCAGAATATTGCGGTCATGTGGAAACATGACGTGGACCCTTGTGTTCACCATGATCAAAGCCCACGTGACTCAACGAGTCATGATCACCTAATATTATTAAAGTTATTTCAATATTTTGTACATTATGATTTAGTTTCAAATTTCTATAGATTACTAATATCATAAAAAATTATCATATCCCAAATAGACGGAGATGTTATATATATATATATATATATATATATATATATATAAGTTTGCATACAAACCGCATACTTTAAAGGAGCATAAATTATGACCAAATAGAGTGGGAAATAAGAGAATATAATGCAAGGTAGTCTAGACCTAGGTAAGTCAAGATTTAGTTGAATTAGGTTAGATTCAATCATCCTTGGGTACTAGCTAGATCAGTGTTTTCTTTATTGGTAATTCCTGTGCTTCTTGGGGGAATTGGTTTATATACATTTTTATGTAGTAAAACATTTTGAAATACCTTTTTTTTTTTACTTAGATTCACGTAAGGGTTTTTTATTATTAAGAAACATATCTAGTCTAGTTGAATTAATTTGAAAATCAAAGTTGATAGGATTCAAATGAGAGAAGAAGTAGAACAAGAAACACATAAATTTATTAGATGAAAAGTCTTTTCTTTTGTTTTATCTAAAAGTATGCAAATATTATGCTATATGGAAAAATTAAAACCCTAGTCAAATGTATTTAAAAAGATCGTTTGAGCCTTAACATCCTGTTTCTTAGCTTATTAAAGGATAAGCTTTAATTGAATTAGTTCATCTTATGTGACTTGAATCTTACAAATGGTATTTAGTACCATTATGTGCTGCATTATCCTAGAAGATAAGATGATATTAACGTTTTATAATTTAATTTTGGATAATTAATTTTATTATGCATTGATTTCAAGTTTAACAACAAACTTTAATGTCTTGGTAAAGGAATGTTCAGTTTTCTTGATTTCTTGGATGATCTCCTCTTACTCTTTGTTGTGTTCCTCTACCTTGTCATTGTATGATGTGCCTTATTTCTTCGACGCCATAGAGGTGTTTGAACTAGTCATCTATGGATGGCCATAAGAAGTAGAAGTTTCTACCCAAACTTTTTTTAATTTAGGATCAAAAACTGAAACTTGTTCTGGCATTTTAATTTCTTTGAGTGCTTCTAATTATTTAGCATCATTAACTCTTTTAAGTTTGATTACACGTTCCACACGCACTTACACGGGTAAAGAGAATGCAAATATCCTGCAATTATTCTCGACACCAATAAGTTAAACACATCTTGTAAACATATTTTCTGAAATCAATTGTTATGTTAATGTGATTTTTTTCTTTTAGTAAACAGTTCTTTTATCATACAAGCAAAATATTTGTTATGTACTAAAAAAGATAGAAGTGATGGGCTACGAGATATGTATAGGAAAACTTTGTGCAACCTAAATGCAAAGTATGGTGGAATAGAAGAGTGTGTTGAACCAGATTCCATTAATGTATTAACTGGCATATGACAAAGTAGAATTATACCTTGCATAATTGTTCCTAAAGCTTGAGCATCATGAAGAGTGAGAGCAAAAGCTTGAGCTCGTTTTCGTAGTTATCCTCCGAGCTATTGCTGATGCTGAGATCTCTACGGGTAGTCCTTTAGACTGTGTGATCAGGATGCTGACAAAGAAACCACACTCGTCTTGTCAAGCAACTCTAGGAAACGTGATTAGTTTTCCTATAATTAAAATATCTCACCACCCGGACGCACCCATCTTTTTCTACTATTGATGTTGTGGTGGTGATTGTGGATGATGACGAGCCTTCTTTGGAGGTTCCCTACCATGAAAAATAGATCTCTTCTTTTATGATATGTTGATCAATGCTAGCGTAAGTCGATAACTAAAGGATGGCCACTCGTTTTGCACTGAAGAGGTGTCGGCTTTCGGTTCTTTAGCTTCCAAATATTCTCAAAATGCCCATGCCATGTTGTCGTTCCTCTACAAGCCTGGGGTAACCACAGTGCATAATATTGTGGTCACGTGGAAACATGACGTGGACCCTCATGTTCACCATTGAAATTCTTTAGTCTTCTGCTTTTAAGCTGCATCAAGTTGATCAACTTGCACATGCCATGCGGAAAACTCTGTAATTTATGGCCCCACAGATTCAGTATACAAATTGTATAGACCACATAATGATAACTCCGACAACCCATGATTTAGACAAAACTCATTTGATAGCTATCAAAAGAAAAAGATGCACTCATCTTTTTCTACTATTGATGTTGTGGTGGTGAAAAGTAAATCTCTTCTTTTATGATCTGTTGACCAATGCTAGCGCAAATCGATAACTAAAGGATGGCCACTTGTTTTGCAATAAAGAGGCATAGGCTTTCGGTTCTTTAGCATCCAAATATTCTCAAAATGTCCACGCCATGTTGTCGTTCCTCTACAAGCTTGGGGTAAGCACGATGCAGAATATTGTGGTCATGTGGAAACATGACGTGGACCATCGTGTTTACCATGGAAATTCTTTAGTCTTCTGCTTTAAGCTGGATCAAGTTGATCAACTTGCTCATGCCATGTGGGAAACTCTATAGTTTACGGTCCCGCTGATTCAGTACTCGCAAATTATAAAGACCACATAATGACTTCGACAGTCTCCAAATCTAATTTGACGATTGTACGATACGTCAAGGTAGCGAAGGTGTATCAAGTCACCAATTGTCTCAGGCAACTCCCGCAAGTCACAGCTCCGTAATATCAACACTCGAATACTTTTTAATCTTTCAAACAGGACAATAGGTAACAAAAAAACCCTTCACTCTAAACCCATAACAATTTTTTTTATCGAGAGTCTGTAATTTGAGAACTCCATTAACTTAAAAGAGACTCTATCATCATCGATTCTGCAAAGCTCCCCCTATAAAATAAACTAAGCAAGATCGTGTATATGGTCATCCGAAGCCCATCTCAAAGGAGCTTGATGAAAGAAAGACCTGTTCACTAACTCAAGGAAATAATCGCTTCTTATCATCCGAAGTCGGATCAAGTCCCGTTCATCTAACCGACTATCTTTGGAGAACAGGGAAACAAAATACAAAGCACCATTAAGGTGTGCAGAAAGACATTGATAGCTCAGGTGTCCGACTAAGAGAACACCCTCTTCGTTTTGCGATAGTTATCAGATTTCACTCTATGTGATGCTTGTCCAGTGCTTCTCATTCACCAGCACCTTCAATAACATGTGAAAGAAAGGGAAGATGATATGCAAGTATAATCTTCTCTCAAATATTAATAATAAGGTAATAATCAAATTAAATAAAAAAATTAAACTTCTAAAAAAACACTTACATATCTTGAATAATTCTTAGAGTTGACTTGAATGCTTGAGGCTTAAATTAATTGATCTAAAAATACCACCTATTTATAGATGTAAAATATAAGAGTCAATAACTTTATCTAATCTTATTTAAAAAAAAGATATCAATTAAAAAAATTTAAATATATTTTTACTTTTTTAAAAAAATTAAGAATTTTTGATTGCTACAAATCTATCTAATCTTATTTAAAAAGATAAAATATTAATTTATAATCTTTCAAAATATATTTTAACTTCTTAATACTACCCGTTAAAGTATATTTTGGAAGATAACTCTAGGCTTTGATTCTGATTCTATATCATCATTTTTCATCAAAGATAGATAGCGAGAGACACATTAAGTTCTTTATTTTCGTCTTTTGTGGAATGGAGTGTAAGATTTCAAGTTGTAATCTAATGGGGAAATAGTTGACGTTATTAATTGGTTAATTAATATGGTTATCGAGCTCATTCTTTTATATACAAGAAAAAGCATCTCTTTTCTGTTGAATTTATTGAAACTATTGCATTTAGGAATTGTTGATATTTCAAAATGTCAAAACCCTATTTAATCTGTCAACTCAATTTTTTTATAAAATGGAAGTGGCGTAAAACTAAAGAGGTGTTCGCTGCTGATTTGGGCTCTCTTCATGCCATATGCTATATGCAAGAGAGAAAGGCTCCCTTCTGGTTTCTTGTATGGGTTTAAGTAAAGAACATGAGATGATATTAGCAAAAAGTGTGTTTTTGAAGGGTCTTCTGAGTTGTCTTGATTGGTACGTACATAAAAAAAAACTTGTGTTATGAGGTATTGTGATTAGACAACAATATGGGTCATCTCAAGGGCAATATTTAATTTGTTGATAGAACTTAGTATATAGTTTGGAACTGAACAATAAGATGAGTCAATTGCTTTTTTTTTTTTTGGAATATATACATTAGATCGACATTGTAATATGCAATTTCGTCTATGAAATGGATTCTACACCAACCTGCTCAAACATGTCAACTGTCTCTATTAATTAGATTCATTTCTCTAAATTTTCGGGTGTAGGCCCGTCAACTTTAACATTACCTTGATCAAAATCAATGCAAAATTTTTCTCTTTTGCCTTGAAAATTATTTAAACTTGGTTGCTTATAAATGTCAAATAGAAATCAAGCTGGACCTAATTATAGAGCTAATTTATATGAGCTGGGAATCACATTTTGAGTTTTCTAGATCTGATAGTAACACAGTGTGTATCTACTCCACTGAACTTTAAGAACGAGTTAATTAATAATAGCATTAAGGAGAAAGAGCCCTGAATCACTGTCCACCAAAATCTTTTGCGATTGTCGAAATGATATTTTTATCTCATTGATGTATCTTGCTGTATTACAGAAGTCATGAAGGAAAGATATATCTACTTGATATTTGTTTATCATGGATACTATTAAATAAATCACAATAAAGGTTTACAGTGGCAGTGTTGTAGGAAATTTAGTTAATCGTTGTGCTCCAATGTGAACTCAAGCATACAAGAGAAGAGAAGTATTCACAAAGATACCGGTCTCAGTTTGTGAAACAAATGTGAAGTTCATAGATCACTCCTATAGCTAACAGATGGGGAAGTGTTGATTTCTGAACCTGACAATTTCAAGATTGATTTTATATTATGTTCATTGACATGATATATTATGTTCATTGAAAAGTTCTATGATACAGTGCTATAGTATCAACTTCATAATCAATTACATGCTTAGAGATAGCTTAAAATCATGTTGCGTGTTCTGAAATGTACCACATTAATAAAGATTTTGATTCTTAAGAATAAAAGACAAATTCTCATGAGGGCCTACTTAAGTTTTATGACAATAATTCTATAATTAGAATAATAATGGTTTCCCTAATTAAAGCATTTATTGGACAAAAGATAGACATGAAAACTTAAAATTGACGAACATACCATACCAAAATATCTAACTTTCAACAATTTCTACTTCCTGTCTTAAAAATAAAATAAAAATCTAAAATGTTATATATGAACTTGAACATGAGTTCTATCACTTGTTGTGCATGATACATTAATCAATCGAATGTCTCGAAAACATAATTTTATATATTATTGTAAAATAATTTTATTTATAAAAAAAATAATTTGACAATCAAAATGGAAAGCTATAACGCCCTAGCTAGGAGAAAGCTTGCAGCGGTCCAACCTCACAAAGTTATAAATTTTCCTACAGAAATATAAGATAAAAAAAATATAAACAAATAATTTTCATATAACATTTATTACATATTTCAATATATAATCAATCCACTCACAATACATACAGAAAATTCAATAACTCCTTAAAAGTTCATAACATTCAACTCCAAATAGCACATATAAAAAGTAATCTAAATGTACAATACTGTTAAACGTACAATCCTCTTAAAGAGTCCTTCAAACGATATCCAGAGCTACTCCTTTTATCTGAAAATTAAAAAATATATATATGAGCAAAGAAAACATTGTAACTCTTATACAGACAAAATTTATCATAATTTAAGTATTTTTTAAAACATAAGAATCTTTTAAACATTCAATGCAAGCGTTCTAAAATATACATAAATATCAATTTTTTATACACATAATTTACAAAACTTAAACTTTATATGTATTTTAAATGCTAAATAGAATGCTTATCATACTTTTTCGTAAAAGCAACATATATTTACATATATTTTCATAATAAAAGCGTAATACAACTAAAATCACATATCAGATTCATTAAAAAATCATTATAGTATAAAGAATTACCATTAACTAGCCATAAAAAAACATAAATATAGTGAAATAAATTATACCTTTGACAATTAAACACTTACTAAGCCTTGTATTTAGTTTTATGTTCTTGGATAAAAAAATCTAGCTATCATCCGAGTGGTCTCACAGACTAGGAAGGAAAACCATCCGGAAACAACGAAAACCCAATGGTTGGATGTGATGTACCTTCACGTATCTCCAATGGATCAACAGCCAAAAATCAACCCGAGCTCTTCATCTCGGCCAAGTGCTTTTCCAGCTGCTCCCTCAGCATCCGATGGCAGTCACTGAAAATTAGATTCCTGAGGGACGTCGGCAGCCCCTTCTAAAGTGGCGCCTGAATCTTCGGACATCTAATTATTGTTAAAAGCCGGAGGGAGGAAAGGGCATGCAACTCTCTCGGTAGCGATTGTAGATTCTCGCAATTGAAGAATTCTAGGCATCTGAGAGCTGTGAGGCTTCGCAACAACTGCTCCTCATCACCAGACATCGTCGCTCGAGGAAAGTTTGAGATTGTGAGAGCACGGACGGATGGAAGTGTCCTTCTTAAGAGGGATAGTTTGAACAGGGCTGTGTCGTCGATGCATAATTTAGGAACCGTCAAACCCGCCACTTGCTTGTTCCCTTCATTCAGCAACAGCTCGGGACATAGTTTGATCGTCAATTCTCGGAGGGATTCGAGAACTCGCAACCCGTCTACTGATCTCAACTCACCACATTTCCAAATGCTCAGAGATTCAAGTCGTTTCAGGTGAAGCAGAGACGTTGCTGGAAGAGACTCTATGTATCGGCAGTCGCCTATTTCCAATCGAGTGAGTGAGGTCAAGTTATGCAGGCAGCCCGGTAGCAATTTTCCCAGATTCCCAGTCAGACAGCAGTAGTTCCTTGATTGAGGGTGGGAGGAGGATGTTATTGTCCCCATCTCGCGTCAGGCTCAAGAGCTTCGGGCAACTGCGGATTGACAATTTCGCAAGGGAGGTGAGTTCTTTAAACTCCTTCACCGGCAGCCGCACGAGTTCCGCACATTCCAATATGGCAATATCACCGATATTTGGGAAGCTGTGCGATAGCAACCCTTCTTCCAGATTTCTTAGATTCCGACATCGACTTATTTCCAATGATGAACGAGAAGCTGTTATACAACTGCCGCCTCCATGGATTCCTTCCCCTAACCCAGCAACTTCTGTCAATCCGACTTCATCTAATCTTAATGTTTCAAGCGGAGCGATGGGAGGCATCCTCTTAAGCCTTGGGCACTGTACAATTTCAAGTTCTCGCAAGCAGGGAAACAGCTGTCGGGCCATCAGCCCAAGACGACTCTTCCCATTGTGGCTTGTCGTTAAACGAGCTCTTCCGTATTAGGAAAACAGTCTCTAGTGATAGAAAGAGATAAGAAAAGTAATAACTGTAGAAGCTTGATTGTATTCGTATGTCCCTCTTCTATTTATATACGGAGATAAGATTTTCCTCAACGGATTAGAGGATGATGTCAATCTTAAAGTAATATAAAAAGGTAGCGAGTGAGGGCTAAATAATCAACCGAATGGACATGAGAAACTCATAGTTGACGGCGGACAACTTGATCTCGCATAAAATGGAAGTCGATAGCAATATGTTTCATGCGGGAGTGGAACACCGGATTAGCGCACAGATAGGTAGCTCCGATATTGGCACAATATATTGTAGGAGTAGAGTTGATGTTGAGTTCTTTGAGCAGATTTGCGACCCAATTGAGTTCTGCAGTGGTAATGGCGATGACACGGTATTCAGCTTCAGTTGTAGACCGTGCGACTATCTTTTAATTCTTAGAACTCCAACTTATTGGATTAGCGCTAAGGAAGATAATATACCCCGATGTGGATGTTCAATCATCAAAACTGCCTGCCCAATCAGCATCGGTAAAGGCATGAAGCTGAAGTGAAGAGTATTTATGAAGAAAGATACCATGATTGAGAGTCCCCTTAAGATATCGTAGGACTCGTTTGACCGCAGACCAATGCATAGTAGACGACCTCTACATAAACTGTGATAATTTGTTAACTGCAAATGAGATGTCTGGATGAGTGAGAGCTAAGTACTGGGAACCAACGACTTATCGGTATTGAATGGGTTTCGTAGCAGGACTTCCATTAGATAATTTGAGAGAGCCACTAGTAGATAGAAGAGTTGTAACCACATTTATGTCCTGCATGTTTGTTTTGGATAATAAATCTTGAATGTATTTTCTTTGTGACAGAAAGAGACCAGAAGATGTGAATGTAGCCTCTATACCCAGAAAGTAGTTCAGGGGTCCTAGATCTTTGAGCGAGAATCGATCTACCAACTGTTTGATGAATGCTTAGATTTCTACAGGGTTATTGCATGTGACAATAATGTCATCCACATAAACCAGAATATATATTGTGTTGCTATGGTGGTGTCTAAAAAATAACGAGGAATCAGATTTGGAGTTGAGAAAGTCAACTAAAGTCAGAAAAGAGCTAAGTTTAGTGTACCAAGCTCTTGAAGCCTGACGAAATCCATAAATAGCTTTTCGAAGTTTACAGACATGCCTTGGAAACTGAGGATGAGTGAAACTAGGAGGTTGTTGCATAAAATATCTTCAGTTAGAGTCCCTTGTAAAAATGCATTATTAATGTCCAATTGACGTAATTATCAACCCTTAGTGGTGACAAGACTCAGGATAAGTCTGATTGTAGTGGGCTTAACAACAGAACTAAATGTCTCAGTGAAATCAACTCTAGGTCTTTGATAAAATCCTTTGGCAACGAGGCATGCCTTATATCGGGCAATAGAGCCATCGGGGTTTCACTTAATTCGAAAAACCCACTTATACCCAATGATGTTTTGTGTATGATGAAAGGATACTACATCCCATGTTGAGTTATAGAGGAGAGCATTATATTCCTCACACATGGCAGTACGCCAATGCGGAGATTTTTGGGCTTGAGTGAATGTGGTGGGTTCAATGGTGGTGGATGAGGAATTCATGATAGCATGAAGATCAAGGACTTAACGCGGTTTGAAAATATCATTTTTAGAGCGTGTGGTCATAGGATGGTTGGAGACTACGGGACCGTGAGGCTATGTTGTTAGAAGAAGGGGTTGAGAGTCATTGACACAGGGCGGATCAGGTGGAGGTACGTCAGGGTCACTTGGCCGAGAAGGAGGTAAAGATAACGATTGTGATCTTGAACTAAGTACCCCAATAGTCGGAGAAGAGAGAAGTAGAGTAGAAATGGGCAATTACTAAACCGAATGAGTGGAATAGTATGGATCATGAGAGGAGGAACTGGACGATGTTATGGGAGGCTCATCTGGTTGGATCAGAGGTATACCCCAATGAAAAATAGTTAATGAGGTGGTCTGCATGGTAGGAGAGGTATGGTTATGAAAAGGAAAGACAGACTCAACAAAGATAACGTGACGTGATATAAAAATTTTGTGAGTGTGAAGATTATAGTAGCGGAAAGTATTATGTTCAAGAGAATAACCTATAAAAATGCAAGGGTTAGATCATGATGTTAACTTGTGAGAGGCATAGGGATGCAACTATGGATAACATATACGTCCAAATACTCTGAGTTTACGAAGGTTTGCGGGTTTGTGAAATAGTGTGTCAAAGGGAGACTGATATTATAAGACTGACATAGGCATTCTATTAATAAGGTAGATGGTAGTTTGAAAGGCTGTCGTCCAAAAGTTTGAAGGCATAGAAGCCTAATGGAGAAGTGTGAGCATAGTTTCCACTATATGCCGATGTTTGCATTCGGCGGAGCCAACAAGTTAACGAGTATGTGGGGGAGACTTGAGGTGTTGGATACCATAAGCTGAGAGATAGGACACCAGGGCTTTATATTCACTGCTACCATCAGAGTAAACTGTTTTGATGGTAGACTGAAAGTGGTTTTCGATCAACTTTCAAAAAGTGGGAAAGATGGCCAAAACGTCAGATTTATGGTGAAGAGGATATAACCATGTGTACTTAGTGAAGTGATCTACAAAAATAACATAAAATCTGAATTTATCAAAAGATAAGATAGGGGCAGGGCCCCAAACATCAGTATAAATAATTTCAAATGGTTTAGAGGTGGAAATGGAAGATGAGCCAAATGGCTTTCGATGACTTTTATTACGGAGACATGCATCACAATGCAGTATAGAACTATGCGATTTAAAAATTAGAAGAGAGAAATGAGAAAGTAATTTTTACTGAATAAGGGATGAGGGATAACCAAAACGACGATGCCACACATCAACTAGAGCCGCAACGGAAGAATGAATAATGGGCTAGGTTATTTGTGGAGCTGACGGCCATAAATGTTGCCTTTATTCGGGCCCTGAACCAAAGATGCCCCTATGCTCAAGTCCCTAACAAGAAAGGAATCAGGAAAAAAATTCAATTGAAGTATTGTTATTTTTGCAAAATTGAAAAATAGAAATGAGGTTGCGTTTAATATTAGGGGAGCATAAGACATCATCGAATGTAAATGTGGTAGTATCAGAAGTAAGCGTTATGGAACCAGTATGAGTTATAGGAAGGTTTTTACCGTCACCGATGATTATATCTTCATCGCCACTATAAGGATTGTAGAGAGACAAATTCTGAAGATCAGAGGTGATGTGATGGAAGGCTCTAGAGTTCACAATCCAGTTGAACTAGCTAGTTGTCGAAGAAGTGAGGAGATTTGCTTGATGCCAGTGTGACGGAGTAGGAAGATGGGGTCGAGACCGACAAACTTTAGCGGAGTGTCCGACTTTATCATACAGCTAGCAGATGACCCGTCGTTGTTGGCTTGATGGGGCAAGATGCTAAGGTGGACGAGTATTAGAGTTGCCACTTTGCAAGAAATTATGATTAGGGGGATAGGAGGGGTATTGCATGGGATCAAGAATACCTTTGGTGATATTTGGAGGGTACCGAGTGTTCTTTCTCTTAGACTTATAATTGACTTGAGCACGGTCCGGGCAATTTATCTGCATGCTTCAAATACATCTCATAGTCAGTCAGCTTATCATTGAGTTCTTCAAAGAAGACTAGCATGTCGCATGCCTGAATTGCAGTCGCCAATTCCTTGTAGTCGTCTCCAAGACCATTTAGGGTATGGATGATGATCTCCTCATCACATAGGGAATGACTTATCAAAGCTAAGTCATCGATGATAACTTTGATATTTTGTAGATAATCAGTGATAGTACTTCTCTCTTGTTTGGCCACCATTAGCTTGGATAGAAGACTGAGCTTGCGAGTACGTGAATGATTCGCCAAGGTTATTTATAGTTTAGACCATGCATCGGTAGCACTCACACGTGTAGAAATTAATGGAGCGACAGATCTAGCAACTGAGGCTTGAATAGCTTGAATGATGAGACGATCATGACGCAGCCACAGTTTGTGAGCCGATTTGGTACAGGACTGGGTTCTCCAGGGATATTAATCATGGCTGATGGACAATTAAAGGAGCCATCAACATAGCCGAGCAAGTTGTATCCAAATAAGAGATTAGAAAATTGTGCCCGCTAGGATGCATAGTTGCCACATTTTGATAACTTGAAAGGGATTAGCGTGGCAGCATTGATGGAGATAAGCCCTATGGGAGAAGTGCTTAGAGTTCCTGAAGAAACAGTAACATAAATATCAGTAGAGAAAAATGAAGACATCCCAGACATTTTGTGGTGGTTTAAGCGATCTTTACAGAAGATGTAAAGATATAGGAGGGAGGGAGGAGGAGAAAAGCAGATCGATGCGTTGTAGAGGAGGTTGCAGCGATGAACTGCAAAGAAGGCTGCAGTGATGCACTATAGAGGAGGCTATAGCGACACACTGCAGAGGAGGCTCCAGCGACGCACTGCAGAGGAGGCTCCAGTAATGAAGCTGTAGCGATGAGCGAGAAAGCTGTAGCGATGAACTACAAAGGAGGCTACAGCGACGCACTATAGAGAAGGCTGCAATGATGAAATCTGCAGCAAAAAATTTGCAAGAGATAGTTGGGGAAAGATTACTGCAGCAGAGAAATTACTGCGGTAGAGGGAAGCGACTGCAGATGGAAGTTACAAGAACTGCAATCGTTCATTCCTGCTGCCGCAGGAAGGCAGTGATGGCTGTGCAGCAAGGATGGCGGCAACGGCACTTCTCGCTCGAGCGAGATGCGAGAACGAGGAGGAGAGGTCGCTGGCCAGGGAGCAGTTGCAAGGACGGCGACCACCACGACAGTGTAAGCGAGGTTCTTGTGAGGGCCGGAACATGAAGCAGCGGGTTCGGACGAGAGGTAAGCAGAGTCACTGCCCTTTTCAACCGAAAAGAGGAGCAGTAGAAGACTTCGGCAGAGCTGCCTACATCTGCAAGAATGCTCTGATACTATGATAGAAAGAGATAAAAAAGATTATATTCACATGTCCCTCTTCTATTTATATAAGTTAGGAGATAAGATTTCCATCAACAGATTAGAAGATTTTCCTCAACAAAGTAAAGAGATATATTGAGAAAATCTTTATCTGCTATCATCTAGAACCAAAGGATCCAAGACAAGGGAGTCTCTTTGGATGTCCATCAGCTCGACCTTTTCAAGACTAAATTATGAAAACATGCGGTTATACTGGTGCTACTTCCATCGATTCCTTCCCATAACTCTGCCACTTCTGTCAATCCGACTTTATCTAATCTTAATGTTTCAAGTGGAGGAGGGAGGGGAGGCAACCTCTTAAGCCTCAAGCATTGTACAATTTGTAGTTTTCGCAAGCAGGGAAACAGCTCTCGGCCATCAGCCCAAGACCACTCTTCCCATGCTGGCATGTCGCTGAATACGAGTTCTTCCAAGCATGGAAAACACGTGCCTTGATCTCTACAACCAAAGAACCCGTGGCCTACCTTCGTCACTGCTGGCATTCTCTCGATGCGAAGAACCTTAAGACACGGCAGTTGTCCAAGACTCGGGAGTTCCTCCAATGCCACCATGTCCTTCAGCACTAGCTCTTCCAGATTAGGCAGGAACTTGCTCTCTGTACTTAATTCATGACTTGTTTGTTTCACTGCAGGCATTCCCTCCACGTAAAGGTTCTTGAGATTCGGTAGCTGTCCAATACATGAAAGATCCTTCCATGCTTTGCAGTTTATCAATCCAAGAGTTCCCAGGTTCGCTAACAATTGTGCCTGCAGCCAACTGGGTGATCTGACACCACTGTACCCTCTAATCATCAAACGTTTGAGAGCCTGATGTGGTTGGAGACCTTCAAGAGCCTCCTCCAACACAACTAATTCATTACCATCCAAACTGGAGCCATCATCCGGTGTCCATTCTAAAGCCAGTTCATCAAGGTACTGTTTGTTGTTCAGATTAGCCTTGCTTGCTTCTTGTTTACTCTCAACGTTCTCAAGGTTGGTAATTCGAAGTTGTCCATGAAGCCCGTTTCAGACCGCCTAATTGGGCAATCGCGTGTCCGTGATCCTTGAGTACTCTGAACGAAGACAATCGTTGAAGAGAAGTCAGCTTCCCAACATTATTTATCTTGGAAATGATTTTGTCTTCTACATTAAGATGCATCAAGTTGATCAACTTACTCATGTCATCCGGGAAACTCTGTA
Organism: Musa acuminata AAA Group; assembly: GCF_036884655.1. Classification (NCBI taxonomy): domain Eukaryota; kingdom Viridiplantae; phylum Streptophyta; class Magnoliopsida; order Zingiberales; family Musaceae; genus Musa; species Musa acuminata. The sequence continues at coordinate 37,622,394 of NC_088340.1, forward strand.
TTTCACAATCAAATAGATTCAGTATTCGCAAATTGTAAAGACGACATAATGACTCCGACACCCTCCAAATGTAATAGTTGTGGGATATGTCAAGATAGCGGAGGTGTACGAAGTCATCAATTGTCTCAAGCAATTCTCGCAAGCCACAGTGATACAATACCAACACTCGAATGTTTTTTAATCTTTCAAATTGGACCAGTGAACAAAGAGCCCTCCGCTCTAAACCCATACCAGTAACTTTCATAATTGATGAAATGCTCGATGTCAGTAGTATATTTATCTAACTTCATCTGAATTTTCCTCACTCTAATCACATCATCTTCTCTACCGAAGAAGCGACTGACACGTTCAGAAATTTTTCTTTTTTTACTCGGAGGGAGACCAGAAGAAGAAGATGATTGGTTACTTGCCTCATACCCCTGAGCTCCTTGTTGCTTCAGAACCCGGAACTGGATCTCATCAAGCAAGTCGTCAGCGTCATAAACAGTGTCCTTCAGTTTCATCAGCAATTCCTTCAATCGCTTTTTCTCGCCTTCATCTTTAATCCACATGTTCTCGAGTCTGCCGATGATGCGCTTAGTCTCTCCAAAACCCTTCCGATCACATAGTCGCTGATTTTACCCATCAAGCTCCCGATGAAGGCCTGCCCGAGCGATCCCAAGCCTGCTAGTATCCATGACGACATCGCAGTGCAGGGCTGATCCTTCTTTCTCTAAGCACAAAGGGCAGAGGATTCTCAGAGTAGATGGATATTTGCAGCGGCAAGGACTTCTCCTCAAGACGAAGTCTTCTTCGAAAGCGCGGTAGGCAACATTAATTATTGGAGTCTCCACGTGGTCGGTACATGACGAGCGTCGTCAAACGCCACCCACGACACTCTCACACAGCACGGCCACATATCTTCCTTCTCGGAAACTGTCTCCCAACTTCTTCGTTAGACTGATCTGAACCAATTCTGCACCGCGTTCCTGAAGTGTGTATCCAACCAGCTATGGGACTTTCGAGGATGCGAGAGTATTTCCACCAAATTTTCTTCTGTCCACTTTATTCATCTCACCAAATTCCACGAAACCAATTTACTTTCGTGGAAGTTTTGTCTCCTTGTGAAATCTCTGATACGAGTTGTTTTCCGGTCATAGACAAAAGAATTAATTTTATTTACTGAAATGAAACTCGACTTATAAAAATTATCTCTTTGATATTTATTATAATTATTTATTGTGTCATACTATTTGACATCGGTGCAGAGTCAAAAATAAAATAAATATCCACTAAAATAGATGATACACTATAAATACCTTTTTTTAAGGATGTAGAAAAACGATTTACATGCAAATTATAACTTCAGAGGGATCAATATAATTTTTTAATATAAATTATTAGATACTTTTTAAAAAAATTATATTTTCTATTATTTCCTGGGAAATGTCCCATATTTTTTTCCCATATAATATTTCTTCTTTTATAAAATATAAAAATATCTTTGATATTGACCAAGCCCTACGAAGAAAATGACTAGGATTAATAGTAGTTAAACTAAACAAAAAATATATCAATTGAAGATGAACCAATTTGATGCAACCTTTCTTTCTCCGAGTTCTCTTGAGTCTGATTTCATCTTTTTCTTTATATCTTCATCTTTATCTTTTGTACACCTCCAAATGCAAGTGTCTCATTTTTCTAGAGTCCTCTTTATAGAAATTATCTATAACAAGTGTCTCATTTTTTTTTTAGTATAAATTCTTTTATAAATTACAAATACCATTGACATTAAAATAGCCTCATGAAGAAAACGGCTCAGGTAAATAATGGTTAAACTAAAAAAAAAATTCAGCTGAATCGACATGATCAATTATTCTTTATGTCCTACTGACATGAATTTTTCTTCTAAATCCTATTGAATCGACTTTATCTTTGTCTTGTCTTTTAACACTTCTCAAGGTACAAGCCTGCTCAACTAATAATTCTCTGAAAAAAACTCTCTCAAAACCCTTTTGATGAGCAGTGCCCCACAAGAAACCCTTCTAAAGCCCTCTTGATAAGAAGTCCCCCACAAAAAATTCTTTGGAAGTCATCTCAATGACTTTCCCACAGGTTTTTCATTTCATAATGTTTTTCACAATCTCAGGTTAGTCACTTTCTAATGTTTTTTGGAGCACTTTAGATAATTTTTTTTGGTCAAAACATGAATTTTCTATGAAATATTTATGTTCAATAGGTATTTCACAGTTAAAATATTTAGGATTTGATATATTCTCCAAACAATACTTAATTTGGCAAAAAGACTTTTGGGAAAAGTACATATCGAAAATCTGCATTCTAATATATCAGTCATTTGTTTGTTAAAAAAAAGTGAATGTTTTTATTAGCTTGCTTGTGGTGAAAAACAAAAATTTTGTTGTTTGCTAAGAAATGAAAAAAATTATGATTACACTAATTGCTTAGGATCTAAATGTTAGAATCTGAGTTGGTATTAAGAGGGGGGACTGTAACGATAAAGTCATATCAATTTAAAAATCTAGTATGATAAAACCGATATCCAAAAAGTAGAACTCGGTACCTGTGATGGTGTAGACTAAAAAAGGTGGGCCTCAGATCTTTTGTTTTATGATCTGTTGACCAGTAAGTCGATAACTAAAGGATGGCCACTCGTTTTGCACTAAAGAGGTGTAGGCTTTCGGTTCTTTAGCATCCAAATTTTCTCAAAATGCCCATGCCATGTTATTGTTCCTCTACAAGCTTGGGGTAACCACGGTGCAGAATATTGTGGTCATGTGGAAATATGACGTGGACCCTCATGTTCACCATGGAAATTCTTTAGTCAAGCTACATCAAGTTGATCAACTTAGCTCATGCCATGCGGGAAACTCTATAGTTTACAGCCTCGCAGATTCAGTACTCGCAAATTGTAAAGGCCACATAATGACTTCGATAGTCTTCAAATCTAATTTGACGATTGTATGATATGTCAAGGTAGCAAAGATGTATCAAGTCACCAATTGTCTCAGGCAACTCTCGCAAGTCACACCCCGTAATATCAACACTTGAATACTTTTTAATCTTTCAAACAGGACAACAAGTAACAAAGAATCCTTCACTCTAAACCCATAACAAATTCTTTTATTGAGAGTCTTAATTTGAGAACTCCATTAACTTAATTTTATCGGTTAATGTTGCTAACATATGATGAGTCCTATCATCATCGATTATGCAAAGCTCCCTCTATAAAATAAACTAAGCAAGATCGTGTATATGGTCAATGTATCATATTATGCAAAGCTTCCTCTATAAAAAGTTTTCCAATCTACAATTGTTAAAAGTTACTAACAAATTAAGATAGTATCACTACATAAAATTAATATGACTATCTTCCTATTCAAGTTTAAAGTCTTAGTTACAACATTAGCTTTTGACACTTAATTGTCATCGTTAATAGAGATATAAAATTTATCTTAAGAAATGGTATTGATATACTTTGTTGCATATATGTTGAAAACGAAGATTATTTTTTATTGTGAGATTATTATTGTCAAGAGTGAATTTGTTGTTTAGGATGAAGTCAAAACGATTTATGTGAAGTCAGAAGTCAGACTCAAATGCATGGGTGTGGATCTTATGCAAAATTATTCTTACCTCTTAGATGATAAAAGAAACTTAGTTGAAGATATTTGACATATCTTTACGTGACTTGATTTCTTTTTTATAATGTATGTAAATAGAAAAAGGAATGAGACTACTAATTGACCGACCACATATATTATATTGTATAGAAATATATATATTTTTTAGAGAGAAGAGTAGCTCTCTCAGCTAATTAATTTTTTATGCAATGTTCTATAGAGCTCTTCTTCTAATTCTACACTTTAACTAATAAATTGTACTTTTAGAACAAAGAAGTAGACTAGTTGGTGTCAGTTTGGATCTTTTATGATTAATGAACAAGTTCAAATAATTGAAAGATTGGTGGGTAGATTTCATATACTTTATGAACAAGATGCAAATCACCTAATTAAGGGTGATGCATAATCTAAAGGTCAATGTCTCTTTTTTTCTTTTTTCTTTTTTTCTTACTACTATTTTTGTATTCTAAAAAATATTTTTTACCATACAAGCGTATGCTCCATATGACTTGTACGTTATAATGCCAATGATTAATATGGTTAATACCTTATGATCATCCTTACTTCTTTTGTCTCGATGGAAGACACAACTTTAGGGGCCCATCCAAACCACAAGTAAGTAGCTTCATTTGTGGAGAAATCTGCTAAAATAAAAATAAAAATTAAGGGTTATCAGCCCCATGTGGTATGACTATAAGAGGCTGAGTTTAGATGCAAAATCCATCTCGAGGAACAAAAGGAGGTAAATGGGATTGACAAGATGCCCCTAAATCTCCATTCAAATGACCATGAGATTAGTTATGTCAGCCTGCTACCTCCTCCTCTCACAATGCAGATGATAATTTCATTATGATTTTTGACATGATATATTATGTTCATTGAAAAGTTATATTGTGTCAACTGATACAGTGCTATTGTATCAACTTCATAATTAATCAATTAGAGATAGCTTAAAATCATGTTGCATGTTCTGAAATGTACCACATTAATAAAGAATCTGATTCTTAAGAACAAAAGCCAAATTCTTATAATCTGAAATGTACCACATTAATAAAGAATTTGATTCCTAGGAACCGGTGAGATTTCCCTAACTGTTTGAGGAAATCTCTCTACTATGTTGAGGGAAATCCTCTAACCCGAGGAAAATTCTCCCTTCTAACAATCAACTTCTTCTACAACTTGTTTATCTATTTATTTTTTAACATGGTATCAGAGCAGTTCCTCCTTGGCGACAACAGTATCGCTGTGTGTTAGCCAAGCGACCATAGTAACACACCGCCATCCACTTCTTCTCTTTCTTCATCACCAGTGCTAACGAGCATCATCTTGGCTCTGCTCATCCACTTCTTCTCTTTCTTCATCGTCGGTCTTACTTTTCTTCGCCGGCCTTGCTCCCTCTCCTATTTGCTGCCTACAGCAGACACTCTCCGTCGTCGTCACGCAAGGAGGAAAACATTCTCTCACTGCCTCCTCAATAGCGGTGAACGGCGAACAGTGGTGTCTTCCTTGCTTCCCGGCCAGCAGCAGTCGCAACTGCTACATCTTCCTCTACCGCAGCAGCTTTCGTTGCCGCTTCCCTCTACACAATGGCGCCTCCTTAACGGCGGTGTCCTCCTCCTCAATAGCTACGAACGGCGAACGATAGTGTCTTCCTCGCTCAGTCTTCCTTGCTTAACGACGGCTGCCGCGTCTTCCTCCTTCACTGTCGCGGCCGCTTCCCAGCCAGCAGCAACCACAACCACAACCGCTGCATCTTCCTTCCTCTACCACAGCAGCTTTCGCTGTCGCTTTTCTCTATACATCTAATTGCTGCAGATTTCTCTCACTGCAGTTTCCTTGAGTAACACTACAGATTTTCGTGGCCATTTCCCGACGAACCGCAGTCTTGAGTACCGTTGCAGTTTTCGCAACCATCTTCCGGCGAACTGCAGCCTCTACAATCCGCTGCAGCAAGCAGCAATCCACAGCAGCGAACCACAGTCTTCATCTAATTGCTGCAGATTTCTCTCACTGCAGTTTCCTTGAGTAACACTGCAGATTTTCGCGGCCATTTCCTGACGAACCGCAGTCTTGAGTACCGTTGCAGTTTTCGCAGCCATTTTTCGACAAACTGCAGCCTCTACAATCCGCTGCAGCAAGCAGCAATCCACAGCAGCGAACCACAGTCTTGAGTATCGCTGCAGTTTTTGCGACCATCTTTCGGCGAACTGCAGCCTCTACAATCTGCTGCAGCAAGCAGCAGTCCACAGCAGCTGCCGACAACTTTGGGCACTGTTGTAGATTGCCCAATCTGCTGCAGCAATCTATAGCAGCAGCCCCCTCCCTCATTCTCCACCTCTTCTAAAAAAAAAAAAAACGAAGAAAAAAAAAATGTCTTCGTTCACTTCTTCTGATGTTTCAGTTCCTGTAGGGACTCCCACTTCTTGTTCTTCTATAGGGCTTATCTCCATCATTGTTGCCACGCTGATACCCTTTAAGTTATCAAAGGGTGGCAACTATGCGTCCTAGCGAGCTCAATTTTCTAATCTTTTATTTGGATACGACTTGCTAGGTTACATTGATGGCTCTTTCAGATGTCCTCCGGCCATGCTCAACATCCCCGGCGATCCCAGTCCAGTTCCCAATCCAGCTCACAAACTGTGGCTACGTTAAGATCGTCTCATCCTCCAAGCTATTCAAGCTTCATTTGCTGGATCCGTTGCTCCCTTGATATCTTCATGTGTGACAGCTGCTGATGCATGGTCTACACTGCAAACCACCCTGGCAAATCATTCGCGTATTCGCAAGCTCAGTCTTCTATCCAAGCTTATGGTGACAAAACAAGAGGGAAGTAGTATCTCTGATTATCTACAACATATCAAGGTTATCATTGATGACTTGGCCTTGAAAGGTCATTCCTTATGTGACGAAGAGGTTGTCATTCATACCCTCAATGGTCTCGACACCGACTACAAGGAATTGGCTGCTGCAATTCGGGCACGCGACTCGCCAGTCTCTTTTGAAGATCTCTATGATAAGCTGACTGACTACGAGATGTACTTGAAGCGTGTGGACAAACTACCTGGATCAATTGTCACTGCTCAAGTCAGTCATAAGTCTAAACGGAAGAGCACTCGGTACTCGCCGAACATCAACCAAGGTTTGGCTAATGCGCCTCTTGATTCTATGAGCTCTATGCAACACCCCTCCTATCCTCCTAGTCATCACTTCTCGCAAAGTGGCAACTCCAGCCATCATCCGTCTTGGCGTCCTGCCCTACCGAGCCATCAAAGATGGGTCGTTTGCCAACTGTGTGACAAAGTCGGCCACTCCGCTAAAGTTTGTCGGTCTCGTCCCCGCCTCTCTGCTCCGTCACACTGGCCTCAGGCAAATCTCCTAACTTCTCCGACACCTAGTCAGTCCAACTGGATTGTCGACTCTGGTGCCTCTCATCACATCACCGCTGATCTTCAGAATTTGTCTCTTCACAATCCCTATGGCGGCGATGAAGATATCATCATCGGTGATGGTAAAGGACTTCCTATAACTTATACTGGTTCCACAACGCTTAATTCTGACTCTAATACATTTACCCTCGATGATGTTTTATGTGCCCCTCATATTAAACGCGACCTCATTTATGTTTCTCAATTTTGCAAACATAACAATACTTCCATTGAATTCTTTCCTGATTCATTTCTTGTTAAGGACTTGAGCACGGGGGCATCATTGGTCCAAGGCCCGAATAAAGACAACATTTACGAATGGCCGTCAACCTCTCGAATAACCCAGCCCACTGTTCATTCTTCTGTTGCGGCTCCAATTGATGTGTGGCATCGTCGGCTTGGTCATCCCTCGTCCTTTATTCAGCTGAAATTATTATCTCATCACTCTCTTCCTCTTTTTAAGTCCACTAATTCTATGATGCATTGTGATGCTTGTCTTAGTAATAAGAGTCATCGGCAGCCTTTTGGCTCATCTTCTATTTCCTCTTCTAAACCTTTTGAAACATCAGCTACTCCAATCTTATCTTTTGATAAGTTCCGATTTTATGTTATTTTTGTAGATCACTTCTCTAAGTACACATGGATATATCCTCTTTCCCATAAATATGATGTTTCTGGCATTTTTTCCACTTTCCAGAAGTTGGTCGAAAACTATTTTCAGTCTACCATTAAAACAGTCTACTCTGATGGTGGTGGTGAATATCAAGCCCTGACATCCTATCTCTCAGCTTGTGGCATTCAACACCTCAAGTCTCCCCCACATACTCCTCAACTAGTTGGTTCTACCGAACGCAAACATCGGCATATAGTAGAAACTGGACTCACACTTCTACATCAGGCTTCCATGCCTTCAACTTTTTGGACAACAGCCTTTCAAACTGCTGTCTACCTAATTAATCGAATGCCTACACCAGTTCTACAATACCGGTCCCCCTTTGACACACTATTTCACAAACCCCCTAACCTTCGTAAACTCCGAGTGTTCGGTTGTTTGTGTTATCCTTGGTTACGTCCCTATGCCTCTCATAAGTTAACATCCCGATCTACTCCTTGTGTCTTTATTGGTTACTCACTTGAACATAATGCTTTCCGCTGCTATAATCTCCACACTCACAAAATCTTCATATCACGTCACGTTGTCTTTGTTGAGTCTAACTTTCCGTTCCAAACCCTTCCATATCCTGCCATACAGACCACTTCACTATCTCACTGGGGTATACCTTCGGTCCAATCGGACGAGCCTCCCATGACTTCGTCTACTTCCTCCCCTCCTGATCCACACTATATCACTCCAGTTCAACACTTGCCCGTTCCTACTCCACTCCACTCTTCCCCAATTGATGGGGCAATATGTTCCGAAACACAACCATCCTCTTTATCTCCTTCTTGCCCAAGTGCCCCTGACGTGTCTCCACTTGACCCGACTTATGCCACAGATCCTTGCCCAACATCACCTCCCAATCCTGTCGTCTCTAATCATCCTATGACCACTCGCTCTAAGCATGGTATTTTTAAACCTCGTCAGGTACTTAACCTACAAGCTATCATGAATTCCTCATCCCCCAACATTGAACCCACCACCTTCACTCAAGCCCAAAAATCTCCACATTGGCGTACTGTCATGAGTGAGGAATATAATGCCTTCCTCCATAATTCAACGTGGGATCTCATTCCTTTCCATCCTTCACAAAACATCATCGGGTGTAAGTGGGTCTTTAGAATTAAGCGGAACCCAGATGGCTCTGTTGCCCGATATAAGGCACGCCTGGTCGCCAAAGGGTTTCATCAACGATCTGGGGTTGATTTCACTGAGACGTTTAGTCCTGTTGTTAAACCCACTACAATCCGGCTCATCTTGAGTCTGGCTACCACTAAAGGCTAGCAATTACGACAATTGGATGTTAATAATGCCTTTCTACAGGGATCTCTATCCGAAGATGTTTTTATGCAACAACCCCCCGGTTTTACTCATCCTCAGTATTCACAGCATGTTTGCAAACTTCGGAAAGCCATTTATGGACTTCGTCAGGCTCTGAGAGCTTGGTACACTGAACTTAGCTCATTTTTTACTTCTGTCGGCTTTCTTAACTCCAAATCTGGCACTTTGTTGTTTCTGCGACATTATCATGGAAACACAATGTATATTCTAGTATATGTGGATGATATTATTGTCATAGGCAACAATCCCATCAGCATCCAAGCGTTCATCAAACAGCTGGCAGCTCGATTCTCGCTTAAGGATCTCGGACCCTTGAGCTACTTTCTGAGCGTCGAAGCTACCTTCACATCTTCCGGTCTCATTTTATCACAACGCAAGTACATTCAAGATTTGTTATTAAAGACAAACATGCAGGATGCAAATGCAGTTTCAACCCCCATCTCTACTAGTGGTTCTCTCAAATTATCGGATGGAAGTCCTGCTACATAACCCACTCAATACCGCCAAGTTGTTGGCTCTTTACAATACTTAGCTCTCACGCGTCCAGACATCTCATTTGCTGTCAACAAATTATCACAGTTTATGCATCAACCATCTACTCTACACTGGTCTGCAGTCAAGAGACTTCTACGACATCTTAAAGGGACCATAAATCATGGACTCTTTTTTCGTAAACACTCTCCACTTTGTCTTCATGCCTTTGCCGATGCTGATTGGGTAGGTAACCTTGATGATAGAACATCCACATCAGGGTATATTATCTTCCTTGGTGCTCATCCAATCAGCTGGAGTTCTAAGAAGCAAAAGACAGTCGCTCGGTCTACAACTGAAGCTGAATACCATGCCATTGCAGCTACCACTGCAGAACTCAATTGGATCACGAATCTACTCCAGGAACTCAACATCGATTCCACCCCTACAATATATTGTGATAACATTGGAGCTACCTATCTGTGCGCTAATCCGGTATTCCACTCCCGCATGAAACATATTGCTATCGATTTCCACTTTGTACGCGATCAAGTTGTCTGCCGTCAACTTCGTGTTTCTCATGTTCATACGGCTGATCAATTGGCCGACTCATTTACGAAGCCTCTAGCTCGTAAACTTTTTGCATTACATCAGTCCAAGATTGGCTTCCTTGATCGGAGCACCATCTTGCGGGGGCATGATAAGTAGATGAGATTTCCCTAACTGTTTGAGGAAATCTCTCTACTCTGTTGAGGAAAATCCTCTAACCTGTTGAAAAATTCTCCCTTCTAACCTGTATAAAAGGAAGGAGGATATGTTAATAACAATCAACTTCTTCTACAACTTGTTTATCTATTTATTTTTTAACAGGAACAAAAGACATTCTTATGGGGACCTACTTAATGTTTATGGCAATAATTCTGTAATTAAAATAATTATATTATCAACCAAAGAATCTTCATTTGGTACATGGGAAAATTCATTGTTCTTGCTTCTGATTACTATGATGTTTTTACTTGCCTGACACGTTTTTTTTAATGTTTGTTGAAGATCCTAATACCTATTTTTTCACGGTAAATGCAATAAAAAGTTACAAAAGCAAGAAGAATTTATCAATTCATATGTTTCCTTAGTATTATAAGTTTATGTAGATTTTTGGTCAACACATTACTTTATTACTTTAAGTTTATGCGCCTACTCTTATCATGCTAATATGTGTTCATAATTGGTACTAAACATTATGAGTGATTTGTTTTATGTTTATCTTTTTCTTTTTAGAAATTTATAAAATAATCTTTTCATCATCTGTCAGCGGATGAAGTGCAAAGTAGTGAATGACATTTAAATTCTAAAGGATAAAGGAAATATTTTGAACGATATATATAGTTAAATTGTTAACTCTTATGACACTTGAAATATGTCAAAACATCTAACTTTCAATAATTCTTGCTTATTATTTTAAAAATAAAAATAAATATATAGAAAGACGTATATGATGCTCACAAATAAACTTTGACGTCGGTTCTATCACTTGTGCATAATACGCTCATCAATCATATGTCTCTGTTCTCAACAAAGACAGTTTCTACATATTGCTGTAAAACAATTATATTTAGTAGAAAGCTTGCATTGGTCGAACGTAACAAAGTAATAAATTATTCTACAGAAATATAAGGTAAAAAATATAAACAAATAAATTTCATATAACATTTATTACATATTTCAATCTATAATCAATCCACTCACAACACATACAACAAATTCAATAACTCCTTAAAAGTTCATAATATTCAAGTCGAAATATCACATCAAATTCAATAACTTCTTAAAAGTTCATAATATTGATGTCTAAATAGCACATATACAAAGTAATCTAAATGTACAATACTGTTACTCGGACAATTCTTCTTCTTCTTCTTCTTCTTCTTCTTCTTCTTCTTCTTCTTCTTCTTCATATCTAGAGCTACTCCTTTTATCTGAAAATTAAAAAAAAAAAAATATGAGCAAAGAAAACATTGTAACTCATATATAGACAAAATTTACCATAGTTAAGTTTTTTTTAAAATAAGAATTTTTTAAACATTCAATGCATGCGTTCTAAAATATACATAAATATCAATTTTTTATACATATATAATTTACAAAACTTAAACTTTATATGTATTTTAAATGCTAAATAAAATGCTTATCATACTTTTTCTTAAAAGTAACATATATTTAAATATATTTTCATAATAAAAGCGTAATACAAGTAAAATCATTATAATATAAAGAATTGTCAATAACTAGTCATAAAAAACATAAATATAGTGAAATAAATTGTGCCTTTTACAATTAAACCCTTACTAAGTCTTGTATTTAGTTTTTTGTTCTTGGATAAAAAATCTAGCTATTACAGAGTGGTCTCAGAGACCACTCTGTAGGAGCCAATGGTATCGATGCGGAGAAGCAATGGTTGGATGTGATGTACCTTCATGTATCTCCAATTGGTCAACAGGCAAAAATCGACCCGAGCTCTTCATCTCGTCCAAATGCTTTTTCAGCTGCTCACTCAGCATCGGATGGCAGCCAATGAAAATTAGATTCCTGAGGGACGTCGGCAGCCCCTTCTCAGGTAGCGACTGAATCTCCGGACATCCAAATATTGCTAAAAGCCGGAGGGAGGGAAGGGCATGCAACTCTGTCGGTAGCGATTGTAGATTCTTGCAATCCAAGAATTCTAGCGATCTGAGAGCTGTGAGGCTTCGCAACAACTGCTCCTCCTCACCAGACATCGTCGCTCGAGGAAAGTTTGAGATTTTGAGAGCACGGACGGATGGAAGTGTCCTTCGTAAGAGCGATAGTTTGAACAGGGCTGTGTCGTCGATGCATAATTGACTCACCGACGAACCCTCCACTTGCTTATTCCCTTCATTCAGCAACAACTCGTCTTTTGATCTCAACTCACCACATTTCCAAATCTTCAGATATTCAAGTCGTTTCAGGTGAACCAGCGACGTTTCAGGAAGAGATTCTATGGACGGGCAGTCGCCTATTTCCAATCGAGTGAGTGAGGTCAAGTTGTGCAGGCAGCCCAGTAGCAATTTTCCCAGATTCCCACAGTCAGACAGCACTAGTTCCTCGATCGAGGGTGGGAGGCAGATGTTATTGTCCCCATCTCGCGTCTTGCTCAAGAGCTTCGGGCAACTGCGGATTGACAACTTCTCAAGGGAGGTGAGTTCTTTAAACTCCTTCACCGGCAGCAACACGAGTTCCGCGCATTCCAATATCGCAATGTCACCGATATTTGGGAAGCTGTGCGATAGCAACCCTTCTTGCAGATTTCTTAGATTTGGACATTGATTTATTTCCAATGATGAACGAGAAGCAGTTACACAACTGCCGCCTCCATGGATTCCTTCCCGTAACCCTGCAACTTCTGTCAATCCGACTTCACATAGTCTTAATGTTTTGAGTGGAGGGAGGTGAGGCAACCTCTTAAGCCTCGGGCACCGTACAATTTCAAGTTCTCGCAAGCAGGGAAACAGCTGTCGGCCATCAGCCCAAGACCACTCTTCCCATTGTGGCATGTCCCTGATCGTGAGCTCCTTCAAGCTAGGAAAACACTTGCTTTGGTCTCTAGAACCAAAGAATTCATTGCCCACCTTTTTCACTGCTGGCATTCTATCGATGCGAAGAACCTTGAGACTCAGCAGTTGTCCAAGACAAGGGAGTTCCTCACATTCTGGGATGTCCTCCAGCTCAACCACTAGAAGACTATATATCTTCAATTCTGAAATAGTGATACCGATGCTACTTCCATCGATTTCTTCCCATAATCTTGGAACTTCTGTCAACCCGACTTGACATAATGACAGTGACTCAAGTGAAGGAGGGAGGGAAGGCATCCTTTTAAGCCTTGGCATCTTTTAATTTCAAGTTTTCGCAAGCAGGGAAACAGCTGTCGACCATCAGCCCAAGACCACTCTTTCCATTCTGGCATGTCCCTGAACGTGAGCTCCTCCAAGCTAGGAAAATACTTACGTTGGTCTCTAGAATCAAAGAATCCATAGCCCACCTTCGTCACAGCTGGCATTCTTTCGATGCGAAGAATCTTCAGACTCGGCAGTTGATCAAGACAAGGGAGTCCCTCACATTTTGGGATGTCCTCCATCTCGACCTTTTCAAGACTATATATTTTCAATTCTGAAACGGTCATACTGCTGCTACTTTCATCGATTTCTTCCCATAATCTTGGAACTTCTGTCAACCCGACTTGACATAATGACAGTGATTTAAGTGAAGGAGGGAGGGGAGGCATCCTCTTAAGCCTCGGGCATTGTACAATTTTAAGATTTTGCAAGTACGGAAACAGCTGTCGGCCATCAGCCCAAGACCACTCTTCCCATTCTGGCATGTCCCTGAACGTGAGCTCCTCCAAGCTAGGAAAACACTTGCCTTGGTCTCTAGAACCGAAGGATCCACAGCCCGCCTTCTTCACTGCTGGCATTCTCCCGATGCGAAGAACCTTAGGCAAGAACTTGCTCTCTGTACTTAATTCATGACTTATTTGTTTCACTGCAGGCATTCCCTCCACGTAAAGGTTCTTGAGATTCGGTAGCTGTCCAATGCATGAAAGATCCTTCCATGCTTTGCAGTTTTTCAATCTAAGAGTTCCCAGATTCGTTAACGATTGTGCCTGAAGCCAACTGGGTGATCTGACACCATTATACCCTCTGATCGTCAAACTTTTGAGAGCCTGATGTGGTTGGAGACCTTCGAATACCTCCTCCAACACAACTAATTCATTGCCGTCCAAACTGGAGCCATCATCCGATGTCCATTCTAGGGCCAGTGCATCAAGGTACTGTTTGTTGTTCAAATTAGCCTTGCTTGCTTCTTGTTTACTTTCAACGTTCTCAAGGTTGGTAATTCGAAGTTCTCCATGAAGATGTGTCAGACCGTCTAATTGAGCAATCTTGTGTCCCTGATCCTTGAGTACTTTGAATGAAGACAATCCTTGAAGAGAAGTCAGCTTCCCAACATTATTTATCTTGGAAATTATTTCGTCTGCTGCATTAAGATGCATCAAGTTGATCAACTTGCTCATGCCGTACGGTAAACTCTGTAGTCCACATTCCAACAGATTCAGCACTCGCAAATTGTAAAGACCAAATAATGACTCCGGCAACCTCCAAAATAAAAGGTTATGGGATATGTCAAGGTAGCGGAGATGTATCGAGCCACCAATTGTCTCAGGCAACTCCCGCAAGCCACAGCTTTGTAATATCAACACTCGAATATTTTTTAATCTTTCAAACCGGAGGAACAAAGAGCTATCGACATACCAACGAATTTTATAATTGATCATGAGGGTCCGTAATTTTTCATAACAGTAAAACTCCGGTAACTTAGTTTCATCGATTACTGTTACTGACAGATGACGAGTCGTATTAGGGATCTCTTTCCACTCATCATCATCGATCCCGCAAAACTCCCCCTCTGAAATAAATTGAGCAAGATCATGTATGAGATCATGCATCACATATGCCGATCCCCAATGAGCTTCTTGAAAGAAAGACCTGTTCACTAAGTCGAGGAAGTAGCGGCTTCCTGTATCCTCCATCGTCATATTGTTGTCTTGAGCAACGTAGCCTTCTGCCATCCAAAGTCGGATCAAGTCTCGTTCATCAAACGGATGATCTTTGAGGAAGAGGGAACAGAAAACAAAACACCGCTTAAGGTGTGAGGGAAGACATTGATAGCTCAATTGTAGGACTGGCAGGACACCCTCTTCGTCTTGCTGTAGTTGCCAGATTTCACTCCCTGCGATGTTTCTCCAGTGCTTCTCATTCATCTGCGCCTTCAACAACCCGCCTACCGTTATCGCCGCAAGTGGCAACCCATTCAACCTGTAAACGATATTCTCTGCTATGGTTTCTAGCTGTGGATATTCACCGTCGTATTTGGAACCAAATGCACATTGCTTGAAAAATTCCCAATAGCTGGCGTCATCCAGAACATCTAGAGGGAACGGATTGCCAACCATGTCTGCAATCTTTTTAGAGCGAGTTGTAACCAAAATCTTGCTTCCTGGTTCTCCGTGCCTCAATGGTGCACAAAATCTTTTCCATTTCAGGCTGTCCTCGTTCCACACATCGTCGAGGACAAGCAGGAACCTTTTTGAGGTCAACTTCTTCTTAAGAACCTTTTGAAGTTTATCAAGGTTGCTGACATCACACTTTTTCTCGGTTATGTATTCTATGATCTCTTTGGTAAGCCTCTCCACGTTGAAGTTGTCGGATACACAGAGCCAGACCTTATGATGAAAATAGTCCTTCACCCTCTCGTGGTTGTAGGCTTGCTGAGCAAGAGTAGTCTTTCCGACCCCGCCGATCCCAACAATAGTCAAGGTAGAGATGCTACTGTTGCTGGATCCGGATCCATCGGCAGATTTCATCAACTGTTCCAGAAGTTGATTCAGCTGTTCGTCTCGTCCGAATACTTGAGTTTCTATCGGAAAGGAAGTGGTGGTTCGAGGCACTACTGACGTTATCATCTGTTTCTCATCATCATCTAATTTATCAATGAAATGCTTGATCTCAGTAGTATATTTATCTAACTTCATCTGAATTTTCCTCACTCTAATCACATCATATTCTCTACCGAAGAAGCGACTGACACGTTCAGAAATTTTTCTTTTTTTACTCGAAGGGAGATCAGAAGAAGAAGATGATTGGTTACTTGCCTCATGCCCCTGAGCTCCTTGTTGCTCGATCTGTTGCTTCAGAACCCTGAACTGGATCTCATCAAGCAAGTCGTCAGCGTCATAAACAGTGTCCTTCAGTTTCATCAGCAATTCCTTCAATCGCTTTTTCGTGCCTTCATCTTTAATCCACCTGTTCTCGACTGTGCCGATGATGCGCTCAGTCTCTGAAAGAGTGTTCCTCAGCTTGTGGAGGTCAGCGACTCCGGGATCCTCCGAAACTCTTTCGATCAAACAGTTGGTGATCTTACCTATCAAGCTCTCGATGCAGGACGATCCGAACGATCCCAAGCCTGCTAGTATCCATGACGACATCGCAGTGCAGGGCTGATCCTTCTTTCTCCAAGCACAAAGGTTAGAGGATTCTCAAAGTAGATGGATATTTTCAGCTGCAACGACTTCTCCTCCTCGAGAAGAAGCCTTCGAAAGGGCGGTTGGCGGCATCAATTATTGGAGTCTGCACGTGCTACGCACATGAGGAGGGTGCAGCATCAATTATTGGAACCAATTTTCCACCACTTTGGTTTTTTGGGAGCGTGAGTTCGACCGGTTGTAGGACTTTCGAGGATGAGAAAGCAATTCCACCAAATTCTCTTCTGTCCACTTTAGCCATCTCACTATCAAGAATCAGATGCATGATATGGTAACAAGTTTTATCTATAAGAGTCGTTTTCCGGTCGTAGACACAATAATTATTTTTATTTGTTGAAATTAAACTCAACTTATAGAAAATTATCTATTTGATGTATGTTATGATAATTTAATATGTCCTACTATTTGGCGTTCGAGTCGAAAATAAAATAAATATCCACTAAAATATATGGTACACTATGAATGAATACTTTTTTAGGATGTAATAAAACTATTTACATGTAAATTACTTTTTCTAATATAATTTTTCTAATATAAATTATTAGATTATTTCTCTTAAAAAATTTATTTTTCATTATCTCATACCAAGTGTATCATATTTGTCTTTTCCCATATACTATCTATTCTTTTATAAAATATGAAAATACCTTTTATATTGACCTAGCCCAATAAATAAAATGGTTGGGTCAATAGTAGTTAAAGCGAAAAACAAAAATCAGTTCAAAGTAAATCGATTATTTTTTTTTTCTCTCTCTCTCTTCTCTTGATGAATCAATTTGTTGATATCTCTCTTTCTCCTAACCTTATTAAGTCAATTTTATTTTTTTCTTTATATCTTAAATTCTATCTTTCGTGTATCTCTAGGTGGGAACCTTGAGAAGACTCCATAAGGAATTGTTTTGAAGTACTCTTTACAAATAGTATATATAAAATATTTATTACAAGAATTTAATATGTGATATTATTTGATATTTTTGTAGAGTTGAAAATAAAATAAATGATTACTAAAATAGATGATATACTCTAAATGCTTTTTAGGGTGTAGAAAAATGATTTACATGCAAGTTTAAATTTCGAATGGATGAATATAAATTTTTTTAATATAAATTATTGGATGAGTTCTCTAAAAAAAACTATTTTCCCTTAATAAAGTATCTCATGCTTTCTTTTTCTCATATAATACTTTTTTTTTATAAAATATAAATACCCTTGACATTAACATAACCTTACGAAGAAAATGGCTTACGAAAATGGTCATTAAACTAGAAAAAAAAATCAATTTAAAGTGAATCGATTTGATATGATCTCTCGATAAAAATTCTTTTCTTAATCCTATTGAGTCAATTTTATCTTTGTCTTTATATCTTTATCTGTCTTCGATATATCTCTAAATACATACTTGAAAGGAATTCTCTAAATACAACAATAATCGCTGATCTGATCCTTCGCTCTCCTGATTAAGACGTGTTCGAGAGATCCCAAGCCTGCTAATATCCACGACGACATCGTAGTGCAGGGTTGATCATTCTTTCTCGAAGCACAAAGGTTAGAGGATTCTCAGAGTAGATGGATATTTTCAGCTGCAAGGACTTATCCTCCTCAAGAAGAAGCCTTCGAAAGGGCGATTAACGGCATAAATTATTGGAGTCTGCACGTGCTACGCACATGAGGAGGGTGCAGCATCAATTATTGGAACCAATTTTCCACCACTTTCGTTTTCTGGGAGCGTGAGTTCGACCAGTTGTAGGACTTTCGAGGATGAGAAAGCAATTCCATCGAATTTTCTTCTGTCCGCTTAAGCCATCTCATTATCAAGAATCAGATGCATGATATGGTAACAAAGTTTTGCCTATAAGAGTCATTTTCCGGTCGTAGATACAATAATTATTTTTATTTGCTGAAATTAAATTCAACTTATAGAAAATTATCTATTTGACGTTTATTATGATAATTTAATGTGTCTTCTTACTATTTGGTATAGGTGCAGAGTCGAAAATAAAATAAATATCCATTAAAATAGATGGTACACTCCGAATGAATACCTTTTTAAGATGTAATAAAACGATTTGCATGTATATTACACCAAGTGTATCATATTTCTCTTAAAAAAATTATTTTTCATTATCTCATACCAAGTGTATCATATTTCTTTTTACCCATGTATTATCTATTCTTTTATAAAATATAAAAATACCTTTGATATTGACCTAGTCCTATAAAGAAAATGGTTGGGTCAATAGTGGTTAAAACAAAAAACCAAAAATAAGTTCAAATGGATTCTTTTTTTTCTCTCTCTCTTCTCTTGTTGATGAATCAATTTGTCGATATCTCTCTTAATCCAAACCTTATTAAGTCAATTTTATCTTTTTCTTTATATCTTAATTTTCGTCTTCTCTATATCTCTAGGTGCAAACTCTACTAGAAGACCCCACAAGGAATCCTTTTGAAGTCCACTTTACAAAAACTATCTATAAAATATTTATTATAATAATTTAATATATGATACTATTTGGTGTTTCTATAGAGTTGAAAATAAAATAAATGATTACTAAAATAGATGATACACTCTAAATACTTTTTAGGATGTAGAAAAATGATTTACAAGCAAGTTTAAACTTCGGAGGGATGAATTTATTTTTTTAATATAAATTATTGGATAAGTTATCTAAAAAACCTATTTTCTCTTATCTCAATGAATTGTCTCATGTTCTTTTTTTCTTATATAATACTTTTTTTTTTATAAAATACAAATACCCTTGATATTAACATAGCCTTACGAAGAAAATGACTTAAGGTAAAGAGTCGTTAAACTAGAAAAAGAATCAATTTAAAGTGAAACGGTTTGATGCGATCTCTCGTTCTCGCTGCCCTACCAATAAGAATTCTTAATCTTATTGGATCAATTTTATTTTTGTCTTTATATCTTTGTATCTCTAGGTAAAGGAACTCTCTTGAGGCTCTCTGGATGAGATGTACCTCCACAAGAAATTCTCTAGGTTTTCATGTTGATTCCTATCATCTCGTATTGATCACTTTCTAATGCTTTTTGAAGTACTTTAGATAATATTTTTATCAAAAAACGCTAGATGAATTTTAAAAAAAATAGGGTCTCAACTACACTGATTTTCCACATGGTTATACTGATTTTGATCCTCTGTTTAAAATCAAGAAAATCCTATTTAAAATTAGAGTAAATCAAGCCTTTTTTAATTAACTCACCCTCCAATCACCTTTAAACTTTGAGAATCAGTTAAGTGAATTTTGATCCATTTTTTCTTTTTTATTTATTCAAAATGTGAATTTACAGTTATTTGATCCCACGTAAGGTTGAAATTGTTTTTTTTTGGGGTCAAATAATGCTTTGTTTACTCTTTTTCCCTCAAAAACCTTGATGATTATTTTTTTTATTTTTGGTCAAATAATTGTACTTTGCATTGATATCCAAGAAATCTTGATGATTTTTTAAAAAAATTTGAGTTACAATGATTTTTTTTTTACAGAGTTAATATTATTTCTGGTCCTTTATTAGAAAGCAATATAACCCTATTCAAAATAGTATAACTCATATATCATAAAAAATATTTTTTTTCATGTTAGAAAGCAATATAAACACGTCTTGTAAACAACATTTTTCTGAAATCAATTGTTATGTTCATGTTTTGTATTTTTTTTATATA
Source organism: Musa acuminata AAA Group (assembly GCF_036884655.1). Lineage (NCBI taxonomy): Eukaryota > Viridiplantae > Streptophyta > Magnoliopsida > Zingiberales > Musaceae > Musa > Musa acuminata. The sequence goes on from NC_088340.1 coordinate 37,642,703, forward strand.
GTAAATAGTATAGGCAAAATATTTGTTATGTGCTCAAAACGCGAGATATAGAAAAACTTTGTGCAACTTAAATGCAAAGTATGGTGGAATAGAAAAGTGTGTCGAGTTATAATACATTGCATAATTGTTTCGGAAGCTTGAGCATCGTGATGAGTCCGAGCAAAAGCTCAAGCTTGTTTTCCTCGTTATCCTCTCATTTTTACTGATATGAGATCTCTACGATTAATCCTTTAGATTGTGATCAGAATGCTGACAATGGAAACGTATTCGTCCTGTCGAGCAACTCGAGAAAACATGATTAGTTTTCCTACAATTAAAATATCTCATCTCATCTTTTTCTACTATTGATGTTGTGGTGGTGGTTGGATGGTTGTAAGCCTTCTTTGCATGTCCCCCCTACCATGAAAAGGAGAACTCGCTCCTTGTGATGGTGTAGACTTAAATGTGAGCCTCAGATCTTTTCTTTTATGATCTGTTTGACCAATTCTTCGTAAGTTGATAACTCAAGGATGGCCACTCGTTTTGCAATAAAGAGACATAAGATTTCGGTTCTATAGCATTAGGTGCATCCAAATATTCTCAAAATGTCGATACCAAGCTGTCGTTCCTCTGCAAACCACGGTGCAGAATATTGTGGTCATATGGAAACATGGCGTCGACACTAATGTTCACCATGATCAAAGCCCACGTCCGACTCAACGAGTACTAGTCACTATCACCTAATATTATTAAAGTTATTTCAATATTTTGTACATTATGATTTAGTTTCAAATTTCTATACATTGCTAAATACCATAAAAAAAATTATCATATCCTAAAAAGCTTTCCGATTTACAATTATTAAAAGTTACTAACAAATTAAGATAGTATCACTACATAAAATTAATACCACTATCTTCGGATTCAAGTTTAAAGTCTTAGTGACAATACTAGTTTTTTAGACTTATTATCATCGACAATGAAGATATAAAATTTATTTTAAAAAATGATATTAGTGTACCTTGGTGCATGTATGTTGAAAAAGAAGAGTGTTTTTTATCGTGAGATTATTATTGTCAACAGTGATTTATCGGTTGTTGTTTAAGACGAAAAGTCAGACTCCAATGTATGCGTGTGCATGTTATGCAAAATTATTCTTACCTCTTGGATGATAAGAAATTTAGAAGATATTTGATATATCCTTATATGTCTTGATTTTTTTTTTATAATGTATGTATATAGAAAAAGGAACGAGACTACTAATTGACCGACCACATATGTTATATTATATAGAAATATATATTATTTAGAGAGAAGAGTAGTTCTCTCAGCTAATTAATTTTTTATGCAATGTTCTATAGAGCTCTTTTGCTAACTCTCCATTTTAACTAATAAATTGTAGTTTTAGAACAAAGAAGTGGACTATTTGGTGTCAGTTTGGTTCTTGGCATTTTATGATTAGTGAACAAGTTCAAATAATTGAAAGATTGGTGGGTAGATCTCATATACTTTATGGACAAGATGCAAATCACCTAATTAAGGGTGATTTAGTACATGTAGCTCGTGCCAATGCATAATCTAAGGGTCAATGTTTTTTTTTTTTTGCTTCTTTCTGTTATTTTTGTATTCTAAAAAATATTTTCTACCATACAAGCATATGCTCCATGACTTGTAAGTTATAATTAATATGGTAAGTACTTTATGATCATCCTTACTTCTTTTTTGCGTCAAACCACAAGTAAGTCGCTTTATTTGTAGAGATGTCTGCTAAAACAAAAAAGAGTTGCCAGCCCCATGTGGTATGACTTTAAGAGGTGAGTTTAGATGCAAAATCCATCTCAAGAAACAAAAAAGAGGTAAATGAGATTGACAAGATGCTCCTAAATCTCCATAAAATGACCATGAGATAAGTTACGTCAGCATGCTACCTCCTCTCACAATGCAGATGATAATTTCATTATGATTTTTGACATGATATATTATGTTCATTGAAAAGTTCTATTGTGTCAACTGAAACAGTGTTATAGTATCAACTTCATAATCAATTGATCAATTACATGCTTAGAGATAGCTTAAAATCATGTTGCGTGTTCTGAAATGTACCACATTAATAAAGAATCTGATTCCTAAGAACAAAAGACAAATTCTTATGAAAACCTACTTAAGTTTTATGACAATTATTCTATAATTAGAATAATAATGGTTTCCTTAGTTAAAGCATTTATTGGACAAAAGATAGATACAGAAACTTAAAATTGACGACAGACCATACCAAAACATCTAATTTTCAATAATTTCTACATCCTGTCTTAAAAATAAAATAAATATTTATAATGATATATATGAACTTCAACATGAGTTCTATCACTTGTGCATGATACATTAATCAATCGAATGTCTCAATATATATATATATATATATATATATATATATATATATATATATATATATATATATATATATATATATATATATATATATATATATATATATATATATATATATATATATTTGCCTATAGAAATATAAGATAAAAAAATATAAACAAATAATTTTCATATAAAATTTATTACATATTTCAATATATAATCAATCCACTCACAACACATACAAAAAATTCGATAACTCCTTAAAAATTCATAACATTCAAATCCAAATAGCACATAAAAGTTCATAGCATTCAGATCCAAATAGCACATATAAAAAGTAATCTAAATGTACAATACTGTTAAAGGTACAATCCTCTTAAATAGTTCTTCAAATGATATCCAGAACTACTCCTTTTATCTGAAAATTAAAAAAAATTATATGAGCAAAGAAAACATTGTAACTCTCATACAGACAAAATTTATCATAATTAAGTATTTTTTTAAAACATAAGAATTTTGTAAACATTCAATGCATGCGTTCTAAAATATACATAAATATCAATTTTTCATACACATATAATTTACAAAACTTAAACTTTATATGTATTTTAAATGCTAAATAAAATGCTTCTCATACTTTTTCTTAAAAGCAACATATATTTACATATATTTTCACAATAAAAGCGTAATACAACTAAAATCATATATCAGATCATAAATCATTATAGTATAAAGAATTGCCAATAACTAGTCATAAAAAACATAAATGTAGTGAAATAAATTGTGCCTTTTACAATTAAACCCTTACTAAGTCTTGTATTTAGTTATATGTTCTTGGATAAAAATCTAGCTATTACCGAGTGGTCTCACAGACTAGGAAGGAAAACCATCCGAAAACAACGAAAAACCAATGGTATCGATAAGGAGAAGCAATGGTTGGATGTGATGTACCTTTACGTATCGCCAATTGGTCAACAGCCAAAAATCGACCCGAGCTCTTAATCTCGGCCAAGTGTTTTTGCAGTTGCTCCGTCAGCCTCGCTTGGCAGCCTCGGAAATGTAGATTCTTGAGGGACATCGGCAGCCCCTTCTCCGGTAGCGCCTGAATCTCCGGACATCCAATTATTGATAGAAGCCGGAGGGAGGGAAGGGCATGCAACTCTGTCGGCAGCGATTGTAGATTCTTGCAATCCTTGAATTCTAGCACTCTGAGAGCTGTGAGGCTTCGCAACAACTGCTCCTCCTCATCAGACATCGTCGCTCGATGAAAGTTTGAGATTGTGAGAGCACGGACGGATGGAAGTGTCCTTCTTAAGAGCGAAAGTTTGAACAGGGCTGTATCGTCGATGCATAATTCGGTTACCGATGAACCCTCCACTCGCTCATTCCCTTCATTCAGCAACAACTCGTCTTTCGATCTCAGCTCACCACATTTCCAAATCTTCAGATATTCAAGTCGTTTCAGGTGAAGCAGCGACGTTGCTGGAAGAGACTCTATGCACCGGCAGTCGCCTATTTCCAATCGAGTGAGTGAGGTCAAGTTGTGCAGGCAGCCCAGTAGCAATTTTCCCAGATTCCCACAGTCAGACAGAACTAGTTCCTTGATTGAGGGTGGAAGGAGGATGTCATTGTCCCCATCTCGCGTCATGCTCAAGAGCTTCGGGCAACTGCGGATTGACAATTTCGCAAGGGAGGTGAGTTCTTTAAACTCCTTCACCGGCAGCCACACGAGTTCCGCACATTCCGCTATCTCAATGTCACTGATATTTGGTAAGCTGTGCGATAGCAACCCTTCTTCCAGATTTCTTAGATTTGGACATTTACGTATTGTCAATGTTGAAAGAGAAGCAGTTATGCAACTGCCGCCTCCATGGATTCCTTCCCATAACCCTGGCAGTTCTGTCAATCCGACTTCATGTAAATTTAATGTTTGAAGTGGAGGAGGGAGGGGAGGCATCCTCTTAAGCCTCGGGCATCTTTCAATTTGAAGTTTTCGCAAGCAGGGAAACAGCTGTCGGCCATCAGCCCAAGACCACTCTTCCCATTGTGGCATGTCCCTGAACGTGAGCTCCTCCAAGCTAGGAAAACACTTGCTTTCGTCTCTAGAACCAAAAAATCCATCACCCACCTTCTTCACTGCTGGCATTCCCTCGATGTGAAGAACCTTGAGACCCGGCAGTTGACCAAGACAAGGGAGTTCCTCACATTCTGGGATGTCCACCAGATTTATCACTTCAAGACTATATATTTTCAATTCTGAAACGATCATACTGCTGCTACTTCCATCGATTTCTTCCCACAATCTTGGAACTTCTGTCAACCCGACTTCACATAATGATAGTGACTCAACTGAAGTAGGGAGGGGAGGCATCCTCTTAAGCCTCGGGCAACTTCCAATTTCAAGATTTCGCAAGCAGGGAAACAACTGTCGATCATCAGCCCAAGTCCACTCTTCCCATTCTGGCATGTACCAGAACTTGAGCTCCTCCAAGCTAGGAAAACACTTGCCTTGGTCTCTGGAACCAAAGAATCCATCGCCCAACTTCTTCACTGCTGGCATTTTCTGGATGCGGAGAACCTTGAGACACGGCAGTTGTCCAAGACTCGGGAGTTCCTCCAATGCCACAATTTTCTCCAGCACTAGCTCTTCCAGATTAGGCAAGAACTTGCTCTCTGTACTTAATTCATGACTTATTTGTTTCACTGCTGGCATTCCCTCCACGTAAAGGTTCTTCAGATTCGGTAGCTGTCCAATACATGAAAGATCCTTCCATGCTTTGCAGTTTATCAATCTAAGAGTTCTCAGATTCGCTAACAATTGTGCCTGCAGCCAACTGGGTGATCTGACACCATTGTACCCTCTGATCGTCAAACGTTTGAGAGCCTGATGTGGTTGGAGACCTTCGAGTACCTCCTCCGACACAACTAATTCATTGCCGTCCAAACTAGAGCCTGATGTCCATTCTAAGACTAGTTCATCAAGGTACTCTTTGTTGTTCAGATTAGCCTTGCTTGCTTCTTGTTTACTCTCAACGTTCTCGAGGTTGGTAATTCGAAGTGGTCCATGAAGTTGTTGCAGACTGCCTAATTGGGCAACCTCGTGTCCCTGATCCTTGAGTACTTTGAATGAAGACAATCCTTGAAGAGAAGTCAGCTTCCCAACATTATTTATCTTGGAAATTATTTCGTCTGCTGCGTTAAGATGCATCAAGTTGATCAACTTGCTCATGCCGTGCGGGAAACTCTGTAGTTCACAGCCCTGCAGAAACAGTACTCGCAAATTGTAAAGACCACATAGTGACTCCGACAGTCTACAAATCTGACAGTTGTAGGATATGTCAAGGTAGCGGAGGTGTATCAATTCACCAATTGTCTCAGGCAACTCCCGCAAGCCACACCCGTGCAATTTCAACACTCGAATGTTTTTTAATTTTTCAAACTGAATGAACAAAGGGCTCTCGACTCGAAAGCCAAACCAAAAATTCTTGGAATTAATCATGAGGGTCCGTAATTTATCATAACAAGAGAGCTCCATTAACTTAGTTCCATCGGTTAATGTTGCTGATAGATGACGAGTCGTATTAGGGATCTCTTTCGACTCATCATTGATCCTGCAAAACTCTCCCTCTGAAATAAATTGAGCAAGATCGTGTATGAGGTCATGCATCACATATTGTGATCCCCAAGGAGCTTCCTGAAAGAAAGACCTATTCACTAATTCAAGGAAGTAGCGGCTTCCTGTATCCTCCGTCGTCATATTGTTGTCTTGAGCAACGTAGCCTTCTGCCATCCAAAGCCAGCTCAATTCCCGTTTATTAAACGGATAATCTTTGGGGAACATGGAACAAAAAACAAAACATCGCTTAAGGTGTGAGGGAAGACATTGATAGCTCAGTTGTAGGACTGGCAGGACACCCTCTTCGTTTTGCGGTAGTTGCCATATTTCATTCCCTGCGATGATTCTCCAGGCCTCCTCATTCATCTCCGCCTTCAACAACCCGCCTACCGTCCTTGCCGCAAGTGGCAACCCCTTCAACCTGCCAACGATCTTCTTTGCTATGGCTTCTAGCTGTGGAAATTCACCGGCGTCTTCGGAACCAAATGCACATTTTTTGAACAATTTCCAATAGCTGGCTTCATCCAGACCTCCTAGATGGATCCGATTGCCAACCATTTCTGCAATCTTTTCAGAGCGAGTTGTAACCAAAATCTTGCTTCCTGGTACTCCGTACCTCAATGGTGCACAAAATCTTTCCCATTTCAGGCTGTCCTCGTTCCACACATCGTCGAGGACAAGCAGGAACCTTTTTGAGGTCAACTCCTCCTTAACAACCACTTGAAGTGTATCAAAGTTGTTTAGATCGCACTTATTCCGGGTTAAGGATTCTATGATCTCTTTGGTAAGCCTCTCCACGTTGAAGTTGTCGGATACACAGAGCCAGACCTTATGATGAAAATAGTCCTTCACCCTCTCGTGGTGGTAGGCATGCTGAGCAAGAGTAGTCTTTCCGACCCCGCCGATCCCAAAAATAGTCAAGGTAGAGATGCTACTGTTGCTGGATCCGGATCCATCGGCCGATATCATCAACTGTTCCAGAAGGTGATTCAGCTGTTTCTCTCGTCCGAATACTTGAGTTTCTATCGGAAAGGAAGTGGTGGTTCGAGGCACTACTGACGTTATCATCTGTTTGTCAGCAGCATCTAATTTACCAATGAAATGCTCGATCTCAGTATTATATTCATCTAACTTCATCTGAATTTTCCCCACTCTAATCACATCATCTTCTCTACCGAAGAAGCGACCGACACGTTCATAAAGTTTTCTTCTTTTACTCGGATGGAGACCAGAAGAAGAAGATGATTGGTTACTTGCCTCATACCCCTGAGCTCCTTGTTGCTCGATCTGTTGCTTCAGAACCCGGAACTGGATCTCATCAAGCAAGTCGTCAGCGTCATAAACAGTGTCCTTCAGTTTCATCAGCAATTCCTTCAATCGCTTTTTCGTGCCTTCATCTTTAATCCACCTGTTCTCGACTGTGCCGATGATTCCCTCAGTCCTCGAAAGAGTGTTCCTCAGCTTGCGGAGGTCAGCGACTCCGGGATCCTCCAAAACCCTTCCGATCACATAGTCGTTGATCTTACCCATCAAGCTCCCGATGAAGGCCTGCCCGAGCGATCCCAAGGTTGCTAGTATCAACGACGACATCGCAGTGCAGGGCTGATCCTTCTTTCTCCAAGCACAAAGGTTAGAGGATTCTCAGAGTAGATGGATATTTTCAGCTGCAACGACTTCTCCTCCTCGAGAAGAAGCCTTCGAAAGGGCGGTTGGCGGCATCAATTATTGGAGTCTACACGTGCTACGCACATGAGGAGGGTGCAGCATCAATTATTGGAACCAATTTTCCACCACTTTGATTTTTTGGGAGCGTGAGTTCGACCGGTTGTAGGACTTTCGAGGATGAGAAAGCAATTCCATCGAATTTTCTTCTGTCCGCTTAAGCCATCTCACTATCAAGAATCAGATGCATGATATGGTAACAAAGTTTTGCCTATAAGAGTCGTTTTCCGGTCGTAGACACAATAATTATTTTTATTTGCTGAAATTAAACTCAACTTATGGAAAATTATCTATTTGACGTTTATTATGATAATTTAATGTGTCTTCTTACTATTTGGTGTAGGTGCGAAAATAAAATAAATATTCACTAAAATAGATGATACACTCTGAATGAATACCTTTTTAGGATGTAATAAAACGATTTGCAGGTAAATTACACTAAGTATATCATATTTCTCTTAAAAAAATTATTTTTCATTATCTCATACCAAGTGTATCATATTTCTTTTTACCCATGTACTATCTATTCTTTTATAAAATATGAAAATACCTTTGATATTGACCTAGTCCTATAAAGAAAATGGTTTAGTCAATAGTGGTTAAAACAAAAACCCAAAAATCAGTTCAAAGTGAATGGATTCTTTTTTTTTCTCTCTCTTCTCTTGTTGATGAATCAATTTATCGATATCTCTCTTTCTCCGAACCTTATTAAGTCAATTTTATCTTTTTCTTTATATCTTAATCTTCGCCTTCTCTATATCTCTAGGTGCAAACCCTACGAGAAGACCCCACAAGGAATCCTTTTGAAGTCCACTTTACAAAAACAATCTATAAAATATTTATTATAATAATTTAATATATGATACTATTTGGTGTTTCTATAGAGTTGAAAATAAAATAAATGATCACTAAAATAGATGATACACTCTAAATACTTTTTAGGATGTAGAAAAATGATTTACATGCAAGTTTAAACTTCGGAGGGATGAATATATTTTTTTAATATAAATTATTGGATAAGAAATTCTCTAGGTTTTCATGTTGATTCCTATCATCTCGTATTGATCACTTTCTAATGCTTTTTGAAGTACTTTAGATAATATTTTTATCAAAAAACGCTTGATGAATTTTTTTAAAAATAGGGTCTCAACTACACTGATTTTCCACATGGTTATACTAACTCAAGATAGTATAACTCACCCTCCAATCACCTTTAAACTTTGAGAATCAGTTAAGTGAATTTTGATCAATTTTTTTTTTTTTTTATTTATTTAAAATGTGAATTGACAATTATTTGATCCCACTTAAGGTTGAAATTGTTTTTTTTTTTTTTGGTCAAATAATGGTTTGTTTACTTGTTTTCACTCAAAAACCTTGTACTTTACATTGATATCCAAGAAATCTTGATGATTTTTAAAGAAAACTTGAATTAGACTGATTTTTTTTTTTTACAGGGTTAACATTATTTCTGGTCCTTTATTAGAAAGCAATATAACCCTATTCAAAATAGTATAACTCATGTATCATAAAAATTATTTTTTTTCATGTTAGAAAGCAATATAAACACGTCTTGTAAACAACATTTTTCTGAAATCAATTGTTATGTTCATGTTATGTTTTTTTTATATAGAGTAAATGGTATAGGCAAAATATTTGTTATGTGCTCAAAACGCAAGATATAGAAAAACTTTGTGCAACTTAAATGCAAAGTATGGTGGAATAGAAAAGTGTGTCGAATTACTATTATACATTGCATAATTGTTCCCAAAGCTTGAGCATCTTGATGAGTTAGAGCAAAAGCTCAATCTTATTTTCCTGGTTATCCTCCGAGCTATTACTGATGTGAGATCTCTACGGGTAGTCTTTTAGATTGTGATCAACAGGATGCTAATAATGATAGCGTACTCATCCTCGACGAGCAACTCGAGGAAACATGATTAGTTTTCCTACAATTAAAATATCTAACCTCATCTTTTTCTACTATGGATGTTGTGGTGGTGGTTGGATGGTTGCAGCAGGCCTTCTTTCTACCATGAAAAGGAGAACTGGCTCCCTGTTATGGTGTAGACTTAAATGCGAGCCTCAGATCTTTTCTTTTATAATCTGTTGACCAATTCTTCGTGAGTTGATAACTCAAGGATGGTCACTTGTTTTGCAATAAAGAGGCGTTGGCCTTCGGTTCTATAGCATCAGGTGCATTTAAATATTCTCAAAATGTCCACACCAAGCTGTCGTTCCTTTATAAACCACGGTGCAGAATATTATGGTCATCTGGAAACATGATGTCGACACTCATGTTCACCATGATCAAAGCCCACGTCCGACTCGACGAGTACGATTCACCATCACCCAACATTATTAAAGTTATTTCAATATTTTGTACATTATGATTTAGTTTCAAATTTCTATAGATTGCTAATACCATAAAAAAATTATCATATCCTAAAAAGCTTTCCGATCTACATTTATTAAACGTTATTAACAAATTAAGATAGTATCACTACATAAAATTAATACCACTATCTTCGGATTCAAGTTTAAAGTCTTAGTTACAATACTAGTTTTTTTAGACTTAATTGTCATCGACAATGGAGATATAAAATTTATTTAAAAAAATGATATTAGTGTACCTTGGTGCATGTATGTTAAAAAAGAAGAGTGTTTTTTTTCGTGAGATTATTATTATCAACAGTGATTTATCGATTGTTGTTTAGGACGAAATCAAGATGATTTAGGTAAAGTCATACTCCAATGTATGCGTGTGCATCTTATGCAAAATTATTCTTACCTCTTGGATGATAAGAAATTTAGAAGATATTTGATATATCCTTATATGTCTTGATTTTTTTTTTATAATGTATGTATATAGAAAAAGGAATGAGAATACTAATTGACCGACCACATATGTTATCTTATATAGAAATATATATTATTTAGAGAGAAGAGTAGTTCTCTCAGCTAATTAATTTTTTATGCAATGTTCTATAGAGCTTTTTTGCTAACTCTACATTTTAACTAATAAATTGTACTTTTAGAACAAAGAAGTGGACTATTTGGTGTCAGTTTGGTTCTTGGCGTTTTATGATTAGTGAACAAGTTCAAATAATTGAAAGATTGGTGGGTAGATCTCATATACTTTATGGACAAGATGCAAATCACCTAATTAAGGGTGATTTAGTGCATATAGCTCGTGCCAATGCATAATCTAAGGGTCAATATCTCTTTTTTTTTTTGTGCTTCTTTCTGTTATTTTTGTATTCTAAAAAATAGTTTCTACCATACAAGCATATGCTCCATATGACTTGTAAGTTATAATTAATATGGTAAGTACCTTATGATCATCCTTACTTATTTTTTGCGTCAAACCACAAGTAAGTCGCTTCATTTGTAGAGATGTCTGCTAAAACAAAAAAGAGTTGCCAGCCCCCTGTGGTATGACTTTAAGAGGTGAGTTCAGATGCAAAATCCATCTCAAGAAACAAAAAAGAGGTAAATGAGATTGACAAGATGCTCCTAAATCTCCATAAAATGACCATGAGATAAGTTATGTCAGCCTGCTATCTCCTCTCACAATGCATATGATAATTTCATTATGATTTTTGACATGATATATTATGTTCACTGAAAAGTTCTATTGTGTCAACTGATACAGTGCTATAGTATCAACTTCATAATCAATTACATGCTTAGAGATCATGTTGCGTGTTCTGAAATGTTCCACATTAATAAAGAATTTGATTCGTAAGAACAAAAGACAAATTCTCATGAGAACCTACTTAAGTTTTATGACAATTATTCTATAATTAGAATAATAATGGTTTCCCTAATTAAAGCATTTATTGGACAAAAGATAGATATAGGAACTTAAAATTGACGACATACCATACCAAAATATCTAATTTTAAATAGTTTCTACATTCTACAATAAATTCAATAACTCCTTAAAAGTTCATAACATTCAAATCCAAATAGCACATTTAAAAAGTTAAATGTACAATACTGTTAAAGGTACAATCCTCTTAAATAGTTCTTCAAATGATATCCAGAGCAACTCCTTTTATCTGAAAATTAAAAAAAAAATTATTTGAGCAAAGAAAACATTGTAACTCTCATACAGACAAAATTTATCATAATAAAGTATTTTTTTAAAACATAAGAATTTTGTAAACATTCAATGCATGCGTTCTAAGATATACATAAATATCAATTTTTTATACACATATAATTTACAAAAGTTAAACTTTATATGTATTTTAAATACTAAATAAAATGCTTATCATACTTTTTCTTAAAAGCAACATATATTTACATATATTTTCACAATACAAGCGTAATACAAGTAAAATAATTGTAGTATAAAGAATTGCCAATAACTAGTCATAAAAAACATAAATGTAGTGAAATAAATTGTGCCTTTTACAATTAAACCCTTACTAAGTCTTGTATTTAGTTATATGTTCTTGGATAAAAATCTAGCTATTACCGAGTGGTCTCACAGACTAGGAAGGAAAACCATCCGAAAACAACGAAAAACCAATGGTATCGATGCGGAGAAGCAATGGTCGGATGTGAGGGATGTACCTTCATGTATCTCCAATTGGTCAAGAGCCAAAAATCGACCCGAGCTCTTCATCTCGGCCAAGTGCTTCTCCAGCCGCGCCGTCAGCCTCGGATGGCAGCCTTCGAAATGTAGATTCCTGAGGGACGTCGGCAGCCCCTTCTCAGGTAGCGCCTGAATCTCCGGACATCCAATTATTGTTAAAAGCCGGAGGGAGGGAAGGGCATGCAACTCTGTCGGTAGCGATTGTAGATTCTTGCAATCCTTGAATTCTAGCCATCTGAGAGCTGTGAGGCTTCGAAACATCTGCTCCTCCTCATCAGACATCGTCGCTCGATGAAAGTTTGAGATTGTGAGAGCACGGACGGATGGAAGTGTCCTTCTTAAGAGCGATAGTTTGAACAGGGCTGTGTCGTCGATGCATAATTCAGTTACCGACGAACACTCCACTTGCTCATTCCCTTCATTCGGCAACAGCATGGGACCTAATTTGATGGTCAAGTCTCCAAGCGATTCCAGAACTCGCAACCCGTCTATTGATCTCAACTCACCACAGTGCCAAATGCTCAGATGTTTAAGTCGTTTCAGGTGAAGCAGCGACGTTGCTGGAAGAGATTCTATGCACCGGCAGTCGCCTATTTCCAATCGAGTGAGTGAGGTCAGGTTGTGCAGGCCGCCCGGTGGCAATTTTCCCAGATTCCCACAGTCAGACAGAACTAGTTCCTTGATTGAGGGTGGAAGGAGGATGTCATTGTCCCCATCTCGCGTCATGCTCAAGAGCTTCGGGCAACTGCGGATTGACAATTTCGCAAGGGAGGTGAGTTCTTTAAACTCCTTCACCGGCAGCCACACGAGTTCCGCACATTCCGCTATCTCAATGTCACGGAAATTTGGTAAGCTGTGCGATAGCAACCCTTCTTCCAGATTTCTTAGATCTGGACATTTACGTATTCTCAATGTTGAAAGAGAAGCAGTTATGCAATTGCCGCCTCCATGGATTCCTTCCCATAACCCTGGCAGTTCTGTCAATCCGACTTCATCTATTTCTAATGTTTCAAGTGGAGGAGGGCCTCGGGCATTGTACAATTTCAAGAACTCGCAAGCAGGAAAATGGTGTAGCTGAGCATAAGAATCGGACTGTCGTTGAAATGGCAAGAAGTTTGCTTAAAGGAAAACATCTTCTAAATCAGTTTTGGACAGAAGCAGTTGCAACAGCAGTTTATTTGTTGAATATTTCACCAACAAAGGCTGTTATGAATCGAACTCCTTTTGAGGCTTGGTATGGTATTAAACCAAATGTTAGACATCTAAAAATTTTTGGTTGTATTGCTTATGCTTTAGTGAATTCACAAAATCATCACAAGCTTGATGAAAAATCAGAGAAATACATTTTAATTGGTTATTCTTTACAATCTAAAGCATATCGATTATATAACCCTGTTAGTGGTAAAGTTATTATTAACAGAAATGTTATGTTTGATGAAAGGGCAAGTTGAAATTGGGAGACCAATAAAGGTGAAACACAAATGCAGATTCCAACAGAACTAGACACTCTGCAGAATCAAGTGACAGATCCTGCTCCAATAAATTCATCGTCAACCTCACCCAATAGTAGTTCAAATTCGGATTCCTCAGATGAAACCCCTCCAAGAAATTTCAGATCACTAACATAAATTTATAACTCAACATTTGCTTTGTTTATTTCAGATCCTACAACTTTTGAGGAAGCAGTTAAAAAAGAGGAATGGAGAAAAGCAATGAAGGAGGAAATCAAGTCAATTGAGAAAAATAAAACTTGGGAGCTAATGGATCTACCGAAAGAAAAGAAAGCGATTGGATTAAAATGGGTGTTCAAAACAAAATTTAAATGCAAATTATTTGGTTTCACTAATAGTGATTGTGCAGGAGCTTTAGATGATCGGAAGAGTACTTCAGGCAAGTGGAGCCATAACAAGGAAGTATTGTGGAACGGATGAACAAGTTGCGGATATTCGGATACCCTCACCAAATCATTTCCAGTTCGAAAGCAGTGGTGTATACAACTATGAATCAAGGGGGAGTGTTGAGATTTGATTCTAGTTATCTATCTAGATTATTATCATGATCTAATGGTTACATGATGATTTCAATAACCACTTGAATCATGATCTAGTAATTATAAGGAGGTTTCATTAACCACCTCGGGATCTAGTAGTTAGAGTGGTTGTCATTAGGTCCTATAAATAGGACCGTAGTTCATGTAGCAAGGTATTGAGATATATATTGAGAGATTGAGATAGAGAAAGAGACAGATAGATAGATAGATAGAGAATCTGTGTGCATTTGGTATCCTGTAAGTGTCTTATCAATTCTCCTGCTTTTAATACTACATCAATTTTTTTGAGTCGAAAGGCTTCTTTTTACTTATTTTGTTGCTCCTTGCTTCTTCATCCCCAACAATAAGTGCGGTTGGCAGCATCAATAATTGGAGGCTGCACGTGCTACGCAGCAAACTTCTTCACTAGTCTGATCTAAGCCAATTCTCCACCACTTGGCTTTCTGGGAGTGTTTGTTTAGTCCACCAGCTGTAGTTGGCCTTTCGACGATGCGAAAGCCAATTCCACCAATTTAGCCATCTCACCATCGAGAATTAGCTGCCTGATATGATAACAACTTTTGTCTCCTTGTGAAATCCGATGACAGTTGTTTTCCGGTCGTCGACACAAGAATTAGTTTTATTTGGTGAAATGAAACTCAACTTTAGGACAAGAAATATATAAATAAATAAATTTCTTAGATGGAAAGTCTTTTTTTTTTATATTTTATCTAAAAGTATGGAAATACCATGCTATTTGACAAGATTGTTTGAATTGAAAGATAAATTTTAATTGAATTAGTTCTGTGACTCAAATTTTACATATATTATTCAGTGTCATCTATGTGCTTAGTCCTTTGGACATTATCCCACAACATAAAATGATATCAATATTTTATAATTTAATTTTAGATAATTAATTCTTTTATCTGAAATGTAATCTAAATGTACAATACTATTAAACGTACAATCCTCTTAAATAGTTTTCAAATGATATCCAGAGCTACTCCTTTTATCCGAAAATTAAAAAAAAAATATATCAGCCATTTGTTTGTGAAAAAAGAGTGAATGTTTTAATCAGCTTGCTTGATGTGAAAAACTGAAATTTTGTTGTTGGCTAAGAAATGAAAAAAATTGTGGTTACACTGATTGCTTAGGATGTAAAAACTTCATAGAATTCTCTCATGTACTTCTGATACTTGTTTCATGTAATTGAAATAATTTTTGACTTAAAAATATTTTAATTTCAGTTTAAATTAACTAAAAAAGGTAAGATGACATGAAGTCAGTCTTTTAAAGATTGAATTCACTTAAACTACCTAATTTACAAGAGTTAAAAATAGAAAAGAGGTTCTTTTTTGAGAATTCACCCTAGAATTACCTCATATCATTAAGAATGGGTTATGAAGTGAATTTGACCACTTTTTCAATATTTTTATTCATTTAAATTAGGAATTTACAATTATTTGATTCAATTTGAGATTGATATTAGTAAATTATTGGTTTTTGGATCAGTTAATGTTCCATTTTCTTCTTCATTTTACTTTGATAATGTTTTCCAATGACCCTGTATGACTTTTTTTAAACATAGGGTTTCAGTTATACTGATTTTCCATATGGATATACTGATTATCTATGATCCTTTATTTAAAATCAATGACATCTTATCTAAAATTACGGTAAATCAAGTCTTTTTTTTACTAACTTTTCTTTGAATCACCTTTAAACTTTGATAATCAGTTCAGTGAATTTTGATTGGTTTTTAATTTATTTAAAATATGAATTGATAGTTTTTTTATCCCACTTAAGTTGAAATTGTTCACTTTTTAAATTTTTGAGTCCAATAATACTTTGTTTAATCTTTTGACTCAAAAACCTTGTACTTTACTTCGATAATGTGTTCCCATGACTCTTCGTGATATAAAAGAAAAAACTTAAGATACATTGCTTTTTTTTTATACAGGATTACATTATTTCTGCACATTATTAGAAAGCAATATAACCCTATTCAAAATAGTATAACTCATGTATCAAAAAATTTATTTTTTTTCAAAACCCTAGTGAACTTTATCGCATGTATTTAAAGTCATTTTTGGCCAAAAATAATCTTTACTATTTCAACTTAGATAGGCAAAAAAAAAAAGAAAACGGTAAAAGAAATTTAACTTTAAGTGTTGATTTCACTTAAATCCAAATTCATATCTAGAGATATATGGTTACTCACTTTTATATAAATTTATATTAATGATGATTATTGTTAGGATCGAGAGCACTAAGAGGGGGGGTGTGAATTAGTGCAGCGGAAATCTTACAGCGGTTAAAACCAAAAGCTGCGTTCGTTCAATAAAAACTATTATGATGCAAAAGTTAATTCACAGTTTGTATCTAAGTGCAGTTTGCGTCTAAGCGCAGATTGCGTCTAAGCGCAGATTGCGTCTAAGCGCAGTTTGCGTCTAAACACAGTTTGCGTCTAAACGCAGTTTGCGTCTAAGCGCAGTTTGCATCTAAGCGTAGTTTGCGTCTAAACACAGTTTGCGTCTAAGCGCAGTTTGCGTCTAAGCACAATTTACGTCTACACTCAGATTTACGTCTAAACGTAGTTTTACGTCTAAACGCAGATTTACGTCTAAACTCAGTTTACGTCTAAAACGTCTAAACACAGTTTGAGCAGTTTTACGTCTAAACGCAATTTTACGTCTAGACGCAGTTTCAAAGGGATCTGAACTTTAGAAACTCGTTCGTAAAAGCGCAGAAGACAGTTTTGCAGAATCAAGGCGTAAACGTAAACTGCAATGTAAATGTCGTACGAAAACACTGGTTTACGTCTGAAAGCAGATTCGGACAGATCAGCACTTAAAACTTGTTCGTAAAAGCGCAGAGAGCAGTAGTTATGAAGGAGGTTTGCAGTAATGATAAAGTGCTCAAAATAAACGCAAACCAGAGATTTAGAGTGGTTCGGTCAGTCTTGACCTACTCCACTTTTGGCTTCCTCCACCGATGAGGTCACCGACGTCAACTAGAAGCCTTCCTTCAATAGGCGAAGGCCAACTACCCTCTTACAGATTCACTCCTTTTGATGGGCTTAGGAGACAACCCTTACAAATGTTTTCTCTCCTCTCTTTACAACTCAAACTTGAAGAACAGAAGGAGGAGGAAAACTAGCAGTTTTGAGCTCTAAGAACCACTGAAAAGATCAAGATTTCGGCTTGAGTTCTTGCTCTTTCAGTGCTGAATGGGTGGGGTATTTATAGGCCCCAACCCAGTTCAAATTTGGAGCTCAAAACGATCAAATCTCGGAATTCCGGGATCAGGCGATTGCACCTCCTGACTGGAGAGGTTGCACCGCCTGGCAGAGCTCGAAGACTGAGCTCAGGCGGTGCCACCTCTTGACAGAGGCGGTTGCACCTCTCTGCCAGAGCTCGAAGACTGAGCTCAGGCGGTGCCACCTCTCTCTCAGGGAGGTTGCACCGCCCAGTCTTGCTCGAAGACTGAGCTCAGGCGGTGCCACCTCCTGGCTGGGGAGGTTGCACCGCCCAGTCTCGCTGGGAGGCTTAGCCCAGGCGGTGCCACCTCCTGGCCTGGGCGGTTGCACCTCCTGGCACTATTCCAGATCACTGGTTGGGCTCCAAACTTGGCCCAAACCAGTCCGAATTCGGGCCCAATTGGCCCAAGATTAAGTTAATGGGATCACCTCCCATTTTCCAACTTAATCAACGTGCTAACTATGATTAGATCTAAGACAATTTCTGCAGCTTTGCTTCGGTGCGTCAATCGCTTCTTCCGGCGAGTTTCCGGCGAACTTCCGTCGATCATCCGATGAACCCTCAGTGATGCTTCTGCGGACTTCCGGCAAACTCCTGGACTTTGCGACGATCCACTTGACGAGTTCCGACGAGCTTCGCTTGGCAAGCTTCTGGACTTCTCGGATCTGTTCTCGCAGAACCTCCGACGACCGTCCGAACTTCCGTCGAACTCTCGAACTCCCAACGTGATCATGAACTTGACTTCGGCGCAACTCCTGCTGCTTGTCTAACTTTCATCGTAGTTAATCCTGCACACTCAAAACAAAAACTTCGATCGAGACAATTAATCCTAAGCAATTAACCAAGTTGTCCGGCATGTCATTGGTCCCTCGACGCTTCGTCTGATTCTTCGGCGCATCGTCCTTTCCTGCAGCCTATTGCCCAATCGGCCAGTTGACTCTGCAACTCCGATATCCTTGGCACAATACCCGCTCTTCTTGGCCCGATGCCCGAGTCCACGACCCGAAGCCTTCTGTCGATACGTCGACCGATCCACCGGCTCGACGTCCAATCTTCTGACATGTTCCTCCGGCACAACATGATGTTCCTGCTTTAATTGTCTCATCCTGATCGAAGCATCCTGCGTCACTCAAAAACGCAGATTAAATCATAAACATATATCAAGTAGTTTCATCATCAAAATACGAGATTCAACAATCTCCCCCTTTTTGATGATGACAACTACTTGATGACGGAGTTAAACTTAACTCCCGGAGTTTAAACAAACTCCCCCTATCAATATGCCATATTGATAGAAACTCTTAAATTCAGAAATCTAAGCAACATGTCATCATAAACTTATGCATAACATGTGATGTCATCAACTACTTCTCCCCCTTTGTCATCAACAAAAAGGAGAAGTACCACAATCAAGTGTTTGTGATATAGGTTCAATTCATTGCATGAAAAACATAATATCAAGTTTTATCATCATGCAGTTTTGAAGCCAAAAGATTTAGCAATTGTTACATCATGCTTCGAACATTCAAGCTATCAAGTTTTAGATATGCAAGTTTTATAGCATACAAGATAGTACTTTGTATGAAAATTAGAGATGTTCAAGATAGCAAGTTCTACATCATGCAAGCTAGCAAATTAGAGATGTTCAAGAAAGCAACTCTTGCTTCTTGAGATATGCAAATTTGTCAAGTTTTGCTAGATGTGCAAGTTAGCATTTTTGCCTCTTGAGATAGGCAAGATAGCACATTTGCTTCTTTTGAGATAGCAACTTTTCGCTTCTCTTTAGACTACAAGCTAGCAATTAAGTTTTTGCATCTTCTTGACTTGTGCAAGCTAGCTATCTCCCCCTTTGTCATTGTCAAAAAGAAAGGAAGAATACAGTTTTGTAGTTCTTTTTCCTTTTACAACGATTTCAAAATCATGACAAAGGATGAATAATCAAGTTATGAATGTCAAGACAATTTTTCATCATGAATATTTTATCATTGCATGCATCATTATCATAAGTTGAAGTATTACATGCATAATATCATATCATCATTTATAATTACATTAATGTTTCAATATAGCAATTTCTTCTCAAAATGTGTAACTTAGCACTCATAGCATTTTAAATCATGATTTACATCATATGCAATACATCACGTAGAAAGCATAAGTATTGCATGCATCATTTTAGCAACAAATCGTAGCATTTCATCACATGGCAAGATATCATCAAGTAGAATTACGATGCAAGTTCTTGATATCTTAACATGATGAAAATTCAAATATGGCACTTATAGTATCAATTCATATATTTCTCCCCCTTTATCATCAACAAAAGGAGAAGTAGCTCTAGCTATTTTAAAATATATGCAAGTTTTTATAACATGAAGCTATATTTTCATCACAACATATAAGCACAAAAGCATAGCAAGATTCTTAGGTTCAATCATGGCAATTCAACACTTGCTTCGTGTGCAAGATTGCACTTGCTTTTTTTTGCATGTTCTAACTAACAAAAGCTTTCTCCCCTTTGTTTTTGTCGAAAAGAATGGAGAAATCAATGACCAAAAATTTTTAATTATTATACAGGCCATATTACAAAATCTTGTCATGATATCAAGAAAGTTCAAGAAGGACATGATCCATTCAACAAATCCTTTTAATAGGGCAAAGGAATTATATAACCAAGAATCATGATTAAAATATTTCAATATCATAGATCAAGTCATGATTCATGATTCATCATAAAGCAAGTTAATTTTCAATCATCACATAAGGCATTTAAAGAATTTTTGAAACATAGAAGAATGATTAATTTAAGCATGTAATGTTTCAATCAAAATCAAGTCATGAATACCAATACTTTCATATTGTGAGTATCAATTCATGAATACCAAAAGATATTATTTATGATTTCAATTTTGCAGGATCATGATTATGATTTAGACATAACTTATTCAAATCAAATCGTCAACTTGAAACTCATAATCAAGTCATTAAAATTGATTTGGAAATTCATAAAATATCATGAAATCAAAAGACAAGTTGCATTTCATTTGAAGAACACCTTTTTGATAAATGTAGGGAGCATAATGAACGATCTTGATTTATAAAGAGCTTCATGTTATAATTATCAAGATCATGATTTTAATAATTATTCTCTTTAGCAAAGAATCACAAAAGCACTTTATTTTTGCATAAGAAATCTCATTGTATTATGATTTATAAATTCTTTTTCTGCACATGAATCATAGGAGATATGTATGTGAAACAAATCTTTGCAAGCAAAGACACTATCATTCATATTTCAAGATGGAATTTATAAGCATGAATCATTTCATCAAATCCATTTTAGAAAAATATTTTTCATAAGTGTATGAGAAAATCCGATTGTTAGGATACCAATTGTTAAGTGAATCCGAAAATGAAATTAGTACTTTCATGCATTCGGATAAGATTTTGCTATAGATTTTCAAGTTCAATTATGAAGATAAAACATGCTCATGATCATAAAAATTTATGTATCCAAAACATATAATTTCCAACATGTTATAGTGTAAAATCATCATGGCAATTAAGTGTTTTGAACATTGAATCAAGAATTAATCTTAACACGTTCATGCATTCGAGCACATTTTTGCCATAGTTTTTCAAATATACTCATGAGAATAACACATGCTTATCATCGACTTAAAATCTCATGCATAAAATTATTAATCAAAATATTTAATTTCATCATTATGCATTTCTTCAAATCAAACATGATCTTTAATCAAAATCGAGAAATAACAATGGAAATCAACGTAATACACATTATTACTTCTTAACCATGATTTCATATTTTCAATCAAGATCATTTTATTTGTTTATCATAAAATATGCAATATTATCATTTTCGAAATTACTTAGTATGATCATAATAATTTTTTTTTTTAACATGTAATTTTTAAGAAAATCAATTCTAAACTAAAAGAGAAAAATACATCATGAAAGCATCAAGTAATTTCAAAATAAATTAGGGGGATTTCAATTACCTCATCATTGTAGGCTGTTAAGGCGTAGTTTGCCGCCTTGCTTTTGTTGACTTTCTTTTCTTCGGAGGAGCTCGATTCATCCCAAATTTTGTTCTTCTTCTTCCGTTTAAAGCAAGTAGTTCGATTCTTTTTGCTTTTTAATTTTCGTTTCATTTGTAGTTTAAGTACACCATCACTTGAGCTTATGCTCGAGTGGTCTTCAAATGTTCTATGTCCCAAATCCTTCCTGTTCTTTGGAAGGTTATTTTGTTCATTATTGTCCTCATCACTTGAGTCATCGCTCAAGTGGCATTCATTTGTCCAGAGTTCCAAATCCTTCATGTTCTTTGGAAGGTGATTGTGTTCAACATGTTCATCATGTGCATTGTGCACCATTTCATATGTCATCAATGAACCAATTAGTTCTTCAAGTGGAAATTGGTTCAAGTTTTTCGATTCTTGAATAGCAGTTACTTTTGAATCCCAAGTTTTAGAAAGTGAGCGCAAAACTTTGTTAACGAGTTCAAAATCCGAAAAGCTTTTACCAAGTGATTTTAAACCATTGACGACATCCGTAAAACGGGTGTACATGTCAACAACGGTTTCGCTTGGTTCCATATGAAAAAGCTCGAAATCATGCAGTGAGATATTAACTTTCGAGTCTTTGACTCTACTAGTTCCCTCGTGCGTGATTTCAAGAGTGCGCCAAATATCGAAAGCCGTTTCACACAAAGAAACCCGATTGAACTCATTTTTGTCCAAAGCGCAAAATAAGGCATTAATAGCCTTTGCGTTTAAAGAAAAATACTTCTTCTCTAAATCCGACCATTCGTTCATCGGTTTAGAGGGAAGTTAAAAACCGTTTTCAACGATATTCCATAAATCCAGATTTAGAGAAATCAAGAAAACTCTCATTCGAGTTTTCCAATAAGTGTAGTCCAATCCGTTAAAGAACGGTGGACGAAAGACCGAAAAGCCCTCTTGAAGAGCCATTTCTCTCGGGTGTAAATCCGAAATGAGAAATACCCCGCTCTGATACCAATTGTTAGGATCGAGAGCACTAAGAGGGGGGGGGTGAATTAGTGCAGCGGAAATCTTACAGCGATTAAAACCAAAAGCTGCGTTCGTTCAATAAAAACTATTATGATGCAAAAGTTAATTCACAGTTTGTATCTAAGTGCAGTTTGCGTCTAAGCGCAGATTGCGTCTAAGCGCAGTTTGCGTCTAAACACAGTTTGCGTCTAAGCGCAGTTTGCGTCTAAGCGCAGTTTGCGTCTAAACACAGTTTGCGTCTAAGCGCAGTTTGCGTCTAAGCACAGTTTACGTCTACACGCAGATTTACGTCTAAACGCAGTTTTACGTCTAAATGCAGATTTACGTCTAAACTCAGTTTACGTCTAAAACGTCTAAACACAGTTTGAGCAGTTTTACGTCTAAACGCAATCTTACGTCTAGACGTAGTTTCAAAGGGATCTGAACTTTAGAAACTCGTTCGTAAAAGCGCAGAAGACAGTTTTGCAGAATCAAGGCGTAAACGTAAACTGCAATGTAAATGTCGTACGAAAACACTGGTTTACGTCTGAAAGCAGATTCGGACAGATCAGCACTTAAAACTTGTTCGTAAAAGCGCAGAGAGCAGTAGTTATGAAGGAGGTTTGCAGTAATGATAAAGTGCTCAAAATAAACGCAAACCAGAGATTTAGAGTGGTTCGGTCAGTCTTGACCTACTCCACTTTTGGCTTCCTCCACCGATGAGGTCACCGACGTCAACTAGAAGCCTTCCTTCAATAGGCGAAGGCCAACTACCCTCTTACAGATTCACTCCTTTTGATGGGCTTAGGAGACAACCCTTACAAATGTTTTCTCTCCTCTCTTTACAACTCAAACTTGAAGAACAGAAGGAGGAGGAAAACTAGCAGTTTTGAGCTCTAAGAACCACTGAAAAGATCAAGATTTCGGCTTGAGTTCTTGCTCTTTCAGTGCTGAATGGGTGGGGTATTTATAGGCCCCAACCCAGTTCAAATTTGGAGCTCAAAACGATCAAATCCCGGAATTCCGGGATCAGGCGGTTGCACCTCCTGACTGGAGAGGTTGCACCGCTTGGCAGAGCTCGAAGACTGAGCTCAGGCGGTGCCACCTCTCTCTCAGGGAGGTTGCACCGCCCAGTCTTGCTCGAAGACTGAGCTCAGGCGGTGCCACCTCCTGGCTGGGGAGGTTGCACCGCCCAGTCTCGCTGGGAGGCTTAGCCCAGGCGGTGCCACCTCCTGGCCTGGGCGGTTGCACCTCCTGGCACTATTCCAGATCACTGGTTGGGCTCCAAACTTGGCCCAAACCAGTCCGAATTCGGGCCCAATTGGCCCAAGATTAAGTTAATGGGATCACCTCCCATTTTCCAACTTAATCAACGTGCTAACTACGATTAGATCTAAGACAATTTCTGCAGCTTTGCTTCGGTGCGTCAATCGCTTCTTCCGGCGAGTTTCCGGTGAACTTCCGTCGATCATCCGATGAACCCTCGGTGATGCTCCTGCGGACTTCCGGCAAACTCCTGGACTTTGCGACGATCCACTTGACGAGTTCCGACGAGCTTTGCTTGGCAAGCTTCTGGACTTCTCGGATCTGTTCTCGCAGAACCTCCGACGACCGTCCGAACTTCCGTCGAACTCTCGAACTCCCAACGTGATCATGAACTTGACTTCGGCGCAACTCCTGCTGCTTGTCTAACTTTCATCGTAGTTAATCCTGCACACTCAAAACAAAAACTTCGATCGAGATAATTAATCCTAAGCAATTAACCAAGTTGTCCGGCATGTCATTGGTCCCTCGACGCTTCGTCCGATTCTTCGGCGCATCGTCCTTTCCTGCAACCTATTGCCCAATCGGCCAGTTGACTCTGCAACTCCGATATCCTTGGCACAATACCCGCTCTTCTTGGCCCGATGCCCGAGTCCACGACCCGAAGCCTTCTGTCGATACGTCGACCGATCCACCGGCCCGACGTCCAATCTTCTGATATGTTCCTCCGGCACAACATGATGTTCCTGCTTTAATTGTCTCATCCTGATCGAAGCATTCTGCGTCACTCAAAAACGCAGATTAAATCATAAACATATATCAAGTAGTTTCATCATCAAAATACGAGATTCAACAATTATGTCTATTTTATTGATATTATGAATAATTTTTATTTATCTTGTCAAAATATATAGATCTGATTCTTGCCTTTTATTTCCTTTATAGCTCATACCATTGTGGCCTAATAGGTTAACTAATTTATTAATTTATTTTACTCAAATCATTAATCAAAATACTTAAGCTGAAGTTAATGGTAATATACTCATCAGACTATTATAAGTTAATCTTAGTCTTGTTCTAATATACAACTAATTGGGGTGTTACAATCATGTTTCTCGAAAGTAATAAGTTGTAATCATCTTTCTATTATATCCAATGTTATTTACTTGTAGTGAAAAGTATTTTATCATAAGTATTATTATATGTTTCAATTGTATAATATTTTTCATAAAATGAAAATGAATTAGTATTTTTATACCTAGTAGTAACCATGGCATGAAAGCTAAAATTCTATAAATATCAAAACAATGACATAAAGAATTTTTTTCTCAAAGCTACTATATGATCTCTACACTTGTATTTCATCGTGGGAGTGAGGAAAATTATCATAGTCCCTTCTCTTTCAACTTATTTATATGATAGTTGATAAAGTATATTTTCATTCGTGAGCTACTTCAATGGATGTATAACTATTTGATAATTTTTCTTCTTATCATTTTAATCATATAAATAATAGGTGCCATGAGTATCCTTTACTAATGAATTTATATTTTTTCAATCCATTTGTTATAATTATGATATGCAATATTGTTGCTTATTTCTCTTTCTTTAAGTCTAGATATGTAAGAAAAACTTTTTTTTAAATATTTTTTGCTAAATTTTTGCATGTATCTATATGGTAGTGGCTTTACGATAGTCTTTTTTCTTGTACATCAGTCGTAGTATTTTTTTAAAGATGAATCATACAATAATCATAATTTATTTTTGGAAAGATCTCTTTCACAATTTTATTAGAAAAATCATATATATGGTTTATACCTAACCAATCAAAAAATCATTTGAAGCAAATTTATCACCTTCACTATAATAAACCAAGATATATAACAAGAAAAATATCATCTTGAAGACCATAGTTTTCAACCTACATTCCTTCAATATTATTATCATAATATTCTCACTTAAGATAGCTTGCTCACTAACAACATCAAATAAAGTATAAATATTAGGATCAATGTTACCTTTCTTCAATCAATCCATTTTCAAACACATCAACACTTTTATCATCTTCCTCATAACAAATGAGTTATTTAAGTCTAAATTGTAATTATCAACCCATGAGATATCTGACATATCATTTTAATATAGTCTTGATGTCGCACCTAATGTTTGATTAACAATGCCATCATGAATAACAAAAACTGCTTAGTAAAGAGGAGCATCCTATAATGAGATCATTAGAACAACAATAACAACAACAAGGGTTATAAGCTTAAATTTAATAAAATACAGGCTATAAGTGTCATAAATCTAAAAACATTTATAAAAAAAATCACATTCTTGAGTTTCATAAAACATCAAACTATAGTATACCATTTTAATCATTTTATAATATCCCTAACAAAACAAAAAAATAGTGATTACTAGAAAATGAAACAAATCTTTTCACTTTGAATCAAAGTTTTTCTTTAATCTCATTGATGAGCTTCACGCATAAGTAAAAAGGATGAAATCAATAAACCATATTCAATAACTAATAAAACAATAAAAGGAATGTCCAAGTCTATCAAAAAAATATTTCTAATACTAATAACCTCATAAAACCTCTATATATTTTTTTTATAATTCTTAATAAATAACAAGGACTAATAACAAATAGGGAGGTATATTTAACTATAATTTCTCATATATACTTAGATAAGAAATATCAAATGTAGCTCATAAAAAACAGTAAGAGAAAGAGAAAGATAATGATAGGATGAAGTAGGAGAATGAGAGGCAAGTCTCCCTTTGGTTCCAAAAGAAGCACAAAAGCCACACCTCACACCACCTTTGAACTCATTTTGAATCAGAGCAAAAAAATTCTTATAGAGCCAAAGTGAACTCATGAGACTGGTGGTCAATTAATTAGCCATTGTTTGTACAGAAAAATAAAGCACACAATAAATAAAATCGTAAAGTAAGAAAAAAATAGTCCATATATATATATATATATATATATATATATATATATATATATATATATATATATATATATATATATATATATATATATATATATATATATATATATGGAGGCTCTCTTCCTGAAAAGAGGATTTTGTTTGAAGGAAATCTCCATATTTACTATCTATATTATGATGCATATAAAAACTTTCTTTTTCACTATATCCTAATTAATAATATGTTTTTATGTATTCTTCTATCATTTTATTGTTCGGTCTTTGTGAAACCACTCGGTCCATCGAGGAGTGGTGGAAAGCTTCTCCGTCACAAGACGGTCATGGTGTCCGCCTTCGAGTGGGATCGGCTCTCCCATGACCTCCAACACTTTAGTTGATCAGTCTTGATATGTCATTATGCAAATACAGGGCAATCTTTTATTTATTGTGGAAAGCTTTTGTAAACTTGAAGCCTATTTCATGTGTATTTTGATTCTGCAATGCTTAAACCAGATGACTAGTTTCATTCCCATATATGTTGTTTAGTGCAATTTGAAGAAGCATCTTATTGTTCTTTTCATCCATCACTGTTTAGATTTTTACTAATTGATAGCATAATTAGCGGATTGATGGAACAAAAATGGGCAATAGGGTTATTTGTTTCTTGCTTTAAGGCCAAGCTGGCCACTTTAGGCTTTCTACACTTCCTTCTTTATCACATATCCTCTCCTCTGCCCCATTAAAAATTAACCTTGCGAACTCTACTCACTTGTCGTAGACCAATAGGTTAATTGTAGCCACCAGCCCACTTACAAATAAAAAGCTTTACCTTGGAAGCACTCAGAGCTGTATACACAAATATCATTTTCAATGGGTATGTCTTCTTTGATCATTTTGATCTCTGTGCAATGCATCAACCAGACTTATAAGAAAGCACATTCAAATTTATTAGATAAGCCACAGCATACAAACTCAAATATCACTTTTGCACAATAAAAATCATTTCTACATATTATTATTATTTTTTTTTGATAAAAAATAATTTGTGTCAATCAAGATGGGAAGCTATAACGCGCGCTAGCGAGTTGAAAGCTTGCATCGGTCCAGCATCACAAAGTTATAAAATTTCCTACAGAAATATAAGATGAAAAATCTAAACAAATAATTTTCATATAATATTTATTACATATTTCAATTTATAATCAAGCCACTCCCAACACATACAACAAATTCAATGACTCTTTAAAAGTTCATAACATTGAAGCCCAAATAACACATATACAATTTAATTTAAATGTACAATACTGTTCGATGCACAATACTCTTAAATCATTCTTCAAATCATATCGGCATATCGGCAAATGAGCTACTCCTTTGATCTGAAAATTAAAAATAAAATGATATGAGCAAAGAAAATATTGTAACTCACATAAAAACAAAATTTATCATCCTTAAGTATGTTTTAAACATTCAATACATGCATTCTAAAATATACATAAATATCAATTTTTTTATATGGATATAATTTACAAAAGTTACACTATATATATTTTTTTAAATGGTAAATAAAATGCTTATCATTCTTTTCTTTAAAGCAACATATATTTAAATATATTTTCATAATAAAAGCATAATACAACTGAAACCATATATCAGAACATAAATGATTATAGTATGAAGAATTGTCATTAACTAGTCATAAGAAACATAAATATAGTGAAATAAATTGTGCCTTTTACAATTAAACCCTTACTAAGTGTTGTGTTGAGTTTTATGTTCTTGGATAAAAAATCTAGCTATTTCAGAGTAGTCTCAGAGACTACGAAAGGAAAACCTACCGAAAACAGAACAACGTTGCTTCTGTCAATCCGACTTCATCTAATCTTAATGTTTTAAGTGGAGGGAGGGGAGGCAACCTCTGAAGCTTCGGGCATCTTACAATTTCAAGCCTACGCAAGCAGGGAAACAGCTCTCCGCCATCAGCCCATGACCACTCTTGCCATGCTGGCATGTCGCTGAATTTGAGTTCTTCCAAGAATGAAAAACACTTGCCTTGATCTCTACAACCAAAGAACTCGTGGCCTACCTTCGTCAATGCTGACATTCTCTCGATGTGAAGAATCTTAAGACACGGCAATTGTCCAATACAAGGGAGTCTCTCACAAGCTGGAATGTCCTCAAGATGTATCTTTTCTAGCTTAGGTAACCAATTCTTGTCTATATGATTAAAGAATTCATGTCCAATCTCTTTCACTGCTGGCATTCGCTCGATGTGAAGAACCTTGAGATTTGAAAGTTGTGAAAGACTCGGGAGTTCCTCCAATGCCACCATGTTCTCCAGCACTAGCTCTTCCAGATTAGGCAAGAACTTGCTCTCTGTACTTAATCCATGACTTATTTGTTTCACTGCAGGCATTCCCTTCACGTAAAGTTTATTGAGATTCGGTAGCTGTCCAATACATGAAAGATCCTCCCATGCTGTGCAGTTTTCTAGTTCAAGAGTTATCAGGTTCACTAACAATTGTGCCTGCAGCCAACTGGGTGATCTGACTCCATTGTACCCTCTGATCGTCAAACGTTTGACAGCCTGATGTGGTTGGAGACCTTCAAGTACCCCCTCCAAAATAACTAATCTATTGCCGTCATCCGATGTCCATTCTAAGACCAGTTTATCAAGGTACTGTTTGTTGTTCAGATTAGCCTTGCTTGCTTCTTGTTTACTCTCAACATTCTCAAGGTTGGTAATTCGAAGTTGTCCATGAATCTGTTTCAGACTGCCTAATTGGGCAATCTCGTGTCCCTGATTCTTGAGTACTTTGAATGAACACAGTCCTTGAAGAGAAGTCAGTTTTCCAACATCATTTATCTCGGAAATTATTTTGTCTTCTGCATTAAGATGCATCAAGTTGATCAACTTGCTCATGCCGTGCGGTAAATTCTGCAGGTCACATTCAAACAGATCCAGTACTCGCAAATTATAAAGATCACATAATGACTCCGGCAGCCTCCTAATGTAACGGTTATAGGATATGTCAAGGTAGCGGAGGTGTATCAAGCCACCAATTTTCTCAGGCAACTCCCGCAAGCCACACCTCCGCAATATCAACACTCGAATTTTTTTTAATCTTTCAATCTGGACACCAGTCAACAAAGAGTCTGCCACTCTAAACCCATACATATAACTTCCATAATTGATCATGAGCGTCCGTAATTTCTCATAACAGGAGAACTTCATTAGCTTAGTTCCATCGGTTAATGTTGCTGACAGATGACGAGTCGTATTAGGGATCTCTTTCGACTTATCATCATCGATCCTGCAAAACTCCCCCTCTGAAATAAACTGAGCAAGATCATGTATCAGGTCATGCATCATATATTCCCATCCCATAGGATCTTTCTGAAAGAAAGACCTGTTCACTAACTCAAGGAAGTAGCCGCTTCCTACATCCTCCATCGTCATATTATCCTGAGCAACAACGTAGCCTTCTGCCATCCAAAGCCGGACCAAGTGCTCTCCATCAAACGAATGATCATCGGGGAACAGGGAACAAAAAACAAAGCACCTCTTAAGGTGTGGGGGAAGATGATGATAGCTTTGTTGTAGGACTTGCAGGATATTCTTTTCGTCTTGCGGTAGTTGCCATATTTCACTTTCTGCGATGTTTCTCCAGTGCTTCTCATTCATCTGCGCCTTCAACAACCCGCCTACTATCCTTGCCGCAAGTGGCAACCCCTTCAACCCGCCCTCGATCTTCTTTGCTATGGCTTCTAGATGTGGAAATTCACCGGCGTATTCGGAACCAAATGCACATTGCTTGAAAAATTCCCAATGGCTGGTGTCATCCAGACAATCTAGAGGGATCGGATTGCCAACCATTTCTGCAATCTTTATAGAGCGAGTTGTAACCAAAATCTTGCTTCCTGGGACTGCGGACCTCAATGGTGCACAAAATATTTCCCATTTCAGGCTGTCCTCGTTCCACACATCGTCGAGGACAAGCAGGAACTTTTTTGAGGTCAACTTCTCCTTAACAACCTCTTGAAGTGTATCTAAGTTGTTGAGATCACACTTCTCCTGCTTTAAGGATTCTATGATATCTTTGGTAAGCCTCTCCACGTTGAAGTTGTCGGATACACAGACCCAGACCCTTTCTTGAAAATAGTCTTTCACCCTCTCGTGGTTGTAGGCTTGCTGAGCAAGAGTAGTCTTTCCGACCCCTCCGATCCCGACAATAGTTATGGCAGAGATGCTACCGTCGCTAGATCCGGATCCGTCGGTAGATTGCACCAACAGTCCCAGAAGGTGATTCAGCTGTTCCTCTCGTCCGAATACTTGAGTTTCTATCGGAAAGGAAGTGGTGGTTTGGGGCACTAGTGACGTTATCATCTGTCTCTCATCAGCATCTAATGTAGTAATGAGATCCTCGATGCAAGTAGTGATTTTATCTAACTTCATCTGATTTTCCCTCACTTTATTCACATCATCTTCTCTACCGACGAAGCGACTGACAAGTTCGGAAAATTTTCTTTTTTTCCTCGGAGGGAGACCGGAAGAAGAAGATGATTGGTTACTTGCCTCATCCCTCTGAGCTCCTTGTTGCTCGATATGTTGCTTCAGAACCCGGAACTGGATCTCGTCAAGCAAGTCCTCAGCGTCATAAGCAGTGTCCTTTAGTTCCATCAGCAATTCCTTCAATCGCTTTTTCGTGTCTTCATCTTTAAGCAACATGTTTTCGACTTCGCCGACGATGAGATTAGTCCTGATAAGAGTATTCATCAGCTCGGCGAGGTCATCTCCGACTCCGAGCTCCTCCAAAAACCCTCGGATCGCAGAGTCTCTGATCTTATCCATCAAGCTCCCAATGGACTCTCCGAGCCATCCCAAGCCTGCATCGACTCTGAGCTCCTCCAAAAGCCGTTGGATCAAATAGTCGCTGATCTTACACTTCAAGCTCCCGATGAAGGACTCTCCGAGCCATCCCAAGCCTGCTGGTATCCACGACGGCATCGCAGTGCAGGGCTGATCCTTCTTTCCCCAAGCACAAAAGGGCAGAGGATTCTCAGAGTAGATGGACATTTGCGGCGGCAAGGGCTTCTCCTCCTCAAGAAGAACCTTCGAGAGCGCGGTTAGCAGCATCAATTATTGGAGGCTGCACGTGCTACGCACATGAGGAGCGTGGTCAAAAGCCACGCGCAACACTCTCACACAGCAGCTTCACATTTCTCCTCCTCGGAAACTGTCTCCCAACGTCTTCGTTAGACTGATCTGAACCACTTTTCGCTTTCTGGGAGCGTGTATTCAACAGCTGTAGGACTTTCGAGGATGCGAAAGTAATTCCACCAAAAATTTCTGTCCTCAGTTGCCTGATATGATAAATAAGTTTTGTCTCCGTGTGAAATCTGATCAGAGTTATTTTCCGGTGGTAGACACAAGAATTAATTTTATTTGTTGAAATGAAACTCAACTTATAGAAAATTATATCTTTGATGTTTATTTAATGTGTCATACTATTTGGCGTAGGTACAAAAGTAAAAATAAAATAAATATCTACTAAAATAGATGGTACATTATGAATGAATACCCTTTTAGGGCGTAGAAAAATGATTTACATATAAATTATGGATCAATATAAATTTCTTAATATAAATTATTAGATTATTTCTCTTAAAAAATCTTATTTACCATTTTCTCATAAAACAAGTGTCTCATATTTTTTTTCTTATATAGTATATATTCTTTTATAAAATATGAAAATACCTTTGATATTAGCCTAGCCCTATAAAGAAAATAATTGAGGTGGATAGTGGTTAGAACAAAATAAAAGGTTCAAAATATGGTTTATTTAATTTTTTCTTCTTTTCTTGGTGAATTGGTTTGTCGCTATATCTTTTTCTCCTAACCTGATTAAGTTAATTTTATTTTTTCTTTATATCTTTATTTTTGTCATATCTCTAAGTGCAAACCCTCTCCCCAACAAGTCCCCTCACAAGGAATCCTTTTGAAGTCCTCTTTATAAAAACTATCTATAAAATATTTATTATAATAATTTAATACGTGATACTATTTGATGTTTCTGTATATTCAAAATATAATAAATATTTACTAAAACAGATGGTACATAAATTATTGGATGAGTTCTCTAAAAAAGAACATATTTTCCCTTATCTCTGTTTTATGTTTCTGTTATCCCATATAGCATCCCTTCTTTTATAAAATATAAATACCCTGATAGTAACATAGCTTAATGAAAAAAATGGCTTCGGTAAATAGTAATCAAACTAAAAAAAAATAAATTTAAAATGAATTGATTTGATGTGATCTTTTATTCTCTATGCCCTGACATAAATTCTTCTTCTTAATCATATTAACTCGATTTTATCTTTTGTCTTTGTATTTGGTATATCTTTAGGTACAAGCCTTCTCAACAAAGAATTTACTAAAATAAACTCTCCTTAAACCTTTCGATTAGAAGTACCTTAAAAAATCCCTTCTAAAACCCTCTTGATAAGAGGTCCTACACAAGAAAATTTTCCAAAGTTATCTTAATAATTTTCACACTAAGTTTTCATGTTGTTTTCTACAATCTTAGGTTGGTCACTTTCTAATATTTTTCGGAGCACTTCATATTTTTTTTTATCAAAAACATGAATTTTTCTATTAAGTATTTTTTGTTCAATAGGTAATTCAAATTTAAAATGTTTAGGATTTGATACATTCTCCAAGGCTTAATTTAGAATTATATTGATTGCTTAATATGGCAAAGAAAAAACCTTATGGAAAAGATACATATTGAAAATCTACCTTCTAATATATCATTTTAGCCATTTGTTTGTGAAAAAAAAAATATTTTTGTTAGCTTGCTTGACGTGAAAAACAGAAAATTTGTTGTTTGGTTATAAATGAAAAAAATTGTGGTTACAATGATTGCTTAGGATGGAAAAGCTTTATAGAATTCTCTCATGTACTTCTGAATCCTGTCTCATGTAATTGAAATTATTTTTAACTTAAAAATATTTTAATTTCAGTTTAAATTAACTAAAATAAGTAAGATGACATGAATTCAGCCTTTTAAAGATTGAATTTACTTAAACTACCTAATTTACAAGAGTTAAAAATAGAAAAAGGTTATTTTTTGATAAATCACCCTAGAATCACCTCATATCATTGAGATGGGTTGTGAAGTGAATTTTGACTAATTTTTTAATTTTTTTGTTCATTTAAATTAGGAATTTACAATTATTTGATTCAATTTAAGACTGATATTATTAAATTATTGGTTTTTGGGTCGATCAATGTTCCTTTTCCTCTTCATCTTACTTTTACAATGTTTTCCAATGAGGCTAGATGAATTTTTTTAGAAATAGGATCTCAACTACTCTAAAATAAATGAAATCCTATTTAAAATTAGAGTAAATCAAGCCTTTTTTTTACTAACTTACCCTCTAATCACCTTTAAACTTTGAGAATCAGTTAAGTGAAGTTTGATCGATTTTTCTTTTTTGTTTATTTAAAATGTGAATTGATTTGGTTGAAATTATTATTATTTTTATTTTGGGTCAAATAATGCTTCGTTTGCTCTTGTTGACTCAAAAACCTTGTACTTTACTTTGATAGTGTGTTCCGTTGACTGTTACACTGACTTTTTTTTTTTACAGGGTTACATCATTTCAAGTCCTTTATTAGAAAGCAATATAACCAACCCTATTGAAAATTGTATAGCTCATGTATCAAAAAAAATATTTTTTTTCAAAACCTCATAGAACTTTATCCCACTTATTTAAAGCCATTTTTGCCCCCAAAAATCCTTACCATTTCAACTTAGATAGGCCAAAAAAATGAGAAAAAGGTAAAAAAAATCAACTTTTTAAGGGTTGATTATATATATGTATATGTATATATATATATATATGTATATGTGTGTATATATATATATTTATATACATATATACATATATATATACACACATATATATATATGTATATATATATACACACACATATATATATGTATACACACACAGTGGGAAATGAGAGAATATAATGCAAGGCAGATCATAGCCAAGATTTAGTTGAACTAGGTTAGATTCAGTCATATTTGGATACTAGCTTGGAGCAGTGTTTTCTTTTGTACGTTCCTGTGCTATTTTTTCATGGTCAAAACAATAAAAGGTTGCCAAAGCAAGAAGAATTCATCAATTCATATGTTTCCCGAGTATTATATGTTTATGTAGATTTTTGGCCCACACATTATTTTATTACTTCAAGTATATGCTCCTACTCTTATCATGCTAATATGTGTTCGTAATTGGTACTAAACATTATGTGTGATTTGTTTTATGTTTGTCATTTTCCTTTCAAGAAATTTTTAAAATAATATTTTCATCATCTATCTGTTAGTGGATGAAAGTACAAAGTAGCGAATGACATTTAAATTATAAAGGATAAAGGAACTAATTTGAACGATTTGTATTTGCACGGTTAACTCTTATAACACTTGAAATGTGGGGGCATAAATTAAAAATAAATGATTCTTTATTGTCTGATTATTTCTCCACATGCAAATTTTACATGTTATTTTAAAAATAAAATAAATAATTTAAATGACATATATGATGCTCACATATAAACTTGAACGTGAGTTCTATCATTTGTATATAATACACTCACGAATCGGATATCTTAACACAGACAATTATTATATATTACTGTAAAATAATTTTCTTTATAAAAAAGAAAATAATTTATCAAGCTAGTAGAAAGCTTGCATTTGTCCAACATTTTGTGATAAATTTTCCTACAGAAATATAAGATGAAAAATCTAAACAAATAATTTTCATGTAATATTTATTACATAGTTCAATCTACAATCAATCCACTCACAACAAATACAGCAAATTCAATAACTCCTTAAAAATTCATAATATTCAAATCCAAATAGCACATATACAAAGAAATCTAAAAGTTCAATGCTGTTTGACGTAACTTCCATCTTGCAAGCTTCTTAAAACCATAACCCAAGCTACTCCATGTATCTGAAAATTAAAAAAAAATTATATGAGCAAAGAAAACATTGTAACTCACATACAAACAAAATTTATCATAATTAAGTATTTTTTTAAACATAAGAATCATTTAAACATTTCGATGCATGCATTCTAAAACATACATAAATATCAATTTTTTGTTTACATATAATTTACAAAAATTAAAATGTATATGTATTTTAAATGCTAAATAAATTGCTTATCATACTTTTTTTTTCAAGCAACATATATTTAAATATACTTTCATTATAAAAGCATAATACAACTAAAATCATATATCATATCATAAATCATTATAGTTTTAAAAAAATGTCATTAACTAGTCATAAAAAAAATAAATATAGTTGAGGATTCATCGTAAAAATGCACCTTTTACAATTAAACCCTTACTAAGTCTTGTATTGAGTTTTATGTTCTTGGATAACAAAATCTAGCTATTACGGAGTGGTGTCAGAGACTCGGAAGGAAAAGCAACTGAAAACAACGAAAAACCAACGGTATCGATATGGAGAAGCAATAGTTGGATGTGATGTACCTTCATATCGACCCGAGCTCTTAATCTCGGCCAAGTGTTTTTGCAGTTGCTCCGTCAGCCTCGCTTGGCAGCCTCGGAAATGTAGATTCTTGAGGGACATCGGCAGCCCCTTCTCCGGTAGCGCCTGAATCTCCGGACATCTAATTATTGATAGAAGCCGGAGGGAGGAAAGGGCATGCAACTCTCTCGGTAGCGATTGTAGATTCTTGCAATCATCGAATTCTAGCACTCTGAGAGCGGTGAGGCTTCGCAACAACTGCTCCTCCTCATCAGACATCGTCGCTCGATGAAAGTTTGAGATTCTGAGAGCACGGACGGATGGAAGTCTCCTTCTTAAGAGCGATAATTTGAACAGGGCTGTGTCGTCGATGCATAATTCAGTTACCGACGAACCCTCCACTTGCTCATTCCCTTCATTCAGCAACAACTCGTCTTTCGATCTCAGCTCACCACATTTCCAAAATTTCAGATATTGAAGTCGTTTCAGGTGAAGCAGCGGCGTTGCTGGAAGAGACTCTATGCACCGGCAGTCGCCTATTTCCAATCGAGTGAGTGAGGTCAAGTTGTGCAGGCAGCCCAGTAGCAATTTTCCCAGATTCCCACAGTCAGACAGCACTAGTTCCTCGATTGAGGGTGGAAGGAGGATGCCATTGTCCCCATCTCGCGTCATGCTCAAGAGCTTCGGGCAACTGCGGATTGCCAATTTCGCAAGGGAGGTAAGTTCTTTAAACCCCTTCACCGGCTGCCACATGAGTTCCGCACATTCCGCTATCTCAATGTCATGAATATTTGGTAAGCTGTGCGATAGCAACCCTTCTTCCAGATTTCTTAGATTTGGACATTTTCGTATTGTCAATGTTGAAAGAGAAGCAGTTATGCAACTGCCGCCTCCATGGATTCCTTCCCATAACCCTGGCAGTTCTGTCAATCCGACTTCATCTATTTCTAATGTTTCAAGTGGAGGAGGGAGCGGAGGCAACCTTTTAAGCCTCGGGCATCTTCCAATTTCAAGATTTCGCAAGCAGGGAAACAACTGTCGATCATCAACCCAAGACCACTCTTCCCATTCTGGCATGTCCGTGAACGTGAGCTCCTCCAAGCTAGGAAAACACTTGCCTTGGTCTCTAGAACCAAAGAATCCATCATCCACCTTCTTCACTGCTGG
Source organism: Musa acuminata AAA Group (assembly GCF_036884655.1). Taxonomy (NCBI): domain Eukaryota; kingdom Viridiplantae; phylum Streptophyta; class Magnoliopsida; order Zingiberales; family Musaceae; genus Musa; species Musa acuminata. The sequence continues at coordinate 37,680,265 of NC_088340.1, forward strand.
CATTCTCTCGATGCAAAGATTCTTGAGACTCGGCAGTTGTCCAAGACAAGGGAGTCCCTCACATTCTGGGATGTCCTTCAGCTCGACCTTTTCGAGACTATATAATTTTAATTCTGAAACTGTCATACTGTTGCTACTTCCATCGATTTTTGTCCATAACCTTGGAACTTCTGTCGTCCCGACTTGACATAATGACAATGATTTAAGTGAAAGAGGGAGCGAAGGCAACCTCTTAAGCCTCGGGCATCTTCCAATTTCAAGATTTCGCAAGCAGGGAAACAACTGTCGATCATCAGCCCAAGACCACTCTTCCCATTCTGGCATGTCCGTGAACGTGAGCTCCTCCAAGCTAGGAAAACACTTGCCTTGGTCTCTGGAACCAAAGAATCCATCGCCCAACTTCTTCACTGCTGGCATTTTCTCGATGCGAAGAACCTTGAGACTCGGCAGTTGTCCAAAACTCGGGAGTTCCTCCAATGCCACCATGTTCTCCAGCACTAGCTCTTCCAGATTAGGCAAGAACTTGCTCTCTGTACTTAATCCATGACTTATTTGTTTCACTGCAGGCATTCCCTTCACGGAAAGTTTCTTGAGATTCTGTAGCTGTCCAATACATGAAATATCCTCCCATGCTTTGCAGTTGTATAGATCAAGAGTTATCAGGTTCGCTAACAATTGTGTCTGCAGCCAACTGGGTGATCTGACACCAATGTACCCTCTGATCGTCAAACGTTTGAGAGCCTGATGTGGTTGGAGACCTTCAAGTACCTCCTCCGACACAACTAATTCATTGCCGTCCAAACTGAAGCCATCATCTGATGTCCATTCTAAGACTAGTTCATCAAGGTACTGTTTGTTGTTCAGATTAGCCATGCCTGCTTTTTGTTTACTCTCAACGTTCTCGAGGTTGGTAATTCGAAGTTGTCCATGAAGTTGTTTCAGACTGCCTAATTGGGCAACCTCGTATCCCTGATCCTTAAGTACTTTAAATGAACACAGTCCTTGAAGAGAAGTCAGCTTCCCAACATCATTTATCTCGGAAATTATTTTATCTTCTGCATTAAGATGCATCAAGTTGATCAACTTGCTCATGCCGTGCGGTAAACTCTGCAGATCACATTCAGACAGATCCAGTGCTCGCAAATTATAAAGATCACATAATGACTCCGTCAGCCACTTAATGTAACGGTTGTAGGATATGTCAAGGTAGCGGAGGTGTATCAAGCCACCAATTTTCTCAGGCAACTCCCGCAAGCCACAGTTCTGCAATATCAACACTCGAATGTTTTTTAATTTTTCAAACTGAATAAACAAAGGGCTCTCGAAAAAGCCAAACCAATGACTTTTGGAATTGATCACGAGGGTCCGCAATTTATCATAACAAGAGAGTTCCATTAATTTAGTTCCATCGGTTAATGTTGCAGATAGATGACGAGTCGTATTAGGGATCTCTTTCGACTCATCATCATCGATCCTGCAAAACTCCCCCTCTGAAATAAATTGAGCAAGATCATGTATGAGATCATGCATCACATATTGTGATCCCCAAGGAGCTTCCTGAAAGAAAGACATGTTCACTAACTCACGGAAGTAGCCACTTCCTATAGCCTCCAACGTCATATTGTCTTGATCAACGTAGCCTTCTGCCATCCAAAGCTGGACCAAGTGCTCTCCATCAAACCGATTATCTTTGGGGAACAGGGAACAAAAAACAAAGCACCGCTTAAGGTGTGGGGGAAGACATTGATAGCTCAATTGTATGACTGGCAGGACACCATTTTCGTCATGCTGTAGTTGCCATATTTCACTCCCTGCGATGTTTCTCCAGTGCTTCTCATTCATCTGCGCCTTCAACAACCCGCCTACCGTCCTTGCCGCAAGTGGCAACCCCTTCAACCTGCCAGCGATCTGCTTTGCTATGGCTTCTAGCTGTGGAAATTCACCGGCGTCTTCGGAACCAAATGCACATTTTTTGAAAAATTCCCAATAGCTGGCTTCATCCAGACCTCCTAGAGGGATCGGTTTGCCAACCATTTCTGCAATCTTTTTAGAGCGAGTTGTAACCAAAATCTTGCTTCCTTGTTCTCCGTACCTCAATGATGCACAAAATCTTTCCCATTTCAGGCCGTCCTCGTTCCACACATCGTCGAGGACAAGCAGGAACCTTTTCGAGGTCAGCATATCCTTAACAACCACTTGAAGTGTATCAAAGTTGTTGAGATCACACTTATTCCGGGTTAAGGATTCTATGATCTCTTTGGTAAGCCTCTCTACGTTGAAGTTGTCGGATACACAGAGCCAGACCTTAGGATGAAAATAGTCCTTCACCCTCTCGTGGTTGTAGGCTTGCTGAGCAAGAGTAGTCTTTCCGACCCCTCCGATCCCAACAATAGTTAAGGTAGAGATGCTACTGTTGCTGGATCCGGATCCATCGGCAGATTTCATCAACTGTTCCAGAAGGTGATTCAGCTGTTCGTCTCGTCCGAATACTTGAGTTTCTATCGGAAAGGAAGTGGTGGTTCGAGGCACAACTGACGTTATCATCTGTTTCTCAACATCATCTAATTTACCAATGAAATGCTCGATGTCAATAGTATATTTATCTAACTTCATCTGAATTTTCCTCACTCTAATCACATCATCTTCTCTACCGAAGAAGCGACTGACACGTTCAGAAATTTTTCTTTTTTTACTCGAAGGGAGATCAGAAGAAGAAGATGATTGGTTACTTGCCTCATACCCCTGAGCTCCTTGTTGCTCGATCTGTTGCTTCAGAACCCGAAACTGGATCTCATCAAGCAAGTCGTCAGCGTCATAAACAGTGTCCTTCAGTTTCATCAGCAATTCCTTCAATCGCTTTTTCTTGTCTTCATCTTTAATCCACATGTTCTCGACTCTGCCGATGATGCGCTCAGTCCCCGAAAGAGTGTTCCTCAGCTCGTGGAGGTCAGCGACTCCGGGATCCTCCAAAACTCTTTCGATCACATAGTCGCCGATCTTACCCATCAAGCTCCCGATGAAGGACGATCCGAGCGATCCCAAGCCTGCTAATATCCACGACGACATCGCAGTGCAGGGCTGATCCTTCTTTCTCCAAGCACAAAGGGCGGAGGATTCTCAGTGTAGAAGGATATTTTCAGATACAACGACTTCTCCTTAAGAAGCTCAATTATTGGAGGCTGCACGTGCTTCGCGCGCAACTTCTTCACTAGTCTGATCTAAGCCAATTCTCCACCACTTCGCTTTCTGGGAGTGTTTATTCCACCAGCTGTATTTGGCCTTTCGACGATGCGGAAGCCAATTCCACCAATTTGTCTCTTTGTGAAATCTGATGCGAGTTTGCAAGTTTGCTTTAGGGTTGGTTGGTCATCATAACCAAAAAGAGTCCGCTTGTTGTTTAGTAATTATTATATCTAAAGAGTTTATGTTTTCGGGAAATTGTATTATGTGGGTGGGTTTGGGATTCTGGATTTGTCCTTCAGCCATGCAAGATGTCCCCTGTGGCCTCATTAGATCAAGGCCATGATTATCAAGTATTTCAAAAAAAAAGAATTACAATCATCCATTTGGTAGAGTGCCAAGTGGCTTTATTCAGGTATATTTCCTACAAGTTTTTAAATATTAATGGAGTCCCGAAGGAGTTTCTTGTTTTCCAACTGCCTGTTCTTTGCTAAATATTCATCCAAGCCCTGTAGCTTATAATATGCTTTCTAAGTGGTGTACATTCTGCATTTACATTTCCCTTTTGATACAAAACCATGCTTTAGAAAGATTTTACTCAGCTATCCCATCAGTCTAGGGTGATAATAGTTATAGTAATTAATTGTTATAAATCATGATGTTTGTTAACCAAATATTGGGAAGTTTTTGACTACTAATCTATTGTCCATCCTGTGGATATATATCCACGGAATGGACATCCAAAATTTTTTCTTCATTTATATGCATGTATGCTGTACGGAGTACCTGACCAAACTTCCTCTGGAGTTTTAAAGTTAAGTGTCGCAGAAGGAGCGCGGTTATAACATGCCATATTAATTGCCTCTGCCCAAAAGTCCTTTGTCAACCCTGCATTTGAGATCATACACCTTGCTCTCTCTAAGAGTGTTATGTTCATACGTTCGGCCACACCATTTTGTTGAGGCGTCATCCTAACAGTGCGACGCCGAACGTTCCTTCATTTTTGCATAATTCATCAAAGTCACCTTCACAAAATTCCATGCCATTATCTGTTCGAAGCCGCTTAATCTGTTTACCTGTTTGCTTCTCAATCAAAACCTTCCATTGTTTAAAGGTTAGAAAAACATCATTTTTATGCTTCAAAAAATAAACCCAAACTTTCCTAGAATAATCGTCAATGAAAGTCAACATATACCTGGCACCACCCTTAGACTAAACCTGAGCTAGACCCCAAAGGTTTGAATGAATATAGTCAAGAGTACTTTTCATTTTGTGAACTGCCAGAGAATTGAAGTTGACTCTTTTTTGCTTTCCAAAAATGCATTGTTCATAAAAATCCAATGGACTAGTACTTTGTCCGCAAAGTAGACCCCTTTTGCTAAATATGTTCAAACACTTTTCACTCATATGTCTCAAACGCATATGCTATAATTTGGTGATGTCAGAATCAGACAATGATGATGACGAGACTGCAACTAAGCCTGTGACAGTAGTTCCCTGCAAAATATATAAGTTACCAGACCTGCAAGCTTTCGTAACAACAAGAGCACTTCTAG